>NC_045964.1:35604915-36204915 GCF_010909765.2 Amblyraja radiata | reverse complement strand
CCTGAGTAAGTTTATTAATGTGTTGCTCGAAGAAACAATCCCAGATGCATTCCACAAACTCTTCTTCCACAGTAGCCTCGTCAGATTGATTTGTCAATCAATATGCAGATTAAAATCACCTGTGATAATTGTAGACCCTTTCTTTTGCACCTTTGGTATTTCTCCTTTTATGCTTTTTATCCTATGAGGCAACATTTTGGGGCATCTCACCTGTGTTATCCTTTCCTCACTAGTTCTTATTTTCACCAAAACTAAATCCACATCACGGTTCACTGCATGTCACCAGAACACTGATACTTCACCTTTTTTTCCCTTTTTGCTTATTCTTCTGGAATAATGAGTCTACAGTCCTGGTCACCCTGCAACCTTGTTTTTGTAGTTATTAAATTAACCTATTTATTTCTATTTGTGCCATCAATCCATTTATGTTGTTGCAAATACTGTGTGCATTCTGATGGGGTTTTAAACGATGAATTTTTAGAGTTGTTACTTACTTTGCTTCCAATTCTGCTGCCCCCTGTTCAAATCACGTTCATTCACCCCTTCATTATCCTGTGCCACGTCTTGATCATTTCTTCTTGGTTTATTAAACTGCCTGTTAATTGAACTGTAATGAATTTAAAATATATCTATTGATTTCTTCCTTGTCATAGCTACCAATTACTTTCTCAAAACAAAACTTCAGGGGGTTTATTAACCATAAATCTACATTAGCAATCATAACAGTAATATGTGTAGTATTTAGAATAAATACACCATTAAGGACTACCATGGTAAATATACAAGAAGGTACACAAAATTGCTGGGGAAACTCAGCGGGTGCAGCAGCATCTATGGAGCGAAGGAAATAGGCGACGTTTCGGGCCGAAACCCTTCCTCAGACATATATAGTAAATATACATGTACGCATATTCAAAATCAATACCATTTAATGTTATATGAGATGACAAAAAGCTGGAGTAACTCGGCGGGTCAGACAGCATCTCTGCAGAAAAGGAATAGGTGACGTTTCGGGTCGAGGCCCATCTCTCAATGTTATGATTGGCAGGACATTTTAATGTTAAAATGAAACATTTATTCTTTGTGCCTATCATCCATGTGCCTATCATTAGTAATTACACTTATTACATATATGTATGTCCATTATACGCATCATAAAGCGGTTGTATTTTAAGGTTGTACACATACAGAATAAATGTGTAATCTGGAAATCAGGTGGGGCTAAATTTAATATTTCAGCATGCATAGTATTAAAATCCGGCTTCTGAACGTACTGACTCGTGAATAACATGTAGCTTTTTTTATTATAAGAAAATTTAACAGGTTGGTTTTGACCAAAAAAATGCGAATACAGCCAGCCATATGACGGTTTGCAGCACGCATGATTATTTAAAAAGCTGTGATTGTGCATTAGGGAGCAGGTCAGTTTGCAAATGTTTTTTTCGAAGGATAGCAAGATCGTTGTTGACCTAAATCCTTGGTGCATGAATCTTGCAAGGATTTTTTTTCAACGAAGTCGCAAGCAGTAAAAACGAGGAACTGCAGATGCTGGTTTACAACCAGGGTAGTTTGTGCGTTTATCATTAACCTGCTCCGCGCAAATACTCTGCTTTGTGTGACTGCGGCCGCTGCGCTCGGGTAGAGAGCAGGTGCCCTGCGGTCAGACCATGTGGTAACCGCGGCGGTGGCGACGGGGACGTGCCACCGCTGTTTCCTATCGGCGGCAACTCATCCTCACCACCGCAACCGCCTGTGAATGGTCCAGCCCAGCCGACAAGCCCTCCCCCCGCCCCCTCCGCGCTCTGCCTGCAGCTGAAGTAACGGTCCATCGTGCGCCGCCGCTTCCATCCCGTGCGTGGCTGCTCACCGTCGCCGCTCACTCGCTATGGTAAGGTAGCCCCAGCCCGGCCCGGCGCCCTCCACCCTCCACATCTACCCATCCCGGGTGGCCACCTTCACATTTCCACCGTACGTTCGCCGGGGTGGGTTGGTTGGAGGGATATCGTGCGGCGGGGTCGTGTGGATGGACCTTCTGGAGGTTGCCGACAAGTGCGACCACGGCTCTCAGCGGCCATTTTAACCTAATTTTAGTCGCCGCGGCGAGTGTAGTGTGTGGCTAGTGCCGGCCCGGCCCGGCCCGGCTGGGGATGGGAGAGGGAACGGCCGGCACTTTAACATCACCATTTCACTCCCTATTGTACCACCTGAAAACCTTGTTTTATCGAAGGTGGGTCAGTCGGCAGTCGCGGGTGGAAGAACTGGGCTGGGGATGTGAGGACGAGGGACGGACATGGCCGTAGGGGAGGGGGATATGGTTGGGAGGGGTCGGGAAGGATTTGTGTGTGGGGGGGGGGGGGGGGGGGGTGGACATGGTGGGGTGAAGGAACCGAAATGCCGGCGCCTTGGTTCGGACAGATTCAAGCCGCACGGTATGGAAGCGGCGGCGGAGTCCAATATGAGACCGGACTATGGTACCGGTTCCCGGTCTCTTTCCAGCAGTGGCTGCCGGTGAAATGACGCAGCTGTGAAAGTCGGGGCGAGCCCGGACCCCTGCGCCCCCACTGCCCCTGTGTATGGAGTCCAGTAAAATGCTGCCGGGTGTGAAGGTGGTGGCGAGCGGAGCCCGGGGCGGCGGGCGGGGTGGGGGGGGTTGGACCCCAGTCTCTCCTGTGAATCGACGTAGCACCCTCAGTTTTAATCCCCAGTTCCAGAATTGGAGGAATGTTTCCTATTTTAGTTTTCGTTTGGTAATCTGAAATCGTTTATTTTTCTAATTGTATAACAAAAAAGAAATCCGCTGGGATGAGGGTGGAATTGAAGCCGTGAAAGGTGCAAAGGCCGGGTTGGGCGAGGCGGGATTGAGCACAATGACCCGAGTCGCTCGATATAAAAATACACTGTCATTGTTTAAATCAGTGCGTCGCCCGGCCACCCTGGCTTTCTGTTTCTAGGATTGAATCGTGATAATCTGTATGAAGGGTATAGGGCATTTAAAAATAAAAGTGGATACATCCGAGGTTGGGTTCTTTTGTTACAACATTCAGCTCAGAGGCTCCCCCCGACTGTCGCATACCACAATTTGCTGAAATTTGTGTCAGAATCCACTGCATCATTGGAAGTGATGCTGCTTGTGGCATCGATGCTTTAATTTGCGCAAAATCAGTGAAAAAATGTTCTCTTTCAAGTTCACGTCAATATTAATTCTTAAAGGCAAATGTGTTTTTGAGAAATTCCTTTCTAAATTGTTTTTAAAGAATATAAACACAGGATTACTAATTTCTATGCTAATTTTGCTGTGGCTACAAAATATGCGGTACTTATTTTGTTTTTAACTTTTCTATTGCAATAAAGGCCTCTGGAGTAACAGTGCACGATGAAGTTATTAAAGTCTTCAATGACATGAAAGTAAGGAAATACTCATCGCCAGAAGAAGTCAAAAAAAGAAAGAAAGCAGTGCTATTCTGCCTGAGTGATGATAAAAAGCAGATAATTGTAGAGGATGCCAGAGAAATTTTGGTGGGCGAAATTGGAGAATCTGTGCAGGACCCCTACGCGTCCTTTGTTAAGTTACTACCTTTGACCGACTGCCGTTATGCTTTGTATGACGCTACATATGAGACAAAAGAATCCAAGAAAGAAGATTTGGTATTTATATTCTGGTATGTGTTAAAGATGAGGTCTGTAGATGTTGCAAAACATGAATATCAAAATGATTTATTCTATCAGTTATTGAAACAATATTGGTGCATTGGGCATTAACATTCAGCCTTTATTCATTTAGGGCTCCAGAAGTGGCATCCCTTAAAAGCAAGATGATATACGCTAGCTCAAAGGATGCTATTAAAAAGAAATTTACAGGTTATACATTTTATTTACTTTGAAAACCTTTAAATTGATGTGGTTTAACAACAGATTAACTACATTGTTTTTATTTTTCAGGTATTAAACATGAATGGCAAGTTAATGGATTAGAAGAAATTCAGGACCGTACTACACTCGCAGAAAAACTGGGAGGCAATGTGGTGGTGGTTTCTCTTGAAGGAATATCTTTACAAAATGACAATTGAGTGCCATCTTGACCCATGGAGCTTCCACTTCTGCAGCTCTATTATAATTTGATCAGAGTTGGAATAGTTTAGTGTTTTTTTTCCACCAAAAGGAGATCTCATTAATTTAAAGCAACCAATCTGCGGCTGCACTTAGACTGTATGATCCCTGTAGTTTTATGTAGAATCTCAAGGAATGCTTTCACATCATTCATTCTAGCCAAAATAATTGTCGTTGCATGCATTCCTTGTACAATGAATGAGAACGTTTTTGTGAGTAGTTTAGAACACTAATTATAAACTTTTGAAAACCTCGAGTATTGTCCACTGGTCAGGTGGTAGCCATCAATTCACCACTGTAATTGTTAAAATTGCACTTGATCATAGTTCCATGAGGCTCTTGTGCATTCATAACCCACTCCTGCCTTGATATTACTTTGTCATGGCAGCATGTGTTCTACACTTTGCATCAAAAGCACTTTTTGTAACGTTTTTGTTTTTAAAAAAAAAGGAATGCCAACCAAGTTTCTGTAGTTGCATCATCAGTGAATTGTAACTCTTGTATTTTCATTCCTGTTGTGCAGACCTTAAGGAAAGAGTTGTTTATGTTGCCTTTTGTTTCCAGTGGAATGTACGCTACTGAAAAAGAATGCGAGTCAATGTTTACCGTGTTAATCTTTTTAAACATTGAAACAGACGTGCAAAATTAGTCATGATGGCAGTTACTGTATACTGGAGCCTTAAATGGAACGCTGTTTTTGAGATCAGAAATTTGGCCACGCTTACAATAAAATTTGTGGTTTATGGCCGATTGATGCATTGTTTTTATTTTCAGTGATAAAAGGTGCCAATGGGAAATTGCAACCACATTCTATCTGATCCTCCTTTATAGATATCGGTGATGTTTTAAGTCTTATTTCGTGCTTTACTAATTCCATAATTTTCAAAACTAGAAATAATTTTCCAATTGTATTAAATTGGTATTTTCAAAATATCATATTGAAGTTCTATATGATATTGATTGCTTTCTGGCAAGCTTTAAATTCCTTAACTAATCAGCCAGTTGATAGCAAGAACCGATTCCAGAGAACTGCTGCCTTTAAGATGTTAGCATTTCAATAAAATATTGTCTGGTTGAAATCAATATATAATGAATTATTTCCTTAAATGTATTGAGTATCCAGGCCAGATAAACATGGTCATTTAAGTCCCTGGAAAATTTTGTACAGGTTTCAAGACATTTACATTTTTTAATCCAATTTCGAACATTTAAATGGGATGGGAAAATTCTAAAAACATTCTGGAATTCTAAGAGGACTTGCAAAAACGGCCTAATTTTTAAAAATAAAACTGGAATATGCAGAATCCCTTTTATGTGTTAACTTTGAGAAGACTTCTGGTTACACTTGGATGTCGGCTGTTAGTTACTGGAATTGGCTCATTGCCAACAGTTGCTCTGGTAGAGAATTTGATCTGCATACTGTGAGCAATGCTTTGCTAGTCAGAGCTATTTATGGGAAACGCATGCTTTTGTGTCTTGTCATCCTTGTCCACAAATGGCAAAACTGGACATAGTTCCAGTGCTGGATAAAAGTGAACTCCTGCCAGTCAGCCAATCATAGCGACCAATATTATATGTTCAAAGAATGCTTTTTGCAAATGATAGGGGGGAAAAACAACAGTAAACATCTGAAGAAGTTGTATGATCTTCGTGTAACTTTGCCCAGAACATTTTACTGTTAAATCCTATTTTCTTAAGTAAACAGATTTCTTTGGAACAGCATGCAATTTGTACATTGGAAGCTAATTTTTATTATACAATTAAGTTGAAAGATTAACTTTGACATTTTTAACTTTTTGCAATATAGTGGCTGAAGATGCTGGGAATCATTCAGTCAAAATGGTGTAAAGATGACTTGCATATAGTCAACATGTAGTATAAATAATTTGGTATTTTATCTCAACCACATTGGAAAAGCAGCTGGTAGACACAAAATGCTGGAGTAACTCAGCGGGACATGCAGCATCTCTGGAGAGAAGGAATGGGTGATGTTTCGGGTCGAGACCCTTCTTCAGACTGATTCCAGGATGGTTGAGTCCAAGTGCTGTCCCAAGTGGTTGCTGTTGGTTGTTCAGAATAATCTTTATTTTAATTAGGTATTTATAAGTGCAGTAATATCCTAAATTATTCATCGCAGTTTTATTTGAAGATTTAATCAAAGTAATTTAAAAAATAGGCCAAACAGTACTTCGAGTCTGTTCCACTTCAGTTAGAACACAGTTGATCTGTATCTTAACTCCATTCATGGACTTTGTTCCATAACCTTTAATATGTAGTGCCCTGAACAAACATTTAAATTTTCAATTGCAATGTTAATTGAAAGTGCCTCTTGGATGTGAAGTGCTTTTTTGAAATTATCTTGGAGTAGCCTAACTTGATTTCTAAGGTTTATGGTCCTATTCTGGAACAATACCCCTCTCCTATCTTTGCCAATTCTTTTAATCATTGCTATTCAAATTTCCTTTTGTTTGAAATGTTTCAATGGTAAACTTTATGGCCAGCAATTTGGTTGAAACTAGAACTCTTACCATCAGCCTATGATCTGCACTGTTGGCCAAGAGTTGGAGGTAAAACAGCAATAAGTACAAATTTACTGCTAAATATATTTTACAACAAATAGTCCTGACACTAATCTGCAGCAAACAGCCTTCTAGAGGGAAATAGCAGCAGCTTTTGGAAATTTTAGTCTCCAGCTAAATACAAAATACATTGTGCAAATATGAGAATGATGATCTCCACTTGTGGCCAGAGTAATTGTGAAGAACTATTTTGCAAAATGTTTACATTAAATTCAGACACTTTATTAATAAATAAAAGTGCACACTAGCTTAAAACATTTAGTGCTCCTATAATTGTAATATTTCAAAAATCAAGATAATGAGAGCAGTGATACTGTCATTTGCTTTAAGCTACGAGATAAAATGGTAGTTTGCTTCAACTTCAATGTATTTATCTGAAATGTACTTGATTTGGAATATTAAGCCAAACCATAGGAATTGCTTTATGAGTACAAAGTTGTGTGTGTCTGGTTAGATTTTAACACCTTTTGACATGAAAATTACTGAAGACGTTTCGGGACTAAATGCAGCATAATGAATCGAAAGTATGTTTTGGGTAGGAAGCAAAGGTGGGTGCATTTCTACTTCAGAATTGATTGTTAAAAGGACAATGAGCAGTTTTATTTCCACATGTTAATGAATTAAATTATTTATTTTTAATTACCAACCCAATAATTAGTCCTTTTATTATAAAACATTTTTTAATAATGACTTGGTTATTATCTTGGTATTCCATTTATTGAAAGGTGGAGATACAAGGATGTAGTTGATTATTCATTTATAATCATGCCACTCGGATTTAAAATAATTTAAATAGTGTTCCTGGACAATGCCACTTCCATTCTGCAGAGAGTAGTTGCTGTTTAGTATTCTGCAGTCAGATGATTTCAAATAACAAATAATGTAAGTAGAATCTTGCAAGGAGAATTTTTTTGTACTTCTATTAGAAAACTGAAGTCAGAAATTTGATGCAGTGTGTCTGTTTAGTTCTCTGGGCACAGCCACAAATGAATGGAATGGAATACTTTATTAGTCTCATGATTGGGCACAGTGAAATTATTTGCTTGTATACCCAATGTATACAAATAGCGGCCACCTAAGGCATTGACAAAGTAGTTTGGGGGAAAAAGCAGGTGTCAAGACTGAACACCAGCAGGTGTACACATCGAAAGAATGTGTCTCTTATTAATGAATTTTAGTCACTCCAGTCACAATCACCAATAATAATTTCTGTATTCCTGATAGTGTAGTAATATAGCATGGAATCAGGCACTTCAGTCCAACTTGTCCATGTGCATCAACATGCCCCACCTAAGCTGGTCCGATTTGCTCCTGCCTGCACCATATCCCGCTAAACCTATCCGTCCATGTACTTGTCAGAAGAATGGTCCTGACATGAAACGTTACCTATCCATGTCTTCCAGGGATGCTGCCTGGCCCACTGAGTTACTCCAGCACTTGTCTACGTATACCTGCCCAAATTCTTTTAAATGGTGTTATTGAACCTGCTTCAACTTCTCCAGGCAGCTTGTTCCACCACCATCGGTTTTTTAAAAAGTTGACCCTCAAATTCCTATCAAATCTTTCCCCCCTCACCTTAAACCTCTGCCCTCTAGTTCTTAATTCTGTCATGGGAAAAGACTGCATTCAGTCTATCAATTCCCCTTTAACCTCTATAAAATCACTTCTTAGCCTCTTGCGCTCCAAGGAATAGCATTCTTGCTTGTCCAACCTCTCCCTCAGACCCTTGAATTCTGACAACATTCTTGTAAATCTTCTCTACACTTTTTCCAACTTAATGGCATCTTTCATATAACCATATAACAATTACAGCACGGAAACAGGCCATCTCGGCCCTACAAGTCCGTGCCGAACAATTTTTTTCCCTTAGTCTCACCTGCCTGCACTCATACCATAACCCTCCATTCCCTTCTCATCCATATGCCTATCCAATTTATTCTTAAATGATACCAACGAACCTGCCGCCACCACTTCCACTGGAAGCTCATTCCACACCGCTACCACTCTCTGAGTAAAGAAGTTCCCCCTCATGTTACCCCTAAACTTCTGTCCCTTAATTCTGAAGTCATGTCCTCTTGTTTGAATCTTCCCTATTCTCAAAGGGAAAAGCTTGATCACATCAACTCTGTCTATCCCTCTCATCATTTTAAAGACCTCTATCAAGTCCCCCCTTAACCTTTTGCGCTCCAGAGAATAAAGACCTAACTTATTCAACCTATCTCTGTAACTTAGTTGTTGAAACCCAGGCAACATTCTAGTAAATATCCTCTGTACTCTCTATTTTGTTGACATCCTTCCTATAATTGGGCGACCAAAATTGTACACCATACTCCAGATTTGGTCTCACCAATGCCTTGTACAATTTTAACATTACATCCCAGCTTCTATACTAAAGCAAGGTGAACAAAACTGAACACAATACTCCCAAGTATGACCTCACCAATGACTTGGCCAACTAACATACAGTGCCCTCCATAATGTTTTGAACAAAGATCCATAATTTATTTATTTGCCTCTGTACTCCACAATTTGAGATTTGTAATAGAAAAAAAATCACATGTGGTTAAAGTGCACACTGTCAGATTTTATTAAAGGCAATTTTTATACATTTTGGTTTCGCTGTGTAAAAATTACAGCAGTGTTTATACATAGTCCCCCCCAATTTCAGGGCACCATAATGTTTGGGACATCGCAATGCCATGTAAATGAAAGAAGTCATTTTTAGTATTTTGTTATATATCCTTTGCATGCAATGACTGAAGTTTGTGATTCATGGACATCACCAGTTGCTGGGTATCTTCTCTGGTGATGCTGTGCCAAGCCTGTATTGCAGCCATCTTTAGCTTATGCTTGTTTTGGGGCTAGATCCCTTCAGTTTTCTCCTCAGCATATAAAAGACATGCACAATTGGGTAAGATCAGGTAATTGACTTTGCCACTCAAGAATTGACCATTTTTTAGCTTTGAAAAACTCATTTGTTGCTTTAGCAGCATGTTTGGGATCATTGTCTTGCTGTAGGATGAACTGCCGGCCAATGAGTTTTGAGACATTTGTTTGAACTTGAGCAGATAAGATGTGTCTATACATTTCAGAATTAATTATGCTACTACCATCAGCAGCTGTATTATCAATGACGATAAATGACCCAGTAACTTCAGCAGCCATACATGCCCAGGCCATAACACCCCCACCACCGTGTTTCACAGATGAGGTGGCATGCTTTGGATCTTGGGTAGTTCCTTTCCTCCATACTTTGCTCTTGCCATCTCTCTGATATGTTAATCTTCATCTCATTTGTCCACAAGACCTTTTTCCAGAACCACGGTTGCTCTTTTAAGTACTTGGAAACTGTAACCATGCCATCCTATGTTTGCAGCTAACCAGTGGTTTGCATTTTGCAATGTAGCCTCTGTATTTCTGTTCATGAAGTTTTCTGCGGACAATGGTCATTGACAAATTCACACCTGACTCCTGAATGTTTCTGATCGGACTGGTGTTTGAGGGTTTTTCTTTATTATAGTGAATTCTTCTGTTAATTAACTGTGGAGGTCTTCTATGGCATGCCATTCCCTTTGCAATTAGTAAGCTCACCGGTGCCCTCTTCTTAATGATGTTCCAAACAATTGATTTTGGTAAGCCTAAGGTTTGGCTGATGTCTCTAACAGTTTATTCATGTTTCTCAGTCTCATAATGGCTTGGTTGACTTT
The DNA here is from genome assembly GCF_010909765.2 of Amblyraja radiata. NCBI lineage: Eukaryota > Metazoa > Chordata > Chondrichthyes > Rajiformes > Rajidae > Amblyraja > Amblyraja radiata. Next base: position 36,194,522 of record NC_045964.1, on the reverse strand, counting down.
CATTGACACAACTTTGGTCCTCGTTGATAAACAGCAATAAAGTTTCCAAAGGTGATGGGAAGACTCCGTGCTGAGAGCTCTCTTATACCTGCATTAAGGAGGCAATTAAACACACCTGAGCAATTAAACACCTGTGAAACCATGTGTCCCAAACATGGTGTCCTGAAATGGGGGAAATATGTATAAACACTGCTGTTATTTCTACATCCAAGAAATGCCGCCAAATTCTTTTAAATTCTTTTAAAATACCTATTTATTTTTTACTAATAAGTGTACATATGTGTTAATGGTTGTCGTGTTTGTATTTTTTTTAACCGGAGGAGATGTAATGGAATTTCGTTGCACAGTATTGTGCAATGACAATAAAACGTATTCATACATGGTGAAACCAAAATGTAGAAAAATGGCCTTTATTAAAATCTGACAATGTGCACTTTAACCCCATGTGATTTTTTAAATTACAAATCTCAAATTGTGGTGTGCAGAGGCAAATAAATAAATGATGGGTCTTAGTCCCAAACATTATGGAAGACACTAGATGAGGATAGATACAACTGGACTAACACAGTGGGTCAGACAGCATCTCTGGAGAAAAGGAATGGGTGATGTTTTGGATCAAGACCCTTCCTCATAGATGGTGAACAGCTATGAGGATTGGTATATTTTAATTGTGGAGATGACCATTTTTAATTGTCCTTGTAATTTTAAGTATTTCCTTATTGGAGCATTTTGGTGTTGAAATTTGTGACCATTCACTAAATTGTACTGCAAAATCTACTTTTTTACATATTAAGATTTGATAAAGGAAATGGAGGTAATTAAACTATTATAGTCTTGTTTTTTGGAAATGGATTTTGGTTATTGTTTGATCTCAATCTGGGTGTGATAAAACAGGATTATTGTCATTTAAAATTAAAACAACATAAGTGATATTCCAATCCTGTAGTAATTTCTTGACTGGTAATTAATCCTGACTATTTCAGTTCACATACAGTCTTTTATCACTTTAATGATTTAAAAATCTGACTACCAGTATGAATTTCTGCTACCTAGGCAATGAAAATGTAAACAGTCCCCAAGGACACAAAGTGATGGAGTAACTAAGTGAGTCAGTTAGCATCCCCAGAGAACATGGATATGTGATGCTTTGGGTCGGGACTCTTCTTCAGATCATTCATAATCCTTAATGTATGGCAATCCAATACTACTGTCTGAGATGGCAATGTGAGAAGACAATCTAATGAGTTTTAAGTGTAAGCCACTTGCACTGTTCTATTCATCAGGTGCATCTCAACACCATTTTGCCATCTGCTCCGTTACCTTTTCTTAAGAAATTTCAGTTATTTGGGCATTTTCATTCTGGAGGGAAATATGTTAAAGTTTCTTATACTTGTGCAAAATAAACCAGGTTCAATTTTGGCTTATCTGTAATCTATTTTTAAGATTATACTAGACCAAGTGCAGACCAGTTGGGTCTGCCCTCCCAACGCAATATTCCACCATTTCCCCCAACGCAACCTGTTCTCCCCACCCAATATTGCACCACTCGCGCATAGCCCCCAACTGGCATGCGCATCTTATTTCTCCTCATCCCCCAGCACTCCCTCCTCTTCAATCTCTAGAGAGGGAGAGGTGGTAGAGAGCAAAGATCTTATAGCGGGGCTCTGCTATAAGATCTTTGGTAGAGATGGATGGGGGGGGGGGGGGGGGGGGTGTAGAGAGGGTGGAGGGGGTAGAGAGGGAGGTGGAGGGGGTAGAGAGGGAGTTGGAGGGGGTAGGGAGGGAGGTGGAGGGGGTAGAGAGGGAGGTGGAGGGGGTAGAGAGGGAGGTGGAGGGGGTAGAGAGGGAGGTGGAGAGGATAGAGAGTAAAGAGGGAGGGGGAGGGAGGGTGGGGAGGGACAGGGTGCGAGAGGGAGGGGGGTAGAGAGGGTGGGAGTGAGGGTAGATAGCAAAGATCTTGGTAGATAGGGGGTAGTGAGGGAGTGGGCGAGAGAGGGAATGTAGACGTAGGTATGTTACAAAACCTACCTTCAGCGGGGCTGCAGATCTGTCCCAGCCCGTGTGTGTGTTTTGGCGCCGTTGCGAGGGGGGCAGGTTTAAAACGCGATTTTCCCTAGGTTATTCAAATCGAGGTTGTTCAGCCTACTTAGTTGCTGATGAAAAATCGCTGCGAGGTTCGTTCGCTGCGGCTACTTTTAAACTTAATTGGTTAATTTAATTGTTATAGTAGGTTAAAAATTATCCTCTAAACCCGCGACCGCCGACAACGGGACGGATCTCATACAGGGGTCATACAGTAGGTTGTTTATTTTTAAGATCCCTTTACACAAAGTTTTATGTTGCGAGTAGCTAATTTGGGGCCCCATTAAATCCCGCAGTATTTTTCTGGGCATATGGGGTACAAATCCACCGCAATGGGAACGTTCCAAACCAGCGCGTTCCACAGAGTTCCACAGGATCCCACTCGAAAGCTGATTAAATGATGGCCATTAAATTACAGCAATTGAACACTAAATCCCTTCCATTTGGCCTATAAATTAATGTAAATGAGATTTAAAAATCATGTTTTATTGTGAATTCTTTGTGAATGTTATTTGGACACTTAGGCTATTTAAAATGTTAATCTTTTCTTAAGAAATGGATAGATGTTTAGATCTAGTAATTGAAGTTTGGAATTAGCTACAATTGGGTATCTAACTAATTATATGCTTTAATTTCAGGTCATCCAAGTAAAATTGTTTCATATTTGTTTCAGAATGCTTCAATCTATAATAACTGAAAACTTCTTTCAGATCTCTTAATTTTTAAGACAGTTATGGCCATTTCACTGTCCTCGATCACAGCTTTTGTGTTGCCAATGGAAAATCAATTGGGAACAAGATGCTAATTTCCGAGTATGAAAATGGCCATAACTGTTTTAATACTGAAGATATGAAAGTGAATTAGGTGTCAAATTAAACTTATTTTTGTGCTTTATCTGATGGGATAAATTGCAGACTTGATTTTTAAAATCTCAAAATTTTGTAACATTGCTAGTAGACGTGGAAACTACTAAAATCTCAAAATTTTGTAACATTGCTAGTAGACATGGAAACTACTAAAATCTCAAAATTTTGTAACATTGCTAGTAGACGTGGAAACTACCCTCCTCCCTCAATCCTCCTCCCTCACCCCCCCCCCACTCTCCCTCCTTATCTCCCCATGATCTTTCCCCACTCCTCCCCAATCCCTCCTTCACCTCTCTTTCCCTCTCCTTTCCCCTACCGCCGCCTCTCTTTCCCTCTCCTTTCCCCTACCGCCGTCGCGGCCCCATCGTCACGAGGCCTCACCGCTGCGGTCTCGATGTCTCCTTCACCGCTGCGGTCGCAATGCCTCCTTGATGGCTGCAAATAAAAAACCCCAGCCGGGGCGTCACAGGCAGAAGCAAAGATTATAGAGGAGCAAGATAGATCACTCCTCGAAAAACGCGTAGTATGACGTGTGTGATTGTCGACGCCATTTTTTGAGGCATTTTATTGGGCTTCCCCCACACCATAATCTTTGCCCCATACTATCATGGCGTCCTCATCTAAATTTCATCTCACTGCTCTGCTATCAATTGTTCTAATCGTAAATCTAAACGACCCGACCTGTCATTCTTTAGGTTCCCCAATAAAAAAGAAAGGTGAGAAAATATTATTATTATTTTCAGTCGATATTCTGTCGTGAAAATGTTATTTTCTGTCCTCCCATCAACGGCCATTGGGAAACTAGGTTTGTCGGTACATTAGAAAGTTATTAGACTTATTTTTAATAGATCTTTACTTACCATAATAATAAAGACATTTTTAACACTTCTGTACGTTTTTGGTTTTGTTCTTGTAAGGGATTGGTCTCCAAAATATGGCCCGCGGGACACATTAGGCCCAGTGACCACGAGGTTTTTCGAGCTCAGATTCAAGTCCGAGAAGGCGACGGCTGTTACCCGTTATGTCCCTCGAATTGTCGAGACATCACAAGCAAAGATCACAAGCCCACCGTGAAGAAGTGTGCAATCAAAGATTATACAACTCTGCTCTATCATCTTTGGGTGCAATGGTGGGCCGGGGGGTTCGGCGGCAGCGGCCGCAATCATAGATACGAGAGGAGCTCTGCTCTATAATCTTTGGTCGGTATGGGACGGCTGCACCTTATAATGTGCTATCGTTCCACTCCCTCTCCCCCTTCTCCCTCTCCCCCCTTCTCCCTCTCCCCCCTTCTCCCTCTCCCCCCTTCACCCTCTCCCCCTTCTCCCTCTCCCCCTTCTCCCTCTCCCCCCTTCTCCCTCTCTTCTCTCGATCTCTCTCTCCCCTCTCTTCTCTCGATCTCTCTCTCTCCCTCTCTTCTCTCGAGCTCTCTCTCTCCCTCTCTCCCTCTCTTCTCTCGATCTCTCTCTCTCTCTCCCTCTCTTCTCTCGATCTCCCTCCCTTCCCTCTCTCCCTCCCTTACCTCTTCGTGAGAGTTGGCAGCTCTGCTATGCCTTGGGTCCAAAAGAGGATAGAAAGAAAATACTTAATGGTCTTTGTAAGAAGATTTTAATAAGCTCTTCTACATTTAAGGTAAATTGACATATTAGAGGCAAAAAACATCTTCAATATACAGGTCTCTCCACACAACTGAAAACAATTGCATTTAAGTGATATATCATCCATTGTTCAGGCATGTAGTTATGATCATTTTTTTTCTTATTAGTTAATCCTAAATGATATCTCCTGTAATTTCAGATGTCAACAGTGGGTCCAGAATACTCGTCGACAAGATCTCCTGCACCAAACTGCAGAGTATTTGTCAAATAACTGCCGTCTTATGTACATTGTGTGAAATTGTGATTTGTTAACTGCACAAAACTAATGCAAATGGCGATATATTTATTATTGTATCTACGTTGGACATTTTGCTCTTTGGTGTCAGAACGCGGGGTGGGAGATTGCAACCTTCACGTGGTCCGCCCTGTTTCGACAAATGCAATCAACCCGGTGTGCACAGTCAAATAAGATCAAATAGAACAAGTTGTCCTCCAACTTTAGGCTGTGCACACCATACGCAAGAAGAAGAAGAAGTGTCAGAACGCAGTCTGAAGAAGGCTTCCGACCTGCAACGTCACCTATTCCTTTTCTCCAGAGATGCTGCCTGACCCACTGAGTTACTCCAGCATTTTGTGTCTATCTCTGTTTAGATTGGACTCGTGGGTGGAGATTGCGGCTGGTCTGGTGATCTAGAACGAGGGCCAAAGTCTCAGAATATGGGTAATGATATTTAGTAATGAGACAAGGAGCAGTTTCTTCACTCAAGGGCTGGGAATCTTGGAATTCTTGATCGCGTGAGATGGTGGAAGTCGAGTCCTTGAAAGGAGAGATTTTTTTTTTCAAATACGAAAAGGATGAAGGATAATGGATAGAATGTGGGAATAAGGTGTTGAGGTACAGGATCAACAATAATCTTACTGATGGTGGTGTGAACTTAGATGGCTTATCCTTGCTTCTATTTCTTACAGAGATACAGCGCGGAAACAGGCCCTTTGGCCCACCGCGTCCGCTTTGACCAGCGATCCCCGCACACTAACACCATCCTACACACACTAGGGACAATTTACACTTATACCAAGCCTACAAACCTGTATGTCTTTGGAGTGTGGGAGGAAACCGAAGATCTCGGAGAACACCCATTCAGTCACGGAGAGAACCTACGAACTCCGTACAGACAGCACCCACTGTAAGGCAGCAACTTTACCGCTGCACCACCATGCTGCCCTTAATCCACTAGGGCACTAGGTTACAATAAACTTCCTACATATTCCAGGAATGCATCTCATAAAAATGGGAGAGGTTTAAATGCATTGTAAAATCTGCTCTCAGTTTCCTAGATCGGTATTGCTCTAATGGCCTCTTTGTATCATTTTCTTTGATTTAAACCATCCATTGTTCTGCATTTAGATTTTATTTTTTCCCCTGTGGATCACAAGGCACTGTTTGTTTCAGGAGTGACTCTAATCTCCAGCGTAATTTGACAAGACAGCCAAGAGGGCAAACACAGGCAGTTCAGAGCTGCTGCCTGTATCGCATGAGAGAACAAGAATGAGACCAACTTGTTTTTTGCAGATCATCAACCCTTGACTGATGTTATCAATGCCGATGGTGACTCAAGGAGACTCAACCAGGTGGTGGTTTACAAAGGTCCATGCCCATTGTTCCTCATGGCATACCACCAGCCTCAACAGATCACCTACTCATAGAGTCTCACAGCGTAGAAGCAGGCCCTTCAGCTCAACTTGCCCACGCTGGCCAACATGTCCCATCTACACTAGTCCCACATGCCTGCATTTGGCCCATACCCCTCTAAACCTGTCCTAACCATCAAATAACCTAACAGAACTGTCATATGAGGAAAGATTGAAAAGACTAGGCTTGTATTCACTGGAGTTTTGAAGGATGAGGGGATATCTTATCATATTGTTTACAGTGTACTATGTTTACAGATTCTGTTGTGCTGCTGAAAGTAAGAATTTAATTGTTCTATCTGGGACAAGCTAGATGCAGGAAATTGTTCTACATGACAATAAAACACTCTTGTTAGATGCATATAGAAACATATAAATGAATAAAAGGACTGAACAAGCTAGATACAGGAAAAATGTTCCCAATGTTGGGCGAGTCCAGAACCAGGGGCCACAGTCTTAGAACAAAGGGGAGGCCATTTAAGACTGAGGTGAGAAAAAACTTTTTCACCCAGAGAGTTGTGAATTTGTGGAATTCCCTGCCACAGAGGGCAGTGGAGGCCAAATCACTGGGTGGATTTAAGAGAGAGTTAGATAGATCTCTAGGGGCTAGTGGAATCAAGGGATATGGGGAGAAGGCAGGCACGGGTTATCGATTGGGGCTGATCAGCCATGATCACAATAACCATACCATATAACAATTACAGCACGGAAACAGGCCATCTCGGCCCTACAAGTCCGTGCCGAACAACTTTTTTCCCTTAGTCCCACCTGCCTGCACTCATACCATAACCCTCCATTCCCTTCTCATCCATATGCCTATCCAATTTATTTTTAAATGATACCAACGAACCTGCCTCCACCACTTCCACTGGAAGCTCATTCCACACCGCTACCACTCTCTGAGTAAAGAAGTTCCCCCTCATGTTACCCCTAAACTTCTGTCCCTTAATTCTGAAGTCATGTCCTCTTGTTTGAATCTTCCCTATTCTCAAAGGGAAAAGCTTGTCCACATCAACTCTGTCTATCCCTCTCATCATTTTAAAGACCTCTATCAAGTCCCCCCTTAACCTTCTGCGCTCCAGAGAATAAAGACCTAACTTATTCAACCTATCTCTGTAACTTAGTTGTTGAAACCCAGGCAACATTCTAGTAAATCTCCTCTGTACTCTCTCTATTTTGTTGACATCCTTCCTATAATTGGGCGACCAAAATTGTACACCATACTCCAGATTTGGTCTCACCAATGCCTTGTACAAATTTAACATTACATCCCAGCTTCTATACTCAATGCTCTGATTTATAAAGGCTAGCATACCAAAAGCTTTCTTTACCACCCTATCTATATGAGATTCCACCTTCAAGGAACTATGCACGGTTATTCCCAGATCCCTCTGTTCAACTGTATTCTTCAATTCCCTACCATTTACCAATGAATGGCGGTGCTGGCTCGAAGGGCCGAATGGCCTCCTCCTGCACCTATTTTCTATGTTTCTAGAACACTCATCCAGCAATCCTCGAGCCCACCAGCTCATCCCGTAGTCAATTAATCAGCTTTTCCATAAGAACTTCCATCAGTTCTTCCAAAAGAATGACAATCAGCCAACCCCATCAAGCAGCCCCTTAATTCACCCAGAAGTCTGAACTATTGAATGCTCACTGTATCTCTTTCCATGTCGGCAAGTTAATATCCAGCTGCATGAACCATGTGAAAAGGATATAAATAGATGCATGTGGTGCAGTGATTTGTGCAGCACTATAGGCCTGGAGACCAAGAGGAGTTCACCATTGAACGGAGTTTGAACGGGGGGCTTGAGGCCCCCGACCGAGAAAGAACAAAAGGAAGGGACTTGAACTTTATTTCGCCTTCCATCACAATGACGAATGTGTAGGAATCACTGTGATGAATGTCCGTATTAAAATGTGTTTTTGAGTGCTGTTGCTTTTAATTGTATGACTGACCTGGCCAATGAAATTCCTCGTATGTTGCAAAACATACTTGGCAAATAAAATCTGATTATGATTCTGAAAAGCCTTTCCCTTCCATACTCTTTCCTCTCTTTGATCTTTTTGCAGTTGACTGCCTTTCTGTACTTGTTGCAAGAGATTGTCGCGGTATCCAGCATCCTCGGAGAATGTAGAATTAAAGGCAGAGGCAATGCCAGTTTTAAAGATGGTTATTTACCTCAAGATTGGATTATTGTATCTCCAGAACCTCCCCAGAGGCTCTGGGAGACACAAGGTTCAAGAGGGAACACAAAAAGCCTAATTAGGAAGAATATTAAGAGTAAGATTTTCAATTAAAATACTGTAATTGATGGAACCTTGCCTTTAAATTGGTTCTTGGATGAAACCCTGATGGTTCTCACATTGTCTCTTTAAATTTACTCTCCTTTTCACACTTGCATTAAAACACACAGCCACCGCCATTCACAGTGATACTGCCCGGCAGTCTCATAATTACAGTCAACACAGCCACCTTGACAGCCACACAAAATGATGTAAATAAAAAATTGTTTTCCTTGTTTAAGAAGTTCAATTTAGAATTATTTGAAACTGTGGGGGTTGGTACAAAATACTGCTGACCCACAAATGTGTTGCTATGAGACATTCACATTTTAAAAATCCATGTCTCAAAAAAAGAAAGAAGGTGCCCATGTTATTTGACCAACTTATCAGATGAATTTAAATATGTAGGTATGTATGCATTAGTTTTGCTCCTAATTCCCTTTTCCAAATCATTAATATATATGGTAAACAGTTGCGGCCCCAACACCAAGCCTTGCGGCAAAAAAATTCAGAAGATTAGTCAAACATGATTTCCCTTTCATAAATCCATGTTGACTTGGACTAATCCTTTTACTGCTATCCAAATGCCCCATTATTACATCTTTAATAATTGAGTCCAGCATCTTTCACACCACCAAAGTCGGGCTAACTGGTCTGTAATTCCCCGTTTTCTCTCACGCTCCTTTCTTGAAAAGTGGGATAGCATTAGCTATCCTCCAATCCACAGGAACTGATCGTAAATCTATTGATCGTTGGAAAATGATCATGTATAAATATATATGTATGTGTATATATGCATGTATGTGTATATATGAATGTATATGTGTGTATATATGTATGTATATATATGTTTATATGTGTGTATGTATGCATATAAATGTATCCATATGTATGTGTGCATATGTCTGTGTATACGTATGTATGTATGTGTATATATGTATGTGTATATATATGTGTGTATAAATATATATATATGCATATATTTATTATTACTATATAATTATATATATAATTGCCTTTATGGTTTATGTATATCATCTTACAAGACAAATAAATTAATAGTGATTATATAAATCAAAGTTGCTTCTGATCCATGAGAATAAACTTTATTATCTCTAACTTGCCTCTCACACACATTCATATAAATATATAAAATATGTATACGTTAAATTTAATTTTGTGCAGTGTGTGTTAAAGCAATACAAGAGAAACTGCACAATACAATGCAAGGGAAACTACGCAAAGGAGGGGGCTGTTCCCGCTACAAGATACTCGAGGATCTTTGCTTTGGATCAAAGATTATAGAGGAGCTCTATAATCTTTGCTTTGGATTTCAGCGGGTGGCATACCGGAAGTCGCGTATCGCATTAAGAAATGGGGGCCGTGACGTTCCGTCACGTACTACACGTCAGTCCATTGGATTTCGGAGGAGTGGTCTATCTTGCTCTGCTATAAGATCTTTGGGCAGAAGCCCTGGTCAGAAAAAGCGTAACGTCAATTTAAATTCGGCCATCCCCCTGACGTCACTGGAAGCTGGTAGCCGACCACTCCCCCTTTGTGACGTCACTCGAAGCGGGTTGAAGGCGCTTTGCCGTTGAAAAAGTTGGTTTTCGCTGTTTTTAAAACTTTGAAACTTGTGAAATATAGCATGTAATGTGAAGTGACGCAGTTTATTTTGTCAATGGGGTTAATGTGATTACTCATGTGTGAAAATTTCTGCGCTAGCGCGTGGCGCTCAAACGAAGGTAGAAAGACAGACGACACACACACACATACATACAAGATGAGACTTTTAATAGTATAGAGATGCCAATGCTATTAATTATTCCACTTGATAGGTTGTGTAAGGAATGTTATGAGCAAAGCCAGCATATATTTTATTCAAATGCATGTCTGGGAGTCAAGTTGTTCAAAGGCAAATGTATCTATTTTACCTGCCTCCACCACCACTCCTGGCAATGAATCCTAGGCTCCCCTCTCCTTGTATATAAAAACTTGCCCCGCCCACCTTTATACTTTGCACCTCCTACTTTAAAACTGCCCTCTATTATTTGTTCAAGAAGGAACTGCAGATGCTGGAAAATCGAAGGTACACAAAAAAGCTGGAGAAACTCAGCGGGTGCAGCAGCATCTATGGAGCGAAGGAAATAGGCAACGTTTTGGGCCGAAACCCTTCTTCAGACTGAGTCTTCATCTAGGGAACAAGGTTCTAAATGTCTATCCTTTAGTTCAGGGGCCTCCAAATGTTTCAGCATGAGGGCCACATTATATATTTGGCACATTTTTGCGTGCCATAGGAAAAAATAAAGAAATGTCAGTTTTATACATTTAATGATGGAGAGGGAAGAGAGAGGGGGCAGAGAGAGAGATAGAGAGAGGCAGAGAGAGATAGAGAGAGGCAGAGAGAGATAGGGAGAGGCAGAGAGCGAGATAAAGGCAGAGAGAGTGAGGTAGAGAGAGAGGCAGAGAGAGACAGAGAGAGGGAAAGGCAGAGAGAGACAGACAGACAGACAGAGAGGGCAGGCAGACAGATGGGAGGGGGAAGAGAGAAAGGGGAGAGGGCAGAGAGAGGGGGCAGAGAGGAACGATCGCACTTTATAACGCGCTGCCGACCCATTCTGGCCGCCGCCGAACAACCCCCCCCCCCCCATTGCACCCTTCTTCGCGGCAGCCCTGTGATGTCTCAGCTCTGCCAATTCGAGGGACATACCCGGTAACAACACTAAGAGCAGCTCCGGGCCGCTGCACTCCCCGACTCGACTCTTACAGACACACGCTCCGTCCTAAAAATGTCATGTCCAAAGTCAAACCCGTTTTGCATTCACTGACATTCAACTTAATTTATAAATGCTTTGCCCACCCACTGAAAGCAAATGCGCTGGTAAGGCCGCATTTGGATTATTGTGAACAATTTTGGGCACCATATCTGAGAAAGGACGTGCTGGCTCTAGAGAGGGCCCAGAGGAGGTTTACAAGAATGACCCCAGGAATTCGTTGGTTAACCTATGATGAGCGTTTGTCGACACTGGGCCTGTACTCGCTGGGGTTTAGAAGAATGAGGGGGGACCTCATTGAAACATACAGAATAGTGAAAGGCTTGGATAGAGTGGATGTTTCCACTGGTGGGAGAGTATAGGACTAGTGGCCATTGCCTTAGAAGAATGAGGGGGGGGGGGGGGGACCTCATTGAAACATAGCCTTAGAGTTAAAGGGCGTTCTGTTAGGAAGGAGATGAGGAGACATTTATTTAGTCAGAGTAGTAAATCTGTGGAATTCTTTGCCACAGAAGGTTGTAGAAGCCAAGTCAGTGGATATTTTTAAGGCAGAGATAGATTCTTGATTAGTACAGGTGTCGGAGGTTATGGCGAGAAGGCAGGAGATTGGGGTGAGTAGAGAGAGAGATAGATCAGCCATGATTGAATGGCGGAGTAGACTTGATGGGCCTAATGGCCAAATTCTACTATCATTTATGATCATATTAAGTAGACAACTAATAAAATGTTAAATTTGGTGAGATATTGTTTTTCATAGAATGAGATATATTTATTCTGCTATTCACTCTGCCTTTTTTTTATTGAGAATGGCTAAATGTATTAAAGCGAGAAAGATTAGTACTGCAATTATATTACTGTTTAAAGTACCATGATGAAAGTTGGCTGAATGGCTTAGTGTATTCTGTTCTCAAGCTGGAAACTTGCTTTCAGTCTTGATCACAAATGGGAAATGCATATTTATGACTACTTGCTCAGCAAATGAAGTCAGGTGGAAGTGAGTGTGACTTGCACACACTTTAAAAAAATGCAGAGGAGCCCCTTGATAATTTCAGTCCCCCGGCAACACTAATTTCACACCAGTGCTGGTAATTTGGATTTCTGATGCAAGTTACAACATAGTTAAGAAGACTTAAGGAAATCTTGTATTTAGTAGGAAGATGACCTTGTTCTACATTCCACTTGAATTATTTAATGAAATCATGAATTATCTCGGTTTTGTTGAGGAGTGATTGGTGAGAGAATTGGTTGGAAAAAGGTGCATAGTTTGCTTTATCAGAAGTCAGGAAGATATCAGAAAATGCTGTGATATACAGAAATTTGACTGGAGCCATCAGCCACAGTCATCTTTTGTTTGGTGCAGGCCCAACAGCAGTCATCACAGAGCCCAAACAACCTCACCAGAGACACTCAAAGTTATACCTTGATGACTTCTTCAAAGTAGGCATACCTTGAAACTTCTTCAAATTCTCCAATTTCCGGTAGCCCTTGCTGTCTCCTCCCTTTCTCGGCTCTCCCTCAGCCCTCGGGCTCCTCCTCTTCCTTTATCCTTTCTTCTCCCCGCCCCCTCCCCCACCCTCCATCAGTCTGAAGAAGGATTTCGGCCTGAAACGTTGCCTATTTCCTTCGCTCCATAGATGCTGCTGCACCCACTGAGTTTCTCCAGCACTTTTGTCTACACTCAAAGTCATTGTAGGCTTACATTTTTTTTTGCCTTGAGCTCCTTCCAGAATGGAGCTGAGGACCAAAGCAACATACTGTACATGCTGCATACATTGCATTAGTGATACCATTGACAAACCTTGCATTAAGAGAGTCAAACTCATTCCCTCGCTTTGAAGAGAGTAGAAGGTCGCAAATATAAAGATGTTTCTTAGTAGTGCAGATAGCTATCAACTGTGACCAAGACGTTTGGAGGGTGCTATTTGAAAACCCAAAATATAAAGAGTCTTAAGGCCCTGTCCCACTTTCCCGAGTTACTCAAGAATTCTCCCGAGTTTTCCCCTTGATTCAAACTCGGAGATGCCAGCCGTAGGTATTCGAGGCTATATTTTTTACTCGTGGACATTTTTCAACATGCTGAAAAAACGTCCCGAGTACCTAGGGCTGGCATTATGAGCCACTATGAAAATCTAAATATCTACGGACTAGCTACAGACATTCTCCGAGTTTGAATTAAGGGGAAAACTCGGGAGAATTCGTGAATAACTCAGGAAAGTGGGACAGGGCCTTAAATATGATGCTAGCATACAACCATGGCTAAAAAAATCTTAAAGCAGCATGATGTTTTTATCTTGAGACATTGCACTGTTGTTTTTATCTTGAAACATTACACTAATCACACCGATGTTTTAGTAACTTTCACGACCTGGTTATTGGCACCACTGCATCATCCTCATACTGGAGCCAAGTACTTATATAATGAGTCAAGCTGCAACACAATGTGTTATAAAGCAGACATCCAACCTGAAACAGAACTTCTGCTGCTTGGACCAATTGGAAGGTGTCCTGCAAAAGTGGTCATGCAGGTCATGTGGTGGGCTGCATACTACACGACTTGGAACAACTGCTTGTTTGCCTAGGTCGACTCCTTTTCCCATTCCCATACCTTTCTTTACTGGGCCTCCTCCTTACCAGAGTGAGACAACACGCAAACTGAAGGAACAGCATCTAATATTCCGCTTAGGTAGCTTACATCCTAATGGTATGAACATTTAATTCTCCAATTTTAGTTAACTAAATCCCACCTTTCGCCCTACTTGCCCTATCCCCCTTTCTTTCCCCTCACATTTCACAGGGGCAACATTGGCAGCTCTTTTCTGATGAGCTAGTCAGATGATCCCAAAAAATATAAGCCCTATTTTTTCCTCTCTCTTTGGCCAATCATTACCACACCACACATGCACCTACATTCCACACCATATTCCACGCCATATTTATACTCATTCTTACAAAAACATCCATCAACTATCCTTTTATTCTTCGACATTCACTCAGGATCGAGAATGTTTTCTGCTACAGATGCGGTAATTGTTCGAACTGCAGACTCTTACCAGATGGGGCAGGAGTTTATTAATAGGACCGCTTTCTTCAATCGATCTAAGCTGAGCTGGTGCATCAAAGACAGTAATGGATTTCATGTGTGGGAAAGAACTGCAGATGCTGGTTTAAATCGAAGGTAGACACAAAATGCTGGAGTAAATCAGTGGGACAGGCAGCATCTCTGGAGAGAAGGAATGGGTGACATTTCGGATCGAGACCCGTCTTCAGACTGATGAAGGGTCTCGACCTGAAATGTCACCCATTCCTTCTCTCCAGAGACGCTGCCTGTCCCGCTGAGTTACTCCAGCATTTGTGTCTACCTTCTTAGTGAATTTCATCATTGATCTTATTGAAACATAAAAGATTGTTAAGGGTTTGGATATGCTAGAGGCAGGACACATGTTCCCGATGTTGGGGGAGTCCAGAACCAGGGGCCATAGTTTAAGAATAAGGGGTAAGCCATTTAGAACGGAGATGAGGAAACACTTTTTCTCACAGAGAGTTGTGAGTCTATGGAATTCTCTGCCTCAGAAGGCGGTGGAGGCCGGTTCTCTGGATACTTTCAAGAGAGAGCTAGATAGGGCTCTCTAAGATGGCGGAGTCAGGAGATATGGGGAGAAGGCAGGAACGGGGTACTAATTGGGGATGATCAGCCATGATCACATTGAATGGCGGTGCTGGCTCGAAGGGCCGAATGGCCTACTCCTGCACCTCTTGTCTATTGATATCTGCTTTCGCTGAGTGCTGGTCGCCAAAGTTTCACCTTAATCCTTAGAGGAGAGTATTCTCAACTGTTAACATGGTAATGTAATCTACACAGTGTTACTGAAACCTGGCACTACCCTCATGCCCAGCTGTATCATTCTGCCTGATTCAATTTTTCTTGTGCCATATCATTTTTCTAGGTCATGTTTATGTGATTTGATGTTTGTGTTACGTCCTGGATTAATATACTGAGTAATGAGTGTTATAGTGAAAGTTTTTACAACGTCTCGATAGTCACTTTAATTGATGACCGTGGATCAGAAGGCAATCTATAGGCACCCACGAGCCCTTCACAAGACACTCACTGCCATCGAAAGATGAATATTCCAGAAACAGTCTCTTGATTAATAGTTTCTTTATTGTAGTAGTACAAACAGTAAGATAATTCATAAAAGCTTTTTCTTGTATAAGTACATTTCAATCATATTCGTGGTCATGCTCGTGCATGGTCGAAAACTATGTCTCTCCATGTTCTTCATAGATCCAAACTGAACTCCTTAGGAGTCTGCGCCAGAATCCCAGCCGCAAACCATGCTCCGGACTACGTATAAATCCCACCCACATAATAGCAGGCAGATAAAAATTTAAAGGTAACTGGTTATAATTATAACCAGTCTGAAGAAGGGTTTCGACCCGAAACGTCGCCTATTTCCTTCGCTCCATAGATGCTGCTGCACCCGCTGAGTTTCCCCAGCAATTGTGTGTACCACCCTATAATTATAACATACTGATTTAAGCTAAATGGCTACTACATACCGGCCCCTAATTGTTCTGCGTATATAACGAGGAAATTTAAAAAAAGGAGCTATAAAAGCTTAACATACATCAAAAAACAAAAATAACATGCATTGAACATCCGCATTCAGACTTCTTTAGCGATTTTTCCATCATCACCTTCGCCTTCTAGAAGCAAGCATAACTTGGTTATTGATCTTATTAAAACATTATTCTTATTCGGAAGTCGTACAATATGCACCAAACTCTTAACGTCAGGCATGATACCCAGTATATAGTCCAAAACTCAAAAGTCCAAAGTTTTGACGAACTTCCAACTGTTCATTCTCTCTACTTAACTGCCTTCTTTATTCCTCAACCTCTCTCCTCGTCAGTTCCACACGTGTTTCAGCCTCTCTCCTCGTCTGTTCCGCACATGCCTCAGCCTCCCTCTTCGTCTGTTCCAACTGTTCCAGCTGTTCTTCAATCTCATGCCAAACTCACACCAAGGCGGCAGTTTGTAGCGAAAGAGCAGCCATAGTTGCTTCAGCTTCTGTACGAGCAGAGGCTCTTGAAATTGAACTGGCTTCAGAACCAGACGTATGTCTTGATCTTCGTGTAGAGACGTTTGAGATACTATCATGTGGCATAATTTCATGTTCTATTTCGACCCCTTGTCGCGTAGCATCTCCTGCTCCAGCACATGAGGTCCTTTGATCAACTTCAGCTAACCATCTCTTCGCATCTTCCATAAAATCATCAAATCTCTCCACCTTTTCTTGGACCCACTGGGTTTGTCATTCGAGTTCTTCCTGAGGCAGCTGTGAATCCAGCAGTGTTTTTTGTTTTTCTCCAACATCTTTGCCGGGGCTGAATAGTTGCTCCAGATTAGAAACTACTATCTTCACATTCTCATCTGAATCCATTAATTTATTCTAGAATTCAATTAACTGGACCATCTGCTACCGTAATTTGTCTATCCTTCTGGCATTTCAGCTGAAATGCAACTTGGGCCTTTTCAGTATGCTTGACGATTTGCTGGACAGCTCTATCAATCAATCAATCAGTTGTTATTCATCACATAGCAATAAAGTGCAGTGAAATGAACTTGCCAGCAGTGGTACAATCAAAAAAGAACACACAATCTATATACTTTTAAAACTCTGTGTGTGTGGGTGCATGTGTGCGTGTGCGTGGGTGTGTGTCATTTTGCCTTGGAAACTTATTTCCTCGAAAACCAGACGCTAAAATGCGGAGATTTTTACATATTTCGGTAGGGATTTAACATAATTTCAGAAATCCACTCCTCTCTAGATTTGGTCAATTATTTACCCAGATCTTGAATAAAATTGTTCACAAAACATCAATTAAAAAAAAGATCAAACTGCTACATGAGTCAGTGCCACCTCACAGATGTCCAATTACAATGGATCTCATTTACATATGATATGACATCACAGGGGTGGGAGATTGGAACCTTCACGTGGTTCCACTAAAATCAAACTGCTGCATGAGTCACAGTGCCATCTCACGCCATCTCACGCCACCGCTGCCCAGCTGCTGATATTACAATAACAGTTAATTTTTTACATCTTCTGGTAGAAATTTCCTTATGATTTCAAAAATCCAACCCTTCATTGTGGGTTTTCTTCGCCTGGTTTACCTGTCAAAGATTCCATGGCTTCCTCTGGTGGCGTTCCTTCGCCTGGCTTACCTGCTTCTTCTTGCTCCATGAATTAAACAGGTCTTTGGTAGCCTGCCAAATCTGTTAGCTGGCCTAGCAGGAAGGTTTTCAATCTGCTTCTGTCTTAGCTGATAAACATTCAATAGTGGTTCAATAGTTGAGCATAAATTCATAACAATCGTTAATTCTGGTGTAATGTTTGATAAACACCTGAATGAATCCAAATCAAAACTGGACTTTCAGAAAACATCCAATTATTATCAAGGTCAAGGCTTTCCTTTTGCTGGCATTAAGGTAAACAAGCATCTGTGGCTGTTTCTGCAGGCTATAGCAGAACTTAAACTTCTGGTATATGTCACAGACTTTATGTTTGACCTTTTTTAATCAATTTAAAATGCGACAAATCAGACTGCATGCTGTGATGCTGTGCAAATTATTCACAGCATCACGTTAAGAAGTTGTTCGAGTTAAAGCATTCCAGCTTTTAAATTTACAGCATTGCTGTTCATTACTCATGATTGCTCAATCAGTGAAGTTTTCAATCAGATAAGTCAAGTGGCTGTGCCGATTAACTTACCGGCGGGTAGGCTCTAAACCGGGTCAAGCTACAATCTCTGGCAGAGATTTAGCTTCTTCAGTTCCTCTTCTACGGAACCAATCTTCAGTAACTCTTCTACGGAACCAGTTCTTCAAGCAGTAATCTCTCACAGAGATCCAGTCCAATCTTCAATTCCTCTTCTATGGAACCAGTTCTTCAAGCAGTAATCTCTCACAGAGATCCAGTCCAGTCTTCAGTTCCTCTTCTATGGGAGCAATCTTCTACCTCCTTGAGTAAGGTAATATTTGACTCTAAATATAGGTCACGCTTATGTGATTTGATGTTTGTGTTACGTTCTGGATTAATATACTGAGTAATGAGTGTTATAGTGAAAGTTTTTACAACGTCTCAAGGATTTAGTCCTCGATAGTCACTTAAATTGATGACCGAGGAACAGAAGGTAATCTATAAGCACCCACGAGCCCTTCACGAGACATTCACTGCCGTCGAAAAATGAATATTACAGAAACAGTCTCTTGATTAACAGTTTCTTTATTGTAGTAGTACAAACAGTAAGATAATTCATAAAAGCTTCTTCTTGTATAAGTACATTTCAATCATATTCGTGGTTATGCTCGTGCATTATCAAAAACTATGTCTCTCCCACGTTCTTCATAGAACCAAATTAAACTCTTTTGGAGTCTGCATCAGAATCCCAGCCGCAAACCACGCCACAGACTACGTATAAATCCCACCCACATAATAGCAGGCAGATAAAAATTTAAAGGTAACTGGATATAATTATAACATACCGATTTAAGTTAAATGGCTTTTTAACAACTACAAGCGTTTTAACATGGGACGATATTCTTGCGATGATTGGCTAGGCATTGCAATTGCAAAATGTATAATCCAATATCGATAATTCAGAAAAAATCTTCTTGTGCACAATTATTTGTCGTTATCCCAAATGGTATAATATAACTGTTTAGAAATCATATCACTAAATGCTGGAACTTGCTGGTGAGATTTTGTGAAACATATGATGATAAAACCATTGATATTCTGATTTGCATTTGCCTAACCATGTTTATGCATAAAGTTAACCTGTCTTTTCAATACTACTAATACTGCAAAAAATTGATGTCTTGGCATGAATTGCTGTGTGCATTATCCTCCATAATCTTATATCAAATTATTCAAATAAAGTTGAATGCTAGAAACCACGTGGCTTCCTCTTCAAACACAAATTGGGTGATTGCTTTGCAGGGCACCTGCTTTTGTCAGCAGGAGTGTCCTTGAACTTCTGTTAGCTTGCCAATTTCAGTTACCATCCCACTCTGACCTACCTGTGACCTGCATTGTTACAGCGAGGCCCAATGAAAGTTTCAGGGACAAACCCATATTTTATGACTAGATATGATGAAATCTGCAGGATCCAAAATTAAGTACTGATTTCTATTTCTGGTCATTTCTGCCTCCAATTATTTTGACTGAGTTTCGCTTTTTTTAAATTTTATTTGCATTGTCTTGCCTGTCCCACAGCCTTATCATTAGCAACATGTTTACACACAGAAGCTTAATCTGATTTTAACCACCTTATTAGGCCATTTTTTTCACATTCAGTCCCCTCCTCCACCTGCTATGTTACCTAAACTAACTTGTATTATCTCCTACTTCTGATGGACCCTAGGCCTGAAACATTAACTGCTTCCCTTTCCACGGATGCGGTTTGGTCTGCTGAATGTTTACAGCATTTTACTGTTTTAATTTCAAATCATTTTGTTTTCCATTCAACTGAGCTATTTTTCCTATTATAATGTTCATGTTGTATGCTGAATCTTGGGCCATGCTGTGAAAAATTTTCATTGGAAAAGGTTTTATATATATATATATACTAGACTAAGTGGGACCCGTTGGGTCCTAGCATCACACAGGAGGGCTGGTCATCCAACGCAATATTCCACCTCTCCACCAATTCTAATATTGGTGGCCAGTTGGGGGGGGGGGGGGCTTTCTGGAGCGCTAGTATGGGTGTTGTGGGCTGAAGGGACTGGTTTCCAGAGGGCTAGTATGCAAATTGTGCGCCAAATGGATTCTTGGGCTGGCGTCTCAGTCAATCAAGCCTGTTGTGCTGGCAACTCACTCACTCACGGCTGGTGGGCTGGTAGTTGACTCACGGCTATTTCAAGCAGGGTATAAGGCCACCAAATTCAAGTGCAGTTTCTTACCACTTCTAGCAGGGTGCAAGGCCACCAAATTCAAGTGTAGTTTCATACCATTTGAAGTAGGGTGCAAAGCCACTAAAGACAGTGAGTCGTGACCTCTCCCTCCTCCATCTTGCAGAGACTGAGCCACACCCACATTTCCGGATTTTATAACCCCTCCCCCCCCCCACCGGAAAAGGTGTGGCTTTCATGGAGTGATTGACAGGAGAGAGATTCTCAACATTTAAAAAAAAACTAATAACACTTTTATTTTTCATTGATGGGAAAAATTCTCTACACCTGCTCAGCGGAGGGGGGCTGAGTAAGATGGCCAAAAATCACAGCCGTAAGAGGTAGCGTTTTATCTAAAATCAATATACAGTGCAAACAGGAAGTAAGTGCATTTACAGTAGTGCCTTTTAACTTCAAGCCAAAGCAACCAAGCCACCATTTGCAGTAAGTAGTGCCTTTCAACTTCAAGCCAAAGTTCCCAAGCCTCCATTTGCAGTAAGTAGTGCCTTTCAACTTCAAGTCAAAGCTCCCAAGCCACCATTTGCAGTAAGTAGTGCCTTTCAACTTCATGCCACCATTTGCAGTAAGTGGTGTCTTTCAACTTCAAGCCACACCCAAGCCGCACCCAAGCCATCATTTGCAGGAAGTAGTGCCTTTCAACTTCAAAGCTCCCAAGCCACCATTTGCAGTTAGTGCCTTTCAACTTCAAGCCAAAGCAACCAAGCCACCATTTGCAGTAATAGTGCCTTTCAACTTCAAGCCAAAGCTCCCAAGCCACCATTTGCAGTAAGTAGTGCCTTTCAACTTCAAACCAAAGCTCCCAAGCCACCATTTGCAGTAAGTAGTGCTTTCAACTTCAAAGCTCCCAAGCCACCATTTGCAGTTAGTGCCTTTCAACTTCAAACCAAAGCTCCCAAGCCACCATTTGCAGTAAGTAGTGCTTTCAACTTCAAGCCAAAGCGCCCAAGCCACCATTTGCAGTAAGTAGTGCCTTTCAACTTCATGCCACCATTTGCAGTAAGTAATGCTTTTCAACTTCAAGCCATTGCACCCAAGCCACCTTTTGCAGTAAGTACTGCCTTTCAACTGCAAGCCAAAGCACCCAAGCCACCATTTGCAGTAAGTAGTGCCTTTCAACTTCATGCCACCATTTGCAGTAAGTAGTGCCTTTCAACTTCAAGCCACAATTTGCAGTAAGTAGTGCCTTTCAACTTCAAGCCAATGCACCCACGCGCCCCATTTGCAGTAAGTAGTGCCTTTCAACTTCAAGCCACACCCAAGCCATCATTTGCAGGAAGTAGTGCCTTTCAACTTCAAGTCAAAGCTCCCAAGCCACCATTTGCAGTAAGTAGTGCCTTTCAACTTCAAGCCAAAGCAACCAATCCACCATTTGCAGTAAGTAGTGCCTTTCAACTTCATGCCACCATTTGCAGTAAGTGGTGTCTTTCAACTTCAAGCCACACCCAAGCCACACCCAAGCCACCATTTGCAGTAAGTAGTGCCTTTCAACTTCAAGCCAAAGCAACCAAGCCACCATTTGCAGTAAGTAGTGCCTTTCAACTTCAAGCCAAAGCAACCATGCCACCATTTGCAGTAAGTAGTGCCTTTCAATTTCAAGACACAAGCCAAGCCAACCAAGGGGGGGGCGGGGGGCTTTCTGGAGCGCTAGTATGAACCATTTTAGAACCAATAGACATTTTTTTGCAAGCTTTAGAACCAATAGAGACACATTTTGCAAGCTTTAGAACCAATAGTCATTTTTTTTGCAAGCTTTAGAACCAATAGTTATTTTTTTGCAAGCTTTAGAACCAATGGACATTTTTTTGCAAGCTTTAGAACCAATAGACATTTTTTTGCAAGCTTTAGAACAGACATTTTTTTGCAAGCTTTAGAACCAATAGACATTTTTTGCAAGCTTTAGAACCAATAGACATTTTTTGCAAGCTTTAGAACCAATAGACATTTTTTTGCCAGCTTTAGAACCAGTAGACATATTTTTGCCAGCTTTAGAACCAATAGACATATTTTTGCCAGCTTTAGAACCAATAGACATATTTTTGCAAGCTTTAGAACCAATAGACATATTTTTGCAAGCTTTAGAACCAATAGACATATTTCTGCAAGCTTTAGAACCAATAGACATATTTCTGCAAGCTTTAGAACCAATAGATACATTTTTTTGCAAGCTTTAGAACCAATAGAGACACTTTTTGCAAGCTTTAGAACCAATAGGGACACTTTTTGCAAGCTTTAGAACCAATAGACAGTTTTATGCAAGCTTTAGAACCAATGGACATTTTTTTGCAAGCTTTAGAACCAATAGACATTTTTTTGCAAGCTTTAGAACCAATAGACATTTTATGCAAGCTTTAGAACCAATAGACATATTTTTGCCAGCTTTAGAACAAATAGACATATTTTTGCTAGCTTTAGAACCAATAGACACTTTTTGCAAGCTTTAGAACCAATAGGGACACTTTTTGCAAGCTTTAGAACCAATAGACAGTTTTATGCAAGCTTTAGAACCAATGGACATTTTTATGCAAGCTTTAGAACCAATGGACATTTTTTTGCAACCTTACAACCGATAGACATTTTTTTGAAAGCTTTAGAACCAATAGACATTTTTTGCAAGCTTTAGAACCAATAGACATTTTTTTGCCAGCTTTAGAACCAGTAGACATATTTTTGCCAGCTTTAGAACCAATAGACATATTTTTGCCAGCTTTAGAACCAATAGACATATTTTTGCAAGCTTTAGAACCAATAGACATATTTTTGCAAGCTTTAGAACCAATAGACATATTTCTGCAAGCTTTAGAACCAATAGACATATTTCTGCAAGCTTTAGAAACAATAGAGACACTTTTTGCAAGCTTTAGAACCAATAGAGACACTTTTTGCAAGCTTTAGAACCAATAGGGACACTTTTTGCAAGCTTTAGAACCAATAGACAGTTTTATGCAAGCTTTAGAACCAATGGACATTTTTTTGCAAGCTTTAGAACCAATAGACATTTTTTGCAAGCTTTAGAACCAATGGACATTTTTATGCAAGCTTTAGAACCAATGGACATTTTTTTGCAAGCTTTAGAACCGATAGACATTTTTTTGCAAGCTTTAGAACCAATAGACATTTTTTTGCAAGCTTTAGAACCAATAGACATTTTTTGCAAGCTTTAGAACCAATAGACATTTTTTTGCCAGCTTTAGAACCAATAGACATATTTTTGCAAGCTTTAGAACCAATAGACATATTTTTGCAAGCTTTAGAACCAATAGACATATTTCTGCAAGCTTTAGAACCAATAGACATATTTCTGCAAGCTTTAGAACCAATAGAGACATTTTTTTTGCAAGCTTTAGAACCAATAGAGACACTTTTTGCAAGCTTTAGAACCAATAGGGACACTTTTTGCAAGCTTTAGAACCAATAGACAGTTTTATGCAAGCTTTAGAACCAATGGACATTTTTTTGCAAGCTTTAGAACCAATAGACATTTTTTTGCAAGCTTTAGAACCAATAGACATTTTTATGCAAGCTTTAGAACCAATAGACATATTTTTGCCAGCTTTAGAACAAATAGACATATTTTTGCTAGCTTTAGAACCAATAGACACTTTTTGCAAGCTTTAGAACCAATAGGGACACTTTTTGCAAGCTTTAGAACCAATAGACAGTTTTATGCAAGCTTTAGAACCAATGGACATTTTTATGCAAGCTTTAGAACCAATGGACATTTTTTTGCAACCTTACAACCGATAGACATTTTTTTGCAAGCTTTAGAACCAATAGACATTTTTTGCAAGCTTTAGAACCAATAGACATTTTTTTGCCAGCTTTAGAACCAATAGAAAGTTTTATGCAAGCTTTAGAACCAATGGACATTTTTTTGCAAGCTTTAGAACGAATAGACATTTTTTTGCAAGCTTTAGAACCAATAGACATTTTTATGCAAGCTTTAGAACCAATAGACATATTTCTGCAAGCTTTAGAACCAATAGAGACATTTTTTTGCAAGCTTTAGAACCAATAGAGACACTTTTTGCAAGCTTTAGAACCAATAGGGACACTTTTTGCAAGCTTTAGAACCAATAGACAGTTTTATGCAAGCTTTAGAACCAATGGACATTTTTTTGCAAGCTTTAGAACCAATAGACATTTTTTTGCAAGCTTTAGAACCAATAGACATTTTTATGCAAGCTTTAGAACCAATAGACATATTTTTGCCAGCTTTAGAACAAATAGACATATTTTTGCTAGCTTTAGAACCAATAGACACTTTTTGCAAGCTTTAGAACCAATAGGGACACTTTTTGCAAGCTTTAGAACCAATAGACAGTTTTATGCAAGCTTTAGAACCAATGGACATTTTTATGCAAGCTTTAGAACCAATGGACATTTTTTTGCAACCTTACAACCGATAGACATTTTTTTGCAAGCTTTAGAACCAATAGACATTTTTTGCAAGCTTTAGAACCAATAGACATTTTTTTGCCAGCTTTAGAACCAATAGACAGTTTTATGCAAGCTTTAGAACCAATGGACATTTTTTTGCAAGCTTTAGAACGAATAGACATTTTTTTGCAAGCTTTAGAACCAATAGACATTTTTTTGCAAGCTTTAGAACCAATAGACATTTTTTTGCCAGCTTTAGAACAAATAGACATATTTTTGCCAGCTTTAGAACCAACAGCCACATTTTTGCAAGCTTTAGAACCAATAGAGACACTTTTTGCAAGCTTTAGAACCAATAGAAATTTTTTTGCAAGCTTTAGAACCAAGAATTTTTTTTGCAAGCTTTAGAACCAATAGACATTGTTTTGCAAGCATTAGAACCAATAGACACTTTTTTTGCAAGCTTTAGAACCAATAGACACTTTTTTGCAAGCTTTAGATCCAATAGACACTTTTTTGCAAGCTTTAGAACCAATAGACACTTTTTGCAAGCTTTAGAACCAATAGACATTTTTTTGCAAGCTTTAGAACCAAGACATTTTTTTGCAAGCTTTAGAACCAATAGACATTTTTTTGCAAGCTTTACAACCAATAGACATTTTTTGCAAGCTTTAGAACCAATAGACATTGTTTTGCAAGCATTAGAACCAATAGACATTGTTTTGCAAGCATTAGAACCAATAGACACTTTTTTGCCAGCTTTAGAACCAATAGACACTTTTTTTGCAAGCTTTAGATCCAATAGACATTTTTTTTGCAAGCTTTAGAACCAATAGACATTTTTTGCAAGCTTTAGAACCAATAGACATTTTGTTGCAAGTTTTAGAACCAATAGACACTTTTTTTGCAAGCTTTAGAACCAATAGAGACACTTTTTGCAAGCTTTAGAACTAATAGATATTTTTTGAAAGCTTTAGAACCAATAGACATTTTTTGCAAGCTTTAGAACCAATAGACATTTTTTTGCAAGCTTTAGAACCGATAGACACTTTTTTTTGCAAGCTTTAGAACCAATAGAGACACTTTTTGCAAGCTTTAGAACCAATAGAGACACATTCTGCAAGCATTTTAGAACCACTAAGGGCACTTACATTTGAGTAGACATGTATTCAGTGTTATTCACAGCTCAGAGAAACGTGACCCTCTGCCTTTCTCCATCTTGAAGAGACTGTGTGGTACACCACTTCTTGGTTTTATAGTCCCTCCCCCCTGCCGCCAGCGGGGGCAGCAGAGAGAATGGGGAATTTTGTAAAAATATTAATATCCCTGTCATTTTTAATCGACGGGAAAAATCCTCGACACACATGCGGTGGAGGGGGGCTCTGAGCAAGGTGGCCAAAAATGACGGCCGTAGGTGGCAGCGTTCTCTCGGAAATCGCAGCACAGATGGCCAAAACCGGTCAAGAACAGACTTTTAGTAATATATAGATGTTCATTAAAACAAAGTCAATATAAAAATTGGAACCTTTACAACAAAAAGAAGCAGGACAACCTTTTTACACAGCGCGTAGTGAATGCCTGTAATACGCTGCTAGGGTTGGTGGTTGAGGCAGATAAAATAGTGGCATTTAGGACAATTTTGGATAGGCATATGGATATTGCAGGGAATGGAGGGATGTGAATTATGTGTTGGTAGATAAGAGATGGCCTTGGCATCGTGTTCTGCACAGACATTGTGGGCTGTGGGCTATGTTTAATGTCCTACATTCTTGCACTAATTATGCGACACCACTAGATAATGTCACAATGGGTCTGTTCTTGCTAGTAAACACTAGGTTCTAAATAGAACTTGTGGCTTTTGTCTGTTTGGGTGGAAACAAATCAGTGATTTCTGCACATGTGTTTCAAACGTCCTGCTGGTTTTCACAGCACTTTGGGTTAACTTCAATGAAGATTGCAGAATTGTGGGGAAGCAAAGGGAAAAGTAGACAATTTTTTTGGGGGTTTATTTCAATATTTTTTAATATTCATGTAATTTTGAAAATGTTTGCAGGATCATATTTTTGTTTTGCCAGAGATTCCATAATCAGTTTGTCACCTGCAAATTGAAATATAGCTGTCAGTCTATACACTAGAAGTCAGACATCATTGCATCTGATCAACTCGCCTGCAGGCAGCACTGACCGAGGATGAAAGCTCTTGACATCCGTTCTACTCATCACTTACTCACGTATCAATCAATTCAATCAATCAATTTTACGCTGTATCAAACGCTGCGCTGAGGTCGAGAAGGAGCAGGATTGCACAGCCGGAGTCGATGGCGAGAAGCAGGTCATTGTGTACCTTCAACAAGGCAGACTCTGTGCTGTGTTGGGCCCTGAAACCTGACTGGAAACGTTCCAGGATGGTATTTTGGTGTAGTTAGGGCATTAGTTGATTTAGAATTACTTTTTCAAGGACTTTAGAGAGGAAAGGCAGTTTGGAAATAGGTGTAGTTACTAGGCAAGGTATGGTCTAGGTTAGGTTTTTTTAGGAGGGGCTGGACCACCGCGTGCTTGAAACGTTGGAACAGTGCCAGTGGCCAGAGAACTGTTGATGATAGAGAGGATGCTGGGACCGGCTATTGCAATGACATTCTTCAGAAGGGCAGTGGGGACAACATCAAGGGGGCAGGTTGCAGGTTTCATAGTGGAGACAAGCTTTACAAGGGAGGATAGAGTAACGGGTTGGAAACAGTCTAAGTTAGAAGAACAGACCAATGAGACAGCTAGGTCACGGGTGGGAGGGGAAATATTTGTTCTAATGTTCTCAACTTTGCGGTGAAAAATGTAGAGAATTCTTCGCACTTAGCAGGGGACCCAGCTAAGCTGGTACTGGGGCGGTACATTTGACAGAGGTAATAGTACTAAATAGGGCCTTGGAATTATGAGCGTATTTGGAAATAAGGTCGGAAAAATATTGTGTTCTCGCAGACTTTACTGCTTCCTGGTATTTGGCGACTTCCTGAATAACCTCAATCCTTTTCTCATCATAGCAATGAACAAGACGTGCATTCAGAACTAACATTCAAGAGAAGTGAGACAAGCTGTGAAAGTGTGACTAACATAAAAAATTGAGCCAATGAGGCACACGGAAGACCTTCTTTAATTGGCATTATACTTAACCTGTGGAAAGTTAAATGGGAATATCTTGCCCATCATAATATTGGGCAACATCTGTGGAGGGAATGGTCATGTGGGTTGGGCCCCTTCCTCAGACTGATGGAGTCGGGCAGATAAAGCTGGAAAAGAGAGGTTCGGTTGGGCTAAGCCTGGCAATGATACAGGTGAAGGGAAGGGGGTGAAAGAATTGGCAAATAGACTAGAGGTGAAAAGGAGAAAAAAGGGTTTAAAAATGGAAAGAAATGACATTTAAAGCAAGAGGGAGGGATATTGGTGGAAGGAGCTGGAGGTAGGTGGGGGGAGAGGGGATATAAAAGGGAATATGTGACAGTGATGGGAGATGAGCATTTCAAGGAGGGGAATGAAGCGGGATGACGAGGGGATGGAGAGAGAAATGTGTGTGCAGACGGGGGCATGTAAAAAATAGGGGGAGGGGTATTCCTTGCAATTGGAGAATTCAATGTTCAAACTGTTGGGTTGTAGACTACCCAAGCAGAATGGGAAGGGAGTTAAAATGATTAGCAACCAGGAGATCCAACAGGCTTTGGCAGACCGAGCATGTGTTTTATTAGTGAAATGGTTATCTGGTCTACATTTGATCTCACTCCCATTCCCATATTTTCTGGTCTCGGTCTCCTCCATTGGCAGAGTGAGACCACAAGCAAACTGATGGAATAACACCTCATATTCTGCTTGGGTAGCCTACAGCCCAAGTCAAGTCAGGCCAAGTCGTTAACTTTATTTGTCACAAACACATACAAGATGTGCAGTGAAATGAAAGTGGCAATGCCTGCGGATTGTGCAAAAACAACAGAACAGAATAGAACAGAATCAGTATTTACGTTAGACTTTTTTTTTGTTAAAAGACACAACGCAACAGTAAATTATTCCCTGGTGAGATAAGAGTTTACAGTCCTGGTGGCCTGTGGGAAGAAACTCTGTCTCATCCTCTCTGTTTTCACAGCATGACAGCAGAAGCGTTTGCCTGACCGTTGCAGCTGAAACAGTCCATTGCTGGGGAGGTAGGGGTCCCGCATAATGTTGCTGGCTCTGGATCTGCACCTCCTGGTGTATAGGTCCTGCAGTGGGGCGAGTGTAGTTCCCATAGTGCGTTCGGCCAAACGCACTACTCTCTACAGAGCCTTCCTGTCGTGGGCAGAGCAGTTCCCAAACCAGATTGTGATGTTGCCGGACAAGATGCTTTATACAGCCCCAGAGTAGAAGCACAGAAGGATCCTCAGAGAGACTCTGAATTTCCTCAGCTGCCTGAGGTGGTAAAGGCGCTGACTTGCCTTTCTCACCAGTGCGGCAATGTGTGTTGTCCATGTCAGATCCTCTGTGATGTGAACTCCCAGGTATTTAAAGCAGCTCATCCTATCCACAGTAGTCCCATTTATCTCCAGTGACGTGTACATCCTCGGGCGTGTGTCCTTCTAAAGTCCACAATCAGCTCCTTAGTTTTTGTGACATTCAAGAGAAGGCTGTTGTCCTGACACCAGAGTGCCAGATCAGCCACCTCCTCCCAGTAGGCCTTCTCATCATTATCGGAGATCTGGCCCACCACCACAGTGTCATCAGCAAACTTAATGATGAAGTTGGCGCTGAACCTGGCCACACAGTCATGTGTGTACAGGGAGTGCAGTAGGGGGCTGAGGACGCAACCCTGGGGGGAATCCTGTGATCAAGGTGAGGGGGTTGGATGTATGTCTCCCCATCTTGACCACCTGGGGCCTGGCGGTGAGAAAGTCCAGGACCCAGGCACACAGAGGGAGTGTTCAGCCCCAGTTCCAGCAGCTTCTCAGCAAGTCTGGTGGGGACTATAGTATTGAAAGCTGAACTGAAGTCAATAAACAGCATCCTCACATAGCCCCCCTTCTGGCTGTTAAGGTGAGAGAGAGTGGTGTGCAGAATGGTATGAACATTGAATTCTCCAATTTTACATAATACTTCTCTCCCCCCTCCCTTCCCCTCTCCTCCCCAACTCAGCGCACACATTTTCTCCCATCACCCTCGTCACCTTTCCCCTTTCCCCTCCTCCGTTCACATCTCCCATGCCCAAGTACCAGGTTTCCCTGTTATCCCCCCTTCAGCCTGTCCATACCAACCATATCCCTCCCTCTGGCTTTACATTTCAGTCCTCCTCTCTCCTTATCTGACGTCCATTTCTCCGCTTTTCACCTCTAGACTTTGTCACTTACTGCACACATCTGCCAATCAAACCCTCTCACCTGTATCCACCAACACTTGGCAGGCTTTGTCCCACTCCCACTTCTGTTTTCCAACTTTCTTCCCCCCATTCCTTCAGTTCAAAGAAGGGTCCTGATCTGAAACATCATCTGTACATTCCCTTCACATATGCTGCCTGACCTGTTGAGTTCCTCCAGCACTTTGTATTTTGCTCAAGATTGCAGCATCTGCAGTGTCTTATGTCTATCATCACTCCAGAGGGCGCCATCCTGTGTGGTATGGCTGCCCAGCCTGCAGCTGTCTGTTTTTCATCTTTTTTTTTAGTTAGTTGAGTGTTTTGTTTTTAGGAGTTCTAGCCTTTTTTATGTGGGGGGTGGGGGGGAAAAGGGGGAAACTACTTTTCAGGGTCCCTACCTGGTCGGAGAGGCAGCTTTTCTCCGAGCTGCACCGTCGACCCGTCCTCGCAACCTACCAGCGGGCCTGGAGCGGCGTTTCCTGAGGGGACCGTCCAGAACCTCGGCTTCGGCGGCGGCACAGCGCTGGAGCGCTATCGCGGAGCGGAGCGGGCGATGCCTTGCCCGGGTTGCCGTGCTGGAGCTCCGGTGAGCCGCCGAGTAAAACATCGCGGAGCTGCGGGTCTGCGGAGCGGCCAGCTGAGGGCGGCGGCGCTGAACTTTTCATCGGGAGTCTGGGATCTCTCGCCGAGATCGCCAGTTGTGGAGCTCCATCCGGCGCGGCCTTGTTGGCTTCGGAAGCCGCAGCCTCCAGTACGTAAGCGGCTGTTCCAGGGTTCCCATGCCGCGGTGAGGATTCTCCCGACGCCGGAGCTACATCACCCGGCGAGAACGGCCTGGAACATCGGGCCTCCGTAGAGGTGACTGCGGAGGCCTCAATAGGCCCGACTATGGGTGAACTGGGGAGTGGGAACAATTGTGGGGGGATGTTTTTATGTTTATTGTTAAATTTCTTTAATGTTATGTCTAATCTTTATCTGTGTGCTGCATGGCAAGACAAATTTCACTACAATTGGTGTACGTGACATAAATGTACTTGTCCTTTGTACTTTGTCCAATATTGAGGTTCCACTTCCTCAATGAAGTAATATATTAATCAGACTGGAGCTGCCTAAACTGCCATGTTCCACTTCCACAATGAGAACAGAAGATATTGGAAACTCGGTTAGGCAGCTTCTCTGCTTTTCTTCCCAGAGATGATGCTGAGACTTTCTAATTTTTTTTAAAATCCAGCATCTACAGTGTGTTGGTGTTCAATTGAATCGCACTATCTTGTTGGTTTATTTTTACAAAGGCTGTTCAGCAGGAGAGAGGTCACAAAATTACTTCAAGGTAACATGACTTCTGGAGCTAAATCCCTTCAACAGAACTAATTCAACAAACCCTTTATCTTTTCTTTCACATAATCATGCACCCTTTGGTTTTCTTTACCCTATTACGTCCCATCATTTTACCAAAACATCACTATCATGCCTGTTTCCAGTACGTCCCAAAGACAAATATGATTAGTTGGTATTCTGTATGTGCATTTTTAAGTCATATGTAACACTTTGAAAGGAAATGTTAACCCTGAACCATTGCCACTCATTGTCAGCTCAGTATTGTTGTGTAAAAAAAAAGAAAATTAATCCCAAGCTATTACGATCCAATTGCATTTAGCAATCTATTTTATTTTAAAATTCAATCCTAGATCCTAAAAAATGAATTGCACAATTCCACTTTTTAATCTCATTTGTTTATTTTGATATATCAATAGACTTTATTTCATGGAGTGCAGGAGATTGATGAGTGATCATATAGAGGTGTATAGAATCATGAGGTGAAAAGATGGTGAATTGGGGTGAATGGACAAACTTTTTCCCAGGGTAGGGGGATCAAGAACGAGGTTTAAGATGAAAAGAGATAGTTAGGAATAGATAGGCAACTTTCTCACACAGAGGGTGGTGGGTATATGAAATGAGTTGTCAGAGGAAGTAGTTGAGGAAAATATAATTTCAAAATTCAAAAGATATTTGGACAGATATTTGGATTGGAAGGGATTAGAGGGATGTGAGAGAGGCCAAATGGGACTAGCTTTGATTGGGAATCCTGGTTGGCATGGACAAATTGGACCAAAGGGCCTGTTTCCATGCTGTATTGTTCCACGATTCTACAGGTAAAAGTGTCCTGTTAAGACATCTAGTGGTATATGAAGAATATTACACCAACCACAACCAAAACTAGCTGTTAAAACATCATGAGCATCATCTGCTCTGAAGTTAATTAATGAGCATTTTTTAATTTTCCTTTTTTTCAGTAATCGTCCTTCAATGATTTGCATATTTCCAGTTGGCACTTGAGGTCTCCATTCTAGACCCATTCTGAAGCAGTGGCCTGAAATTAGTCTGTGAAATGCTTACCTCCAAAATGTTCATGAATATGACATTAAGCAATTTAGTGCGCATTTCTGGGAGAGTTACCACCAGTGTCATATGGTGTTTTTTGGAAGACTTTCCTGTACCCGAGTGCTGCTTTTCTGGTGCCCAGCTCACCTAAGTAAAATCAGCCGCAGTACCATGTTCTTAATTCTTCTCAAGCAAGATTTTCAACCATACATGTTGAAATAATGACAGCTGTTGTGTACTCACAGAAGAATTTGTTTTACCAAATGCTGAAGGCTCCACAGCACGGCTGTTTCAAATGTCAGATATGTATTTCCTGCAGCATAGGCAGAGTGTTGCCCGATAGGTACTACCAAATTAATCTCAGTAAACTGGTTTAAACTAGGATCTCACTTACCGCACCGCCACATGGTTACAGTGGATGCATCCTCAAAATTTGTTGGCCAGAAAAAAATCTTGCATTTAATCTACTGAGAAATGAATAAAATATAGGACAAAGACATCTGGCAGAGAGGTGACACCCAACACTTTATCCACCCATACTTAAAAAAGGCCACACACCTATCAATGGTTCTTGCAGCAGCAATGTCAATAAAAGTTATTTTTCTACAAGATATCCTCACATACATCTGTAGCTTCAGAAAAAAAATGTGCAAGTTCACACAGCTCTCAAAGTCAAAATCCTCATTCTCAGAAACTTTGCCTTAGTTCCCTTCCTGGCTGTCTCTGCTGAGATATGAAATTTCCAAACATTATGGAATGGCATCTTTGATTTTCAGTTAACACATCTTTTGCATTCAGACCTGGTAAGGGCATTTGGTTTCTTTGTAGATTTTCCTGCAAATGCACAGATACTGACTGTGGGAAGGTTCTTGTGCCCTTATCGGCTCCCTCCTGGCAACTATTCTGCTGCCAATTAGTCCATCCCTTCTGTCAATTAGTCCATCCCTTCCTTCCCTAGAAGCGAGCGGGTAAGATAATTTCTGACCCCTCTCACCCTGTCCACAAACTCTGAATCACGCCCTTCTGGAAGGCGACTCCGGACTATCAAAGCTGCCACAGCCAGACATAAAAACAGCTTTTTTCCACGAGTAGTAGCTCTATTCAATAACCAAAAATCTGTAGCCTCCTTTTGCTCTGGTATTTTATGTAATTCACATGTTTAATCGATAATGTTTTATTATTAATGTTTAATGTTTTATGTGTCATTCCCAACTGTCACTGTATGTCATGTTGTCACTTGCGGGTGGAGCACCAAGGCAAATTCCTTGTATGTGAATACTTGACCAATAAACTTATTCATTCAAACTTATTCATTCATCTATCAACATTCCCAGTGGTTTGAAGAGTGCTACTTGTAATAGGATTTGACCCTTTCAGAGTTGCCTCCTGAGTTCATGTATAACATCTACAGTTTTTGAAAAAAGCATGGTGTTATATAATAGTTATATGGATATTAACTACTTTTATGACATTTTTTGTTTTTTCAAAACAATATTAGGGGCATTATTAATACTATTTTAATGCCAGGAAATGAGCATAAATGTTTCTACTGTTTCTGTAATTGTTCCTTTATAAAATTTCAGTCCAATACTTACATCTATATAATTAAAAGTCTCAACTTGACCACTTCCTGGTCTGCGCTGTATATTGATTTTAGAAAAAATGCTGCCATATATCGCTACGATTTTTGGCCATCTTACTCACAGTCCTCCTCCGCTGAGCAGGCCCTGAGGATTTTTCCCATCGATGTTATGAGTGTTTAAAAAAACCTTGAGATCCTCTCGCCTGTCAATCACCGCGATGAAGGTAACGCCCCTTCCGGGAGGATGGGGCAGGACTATAAAACCCCGGATGTCTGGACGTGACTCTGTCACTCTGCAAGATCGTGAGGGAGAGGCCACGACTCTAATTCTAAGCTGTGAATCAACGGAACTGTGAGTCTGCAATGTACTTGCAATAAATGATTTGTTAGCCCTTAATGACAATGCCATGAGTTGTTTGCCATGCTGCCCTGCCTGTGTTTGAAACTACAATTCTTTATTAGGTTCGACTGTGTTTGGAAGGAATAAATGCTTTATTAGGTCCGACTGTGTTTGATTCAAAAGTCCCGCTCATTTTGTGACTTCCACTTAGGGGACAGGTCGCGCTGATTGCGTAATTTCCGGTGAGTGCAGAGGTCGAGCTGATTGCGTAATTTCCGGTAAGTGCAGAGGTCACGCTGATTGCGGAAGTGCCGCTCACTGCGGAAGACCCAATGTGGAGAGGCCGCGCTCAGCCATTGGAGTATTCAAGAAAGTTTACCGCCATATATATGGTGTGTGTGTGTGAGTGTCTGTGTGTGTGCTTGTGAGCGTGTGTGTGAGCGTGTGTGTGAGTGTATGTGTGTGTGAGTGTATGTGTGTGTGTATGTGTTTGTGAGTGTGTGCTTGTGAATGTGTGAGTGTGTGTGTGTGAGTGTGCGTGCGTGTGTGTGTATGTGCCCACAATTTCCATACTAGCCCTCTGGAAACCAGTCCCTTTGGCCCACAACACCCATGCTAGCGCTCCAGAAAGCCCCCCCGCCCCACCCCCCCACTGGCCAGCAATATTGGAATTGGTGGAGAGGTGGAATATTGCGTTGGGGGACCAGACGTCTCGTGTGAAGCTCGGACTCAACAGGTCCCACTTAGTCTTGTTTATACGTATGTCTGAAAAATAAGCCCACGCACTATATATAAATGGAAGCATGTTTACTATCTCAGAACCAATTACTTGGAATTGACTGCAGTGAACTTCTTGCAACACAGATGATCATGCAGTTCTGGCATTTCATGTAATCTAAACTGGTGAAACCTGATCAACATAGTCAGTCTATCGGTTTCAACATAAGTTCAGTCTTTCATTGTTATGGTTCAAAGTCATTCCAGGCTGATATTGCCGAGGCAGGAGTAAACCATTCCTCAAAAGAGCACATCAAGTCAAATCCTCAGATGTGCAATTCTCTGTATAGACATTTCAGGAAGAAGGCTACTTCAAGATTATCGATTAAATCTTGGTGAACCTTCATTGCTTCTTCTCTGATCATAAATCTATCTTTCTTTGGTTAGGGAGACCTGAAATGTACAGAGTATTCCAGGTGAAGTCTCATCAGGATAATTTCAGTAAGAAACTTTCATTTGATCTCAAGATAGTGGCGGTGGAAGGTGAAGGGTAAAGTTGGTGGCTGTGAAAAGTCTGCTCTCATCTCCCATGCCCTTGGAAAGCGCCCTTAAGTTTTGTGAGTTCGGGAAGCAGGACACGGCAATCTCGGCGTCACATGGAAGAGGAGGGTCAGCTGCAGGAGGTGACAGATGGAGCAGTTGCTGTGTTCACAGGTTATGCTGTTAGTGGAGACAGCTGCTGGAGGCTACAGCAGTTGGGTGACCAAGCAATATCAGTGCACCCTTCAGCAGCAGAATAGTGTGGCAGTGAAAGGAACAGACAGCATAACATTGAGCCAGGCCAGTCCCTACATCATCAATCCAGTGCTGCCAGGACACCAAGCCTTAAAGTGGGAAAATAAGAAATGGTATATTTTCCTGGAATAAGATTGGTCCACACAGAGACTTGAGACCTGAAAGTTGCAAGATGGCACCGGAACATTGAAATTCTTTGAATGCTGTTCCAAAAAAGGAAAATCTTCCAATCGTTTCACTCTTTTACTTTTGCATGATTGTACTCATGTATAATATGATTTGCCTGGATAACATGCAGAATAAGCTTTTCACTATGTCTTGGTGCTCTTGACAATGATAAACTAAAC
This sequence comes from Amblyraja radiata, assembly GCF_010909765.2. Classification (NCBI taxonomy): domain Eukaryota; kingdom Metazoa; phylum Chordata; class Chondrichthyes; order Rajiformes; family Rajidae; genus Amblyraja; species Amblyraja radiata. The sequence goes on along the minus strand of NC_045964.1, from coordinate 36,158,343 downwards.
AAGCCCAACACACCAATTAACCAATTGCTTGCTGTAACTGCACACTATTTCTCAATGTTTCGTACATAAGGATAATCAAAATGACACTAAAATATCATAGACAGTGAAGATGGTTATCAAGAATTATAGTTGGATCTAGATCTGCTGGACAAGTAGGCTAAGAAATAGCTAATGGAATTTAATTTAGATATGTGAGATGTTGCATTTTGGGAAGTCAAAATATCCTTCATTCAAAGTATCCTTTGTTGTCATAAATTTCGTTGCCTTGCAGTCATACATTTAATAAAATAACAAAACACACAATAAACACAAATTTAACATCCACCACAGTGAGTTCACCAGGCACCTCCTCACTGTGATGGAAGGCAAAAGTCTTAAAGTCTTTGTCTCTTCCCTCCTTGTTCTCCCTCTGCGCTGAGGCGATCCAGGCCTCCGATGTTGTGACCCCACCGGTGATGGTAAGTAAGTCCCGTGGCTCAGCCGTGCTCCGCGAATGGGCCGGTTCAAATTGCCAAAGCTGCCGTCCTCCAGTCCAGCGGACGAAGCTGTTACCACGGGAGCTCTGGAGAACAGATCACCAACCTGTGACCTGCGAGCTCCTGACGATGTCGTCCACTGGCTCGCGGCCGAGCCTCCGAAGTCGGGTCGCCAACGCCGGAACGCCGCCACAGCCCCGAAGTCGGCCAGCCTCGCACTGGTAAGTCCTGGCTGGCTCTGCCTCCGGAGCCTCGAGTTCGGTCCCAGTTGGAGGCCGCCAGCTCCGCCATTAGGCCTCAGAGCAGACGGAGATACACTCACATCACAGTGAGGAGGGCCTGGTTGACTCACTGTGGTGGATGTTAAATCTGTGTTTATTGTGTGTTTTGTTATTTTATTCTATGTTATGACTGCAAGGCTCAACATTTCGTTTGACCCCAGTTATTTACAATATATATTAACAATTTAGACGAGGGAATTAAATGTGACATCTCCAAGTTTGCGGATTACACAAAGCTGATGGCAGTGTGAGCTGCGATGAGGATGCTATGAGGCTGCAGGGTGACATGGATAGGTAGGGTGAGTGGACAGATGCATGGTAGATGCAGTATAATGTTGATAAATGTGAGGTTATCCACTTTGGTGGCAAGAACAGGAAGGCAGATTATTATCTGAATGGTGTCAGATTATGAAAAGGGGATGTACAACATGACCTGGGTGTGCTTGTACATCAGTCACTGAAAGTAAGCATGCAGGTACAGCAGGCAGTGAAGAAAGCTAATGGCATGTTGGCCTTCATTGTGAGAGGATTTGAATTTAGGAGTAAGGGGGTCCTACTGCAGTTGTAAAGGACCCTGGTGAGACTGCACCTGGAGTATTGTGTGCAATTTTCGTCTCCTAATTTGAGGAAGGTCATTATTGCTATTGAGGGACTGCAGCATAGGTTCTCCAGGTTAATTCCCAGGATGGTGGGATTGACATATGATGAAAGAATGGATCGACTGGGCTTGTATTCACTGGAATTTAGAAGGATGAGAGGAGATCTTATTGAAACATATAACATTCTTAAAGAAGGAATGGGTGACATTTCGGGTCGAGATCCTTCTTCAGACGTCTCAACCCAAAACATACCCATTCCTTCTCTCCAGAGATGCTGTCTGTCCCGCTGAATTCCTCCGGCTTTTTGTGCTATCTTCGGTTTAAATCAGCATCTGCAGTTTCTTTTAACACATAACATTTTTAAAGGATTGGACAGGCGAGATGCAGGAAAAATGTTCCCAGTGTTGGGGTCGTCCAGAACCAGGAGTCACAGTTTAAGAATAAGGGGAAGGCAGGCCATTTAGGACTGAGATAAGGAAAAACTTTTTCATCCAGAGAATTGTGAATCTGTGGAATTCTCTGCCACAGAAGGCAGTGGAGGCCAATTCACTGGATGTTTTCAGGAGAGAGTTAGATTTTGCTCTTTGAGCTAAAGGAATTAAGGGATATGGTCTACTTCAGTCTGAAGAAGTGTCTCGACCCTAAACATCACCCATTCCTTCTCTTCTGCCTGTCCCGCTGAGTTACTCCAGCATTTTGTGTCTAACTTTGATTTAAACCAGCATCTGTAGTTCTTTCCTGCACAAGGACTTGAGGGATATGGGGAAAAAGCAGGAACGGGGTACTGATTTTAGATGATCAGCCATGATCATATTGAATGGCGGTGCTGGCTCGAAGGGCCGAATGACCTACTCCTGCACCTATTTTTATATGTTTCTATGTTTTGTACCCGAGTCAGACCTGGGGGAGATCCCCCCGCCACGGGTACCATGTAATCCCGTGCTACCTGCTCCATGGTTGGATAGTCAGCGACTAAACCGTCTCCCCCACCTGGTTTGCCAGGTGAGGAGGGGACTGTGGACCCCCAGCAGGATCAAAAACAAGACCTGCTAAAGGGCAGATGAGCTTCTAGCGAGCCAACGGCCATCCACACTTCAGTAGAAGTCGCGATCACTGACGTACATAGCATTGTAAGGCACCGTTCTCGTTGATATTTTCAATGATGATCGATGTTTTGTGAACCAGCTTCTGCAGTTCCTTGTTTCTACATTTCAATTGCCAATGAACGCCTGTCCCCACCTGTCACTTTGTCCCGCCTCCAGCTCTCTCCACACAATTTGTTAAAATTCCCGACCCTTAACGTTGGAGGGTAAGGGTGTGTCCAGCGGAGGTGGGGTGCAGGGGCTTTGTAGCCAGTTCCACCGCAAGGCTCCTGAGGGAAGTAGGAGTCAAAGGGCAGGCACAAAGGAGGGCAATAAAAGAACTTGCCAATGCCGCCGAACGGAGCAGTCACTGGCTGTGGCTGAAGAGGAAAGATGCTGTCTGGGCTGCCATGTGACCATCTAGAGGCTAACCATAAGACACACACCCAGGGCTGATCACCCTGCGGTGGGCCTGAATCGACTGAGGGTGTCTTGTGATAAAAGGCTGAAACTCCCAGTGACGTTGAGATACACAACCAAAGATTATAGAGGAGCTCCTTTATAATCTTTGTACACAACTGAAGATGTGTCTGATTGTTAGCAAATTCACCTAGTGGTCATAACCAAGAATGTCAATTGTAGTGAAATCTTAGGGATTGTAACACCCAGTCCTACTAATCAATCAATGCCCACCAGAGATGCTCACTGGCCCGCTGAGTTATTCCAGCAGGTTGTGGTTTTTTTTAAACCAAAGGTGGTTAAGGTAGGTAATATAAATAACATTTAGAACACACTTGGACAAGTACGGGAAAGGTTCAGAGGGGTATGTTGTGTCAAACGCGGTACGAGTTTAGATGGGACATCGCGGTCGGCAGGGACGAGTTGGGCCAAAGGACAGTGTGACTCAGGGCCCTGTGATAGAGGGAGTGTGTGAAGCAGGGTGTGTGTGAAGCAGGGTGTGTGTGAAGCAGGGTGTGTGAGAAGCAGGGTGTGTGTGAAGCAGGGTGTGTGAGAAGCAGGGTGTGTGTGAAGCAGGGTGTGTGACTGGGGGGTGGGGGTGAGTCATAATGCCGAATCACGGGCTTATCAAAGATCTACCAGTCCTTACAATATCACACATCTTTAACATTTTAAATGTCCCCTCAACCGAACATGCCTTCATCCGTTTAGTTTCAAGCCGGAGCGATTGAAGATAACCACAAAAAGCTGGAGTAACTCAGCGGGACAGGCAGCATCTCTGGAGAGAAGGAAACAACGAAGCGAAACGTCACCCATTCCTTCTCTCCAGAGATGCTGCCTCATTCCTTCTCTCCAGAGATGCTGCCTGTCCCGCTGAGTTACTCCAGCTTTTTGTGTCGACCCACGAAGTTCTGCAACACGAGTGAAGTGAGGCGGGTGAGCGCGCGCCCCTGGTGCCTGTGCACCGCTATTGCCGGAGGGGCTCGTGCACTGCGGGGGCCGTGTACACAAGGCTCGTGCACTGCGGGGGCCGTGTACACAAGGCTCGTGCACCCTATGACGCGCCCAGGAGCCACTTCCTCCTCCCTCTTTGTTGTGTCACGGGCTTCCCTGCGCGTCACGTGACTCCGGCTCGCCTGCGCAGCCATGATGGTGGGTGTCATGGATTTTGTCCCATTTACGGTTTCCTACACTTGCTTTTCACTTTTGTTCTGAGCCGCTGCCGCCGCCACCATCTCGGCTGCAGACGTCGGTGTTAATTTGTGCAATGACATTTTGTATTTCATTCATTTAGCAGGAAGATTTGGACGATGGCCCCGATTTTCTTTCAGAAGAAGACAGAGGAGTAAGTTTATTCCGTTCTCGGTCCTGGCTCCCCGGACCTGGGCCCTCGATCGGGCCTTAGGGGAAAAAAATCACCTTCACCCCGTCGTAGCTGCCACCTCGATAGGTGAACATGCCCCCCTGCTAATTGCGCCTGTGCACGAATTATTTCCTATTTAAACAAGATTACATGTTATGCATGTTTCTGTTTGTTTTGATATTGATGGCGCCTCATGATGCATTTCATGTTATTTGTTAGAATTTAGGTATAGCTATCAAATCTTGAAGACATTTGTTTATGATAAATTATTGTTGAAAGAAATTAATGGCAGTTCTGTGTACTACTTGAACGAAGAATCGAGAAAGTTATATGTAAGCTGCACTATTTTCCTTGCCTTTAGAACATGTTTTATTTTGGAAGGAGAAAACAGAGTTAAACATAGAAACAGAAGAATAGGTGCAGGAGCAGGCCATTTGGCTGATCATCTAAAATCAGTACCCCTGCTTCCTGCTTTTTCCCCATATCCCTTGATTCCTTTAGCCCCAAGAGCTAAATCTAACTCTCTTGACAACATCCAATGAATTGGCCTCCACTCACTGCCTTCTGTGCCAGAGAATTCCACAGATTCACAACTCTCTGGGTGAAAAGTATCTCCTCATCACAGTTCTAAATGGCCTACCCCCTGTTCTTAATGTCCTTCGATAATGTCCTTCCTCAATTTAGGAAACCAAAATTGCACACAATACTCCAGGTGCAGTCTCACCAGGGCCCTGTACAACTGCAGTAAGACCTCCTTGCTCCTAAACTCAAATTCTCTCACAATGAAGGCCAACTTGTCATTAGCTTTCTTCACTGCCTGCTGTACCTGCATGCTTACTTTCAGTGACTGATGATGTAAAGCACACCCAAGTCTCGTTGCACCTCCCCTTTTCCTAATCTCAATCATTCAGATAATAATCTGCCGCCTTGTTCTTGGCACCAAAGTGGATAACCTCACATTTATCCACATTATACTGCAACTGCCATGCATCTGCCCACTCACCGAATCTTTCCAAGTCATCCTGTAGCCTCCTAGCATCCTCCTTGCAGCTCACATTGCCACCCTGCTTTGTGTCATACGCTAATTTGGAGATGTTATATTTAATTCCCTTGTCTAAATCGGGGGTACAGGGGCTCAACTCTCATTGTACAGAACTTCAACTTGTTTCAAACTGGCTCAGATGTAACCATCAAAGGATAAACAAAAAAATATTTGCACATCCAGTGTCAGCTGTTGCTCAGTTGTTAAGATTTTCACTTCTGCATCAGAAAGTTTTGTACTCTAGCTTCCTATTAGAAAGGTGAAAACATCTGGGTGAGTAATGGTTTTTAGATGAGATGTTAATATGTGTTTATAATCATCCTTTCGATTAAAATATCATAACTATTCCAAATTTGAGTAGGTGGGTTATTACCTGTGACTATTATTTTCAACTTGACTAATGCTGAAAACATAATTTAGTTGTTGCCTTTTGTGTAAGTTTAGAGTATGTAAATTAACTGCTGTGTTTTTCAATTAACAAAATGTTTTCGGATGATCTGGTTTGGCAATATGCTTGGAAGTTTTGACACAATTCTGATTTAAAAGAAAATAATGACATTGAATTTGCCCAACATGAATAGATGTGCAGTATGCAAAATCAGGTGACATTTAGAAGTTTTGTGTTGAATTGGCCATTTGGTTTTGCTGATGACATTGTTACTATATATATATCAATACAAAAAACATGCTAGTGTTTCCTAGGTGGTCAAAACATACTGCCAAGAATGTGTCAAGTGACAATAAGTTTTGTGATTGTTTTCTGGATTATTATATCTGGCTCATGCTGAAATCTAATAGTTCTTCAGTATTTTTTCAGCCTAAAGATTTCTGAAGTCAAAGCCAGAAGTCAAACATGATAAAGGAAATAATGTAAAAACATAACAGCAAATGTTAATTAACATAATCCATTGTTCAGCAGTAAGCAGTGAATATTTGATAGACACAAAATGCTGGAGTATCTCAGCAGGACAGGCAGCATCTCTGGAGAGAAGGAATGGGTGGTGTTTCGGGTTGAGATCCTCCTTCAGACTAGTCAGGGGAAAGGGAAACGAGATGTAGTCAGTGACGTAGAGAGATATAGAATAAATGAATGAAAGATATGCAAAAATATATATTTGATGTTTGGTTATAGTTTCAAATTAGTGTTGAAGCTGTCTGAAATAAGTCATGTTTAATGCTTTAGTTAATCTTTGATTTTGGGTTTAATCACTGAAGGTTTAACCAAATTTCATAGGCTGATGGTGTTACAAAAAGAGATGGAATTTTGATTTCTTGTTGAGAATGAATTGAAAGTTAGAAAAGCATGGTTATTCAGCCTTGAAAGAAAATGAATGTCTAGATCTTATTGTATTAAATAAATAGCTTTTGAGTCACATAGTTCTTCACAGCTGGCTTTTTTAAGTATGGCCTCAGTTCTGAGGAAGCAGATCAACCAATTGGTGAAAAACGTAATTTTGAAAGTAAACAAGGAGACAAAACATTTTTATGAATGTTTGGTATATTACGTTGAATACATAAATTGCTAATTAAAGTTGAGGTTTCAGGAGGCATTAATGCAAGGAGTGATTCATGCCTGAAAAATTCTAAAGAAAAGTTAAATCCAAAGGTCTAATAATTCAGATGATGTGATGGTGGAGCAGTCATTTTCTGTAGAATAATAATCAAAATCAAAATTATCCTGTTTCTCTGTAGTTTATTTATTGATGTATCTTGATTTTGTTATTTCCTTAACCTCTAAAATATGAATTGTTCCTTTGTAACTATTTTTGATGAGAACTTGGATTTTGCACGTGATGGGATGCTTTCCCAATGCAGTGATGCTGATTATTAACATCAGTTGTTAATAGATACTGATCTTTAGCAAAAGTCTGTGTGAATAAGGCGCTCAATAAAAAGATACCGTATTTCCAGGCAATGAAGACACTATTTTTACCCCAAAATAAGGCCTGAAAATTTACCTGCGTCTTGGAGGCCGAAGGTTAGATTATTAGCCAAGAAAGATAGACTTGGCTATCCCTCAGTACAGCAACATCAAGAACGATAGCTAAGTCTATCCCTCATTGCTGGCAGCTGATTTACATTCTCTGGTTGGGTGGCTAGGTCCAGTGTCACCCTTGCAAACACTTCGCTGATGGCGACATTATACCAGGACTCTGGTCCAGTCCCCAGGGTGGGAAGACGGAGCAGCTTTCCGCTGGGGCAGCAGGGACAGTGGTCGTCTGCTGGAGTGCAGTTGGCCGAGCAATGCCACTCTCGTAGCGATTGCTCACATCTTCCTTTCTACTGACTAAACCAAACCTTGATCCTGTTCCGCCAGCCTTTTTTCAAAATTTAGCAACTCAAAATGGGGGTGCGTCTTCATTGCTGAGAAATATGGTAATTGCTTCTTTACTAATCATCACTTGAACTTTTTGACTGACACTAGATCTAGACGTGTTTTATGCCATTTGGGAAAAACATGACTGCTTGTGAATATAGCTTGCATACTCTTTCTTTAGAGGCAGTCATAAACTAACGGAATTAGGCCTTTTGACCCAACTCGTTCCTGCAGCCAAAAATGCCCCTATTTAAGCTGTTCCAATTTGCCCAAGTTTGGCCCATATTCCTCTAATCCTTTCCCATCCATGTACCTGTGCAAGTGTCTTTTAAATATTGTTATATGACCTCATTCCATATACCCACCCCTCTCTTAGTGAGAAAGTTGCCCTTCAGGTTCCTATGAAATCATGTCCTTACCTTGAACCTATGTTCTCTAGTTCTTGATTCCCCTATCCTGGGTAAAATAATCTGCATTCACCCTATCTATTCCCTCATGATTTTATTCAACTCTAAAGGATCACCCTTCAGTCTCCAGCACTCCTTGCCTGCCCAACCTATCCCTAACGGGCCTCTGATAAGCTAAAGGTGTAGTCTCGATCTCCCATCCGACTTCTTTGTGAGCTGTCTTGTTGAGGTGAAGTGCCTTGGGAGGTAAAGTGTGAGTCTTTGGCAAGAGTCTGAGGCGAGGAGGCTACATTTATTCGGTTGTGTGTTTAATTTAATTTAGATATTTAAACTTATTGGCGTGATGGTAGGAATATTACTGCAGTGCAGGATGTGGGAAGTCAGGGGCACCGCTGGTGTCACTGACCACTACACCTGTGGGAGCTGTGTCCAGATGCAGCTCCTCAAGGACTGAGTTAGAGAACTGGAGCGGCAGGTGGATGACCTGCGGTCCATCCGGGAAGACGAAAATTTCCTGGACAGGACCTACAGTCAGGTCGTCTCTCCCAAGATTACAAGAGGAGCAACAGTCAGACGGAAAGGAAGGGGCTGAAACTAGTGCAGGAGACCTCGGTGGAAGTACCTCTTGAAACAGGTACACCCTCTTGGGAGCTGTCAGGGCAGACAACGCTTCCAGTCCGAGTGGCGGACAGGTCTGTGACTCAGTGTTCAAGAAGGAACTGCAGATGCTGGAAAATCGAAGGTACACAAAAATGCTGGAGAAACTCAGCGGGTGCAGCAGCATCTATGGAGCGAAGGAAATAGGCAACGTTTTGGGCCGAAACCCGTCTTCACAGCCTGCCGCTGAGGCTCGACCGGCGAGACCGACATCAGGCAGAGCCATAGCGGTGGGAGACTCCATTATCAGAGGTGCGGGCAGGAGATTCTGTGGCGACAGGCGAGACTTGAGGAAGGTGTGTTGCCTCCCTGATGCCAGGGTCCAAGATGTCTCAGACCGACTTAAGAACAGGCTCGTGAGAGAAGGTGAACAGCCAGAAGTAATTGTGCATGTAGGCACAAATGACGTGGGTAAGAAGAGGAAGGAGGTTCTGCAACGTGAGTATAGAGAACTAGGTAGGAGGCTGAAAAGCAGAACTTCAAGGGTGGTTATCTCTGGGTTGCTTCCAGTACCTTGTACTAGTGAGGGTAGAAACAGGGAGATAGGGAATCTGAATGTGTGGCTGAGGAGTTGGGGCAGGGATTTAGATTTCTAGATCACTGGAATCTCTTCTGGAGCAGGAGTGACCTGTACAAAAGGGACGGGTTTCACCTTAATAAGTGAGTTCGGTATTCCAACTGCACATGCCGAGGTCAAAGGTCAATGCATAAACATCTCTGAAGCAGTGGACCTTCATTTCTTCCGTTTTTTCCAGCTTTATGTGTATGGCTGGTGCTCGGCTTTCGGCGGCGCCGGGGGGGTTGGCCGCTGGAGGTCCCCGGCCCGTCCGGGAGAGGGGTTGGGCTGAGTAGCGCTTCTTCTCCACGCTGGCTGCGGGCCTGGGGCCGCTGGTGTCGTCTGTCCGGGGCTGTCGGTTGGCCCGGCGAGAGTTGTGTGGGGGTTGGCTGAAGAATCCCATTGCCTTTCACTATTCTGCTAATTTCAAGGCAATGGAATTCTTCAGCCAACCCCAGCTCAACTCCCGCTCGGCCAACTAACAGCCCCGGACCGACGACACCCAGGCCCACAGCCAGCGCGGAGAAGAAGCGCTAACTCCAGCCCAACCCCGCTCCCCAACGGGCCGGGGACCGCCAGCGGCCAACCCCCCTGGCGCCAGCGAAAGCCAAGCACCAGCCATACACACAAAGCGCTGCAGCAACTTAGCCTTCTCCCCGCACCGGCTGCAAGCCTGGCCCGACACCTCCGGTCACCCGGGAGGGGACGGGGATGGCCCAGCAGCAACTCAACAGACCCGGGCCTGACACCGACCATGGGCGAACACAATCTCTCGCTCACTCACCGAAGCATAATAAAGATTCACATTCACATTCACATTTATTGTCACTTGCACCAATTAAGGTACAGTGATATTTGAGTTACCATGCAGCCATACAATTAAAAGAACGATAGAACTTAACATTAACATCCACCACAGTGATCACTGTGATGGAAGGTAATAAAGTTCAGTCAGTCTTCCTCCTTTTGTTCACCCGTGTTTGGGGCCTTGACCCTCCGCAGTCTCCGCTATGGACGGCCCGATGTACAAGCCCTCTCGTGGGGATGATCGAAGCTCCAATGTCGGGACGGATGTAACACACAGCACGACTTGGAGTGCCCGAATCGGCCACTTTCTTATTGGAGACCACGGCATCTCGATGTTATAGGCCACAGGCAGGCCAGCAGTCGGAGCTCTTCTCCGGCGATCCCCGGCAAGGGATCCCAGGCTCCGGGATGGTAAAGTCCGCTCCACGCCTGCTGCTAGAAGCTCCGCAGACCGTGGCTTCACGATGTTAAAGTCAGCAGGCCAGCGGTTGGAGCCTTTCTTCTGGCTCCGCGATGGAAGTCCGCGCCGCGCCTACTGCTGAAGCTCTGGGCCATCTCCGGGAAAGGCCGCTCCAATCCAAGTTGTTAGGCCGCGAGGGAGGGCGAAAATGCGACTAGGAGAAAAGTCGCACTGCGCCGAGGTAAGTGACTGGAAACGGTTTCCCCCCCTTCCCCCCCCCACCACCCCCACATAAAAACATACTGAGGGACATTAACACATACATTGAGACATACTAAAAAAACAAAAAGAGTTGAAATGACAGACAAACTGCTGGTGAGGCTGCCTCGCACGGCGCCACCCGGTGAACATGTACTTAAAGCAATAAAAATGACAAAAATAATCTTAGTTTTTAACAAAGGAACAATAAATACAACTATTTCATAGTTTTAAAGCAGCATTTTCTTACCTAGAAGAATCAAAGCTGGAAAAAAACAGAAGAAATGAAGGTCAACTGCTTCACTGCTCCACTGCTTTCCAGGGCTGTTTCTGCATAGTGACCTTTGACCTGGGCATGCGCAGTAGGAATACCGAACTCGCTTATTGGAAGGGGGCACAACATTCTGGCAGGCAGGTTTGCACGGGTGGGTTTAAACTAAACAGTGGGGGGGTGGAGTCAACATCATGAAAACGTATGCGTGCAATTAACGGGAAAGAGAGTGTATGAAAGGTCACGGTTAAACTAACAGGGCAGGGGGGTGGGAACCAATGCAAGGAGACAGAGGGACATAAAAGGAGGACAGAAGCAAAAGATAGAAGAAAAACAAACCTGAAAGCTTTGTGCCTTAATTCAAGGAGCATTTGTAATAAAATGGATGAATTGAATGTTCAGTTAGTAGTTAGGGAATATGATATAGTTGGAATTACAGAGACATGGCTCCAGGGTGATCAAGGCTGGGAGCTAAACATGCAGGGGTATTCGATATTCAGGAAGGATAGACAGAAAATAAGAGGAGGTGGGGTGGCATTGCTGGTTGAAGAGATTAATGCAATAGCAAAGAGAGACATTAGCTTGGATGGGTAGAACTGCGAAATATCCAAGGGCAGAAAATGCTTGTTGGAGTTGTATACAGACCACCAAGCAGCAGTAGGGAGGTTGGGGATAGCATCAAGCAGGAAACTAGGGATGCGTGTAGCAAAGGTACAGCAGTTATCATGGGTGACTTTAATCTACATATTGATTGGGCCAACCAAATTGGCAGCAGCGTTGAGGAGGAGGATTTCCTGGAATGTATATGGAATGGTTTTTTTTACGAACTGCCTGGAGGACAGGCCATCCTAGACTGGGTATTGTGTAATGAGGAAGGATTAGTTAGCGATCTTGTTGTGCAAAGCCTCTTGGGCAACAGTGACCATAATGTGGAATTCTGCATTAGGATGGAAAGTGACACGGTTTATTCAGAGTCTAGGGTCCTGAACTTAAAGAAAGGAGACTTTGAAGGTATGAGACTGGAATTGGTTAGGATAGACGGGCAAATTATACTTAAAGGTTGACGGCAAAGATGCAATGGCAAAGATTTAAAGACCACGTGGATGAACTAAAAAAACTGCTCATCCCTGTCTGGCGAAAGGTGGCTCAATCGTGGCTAACGAGGGAAATCAATGAGTGTGTTAAATCCAAGTAAAAGGCATATAAATTGTCCCGAGGAAGCAGCGGAGGATGGGGAGAAGTTTAGAACAGAGGAGGACAAAGGGGTTAATTAAGAGGGGGAAAAAAGAGCATGAAAGAAAGCTTGCAGGGAAGATAAAAACTTACTCTAAAAGCTTCCTTAGATATGGAAAAGATTAGTGAAGACAAATGTAGGTCCTTTACAATCAGAGACAGGTGAATTTATAATGGGAAACAAGGAAATGGCAGAACAGTTAAACGAGTTATTTGATTCTTTCTTCACTAAGGAAGACACAAACAATCTCCCAGAAATACTAGCGGACTGAGGATCTAGTGGGAGGGAGGAACAGAAGGGGATCCACATTAGTCAGGAAATGGTGTTAGGTAAATTGTTGGGACTGAAGGCAGATAAATCCCCACGGCCTGATGGTCTGCATCCCAGAGTACTCATGGAGGTGGCCCTAGAAATCGTGGATGCGTTGGTGATCATTTTCCAATGTTCTCTCGACTCTGGATCAGTTCCTGTGGATTGAAGGGTAGCCAATGTAACCTCACTTTTTAAGAAAGGAGGGAGAGAGAAAATGGGGAATTATAGACCAATTAGCCTTGCATCGGTAGTGGGAAAGATGTTTGAGTCGATTGTTAAAGATTTTACAGCAGCACATTTGGAAAGCAGTGACGAATAGGTCAAATTCAGCATGGATTTATGAAGGGGAAATTATGCTTGACTAAGATGGAATTTTTTAAAGAATGTAACAAGTAGAATGGATAAGGGAGAGCCAGTGGATGTGTATCTGGACTTTCAAAAGGCCTTTGACAAGGTCCCACACAAGAGATTAGTGTGCAAAATTAGAGCACATGGTATTGCGGGTAAGGTATTGACATGGATAGAGAACCTGTTGACAGACAGGAAGCAAAGAGTAGGAATTAACAGGTCTATTTCAGAATGGCAGGCAGCTACTAGTGGGGTGCTGCAAGGCTCGGTGCTGGGACCACAGTTATTTACAATATATATTAACGATTTAGATGAGGGAATTAAATGTGACATCTCCAAGTTTGCGGATGACACAAAGCTGGATGGCAATGAGAGTTGCGAGGAGGGTGCTATGAGGCTGCAGGTTGGGTGAGTGGGCAGATGTGTGGCAGATGCAGTATAATGTGGATAAATGTGAGGTTGTCCACTTTGGTGGGAAGAGCAGGAAGGCAGATTATTATCTGAATGGTGTCAGATTAGGAAAAGGGGAGGTGCAACAAAACCTGGGTGTGCTTGTACATCAGTCACTGAAAGTAAGCATGCAGGTACAGCAGGCAGTGAAGAAAGCTAAAGGCGTGTTGCCGTTCATTTCGAGAGAATTTGAGTTTAGGAGCAAGGAGATCCTACTGCAGTTGTTTAGGGCCCTGGTGAGACCGCACCTGGAGTATTGTGTACAATTTTGGTCTCCTAATTCGAGGAAGGACATTATTGCTATTGAGGGAGTGCAGCGTAGGTTCACCAGGTTAATTCCCGGACTGACATATGCTGAAAGAATGGGTCGACTGGGCTTGTATTCACTGGAATTTAGAAGGATGAGAGGGAACCTTATAGAAACATATAAAATTCTTAAAGGATTGGACAGGCCAGATGCAGGAAAAATGTTCCTGATGTTAGGGGAGTCCAGGACCAGGGGTCACAGTTTAAGAATAAGCGGTAGGCCATTTAGGACTGAGATGAGGAAACCTTTCTTCACCCAGAGAGTTATGAATCTGTGGAATTCTCTGCCACAGAAGGCAGTGGAGGCCAATTCACTGGATGTTTTCAAGAGATGCTCCCTTAATATATGTCATTGTGGTTCCAGCAGCTACATAATTTTCCTCTGAAAAGATGGACCTGGTCAGTAAAATTTGAAGCAGTCTACCTTGATCCTTTTTGTGATTAGTAAAATTTGTTTTTTTTAATTATTGTTAACAGTAAATGGAAATGACCCCACCATGATTGATGATTAGATTCGTTATTTTGAAGATCTTTATTAGTCAATATACAATAGGTGACGGAGTAGGCCCTTCGAACCAGCCATTCATTGTGATCATGGCTGATCATCCACAATCAGTACCCCGTTCCTCCTTTCTCCCCATATCCCCTGACTGCTATCTTTAAGAGCCTATCATTCTGCAATAATAAATTAAAACAAAAAAATTGCTGGAAATATGCAGCATCCCGTGCAGCATAGTCAGTGAAAGACAAGGTTAAGATTTCAGTTTGATGATCAGTTTCATGAGAACGTTCTGGTGAAAGATCGTTGAACTCGAGCATTAATTGCCTCCACTGATATATGCCTGATCTGAGTACTTGCAGCATTTTCTGCTTTAGTATACTTTTTGCAGTTTTTTGTGTTTCAACCTCAATAAACTTGAATCAAATGATAAAATTCCAACTTTGCATAACACTTAATTATATTACCTCATATTTGAGAGTTTCTGAGTAAATGTGTTCTGCATTTTGTGTTCCTTTTGTATCTTTCTTGCAATAGCTGAATCCAAACCATGTATACCACTACCCACTTGTTAAAGCCCAAGTTCCTGCTTTTGACTTCTTAATGCCTCAGTTTAAAAAAAAATTAACTTGCCTTTTCGTTATTGTTGTCTTGACATTTTTAGTGACATTTTAATTTATCTCTTGCCAAACTCGCTTATGCTTCCTTATGCCAGTTTGAAACCCTACCATTTAAGAATTGTGCTTTTCCCCCCATTTTTATTCCCAAAATGTATGAATTCATATTTTATTTTTATTGAAAAATGTCAATTTCTTTGTACATTTTGAGGCTCAGTTTGTGTTTTTTTTCCCCTTTCAGCCTAGACCAATCAATGTGGATCTTCAAACAGATGGCACTCTTCAGGTTGACATTTCTGATGCTCTTAGTGAAAGAGATAAAGTTAAATTTACAGTTCACACAAAGGTAAAGGGATTAACATTTAAGATGAAAAATTAGCACTTTAACTGACCTGTATTTTTTCTAAAATTGTACTAAACGCAATAGGTTTAATGTTTTTCTACCGAGTTTCAATGTTTACCTTCAGCAATTGATTCCTCCAAAAGCTCTCAGTACTTGCATTTCGTGTCTGAATATTCAGGTACTGCTACATATTTCATGGGTGAGTGACTTGCTGTGTACAAAGCACTTTTGAAGCGAGGCCACTTTAATTTGGATATGTAATCATGATATGCTATGTTGCATCCTTATAAAAAGTTTTCAAGTATTTTTGATTTTATAGTTTATGTGCACCCTTGGGATAAGAATTCTTGTTTGTTACGTACGATAGCTTTATGATCCACAAATGTCAATCCTTTGTTTAAATCAAAATAGTTACACTTTGTATGTAATCAGCAACAGAAAATCAATCCACTTTAAAATTAATTACTGTATATCTTCAACTTGAAAATGAAAATTCAAGTTAGTTACCCCTTTTATCCACAAAATATAGTGTTTAATCTATAACTAAACCAAAATTCAACTATGTCCTTGTCTTGTTTAAGAAGGAACTGCAGATGCTGGAAGGTAGACAAAAATGCTGGAGAAACTCAGCGGGTGAGGCAGCATCTATGGAGCGAAGGAAATAGGCAACGTTTCGGGTCGAAACCCTTCTTCAGACTGATGTGAGGGTGGGGTGGGGGGGGGGGGGCGGGAGGAAGAAAGGAAGAGGTAGGTGGAGCCAGAGGGCTGAGGGAGAGCTGAGAAGGGGAGGAGAAAGTAAGGACTACCTGAAATGAGAGAAGTCAATGTTCATAATGCTGGGGTGCAAACTGCCTAAGCGAAATATGAGGTGCTACTCCTCCAATTTACGGTGGTCCTCACTCTGGCCACGGAGGAGGCCCAGGACAGAAAGGTCAGATTCGGAATGGGAGGGGGACTTGAAGTGCTGAGCCACCGGGAGATCAGGTTGGATTTTGTGAACCGAGCAGAGGTGTTCGGCGAAGCGATCGCCAAGCCTACACTTGGTCTCACCGATGTAGAGCAGCTGACAATAGACACCGATCTAGAGCAGCGGATGCAATAGATGAGGTTGGAGGAGGTGCTGGTGAACCTCTGCCGCACCTGGAAAGACTGCTTGGTCCTTGAATGGAGTCAAGGGGGGAGGTAAAGCGACAAGTGTAGTATTTCTTGCGGTTGCAGGGGAAAGTGCCCGGAGAGGGGGGTGGTTTGGGTGGGAAGGGACGAATTGACCAGGGAGTTACGGAGGGAGCGGTCTCTGCGGAAAGCAGACAGGGGAGGAGATGGGAAAATGTGGCAAGTGGTGGGATCACGTTGGAGATGGCGAAAATTATTTGGAGGATTATTTGTTGTATGTGGCGGCTGGTAGGTTGGAAGGTGAAGACAAGGGGGACTCTGCCCTTGTTACGAGTTGGGGGATGGGGAGTGAGAGCAGAGTCACGGGGTATAGAAGAGACCCTGGTGAGAGCCTCATCTATGGTAGAAGAGGGGAACCCCAGCTCCCTGAAGAATAAGGACATCTCCAATGCCCTGGTGTGGAACACCTCATCCTGGGTGCAGATGTGGCGTAGACGGAGGAATTGGGAGTAGGGGATAGAGTCCTTACAGGAAGCAGGGTGGGAAGAAGTGTAGTCCAGATAGCCATGGGAGTCAGTGGGTTTATATTGGATGTCGGTCAGTAGTCCATCACCTACGATGGAGATAGTGAGGTCAAGTAATGATAGGGAAATGTCGGAAATGGTCCAGGTGAATGCCGGATGGAAGTTAGTGGTGAAATGGTTGAAGTCTGTCAGTTGTGTGTGGGTGCAGGAGGTAGCACCAATGCAGTCGTCGATGTAGCGGAGGTAGAGTTCGGGGATAGGGCCCTGGTACGTCTCGAACAACGCTTGTTCGACGTACCCAACAAAGAGGCAGGCATAGCTAGGGCCCATGGGCGTGCCGATAGCTACGCCTTGTATTTGGAGGAAATGGGAGGAGTCAAACAAAAAGTTATTAAGGGTAAGGACCAGCTCCGTTATGCCGAGGAGAGTATCAGTAGACGGGGATTGTTTGGTTCTCCGGTCAAGGAAGAAATGGAGGGCTTTGAGCCTCCTGGTGGGGGATGGAGGTGTAGAGTGACTGGACGTCCATGGTGAAGATGAGGGAGTGGGGGCCTAGAAAACGGAAGTCCTGGAGTCGATGATGAGCGTGTGAGGTGTCTTGGACATAGGGAGGGAGGGATTCAACCAGGGGGGATAGGATGGAGTCGAGGTATGTGGAAATGTCTGGTAGGACACAAACAGGCAGAAACAATAGGTCTGCCAAGACAGTCAGGTTTGTGGATTTTGGGGAGAAGGTAAAATCAGGCTGTGCGGCGCTGGGGAACGATGAGGTTGGAGGCTTGGGAGGGCAGGGAGCCGGAGTGGATGGTCAGTGATGGTGCTAGAGATGGTGGCCTGGTGCTCGTCTGTGGGGACATGGTCCAAGGATAAATAGGAGGAGGTGTCAGAGTTGGCGCGTGGCCTCAGCCTTGTAGAGATCAACACGCCAGACTACCACGGCGCCTCCCTTGACAGCGGGTTTGATCACGCAGTCTGGGTTGGTGCAGAGTGAGTGGAGAGCTGTACATTCAGGGGGGGGGAGAGGAGTGAGACGGGAGTGGAGAACTGCCGGAGGGACATCAACCGCCTCAACTTCTCCACTCCCCTGTCTCACTCTAACCTCTCTATTTCCTTCGCTCCATAGATGCTGCCTCACCCACTGAATTTCTCCAGCATTTTTGACTACCTTCTGTCCTTGTCTTGCTATATTTACCTCTTTATGTTATGTGAATTAATTTCAACATTGGTGCATGTATTTTCAAATTCCTTATAGTCTTATTTAGATACCTGATCACCAGGCACAACTTCTTTAACATTGTGGATACAAGGCCAATTCCCGGGATTGATGATTCAATTAATTATATAACAACTTTAAAGGTGCTTCTTTTGGGATTAAACTTAAACCAACTATTGATTCTCTAATGTGAACAAGATTCCAGTGCAGGAGAGTTATCATTGGTACTGAGCCAATCAATCAAACTCATATGTATGCACATTATCTGATCATCATCACAAAATTGCTGTTTGTGGAAACTTGCTCTCTTTGATTTGTTCAGATTTCTTACAAATGCAACAGTGATTATGTTTCAAAACTACTCCATTGGTTGCAGAATGTTTTGATTTCCAGGATGTTGTAGTTTGTCAAAAGGGTTTTATGAATGCCAAATTTTCTTTAAAATAAATCTGATTTATATAATCTATTTGACATAATCCAATGCAAGATTGCTCCCAATCTCCTCCATTTATCCATTGAAAAGTTAACAATTCCATTCATCCTCTAATTCCTTGCTCCTCCCAGCCCCTGCTTTAAGAAAATTCCGAAAGCATCTCTTTTCAAATGTTTTAGTCCCATTCCTGACTTACTGATCTTTATCACCAATATTAAATATTTTTTAAATAAAACACAAATGCAAGTTTGTTATATTAAAATTCTTGACAATTATGCGTGTCAGCTTTTTTGCTGAGAGTAAAGGATTTCTTTCAAGGTTTATAGCACCTACCAAAGTATCCTTTTTCTCTTTAAAACAGTACAAGGATAAATAGTGACTTGCTGTGTGCTTGTATCCTTGCAGAGTACCCTCCCTAATTTCAAACAAGATGAATTTTCTGTAGTTCGTCAGCATGAAGAATTTGTCTGGCTTCATGATGCTTTTGTTGAAAATGAAGAGTATGCTGGCTATGTGGTAAGTGTTTTTGAAATTAAATAGATGATTAATACAAAACAATATTCTTTACCTTATTGACTTTTAATGTTTGAACTGAACCAGGTTTAAAGTTGACACTTACCACTACCCCGCAGAATACTAATTCATCATGGGGCTCTTGAGCTTGAACTCTGAACACTCATAGATGGACCGTAGAACAATACAGCACAGGAGAAGCCCTTCAGCACACAATGTCTGTGCCGAACATGATGCTAATTTAGACTAATCTCTGTCTTCTTGTGATTCATTCCCTGCATATCCATTATAGTATCTACTTCCATCACCTCCTTTGGCAGCAGGTTTCAGGCAATCTCCACTCTGATCTGATTAGAGCTGGGATATGGTATTATGGGTGTGCCCTGGCAACAATTGAGTTGTCAAAGGAAATCTCTATGCTGGGGAGAGCTGTGCAACTACACAGTGGAGGAGACGGTGGCTTCTGTTGTATCCATTGGAGGTAATTATAGAATCTGCCAACAGATGGAACAGACTGTCGATCTTGTAATCCCCAGCAATATCAGCACTCACTGTGCTTGATAGGGTGCATCCAGTGAATTAGCATTAACCAGCAGTACTAATTGCCCAGGCCTTTCCAATAATGGTGCTCAAAAGCAGCTATAGCACATTGCCTTGGTGGCTCACTATACCAATCAAAATGGCATTGAGATCACTATCCATTTCACACTGCCAAAGACCGGGTTCGATCCAGACCTTGGGCATTGTCTATGTGGAGTCTGCATGTTCTCCATGTACTGCGTGGGTTTCCTCCGGGTCCTCTGATTTCCTCCAATATCCCAAAGATGTGTAGGCTTCCAGGGTAATTGGCAGCTGTAAATTGCCTGGTGTATATGGAGTGGATGAGAAAGTAGTATAGCACACTAGTGTGGGCAAGTGATTGATGGTCGGCATGGACTTGGTGGGTCGAAGGGCCTGTTTCCACGCTGTACCTTTCAATCAATTTATTTAATTGCTGTGGGAGTACCAAGGCTGAGCTCTCAACCAAGTTTCTGGCCTAGCGGTAAAGAGGGAAGAGGCCGTTGCCAGGTTGCTGAAACCAGTTGTGTTATCAGTAACACACTGCTATTTATATCATGACACCTTTACTATTGTTTTTCTATTAATGCAGGATACCAGAGTAATTTAAAGTTTAGCGATATAGCATGGAAGCAGGCCCTTCCGCCCACCAAGTCCACGTCGACCATTAATCATTCCGACACTAGTTCTATGTTGTTCCACTTTCGCATCCAATGCACGAGGGGCAATTTACATAAGCTAAATAACCTGCAAACCTGCAACACTTTGGAATGTAGGAGGAAACCAGAGCACCCGTAGAAAACACGCGGCCACAGGGAAAACTACAAAATCCGCACAGACAGCACCTGTAGTCAGGATCGAACTCTACTCTCTGGCATTGTGCTGCTGTCCTCCCTGTTATTTGTAAAGATATTTTGAAATATCAAACTGAAGAAAATATTTGAATTAGCTGCTGAGCTTTGTCATGAATGTGTCAAGAAATATGTCCTGTCCTGTTCTGCCATTGAGCCTTAATTTCCCAGGAATAATTGAGTTGATTGGGTATGGGGGCACTTGTTATATGATGCATTGCAATTTACTTGGCAAATATAATTTTTATGAACAATTACGAGCAGAATGAATCACTAGTACTTTAGGCACTCAAGCAGATTCGACAATTTGAGTAAAAGAAACAAAGTGGAATTAATCTAGAGAACAGGGATGCATCAAGGATGAGGAAATGTGGAGGGCGGGTGGGGGGAGCTGGTGACAATTATGATTAAATCCTGTTAATTGGTGTAAACAATTTTAAACAAAAAATCTGAACTTTTAGGATTCTGTTTTTAAATATTAGGAAATGGGGAGAGTACTAGGAAATGGGGAAAATTACTCTGACAAACCAGTTTAATTACTCCATGTTTTTTCTTTATGGCGCAGGGAGCTAAAGCAGTTTAATACAAAGATATTGAACTTTTATTTTCAAGGATATTCAATAATGTGGGCAGAAAATAATGAAAGAAACTCAATGTGCAAGGAGAGTTTCATTTAAAAAAACAATGGCCACAAAAGTGCCTCTGTACCATTTGATATTTCAACTTAAAAGATAAATTTGATATGACAGTGAAGGCTGGTTCATTTGTAGCAACATTTCGTCCAGTAAGCCAAAAGTGGAACAACACAAAAAAATTAAGTAAATAAATAATAGAAACTGAATATTTCGACAGATCCCACCAGCACCTCCAAAGCCTGACTTTGATGCTTCAAGAGATAAACTGCAGAAACTTGGGGAAGGAGAAGGATCAATGACGAAGGAAGAATTCACAAAGATGAAACAAGAACTTGAAGCGTGAGTATGATATACCATGTACATTAAACAAGTGGATTAAATGTATAGCCAATATCTTGCTGTGCAATTGCTAATAGTAACATTTAACTTTTCATTTTACAGTGAGTACCTGGCTATATTCAAGAAAACTGTTGCCATGCACGAAGTATTCTTGTGTCGTGTAGCTGCACATCCAGTTCTACGAAATGACTTAAACTTTCATGTATTCTTGGAATATAATCAAGATGTGAGTTCAGTTTACTTTATAAGGTCTTTTATATATAGTATATGTTTAAAAGATTAATTTTACCTTCAACTAATTTATGAAGATTCTGCAGTTAATAAAGGCATGATATTATGGCTGTATTTTGGTAATGGTTATGGATGGTGGACCATGGCAAATTAACTGTCAGCACCTGGTTTCTTTGGAAACTATAGGCTTTCTGTTGATAATGGTCCAGCTCGTCTTGTTTTTCAGCAGTTTGGGCAAATATGGATCTCTGTCACAAGCTTTTTAGATGCGACAATGGTTCCATGTCGTAATGCCAGGACTAGTTACAATACTAACTACAACACTCATTTGAATTAAGACACTTATTTGAATGATGATCTACAGTTGCTGGAATCTTGGGCTAAATACTTAGTGCTTGAAGAACTCGGCAGGTCAGCATCTGTCGAGGGAATGGACAGCCTGACCCACTGAGTTCCTCCAGCACTTTTGTGCTTTACTCATTTGAATGAGGCATTCAAGAAGATCTTTGTTGGTGTTTCAAAGTTCTCATCAGAGGTAGTCAAATATAGTTCAAGAAGCTTTTGACAATGTCTTCAGGACTTTCTGGGCTTTCGTCCTTACCTCGGGCCTTTTTGTCATGCAGGATGTGGGAGGTCAGCTCCCTTGGCTCTCTGTATGTGGAAAAGGTAATTCCCGGGTAATTGGGCATTGCAATCAATGGGCTGAGTCCCACATCCATGTGCGGAATTACATGCCATAGTTTTTGTGCTTGGAATGTGATTTTAGTACATGCTCGGGTCTTTGGTGATGGAACGATGATTACTTTTGATGCTTTGACATTCTGTAGAACATTTACTGATTTCCAACATAATTGTTGGATTTGGCACCTCTAAGTTAAGAATGGATAATAATCTCGGTATGAATTACTTGGGTTCACCAGCAATCTTTGTCAAATTATTCTTTTGTTAAATCT
This sequence comes from Amblyraja radiata, assembly GCF_010909765.2. Lineage (NCBI taxonomy): Eukaryota > Metazoa > Chordata > Chondrichthyes > Rajiformes > Rajidae > Amblyraja > Amblyraja radiata. The sequence goes on along the minus strand of NC_045964.1, from coordinate 36,135,896 downwards.
GGCTAAACATACAAGTGGAGCAACATGCTTTGGTATTATTGTTTTTGTAATAACTGCTAAATTATGCCAACAATATATACTCAAAACATATTACATAGGGTTCCAACTAAAAGATGAAAGATTAGTTCAGCAACATCCTCACATGAACCCACCAATATTTAGGATCTTTCGTTTTGAACGGTTAATGGCCAGGGTAGTTCTGGAAAAGCTAGATGCCCACTCCTTGAAGGTTATACATTGAAATTGATAGAAACTAGGAAGATTGTCTATTTTATTGCTTTTAAGGATTTGCTTAGATTAAAACTCAAAATGCTTAATAAACTTAGTTCTTTCCCACATCAGAGGGGAGTTAAGCCTGTGAGAAAAATAAATGGAGCTCGATTGGTGAAGTATTGTGTTGGTCTTGTCACTGTTGTCTAAAAGATGATTTATACATATTATGGCGGGTTTTGCAGGTTTGCATACCTTTAGAATCTGTTGCCATCTATCTGGATTAATACTAACACTGGATAGAAGGGAGGATCAGCTTGATACCAATGTCTGCACCTTTATTTGGAGTTAATGATCAAGAACTAAGGCTTGTCTTAATCTTTACTCCTTACCATTTGATGTTTTTTAAAAATTGAGAAATACTGTTAGAAAATGTAACTAAAATTAAAATGTTGGGTAAGTTGCACATTACACGAGGGGTACTTCAGAAAATGCAGTGTTATACAATGGTAACAGTATTTACTTTTTTTTTAAGCTGAGTATTCGAGGAAAAAATAAAAAAGAGAAACTGGAAGATTTCTTTAAGAATGTGGTAAAGTCGGCTGATGAAGTTCTTGTTGCGGGTGTTAAGGTGCGTTTATGTTTTTGAATTGTAAAGTTTAAAAAAACTCATTTGTATTATAAAACCTTAAATAGTAAGCAGGCATTATTAGTATCCAAATGACACTATATGGCAATCCACTTACTTTTGCCTTTTCTAGACATGTGAATCTTGCTGCCGATGGAAACCCCATAAAGCAAAGTTGTTGTACTTTGTTTTTATTTCAGGCCACATGGATGGGAAAAAGAATATAATAAACCCTTGTTTTAACAGCCCCCTTTATAACACCCCTTTCTGCTTTCCACAGAGACCGTTCCCTCCGCAAATCCCTGGTTCACTCATCCCTTCCCACCCAATCCACCCCCTCCCCAGGAACTTTCCCCTGCAACCACAGGAGATGCATCACCTGTCCTTATACAGCCTCCTTCGACTCCATCCAGGGTTCTGACAATCCTATCGGGTGAGGCAGAGGTTGACTTGCACCTCCTCCAACCTCACCTACTGTATCCGTTGTTCTCGGTGTGGGCTCCTATATATCGGGCGAAACAATGGACGATTGTTTCACTGCACACTTATGCCCAGTCTGCTTTGGCCTATGTGATCTCTTGGTTGGCAAGCATTTTAACTCCCTTTCCCATAATGACCTTTCTGTCCTGGGCTGCCTCCACTGCCAGAGTGAAGCCACATGCAAATTGGAGGATCAGCGCCTCGTATTTTGCTTGGGCAGCTTACAACACAGTGGTATGAACGGTAATTTCTCTAATGTCAAGTAACCCCTACTATACTTATTTTCCCCCACCCCTCCACCCTAGTCGTCCTACCAGGTCCACAGGTCGCAGCTTTGTATCCTTTCATTATCACGACATCCACAGCCAACAATAGGCCATTATGGGTTCCATGGTCATTTGTTCTGGCCTTTTCCGACCTCCAGTTCCCTCCCCTCGACTTTCAGTCTGAAGAAGGGTTCCGACCAGAAACGACACCCATCTTTTTTTTCCAGAGAAGCTGCCTGACCTGCTGAGTTACTCCAATACTTCGTGTCTGTCTCCCTTTATAATGGATTTTGGATATAGCGGACGGACGTGCCGACCCCACTCCCAGTTTGCACCTCCACTTACAGCCTTGGCTTCCGATGCCACCCCCAGCTCGCAAGATGCTACAGCAAGCCATTCACCCACCGCATGGTTCAGTTGATAAGGCTGTTGTTGCGGTTCACATTATAGCTCCTGGGGCTTTCTTCAGCCCGCTGCCACCGACAGGACATGCTCAGTCACCGTATGGCTTCCTCCCCTGCAACAAGGGTTTGTTGGTGGCAGCAGCGCCTAGTTTTAAGGTGAAACAACACAGTGCTGGAGCAACTCAGCAGACTGAATCAGTCTGAAAAAGGATCCCAACATCACTTATCCATGTTCTCCAAAGATGCTGCCTGACCCACTGAATTACTCCAGCACTTTGTGTCCTTTTGTGTATTAACCATCATCTGCAGTTCTTTGTTTCATCTACATACAATTGATAATACCTGTAGGATCACTGAATTCTCAATGATTTGCCATGTCCAGTAGTAGCGTTAAAACATTTTATTCAGGCACTAATGCTTTTCAAGCATTAAAATATCTGTAGACCTTAACTAATATCTGAACATATAACTAACAAAACAAAGAACCTATGGATGATTCAGGAAGTGATTTTAGCAGAGGAGATGGCTGGAAGGGAACCACCAACTTCCCTTGATGTACTAATACCTTCCACTTGCTAGAGATTTATGTAGATTGAGTCATCTACTTTACCCATCACCTTGGTCTCAAAATCAGGTCGCTTTTGCAGTAAATATAGATAGATAGATAGATAGCCTTTATTGTCATTCAGACCGAAGTCTGAACGAAATTTCAGCAGTCATACATACAATACAATAAAAACAACAATAAACACATATTAACATCCACCACAGTGAGTCCACCCAGCATCTCCTCACTGTGATGGAGGCAAAAGTTTTAGGTCTGCAGTCTCTTTCCTCCTCTTCTCCCTCTGCGCTGAGGCGATACCCCCCGGGCGATGTTACAAATCAGTCCCGCGGCTCAAACACGGGGTGGTCGAAGCTGCCGCCCACCAGTCCTGCAGCCGCTGGCCCGCGGCCGAACCCCGGACTCAGGCCACCACCGCCAGAACACCGTCCCAGCCACCCTCACGTGAGTACCGTACCGTCTTCAGCCTCGGGCTGGGCCGCCCCGACATGGGCGCCGAACCTCCCTCTGGCCGGGCCGCCCCGACTTGGGCGTCGCTTCTCCCTCTGGCCGGGCCGCCCCGACTTGGGCGTCGCTTCTCCCTCTGGCCGGGCTGCCCCGACTTGGGCGTCGCTTCCCCCTCTGGCCGGGCCGCCCCGACTTGGGCGTCGCTTCTCCCTCGGGCCGGGCCGCCCCGACATGGGCGCCGAACCTCCCTCGGGCTGCGAGCGCCGCACCTCCCCGAGCTCGGCCGCTCCGACGGGAGCCTCGTTCCACCCTCGGGCTGCCCGCCCTCACGGGAGCGTCACAACCTCTCACGGGAGCACTGTTCCAGCCCTGAGCCGGACCGCCCTCACGGGAGCGAGCTCAGGGCGAGTCCTGACGGGCTCTGCCTCCGGAGCCTCGAGGTCGCCAGCTCCATTAGGCCTCAGCGCAGACGGAGGCAGAGAAGGGGAATACGACAAAAAAGTCGTATTCCCCCGCAGGGAGAGACTGCAAACCCCGTTTCAACCCCCCCCCCCCCCTAAAACACAAAACTAAGAACCAAAAACTAGACTAACCAAAACGAAATAAACATCACAAAAAACACAAACAAACGGGACTGCCGGTGAGCCGCTGCTGCCAGGGCAGCGCCGCCACTCCGATATATACCAGTGTAGGATTAGTGGCCCATTTGTAACCTTTATAATAGAATTTTGTCAAATTTCAAAAGAAAGATATGCAATTATAATATGGTTTTCCTTTTGTAAAGAATACATCCATGCTCAATACATGCATATTATTACATAATCATAATATCCAATTGCAAGAGTATGTAATTGCCAAATGCACCAGGACCAGAACAATGAAAGTCCAATTTGTTGAAGCTTTGTAAGCTTAGTGAAAACAACACAAAATATAAATATAAATACATTATCAGATATTCTATGTACACCAGACCATAATAGTCCAAGCCAAAGTACACAGTGCAACCTTAGTGGTGTAAAGTCCATAGTAGTTCAGTGCTGAGTTGTGGTTGTAGTTGGGGTTGTGCAGGATGGGTTCAAAAGCTTTAATCTGAAGGTAATGGCTCTCAGACATTCTGGTACCTGGTACATTCTTCCCAGTGATAGGAGTGAGATGAGAGCATGGCCAGGGTAATGTGGGCTTTTGATATTAGATGTTTTCTTGAGATGGCATTTACTCTAGATTCCTTCAGTGGGGAAAGTAAATATCAGTGATGGTTTCTGCAACCTCCTTTGTTCTTAAGTGTTTGAATTACTGAATTAGGCTTTGATGCAGTCAGTCAGAATGCTCTTTACATCTGTAGAAGCGATGGATTATTCGGCGACATGCCAAATATCAATCTAGTGATGTAGAAGAAGTACAGATGTTTGAGCTTTCTTTCTACAAAAAAAACCCAAAGGTGAACAGTTAAATGTAAAGGTGATAAGTGAATTTTGGTTTATATCATGTCTGCCAGGCATTTGTTGAATAGTGCCTAATTTTCTTTAAATATTTTTTAGAAGTATCAATTCACATGTCATTTTTTAATGGCATTTTCTGCTTAATTGGGATTAAATTACAAAGGCGAAAAATATTTTAATGTATGAGTTCTAAAATATATTTGAATACAAATAACTATTGCAATTCTATGGATGAGTGTAAATATTTTGACATTATTCAATTAAATTAACCTTCAATTAAATTAACCATTATTCAATTAAACTGACCTTTCTCTATTAGTGCAATGGCTATTGCTTTTTACCACAAGATTGCTTTAGGTCTATTATCTCTTTTTTTTAGTGGAAGTATTGAAGATTTGTATCTGTGAGGTAGCTGCTGCTTATAAAGAAGACACACTACAATAGACTAGCAAAAAGGCAGGAGAGAGAATTTAGCTACATCAAGGTTTGATTAATAGGTTGAAAATGTGTAAACCTGAGTTAGACAAACATTTCTAAATTTACTTGTAAGATCAGTATTTACTTGTAAAAACAATATTTCTGTTCTTTTGAACATGTATTAATTTAATAGTTGTGTTATTGGTTTCTCTAGATTGTACTATTTGCTGAGCTATAACTAAAAACATTTTTTTTATCATCTTCTAACCTTCAGCTGCTCAGTGTTTTGGAACTCCTAATGCCCTTATTATTTACAAATGATTATTCTGACAAAGACCTCTCTGGGTTCCAGAAAATCCTAACTTGTTCAAATCTTGATATCTGTATTCCGTCCTGGAGTTTACTCCTGCTCGCCTATTAATTCTGCCCCTTATGACTTACACCCAACATGTGAGACATAAAATCTTTACACAAATATGTCACAACCAGTTTTTGACCTATTCTGAAGCTTTATTTTATCTTCCAAAGGCCACATTCCTCTGACTTCAGTCACAAGTAAATTGATGCGTTTGTCTAAAAATTTTCAATTGTTGTCTTCCTTGTTCTTCTGTAAACCATTCCATATTGCTGTCCCCTTCCTCCAACATTTTTGATCAAACTTCTGATTATCCTTTCTACTCCTTCCTGGATTATTGTACCATTTGGTGTACAGCAGTCCTCGTTTTGTTAATGACATTCTCCCAATACAGGTTGTTTTTAATATCCAGAAATATTAATGAAAAATATTAGTCTGTAAATTTCACATCATGATATATGTATTTACATAGAGCATTAGAACGAATATGACTTAAATTTTGTTTTGTGTGGATCATAATAAAAATGGCAGAATTTGGCCTTGACTAGTTAGCGATTTGAGCCTGGGGGGGGGGGGGGGGTGGTGCATGTAAGGTCATTGGGTCAAAGGGTGTGATGCACGGAGCAGCTTGATCCTTCCGGAGTACATGGTAGCTTCTGGCATACACTGGTAACACACGAAACACGTACTTTCTTACCTGTTAAAAAGCGCCAAAATGGTCAGTTTGTGAGCTGTAAAAAATTGTGGAAATAGGGGTATCCGTGAGAGAAAACCGCCAAAATCACTGCTGTTCACTGACTTGCGAAAGAGTAGCGTGCCGGCGGATTGAGGGCAAGTGCCGGCCCACGTCCGCCTGGGGCTGGAGTCACCCTCCAGTCTGAACCCGAGCACCAAGGTGCAAACGGCCGAAGGAGCGGATCCCTCTAGACAGCCACTACTCTCTCCCCGGGGTCAGCGCTGTCCAGCCACGGCCGCCCTCTGCCTCGTCACCCCCTGTGCGGCAGCACTGTGTCAAGCTGTGGGTCGGCAGCGCCCACACACATGGGGCCGGGTGGAGCGGGGCCGTGGCTCCGGGCAGCAGACACACGGGGCCATAAACCCGGCAACGTCCATGTCAGCTGCAGCAGAGTTGGGGACAGTCTGGTCCCTCCGCCAACCCAGAGTCACTGACCACGCTGCACTGGCACCCGACCCACACACTGGGGTGATTCACCTCCCAACCCCCGGACCCACGCACCTGGATGATTCATCCCCGCCCCCGACCCCCACCTCTACACGAGGTGATTCACCCCCGGACCCCAACCCACACACCGGGGTGATTCACCCCCACACGGGGGGACAGACGACCCGGGGTCGGCGAGTGTGGAACCAGTCAGCGTGGAGTCTGGATGCTGGGACAGAAGACGGGCCAGCTGCACTGGCAGCCATATTAAGTGCTTACCTGACGTTCACCACGTACTTCAGAAGGCGTTGCACGGCAACAATAACGGTCACCTCCCTATACAGAATTGTGTACAGATCCGTGAAAGCATACAGCTATTGGAATGTTAAGTGTAGAGATACAGCATGGAAACAGGCTATTTGGCCCACCGAGTTCGTGCTGACAATCAATCATCCGTTCACACTAGTTCTGTTATCCCAGTTTCGCAGCCACTCCCTACACTCTAGGGGCAATTTACAGAGAGGCCAATTAACAGTCGCTCTTGTTTCAGCAAGTAATGTTTTAATTCCATATTGTGTTTAAACTAAATATTAAATATTTCTAGGATGTTGATGATTTCTTCGAGCACGAGAAAACCTTTCTCCTAGAATATAATAACAGAATAAAGGATGCAGCTGTCAAAGTTGACAAATTGACAAAATCACATAAAAGTAAGTACCTCTATTTTTTATGATGTTATGGAATGCAAGGCAATTACATATGCAGATTATATCAAGTTAAAACATTTGTTCATTTTCACATCTTTATATATCTTTTTATAGCATTTTAATTATTCCTGTGGAGAAAGTCATTAGTGAGAAAATGTGAACAGGAACTACTACGAAGTTCATTGTTCCTGCTTAATTTGTTTAGAGATAAAGTAATTCCTAATTTGTTGGACCAGATCACACTGCCCATTATTATTTGTTCATAGTACCTTGCTGCTGCAGTCTTTCTGTAAAGATAGGTAACCCATGTGAGGCAAAGATAGCAAAAGTTAATGTTTTGTCCTGGCATGTTTGGATATTCTTGTGGCAACCTGTGCAGTCAGAAGGGTTTGTCCCATGTTAATAATTCCATTTAATGTGCATTATTTTTTTTTCTCACAAAAGCAAACTCACTTTTCAGTCAAATGAATGGGGGTGCATAGAGTGTGCCATTTCTGGCTGGCTTAAAGCTGAGGAGCCAAATGTGAATTATTTCAGTTCCATATATTACAGAATGCTCCTGGACATGGTGCCTCCAGCATGTTCCACACTTCCATGCTGTAAATTGCACACACACTGCAGTCTGGAAACCATTGACATATGCAGTGCAGATAACTGGTGATTATTTCAAGAGCAGCAGATTACCCTGTAGCCTGATCATGCCCAATATTACATTGATATTGATTCAGTTCGACATAATTGATTTCAACTAATTCATGAGAAACTTGCAGCATTGTTGTATGAGGCATTTTTGGTATTTTAAGAATATTTATGGAGCTAGTTGTTAATTGAGTGGTGCAAAAATTGGGAAAGGAAATAAGATTTAGATTGGTTTCAGGCATATGTGGATTGGAAGTTAAGCACACAAATAGACTTGTTGAGCTGTCTGCATTTTCTGATAAGTTGCTGTGATATCTTTATTGAATAACTGTACATGATTTTTCTTTTCAGGTGTGGCTGATGACAACAGTAGAATTAGTTCAATATTGTACTCCTTAGGAACGCAAGACTCAACAGATTTATGCAAGTAAGATGAATTATATTTTCCTTAAGATTTATTAATATTGTTTCTAGTATGCAATAATAATATAAAATTATATTATATATATCATAAGCTTATATATATTATATATATTATATATATATCTATATATTATATATATATATCGATATTATATATATATATATAATTATAGATAGATCTATATATTATGATATTATATATATATATATATCGATCCGCACACATACACATACACACACACACATCTATCCATTTATTTATATATCTATTTATCCGTGTATTTATATATTTATTTATCTATCCATTTATTTATCCATTTATCTATATATATATATATATAGATAGATAGATAGATAGATAAATGGATAAATATATATATATACACATATAATATATATATACACACACACACACACACACACACATTTTATATATATATATATATATACACACACACACACACACGTTATGAATTGGCATTTTGTTAGTGCAACTTTAAATCATATAATCAAATGTGCCTTGTTTGAATAGATGAGGCAGTAGACATATTGCCATGATTTGCTTTAGAGTTACTGTCACCGGAGATAAATGTTTTTCCTAGTTTTTCTGTTATTACGCCTTGACATCCACCTGTGATGAGAGCAATATCTCTGATGTCCTTCAGTGAAAAATCATTAAATGAGGCACATGCACGTGAAGTAAGGTCATTTTTATAACATAGGTCCTGGATGTCTATGGAAATGATTCCATACCGGGTGGGTAGCTTTTGTAGAAATGGAAGGAATGGGGATGCGGAGTGATGTATAATGACCACAATATTTTAATATTTCAAATTGCAAATGAGTAGTGAGCCTTGTTCAATCAATATTCGCTTTATTCTATGAATTTCTGAACAAAAATAACATTCTTCAATAATTTTTGTAATGGCTCAGAAAATGCATGTTTTTACATGATTCGTAATCAGAGTTGCATATTCTTTTATCAGGTATCTTTTTATGATTGTTAGTTCATTTTTAAAGATTTTGTGGGGGAAATTGGCATTATGAGCCACTTCTTGATTTGCTGCAGTCTTTTTCACCTGTTCTGAGTTCTGTAAAGTCCAAGTCAGAAGGGTGTATGTCTTGAAGATGAAGTGCAAGTGGTGGTGTTCCCTTGTGCTTGCTACCTTTGTCCTTGGGGGTTAGAGGTCCAAAGGATTCAGTCAGAGTAGTCCAGGTGATTCCACCTCTTATCTGGTGGGGTAGTTTAGAGACACAGAATGGAAACCAGCCCTTTGGCCCACCGTCAACTATCGATCACCTGTACACTAATTCTGTGCTATCCCACTTTTGTACCCCGCACACTAGGAGCAATTTACAGAAGCCAATTAACCTACGATTCTGCATGTCTTGGGAATTAGGTTATGTGGTTGCAGATGGATTTCTCAGCACTCAAGAACCTACACTTGTGATTATTGGCAAGCTGCTAAGGCAGGAACAGGAATGAACTCATCAAAGACAGTGTGGAATACCCATTAGAAAGACCTCCATAACAACAACACTGTCCTTGACATGATTGCTGTTGATGCCATCTCATGGCAGTCTATTAGAAGCCTTACAACCATTCTTGACAACAAGAAACCCATATCTAAGGCCTTAGTATTATGGAGTATCCCTGCTTACAAACCGGAAACTCAATGGTGAAGTACAGTTACAAATCCACAACTGCATTTGTGAACACAGGGGATGTTGTAATTGTGAGCACCTTCAAGACTGGAGTCAATTCTTTCAGTGATAACTACAGAGGGGTCTTGCTGGTGTCCATCGAAGGGAAAGCCACTGCTAGGATCTTCCTTAACTGTTTACCTCAAATGGTTGGTTGCATCCTGTATCACAGTGCGTATTCTGTCCAACTAGAGTCATGGATCTTCACACAGCAATCAAAAGAAATAAAGGGGGTAACACCAACTGTAACACAGGGCCTTTTTTGACCATGCCAAAGTCTTTGATTCAGTCAGCTGGTTGGAACTTTCGGATATCCTCTTTAAATTTGCCTCCTTTTTATAGTTTCTCCAAGGTGGCATGCACAGAAAGTCCATGTAGGAAAGATGATGTTACAGTGGTCATGGGGATTTCAATATGCAAGTAGACTGGGAAAATCAGGTTGGTACTGGATCCCAAGGGAAGGAATTTGTAGGATGCCTACGAGATGGTTTCTAAGAGCAGCTTGTGGTTGATGCCACTAGAGAAAAGACAATACTGGATTTGGTGTTGTGCAGTGAAAAATACTTGATTAGGGAGCTTAAGGTGAAGGAATCCCTAGGAGGCAGTGGTCATAATAGGATATAATTCATCCTGCAGTTTGAGAGGGAGACACTGAAATTTGATGCATCAGTATTACTGTTGAGTAAGGATAACTACAGAGGTATGAGGATGGAGCTGGCTAAATTTGACTGGAAGGGGATCATAGCAGGAATGGTGGTGGAGCAGAAATGGCAGGAGCTTTTAGGAGTATTTTGGAAGAAGCAGGTTCTTTTCATTCCAAAATGGAAGAAATGTACCAAGTTGAGAATGAGACCACTGGCTGTCAAATGAGGTCAAAAATAGCATAAAAGCAGAAGAGAAGGCATATAATATTGCAAAGATGAGTGGGAAGCTAGAGGATTGGCAGGCACTTATAAACCGACAGAAGACAACTAGAAAAGCAATAAGGGGAGAAAAGATGACAATGAGGGTAAACATAGAAACATAGAAAATAGGTGCAGGAGTAGGCCATTCGGCCCTTCGAGCCTGCACCGCCATTCGATATGATCATGGCTGATCATCCAGCTTCAGTATCCCATCCCTGCCTTCTCTCCATACCCCCTGATCCCTTTAGCCACAGGGGCCACATCTAACTCCCTCTTAAATATAGCCAATGAACTGGCCTCAACTACCTTCTGTGGCAGAGAATTCCACAAATTCACCACTCTGTGTAAAAAATGATTTTCTCATCTCGGTCCTAGAAGGGTAAGCTAGTCAACAATGTAAAAAAAAAAGGATACCAAAAAGTGGATGTTGGTCTGCTGGAAAATGATGCTGGAGAGATAATAATGGGATACAAAGAAATGGTGGATAAACTGAATAAGATTTTTGCATCAGTCTTCAGTGTGGAAGATACCAGCGATATGGGTGCAGAATATTCCATATTCCTGATTTATGTTGGTAAGGATTTAGGATGGCAGGAAGTGAGTTTTTTGCTGCAGGATAGACAACCCCTTCCTCGCTCTGTGGTATTTATGTGACTGGTGCAATTTTGCTCAGCCTTCCCAAAGCTTGTGGTCCAGATCTTCCAACCTACCTCATTGTGGACACTTGACATTTTCTCTGTAATTGTAACGCGACAATGCTGTAAACTATGTTCTGCACTCTAATATTTTTTCTTTACACTAGAATTAGGTTTATTATTGTCACGTGTACCGAGATACAGTGAAAAACTTAGTTTTGCATGCTATCATTCAAATCAGATAATACTATAGATATCAAGCCGAACTAGAGTACAATAGGTAGAGCAAAGAGAAAGATACTGAATGCATAATGTAGTTCTCAGCATTGTAGCACACCAGTTCCAGTGACAAAGTCCAATATCCACAATGGGATAGAGGTGGATCAAACAATACCCTAACTTTATGAGAGAAGTGGTCGAAAGCCTGATAACAACCTGTTGTACTTGTGTATGACCTGATTCTACTTGTGATGATCTGATTTCATTGAATAGCACACACACAAAAAAGCTTTTCACTGAACCTCAGAACACACAATTATAGGAACACCAAGCCAAAAGCTGTAACTTGCCAGAGCCTTACAGTCCATAACTATGTACAGGCAGTGCCCACATTACTAGTTTTGGAAATGGGAATTTACACATAAGGAATTTGTAAATCACTACGAACAAATCTGACATGCTTCATGAAAATTCGCTCTTGCAAAATTTATATAAGGAAAAAGTAAACAAACCCAATTTTCTTTTCATATTTCATTTCTTGACTCATGCAAAACTGCATCATCTACGTTATGGAAAAATGCGATAAGGATCATTTTCTAGAAATGCAGCTCCCCTTGACCTGGGGATCGCCTGTATTACTTGTATCCTGATATACTACATCATACAATTTGTGTGCTTGTCTGATGGTCAGATCAATAATTAAAACAAAGAGCTACTGATTACTACTTAAATAGATACTCCTACATTGCCATGCTGAAATTCACTAAACCCCTAGCAAGTCGATTACTATCCGGCCAATGAAAATTAATCTGTTACAAAGCTTTCACTTAACTAGCAGGCTGATTGAGAGAAAAGCTATGAATTTCATCTTGCTTATAACCTTTTACATGATCCGGGTTAAACAACATGTAGTCTAGCAGTCCAATCAATTTTAAGTGCATTAAAGTTAATATTTAGTACATGGTTGCATTTGTTTTAAATACATATTATATCATAATATTAGGACCATGATATATTGAGAAGTGAAAACTGGAGTAAAATAGCTATTCAGCTCATTAGAGGAACCTTTATTCTGCTACAGATCCTGCGGCGATTGACCCTTGACATTTAAAAGGCAGTTATTAAAAGTATCAAAAGGTTTTTCTCAGTTAAATATTAACCTGGATCTTGCTGGTAAATGCAGGGAGGTGGACCATTGCACTTGTGTTGTTTTAAGATGGAGGTCGTCAACATTCACTCCCTCCAGACCAACTGCAGTGTACCATCTACAAAATCCAGGAGCAATTATTGAACAATTGAGTTTCGATGATTCTCAATGAAATAATGATTTTCATAGTTACGAATGGTGACTTTTATTGGAATTACTGATGTAACAAATTTCCTATACTTATTAGCACTATACGTTATTTAAAAAAAAACTTTACAGTTTAGTAATGTATTCCTAATTTTGTTTCAGATTTTTCTTGAAGTTATCAGAATTATTTGAAAAAACAAGGGTATGTCAATTTTGACTTGCATGTACCTAATTTGCTTATCTTCCAGGTTTTGAAATTTAGCTGAACTTGAATACGCTTGCAATTTTTTTTTTTTTAAAAGGTGATCACCTTGTACTATGTCAGCATGAATACATAGCAGCAGCATCCATTTATTGAGCTGATTTTAACATGGGGAAAGCTATGCTTCACTGAATCAAGAAACAGGAAATGCTGAATCAAGAAACAGGAAATGCTGAATCAATAAACAGGAAATGCTGAATCAAATGAGGAAATATTTTGGATGATGATTAAAAACGTAGAACAGTATAACAGATCAGGCCCTTCGGCCCACAATGTTTATGCTGAACATGATGCCAAGCTAAACTGACTACATCTGTCTGTATGATCCATATCCCTCGATTCGCTGCACTGCCATGTGCCTATCTAAAAGCCTTTTAACCACCACTATCGTATCTGTCCCTACCACCACCCTTGCAATGTGTTCTACGCCTCACAACACCAACACTGTAAAAAACAAAAAATTGCCTTGCACATCTCACCTTAAAGTTATGGCCTCTAGTGTTATACATTTCCATCCTGGGGAAACGGTTCTGACTGTCTATCTTATCTATGCCCCTTCATAATTTTATATACTTCTATCAGGTCTTCCCTTAACCTCCAACGTTCCAGAGAAAACTATCGACGTCTATCCAACCTCTCCCTTTAGCTGAAACCTTCTAATCCAGGTCTGGTAAAACTTGGTTAAATAATTGTTTTCAGTATTTTCTTCCAAGGAAGTTGCAGATAAGTGAAGGAACGGCTGTTCTCCAGAGCACGTTATAAGATCATAAGACATAGGAGCAGAATTAGGCCAATTAAGTACTCCACCATGCAATCATGGCTGATCTATTTTCCTCTCTCAACCCCATTCTTCCGCCTTCTACTATAATCTTTGATACCCTTACTAATCAAGGACCTATCAATCTCTGCATAAAAATACCCCATATCCTGGCCTCCACAGCCGTATGTGGCAATAGATTCATCACCCTCTAGCCAAAGAAATTCCTCATTATCTCCATTCTAAAGGTACGTCCTTTTATTCTGAGTTTCTATCCTCTGGTTCTAGACTCTCCCAATACCGTAAACATCCTTTTCATGTCTGCTCTATCTTAGCCTTTCATTAATCAGTAGGTTTTAATAAGATAACCCCTCATCCTTCTAAACTCCAGCAAGTTCCGGCCCAGAGCCATCAAGCGTCCCATACGTTAACCCTGGGATGATTTGCGTAAACCTCCACTGGACCCTCTAATGCCAGCACAACCTTTCTCAGATATGGTACCCACAACTGCTCACAATATTCCAAATGTGGCCTTGCCTTATAAAAGTGCCTTATAAAGCCTTAGCATTACATCCATGCGTTTATACTTCAGTCCCCTTGAAATGAATGCTAGCATTGCATTTGCCTTCCTTGCCATGGACTCAACCTGCAAATTATCCATTTGGGAATCCTGTTCCAGCACTCCCAAGTCCCTTTGCACTTCTGATTTTTGAATCCTCTCCCCATTTAGAAAGTAGTTTATGCCTTTATTCCTTCTTCCAAAGTAGAAGGTACCACATGTTGAGGCTGCTAAACAAATAGAAGCCCATGGTATTGGAGAGATTGGCTGACAGGCAGAAGACAAGGACATGCTGGTACCTTGTCTCTAATACCATGGGGTCCTATCTTGTTTAGCAGCCTCAACATGTGGGACCGCATCAAATGCCTTCTGAAAATCCAAGTGAACAACATCCACTAACTCTCCTTTGTCTATCATGCTTGTAACTTTCTTACCAACCACTGAATTCAAGCTAACCAGCCTATAGTTTTCTTTCTCTTGCCTCACTCCTTTCTTAAACAGTGGAATTAAATTTGCGATGTTTCCAGTTCCTCTGGGACCATTCCTGGCTCTAGTGATTCTTGAAAGATCAGTACAAATGCCTCCACAATCTCAACAGCTACTTATTTTAGAACGGGATGTAGTCTATCTGGTCCAGGTGACTTATCGACCATCAAGCCTTTCAGCTTACCAAGCACCTTCTCGGTAATAGTGACTGCACTCACTTCTGACGCAACTCGAAATTCTGGCAAACTGCTGGTGTCTTCAGATGTGAAGACTGGTGCAAAAAACGTATATTTAGTTTATCTGCCATTTCTTTGTTCTCCATTACTACTTCTCCAGTGCCATTTTCCAGCCATCCAGCGTCCACTCTTTCCTTTCTTTTACTCTTTATATATTTGAAGTTATCTAGATGACTATCAGTGGTGGGATGTGGGGACAGGAAATATAAGCTCCAATTAGAAAAACAAGTTAATATGATATTTTGGTTGGGGGGGGGGGGGTGTAGGTAGCTTGGATGGAGGATAGAGGCTTTATTTGAGGGAGGGTTAGGCAGAGCTAAAATGGGATTGTAAAAGAATTGGCTGAGAAAGCTGCTATTTGCAAGGTCAGGAATAATAAAGGAGGGGAGGGGGGGGGGGCAATGCAGCAGAATATGTACCAGCTTAAATTTAGTCAGAAGGAAGGGAATCATTGGTATAGTCAAATAGAAGTGAAAGTCATAATGGATTAGCATATTATTTGGAGGTAGATATTCATTTGCAGGATAAATAGAATCCAGAATTTGCAAATGAAGACTTGGAATTGTTGGAAACAATAGTTTTTGGTATGGTTGGCAGTGACTCATTCTTCCAGAGTTTTTAATTGAAAAGAATTACAGCTTGTCCAAAATTGGCTACCACAAAAAAAAAGTATGGTTGCACAGACATGTGAGTTGAGGAAGGTGGTGATGAGGTTGAGGCTGCCAGCCTGTCTGTAGAAATTTTGAACGGTGCAAAGAAGGGCCCACAATTTGAAGGGAGGTATTGCTGAAGATGATCTGCTGGTGATTGAATAAGTAAAACTGCAACTAGAGGTGTTGGAGGGCTAATAAGAGAATATTTTCACAAAGAGGCTTGATGATTCTTTAGAAAGGAAATTAGTTGATCTCAAAGTAGTGGAGTCCATTCATAGTGTCACCCAAATTTAGTGAAAAAACTGCTGATGCTGGAAATCTGAAATGCAAACAGACAATGCGAGAGACATTCTGCAGGTCAGGCAGCAACTGTGGAAAGAGAAAAGTTATAATTTTAGTTTTAAGACCCTTCGTCAGAACTGAGAAAGAAAACGTGTTGGCTTTAAATTGCAGAGAGGGTAAGGGAGGGAAGGATGGGATAAAATGGTGATGTCATTTATAGATTATCCCCACAGTAATTCTGTCATCTTATCAGTTATTTTATTTGACTATTGTGGTTGCTCTAAAACTAGCCTGCAAAACTACTCCATTTAATAGTAGTTTGGAATACACATTAACTCTTAGCCTCGTTAGCACGAGTTTCCCATGTATCCTGAATGATACAAAACATTAATTAAAATATTGTTTAAAAAATATGAGAGACAGGGCTAGGCCATTTGATGATGCAAAGTGCTGGAGTAACTCCGGGTCAGACAACATCCCCAGAGAACATGGATGGGCAACGTTTTGGGTCGGGAGCCTTCTTCAGTAAGACTACAGCTGATCTTTCATCACTGTGCCACTTTCCTGCACCAACCCAATATTTATTGATTCCCTTCATATCTTAGTACTGAATATATTACTCAATCTTAGTACTGAATATATTTAATGGCAAAGCCTCCACATCCCGCTTGTGTAGGGAACTTCAAAGATTTAGCCAGGGCAAAGTAATATCTCTATTTCTGAAGATTACTTGTAAGAAAGGTCCTGACCTGAAACATCACTTATCTATATTCTCCAGGGATGCTGCCTGACCCGCTGAGTTACTCGAGCACTTTGGGTCTTTTTTGTAAACCAACATTTACAGTTCCTTGTTTCTACAAATAAATATCTTGTTTCTGATCTGAACGACTGCCTCCTGGTTCCTGACATCCAGTTAGGGGAAACATTTTCCTTTCACCAATCCAGGTGTCAAGGTGTTTAAGAATTGTATTTGCTTCAAAAAGATCATCTCTTATTCTTCCAAAATCTGTAGAATAAGGATCACAACCGTTTAATCTTTCCTCGTAGGCCAAATGCCCCCATCCAAGAATCCAGCTGATGAACCTTGGTTGCATAAAGACCAAACCTGTATTATTTCAGATGCAGGTCTCACCAGGGCCTTGTATAATTCCAGTAAGGCGACTTTACTATTGGCCTTAAATATACGCAGATTTAAATATAACCCTCTTCTGAATTTCTAATTTCATTTTGTCATCAATTAAAAATATAATCCATCTGTCTTTTCATTTTGCCATCTTATACTCCAAAAGTCCTTGAGTAATCTATCTATTACTCCTGAAAGTAGGCTGAAGACCCTTTGTCAGAACTGGAAAAGAACAATAACAAATTAGTTATAATTGTAAAGGGAGTTCTCCTCTTAATCTGAGATTGATACTCATATTTTTATCATCAACACATTTAATTCCCTCTTCAAATCATTAATCGAAATTGTGAAAAGCTGCAGTCTCAGCACCAACTCCTGCATTATCTCCTGCAGCAACTCCTGCCTCCATTAAAAATTACTGGAGTGGATTCTGAGGGGTAAGATATAACCATATAACCATGCATATACATGCATTTGAAAAGATAGGTTGATTAGGGGTAGACAAAAATGCTGGAGAAACTCAGCAGGTGAGGCAGCATCTATGGAGCGAAGGAACAGGTGACGTTTCGGGTCGAGACCCTTCTTCAGACTGATTAGGGGTAATCCTTTTCTTCAGAATTGATTCTTCAGGTTGATTAAGGGTAATCACCATGGTTTTTAATGTGGGAGATTATGTCTCTCAAGTTTGATTGAGTTTTTTGAAGAAGTAACCAAGAAGGTTTATGAGGGCAGGGTTGTAGATTTAATCTATATGGATTTCAACGAGGCCTTTGAAAGATTATACATGATAAAGATGCTCTGGAAGGTTGGATTGCATGGGTCGCAGTAACTAACTGGATAAAGAATTGGCTGCATGGTAGGAAGCAGAGGGTGGTGAAGGAATGTTGTTTATCACATTGGAGGCCTGTGAATAATTAGCTCTGGGATCGGTGCTGGGCCCATTGCTGTGAATAGTTTATAGCAACGATTTAGATGAGAATGTATAAGGCCTGATTAGTAAGTTTGCAGATGACACTAAAATAGGTGGTATCATGGACACTTGAAAATGCTTATCAAGAATTACAACATGACCTTGATCTGCTAGGCAAGTGCGCTGAGGAATGGCTAATGGATTTTACTTTAGATAACTGAGGTGTTGCGTTTTGAGAAGTCAAGACAGGGCAGAAACTTCACAGGGAATGATAGGGCCCTGATGAGTTTGTAGAGCAGAGGGATCTCGGAGGACAACACTGAAAATGACGTTTCAGACAGATAGGGTGGTGAAGGAGGTTTTTTGGCATGCTGACCTTAAATCAGGGAATTGAGTATCGAGATTGGGACATTGTTACAGTTGTACAATATGCTGGTAATGGTGCACTTGGAGGATTGTGTTCAGTTTTGGTCACTCTCCTATAGGAAATATGCCATTAAGCAGGAATGCATAGAGAGAATATTTACAAGGATGCCAGGATTTGAGGTCTTAGCTACAGGGAGAGGTTGGACAGGCTAAGACTTTATTCCTTGGAGCACAGGAAGCTGAGGGGTGATGTTAAGCTAATGGAATTAAATTTAGATTACTTAGATTTAGATAAAATCTTCTAAATCTATCTTAATTTAGGTGATAAAATCATGAGGGGAACAGGGGTGAATACACACTTCCCCCCCCCCCCCAGGGTAGGAGGATCAAGAACCAGAGAGCAGAGCTTTACATTGAGAGGGGAAAGACTTAATAGAAACCTGAGGAGCAACTTTCCCACACAGTGTTGTGGCTATATGGAACCAAGTGCCAGAGAACATAGTTGAGGCAGGTACAATAACAACATTTAAAAGACGTTTGGACAGGTACATGGACAGGAAAGGTTTAGAAGAATATTGGATTATCTTAGATGGGCAGCTCGGTCAACATGGACGAGTTAGGCCATTGGGCCTGCTTCCATGCTAGACATAGAAAATAGGTGCAGGAGGAGGCCATTCGGCCCTTCGAGCCAGCACCACCATTCATTGTGATCATGGCTGATCGTCCCCTATCAATAACCCGTGCCTGCCTTCTCCCCATATCCCTTGACTCCACTAGCCCCTAGAGCTCTATCTAACTCTCTCTTAAATCCATCCAGTGATTTGGCCTCCACTGCCCTCTGGCAGGGAATTCCATAAATTCACAATTCTCTCGGTGAAAACGTTTTTTCTCACCTCAGTCTTAAATGACCTCCCCTTTATTCTAAGACTGTGGCCCCTGGTTCTGGACTCGCCCAATATTGGGAACATTTTTCCTGCATCTAGCTTGTCCAGTTCTTTTATAATTTTATATGTTTCTATAAGATTCCCCCTCATCCTTCTAAACTCCAGTGAATACAAGCCTAGTCTTTTCTAGTCACCTAGTCAAAAATAATTGCAAGATGTAAGTGAGAACTAACATGGAAGGCTGTATGACTCTAACACTTTATCTCACTAATTACAGACCCCTAACAAATATGATCTCTTGATTCCTATTCAGTTATTAGTTCTGCATTCAATTTTCAATCTAGTATATTACCTCAGTATGTACTTTAATTTCATTTATTAACCCGAATGTCATTTATCTCAAAAGTTGTCTTTACGCCCAAAGCACCACATCTTTACCTATTCTATTAGTTACAACCACAAAATATTTTAACAGATGGTGCTGTAACAACATTTAGAGGCACTATATTAATATTTAAAAGACACTTGGACAGGTACATGGACAGGAAAGGTTTAGGGGGATTTGGGCCAAACGTGGGACGGTGGGACTAGTGCAGATGGGATATCATGGTCAGCATGGCCAGACGTGTTTACCATTTCATAAATTCATCGAGACTCAGTTCTTAAATCCGTATTAATAATCCTGTTCTCACTGACTTAATATATTCTTGCTTTTTCCTTACTGCCATTAATTTGACATCTGTGTCATTTAATCACAATGGATGTTGTAAGGAGCCTATTTTGAGCTTGGACCAAATTGTATAAAGACTAGACTGGCAAATGTTTCTGACATTTTGTGCTTAATATCTTGCACTTTATTTCCAGAAAATAGAAGCACGAGTATCAGCAGATGAAGACCTAAAGCTTTCTGATCTTTTGAGGTATTACTTAAGAGAATCGCAAGCTGGTAAGGTAAGTCATTTTTAAACCACGTGCTGGATTTACATAATCACATAAGATTAGATTATTCTCTTGATTTCTCAGAGTTTTTAACTAAAAATAATTGCAAGATGTAAGTGAGAACGAACATGGAAGGGGAATTTTAACTCAACCAATTGATTTAATGTCAAAAACCTCCAGTTTCACTTTAGTTGCTTGCCCTCCCACCACACCGAGAACACGGTGATTTCTGTAAGCAGTGAACAGAACAGAACAGAACACTGCTGGTCTGTTTCACTTTTGCAAAAGGGTGAGAAGTAGATGTTTGTATTATGAATAATGAAGTGTATACTTCATCTTAGCCCCACAATTAATAAATTAACTGGAGGACATTCTGATCTTCGCAATTGCAGTCTTCACCTTGCATCAAGCAATAGGGTATCAGAATTTTATCACTGAATCCTATCACTGCTTTGAACGACATTTATAATCAATTAAAAATAAGCCAATTTTGCATGGTTGACATAGAATCTGTGACATACTGCAGAAATGGCCTCTTTCAGCCCACTTCACCCATTCTGATCACTTATCACATCAGGCCCAAATCCCCTATATCCTTCTTATCTAGGTATCTGTCCCAATGCTTTTTAAACAATGTAATCGTATTTTCCACTGGCAGCTCATTCCTTATATACACCACCCTCTGTGTGGGCAAAAACCTATCCCTCAGATATTTCTCTCCTCTCATCTTAAACCTGTGCCCTCTAGTTTTACATTGTCCTGCCCTGGGAGAAAGAGTTGATTACCTATCCTATCTATGCCAATTCATTAACATTGGGAACATGGTGAACTGGACAGTTTTCCACCCTACAAAAATCACAGCATTTGAATTGCCCAACTATCTGTGTTCAGTAGTTGAGTAGGACTAAGCAGTATTACACAACATGGGTAGGAAAGAACTGCAGATGCTGGTTTAAATCAAAGATAGACACTAAATGCTGGAGTAACTTGGAAGGACAGGCAGCATCTCTGGAGAGAAGGAATGGGTGACGTTTCGGGTCAAGACCCTTCTTCAAACAGATCTTCAGACTGAAGAAGGGTCTCGACACGAATTGTCACCCATTTGTTCGCTCCAGAGGTGCTGCCTGTCCCGCTGAGTTACTCCAGCATTTTGTGTCTATTTTACACAACATGGGCCACAATTGGACAGTGGAGTAAGCTAATCTGACTTGCACCCAAGGTCCAACAGCCTGGAAGCTTATCACATTAGCTGTACCCCCAATTTCGTGTCGAGAAATCCCTTAGACAGTGTTTACAAATTTATTTAAAGGGACAAACCTGTGATATCATCAGAGTTAGTACTTATACCAAGTTCATTCTGCAAATGTGCTTTACTCAGAATGGAATATGCGGGGGAGTGGGCATTGTCTGTTCTGAAATAGGTTCTTCGGCCCAACTTGCCTGTGCTGACCAAGATGCACCACTTGCACTCGTCCCATCTGCCTGCATTTTGCCCATATCCCTCTAAATATTTCCTATCCATGTAACTGTCTAAATCTAATGTGTTTATAGTATCTGCCTCAACTACCCCCACTGGTAGCTTGATCCATATACCCTTCACCCTCTGTGGAAATTGCCCCTGAGGAAATTGCCCTTCAGATTTCTATTGAATCTTTCCCCTCGTCTTAAAACTTTCCCCTCTGATTTTTTTAAATTCCTTTACTCTGGGTAAAAGACTGCATTTACCCTAACTATTCCTCTCATGATCTTATACACCTCATCCTCCTGTGCTTCAAGGAATAAAGTCCTAACCTGCCCAATCTCTTCTGATAGTTCAGGCCCTCTAGTTCTGGCAAAATGCTCATAGATCTCTGAAAACAATACTCCAAATGCGGCATCACCTATGTTTTGTACAACTGTAACGTAACATCCCAGCTTCTGCACTCAATACCCTGACTGATGAAGACCAATGTACCGAAAGCTACCTTGACCACCCTATCTACCTGTGATGCCACTTTCAAGGAGCTATGTACCTGCACTCCTAGATCCCTTTACTCTACAACACTCCCCAGTGCCCTGCCATTGACTGTGAAAGTCTTGACCTAATTTGACTTCCCAAAATGCTCGTACATATCTGCATTAAACTTCATTAACCTTTCCTCAGCCCACTTGCTCAACTGATCAAGATCCTGTTGTATTTTTTGATAATCATCATCGCTATCTACAATACCCCCACTTTAGTATCATCTGTAAAATTGCTAATCATGCTTTCTACATTCTCATTCAAATCGTTGATGTAAACGACAAACAGCGATGGACCCAGGACCGATCCCTGAGGCACAGCACTAGGTACAAGTCTCCAGTCCAAAAAACAACCTTCCACCATCACCCTTTGCTTCCTTCCATGAAGGCAATTCACTATCCAGTCGGCTAGGTCTCCCTGTATACCATACACTTTCAGAGCAGCATATCATGCGGAACCTTATCAAATGTCTTACTGAAGTCCATGTAATCTATGGCTTTGCCCTCATCAACCTTTTGGTTACTTAAAAACTCAATCAGATTTTGAATACAATATCCCATGTACAAAACCATGCTGACTATCCCTATTCCCTGACTTTCCAAATGTGTACATGAAGAACACTCTCCAGTAATTTGCCTACCACAGATGTTAAGCTCACCGGTCTATAGTTCTCAAGGCTTTTCCTTGCAGCCCTTGTTAAATAAAAGCACAACATTAGCCACCTTCAAGTCTATCTGACCCATGTCTAATAATGATGCATGTATCTCAGTGCCTGCAATTTCTTCTCTGGTTTCCCACTGTCTTCAGATATATCTGATCAGGCCCAGGAGATTTATCTACCTTCAAATGCATTGGAACATTTTACTGAACAGGTGTAAATGCACTCAAACGCACACAAAACAAAGTAAACTTTGCAATATTCCAACTACATGATTGTCATTTAATGCAAATCACTAAATCTTTGTAGGAGAAACATTCACATTAAGTCAAGTGCCTTGACACAATTTGTGCAACCTTGTGTGATTTTCACAGACCTTGCAAATCTATCTTAAAATCTTACTTTACGTACTCAGGACCTCCTTTATAGACGAGCAAGGTCTTTGGTGGATTATGAAAATGCAAACAAGCTGTTGGATAGAGCAAGAGCTAAGAACAAAGATGTCCTTCAAGCTGAGACCAACCAACAGTTCTGCTGTCAAAAATTTGAGAAGCTGTCAGAGTCGGCAAAGCAAGGTAAATGTTTTGTATCATTACATTTTTGAAATGCAATTCTTAAGCAGAAGACTTTCATGTATCCTTTTGAAAGTTTGCACATGATTAACTACTTTTTAGAAGTGCTTGTGCAATAAGTCAGTGGCCTTTCAATTAAGCAGTAAAGCTAGAAAAGTGCTAATTTTTATGAAAGATACAAGATCTTTTAGAGCTGATATTTTAGGGTATTAAAAATAACTAGTCTTCAGCGTACTGTTTTTTTGATGAATAATAATGTAATTCACAAACCGTTTGCAATATTTTAACATTTTACCCTCGGTTAAAAAGTAGTCAATGTAATGTAGGAAACACCAGCCGATTTGCACACTGCAAGTTACTTGAAGCAGTTTTATGATGATCAGATAATCGGTTTTAATTATGTTGGAATGATAAATGAGAGCGAGAAGACCCAAGTTAACGTTACTGCATTTGCCAAACCCTTTAACTCCCCTTCCCATTCCCATATTGACCTCTTTGTCCTGGGCCTCCTCTATTTTCAGAGTGAGGCCAAATGTAAATTGGAGGAATAGCACCTTATATTTTGCTTGCACAGCTTACAACCCAGTGGTATTAATATTGATTTCTCTAACTTCAAGTAACCTTTGCATCCCCTCTCTCTCCGTCCCTCCCTCGCCCTAGTCGTTGTACTAGTTTTACTGTCATTCTGTTCAGTTCCATTGTCTGTATTAACTCGGTATCACCTATCCCACAGCCAACAATGGACCATTGTGGGCTCCACATTTCCTTGATTATCATTGCTTTCTGCATATCTTCCATTCATTTTAAGTACTGTCAATATATCTCATTCTCCTTTCCCCTGACTCTCGGTCTGAATAAGGGTCTTGACCCGAAATGTCACCTGTTCCTTTTCTCCAGAGATGCTGCCTGACACGCTGAGTTACTCCAGTTTTTTTTAGTCTGTCTTTGGTTTAAACCAGCAGCTGCAGATCCTCCTTGCGCATGAAAATGGGAGTGCTATAAATGCTCAGCAGTCTTGGCCCTGAAACGCGAACTCTGCTTCTCTTACCACAGATGCTGTCTGACCCGACTTTTTCTAGCATTTCCTGTTTATATTCAAGTATGCTTACAAGGTACGGAGCAGTGAATGGAGTAATTTTCCCATTGGATCCAGAAAGGCATTGTGAAAAGAATTGAGCAGTCATTGACTCTCTTGTTTTTTGTTTATTTTATTAGAAGTTAATACATTACAAAACAATACAGTGGCACCTAATTTTAGGTGCCAACTATGTCATACCGTAATCCATTCTATGTACAACCTCTAGTTTTATGTTATGAGTAGGCAAGACAAGAAAAAGAAAACAATAGAAAGGGGAAAGAGTGGAAAATAGATGGTAGAGAGTAGAAAAATGTGAAGTGTGGATATAAAAAATAAAAATAAAAAAATAAAATAAAAAAGAAAAGGTGGAAAGTAGAAATAGAAGAAAAGGCCCCTTAAAAGAGAATTTTTCAAATCTATATTCGGAGATGTAGATCTATCCACGTCATGAACTGAAATCAGCAATCCTTATGGTACCGCTGCATCACATGATTCCAAAAAGTCGATGAAAGGAGACCAACTCCTTAAGAATTGGTCATATTTATCTATTAGTCGGAGTCTCATTTCTTCAAGGCGTGCTATGTCCATCATATTCCTAATCCACATTTTAACAGTTGGTATGGTTGTATTTTTCCAAAATTTAAGTATCAATTTCTTTCCAATTATTAACCCATAATTAAAAAAAACATTTTGGTCTTTATTTAAATTGGTATCTTCTCCTATTATTCCAAATATAATCCATTCCATTTTGGGTTCTATTCTTGACTTGAAGAGCTTTGTAAATATATCAAATATATCACTCCAAAATTTATTCAACTTTGTACATCCTACAAATGAATGTGTTAAATTAGCGTTTTGAAACAAACATTTATCGCATCTGGGAGAGACGTTTGGATAAAATTTATTCAACCTCGTTTTTGAATAATATAGTCTATGTAATAATTTGAATTGAATTAAATTATGTCTTGTATTAATAGAACAGTTATGTGTATTCATCAAATACTTTTCCCATCTATCCTTCGAGATCTTTATCATTAGCTCATGTTCCCAATCTTCCCTTAGTGCTTCTGTTGAGGGTGATTCTCTATCTAATATATTATTATAAAAGTATGAAATTAATTTTTGTGAATCAGCCTTAATATTCATTGCTTCTTCTAAAGGGTCTAAAAATATAGTTTGAAATCTATGTATATATTTCTTCATAAAGTCACATACCTGTATATATTTAAAATATTGATTATCCTTCAATTTAAATTTTAATTTTAATTGTTGAAATGATAAGTTTACCCAATTCATACATATCCCCTACTTTCCTAATCCCCAGTCTATCCCATTGTTGATATGTGTTGTCGATGAGAGAAGGTTTGAATGCGGGGTTGTTCAATAGTGGGGTTAGTACTGATAAATTATTTAATTTCAAGGATACTTTTATTTGTTTCCAAATTCTTATTATATTGTGAATAATTGGGTTCTTCTTGTATATTATACTATTCAATTTTATCGGTGAGAGCAGGATCGTTCCTATAGTCATTGACTCTCTTAGCAACCAAGAGATTTATTAATCTTTGAGATTGTAAAATTGATAATTGAAATTTTGTTCCTAGAGCTTATAGACTTCAAAACTCGAAGAGTTGCAGCATTTCGAAAAAACCTTGTAGAATTGGCAGAACTGGAACTAAAACATTCCAAGGTAATGTTTGTGCTAGTGCTCCATAAAATTAATTTAAAATAATTATATACAGATAAAGTCCAAATATTCTATGATAAACCTTACATTATGTGTGTTTAACTTGTTTAAATGCTGAAAGTGAAGTTGCATTCACCTAACATTCCTTGGGTGTATAAGCTTGCTAACTTATTTTGACTTGTTCACTGGTACTTTCAGTTTAAAATTATTATTCTCTTGTTCAAATATCTCCTTGATGTTGTATTTTCTTACCTTGTAATCTCTTATAAATGTCCAATAATTTTACTTTGCATCAAATCTGATCTCTCATCTGCCAATAGACAATAGGTGCAGGAGTAGGCCATTCGGGCCTTCAAGCCAGCACCGCCATTCACTGTGATCATGGCTGATCATCCACAATCAGTACCCCATTCCTGCCTTCTCCCCTTTTCCCTTGGCTCTGCTATCTTTAAGAGCTCTATCTAACCGTCTCGTAAAAGCATCCAGAGACTTGGCCTCCACTGCCTTCTGAGGCAGAGAATTCCACAGATTCACAACTCTCTGGGTGAAAAAGTTTTTCCTCACCTCCGTTCTAAAGGGACGACAGATGGCACAATGGGCTAAGTGTTCGGCTGTCAACCGGACGGTAGCTGGTTCGAATCCCGCTTGGAGTGCATACTGTCGTGTCCTTGGGCAAGACACTGCACCCACCTTTGCCTGTGTGTGTCCTTGGGCAAGACACTTCACCCACCTTTGCCTGTGTGTGTGGATGTAATTATGTGAAGCACTTTGGGGTCAATGCAAGTTGACTAAAAATGTGCTATATAAATAAAGACATTATTATCATTAAATGGCCTACCCCTTATTCTTAAACTGTGGCCCCTGGCTCTGGAATCCCCCAACATCGGGAAAATTTTTCCTGCCTCTGCCTGTCCAATCCCTTAATAATCATGTTTCAATAAGATCCCCTCTTATATCCTTCTAAATTCCAGTGTATACCAGCCCAGTCGCTCCATTCTATCAACATATGACAGTTCACCATCCCGGGTATTAACCTCGTGAACCTACGTTACACTCCATCAATAGCAAGAATGTCCTTCCTCAAATTTGGAGACCAAAACACAATACACAATACAATTTATTTGTCACTTGAACCTCATAGAGGCTCAAATTAAATGTTGTTTCTGCAGTCATACACACAAGAAAAAAAGACCCAAGACACAACACAATTTACACAGACATCCATCACAGCGCATCTCCTCCTCGCTGTGATGGAAGGCAAAAAAAACTTATCTCTCCCCTGCACTCCCCATTCCCCTCCCGATGTCAGAGTCAAAGCCCCCGGCGGGCGATGGCAATTGTCCCGCGGCCATTAACGCCGCGCCGGGTGATGCAAGGCCGCGCTCCGGGTCTTGTTGGAGCCCCCGGCGGGCGCTAGCAAAGTCCCGCAGCCGTTGAAGCCGCGCCGGGCGATGTCAGGCCCCGCTCCAGGTACTCCTCGACCCCGCGGGCGGGAGAAGTCGCCGTTGCGGAAGCCCCGAAAAGCGGTCTCCCAGCAGGGACCCGCGGGCTCCCGATATCACCGTCCACCAGACCTGCGGTTGGAGCCTCCGAATCTCCGAGGGTCGGGTCGCAGCAGCGCGCCACCACAGCTCCTCCCGCTCCGAACTCGGCCAGCTCCACGATGGTGAGTAGCTCCGCAGCTCCGCGACTGGAGCCCCAGGTTGCTCCTGCTGGAGGCCGCTCCACGTTGCAGCCCCAACGACAACGGAGACCCGACAGGGAAAAGGTCGGGTTCTCCGTGCAGGGGAAAGATTTTAAAAGTTTACCCCCCGCCCCCCACCCCCCACCCACACACATACCCCATAAAAAATAAAATAAAAACTACATTAAAACGGGACAAAAAATAACAAAAAGACAGACGGACTGCAGAGGCCGCTGCGACGTGAGTCGCGCCGCCCACCGAAACTGCACACAATACTCGCCAGGTGTTGTCTCACTAGGGCCCTGTACAACTGCAGAAGGACCTCTTTGCTCCTATACTCAACTCCTCTTGTTATGAAGACTTTATTAGCTTTCTTCACTGCCTGCTGTGCCTGCATGCTTATTGATGAACAAGGACCCCACAGATCTCTTTTTACTTCCCTTTTTCCCAACTTGACACCATTCAGATAAACTGCCTTCCTGTTTTTGTCACCAAAGTGGATAACCTCACATTTATCCACATTAAACTGCATCTGCCATGCATCTGCCCACTCACCCAACCTGTCAAAGTCATCCTGCATCCTCATAGCATCCTCCTCACAGTTCACACTGCCACCCAACTTTGCCTCGTCTTGCTTTACCTCATTTCAATAGCTTTGTTAGTATGAAGGCTATCTAATTACATTTTGTGCCAGTTTAAATTGTTCCACTTCAGTTTAGCTACGAAGGAAGTTTTACCCTACAATTAAAGATACCATTATCATCCTTTTATTGTCATCATGCAAAGCAACAATTGTACAGTGCAAAATGTAAACCAGAATTAAGCCGCCATGGAGAGTAGCGAGAATTCTTGTGCTGTAGGTGGGTCGCCAGGAGGTCCTAGTGGGTTGCCAGGAGGTCGAAGGTTCTCGTAGGTTGTAGGTGGTGCTGACCGGTGAATTTCATTGGCTCATTGGGGAAAAGAAAACGTAAGCAGTAGTTTTCTGAACCAAGGATAACCGACCGGTAATGTTAAATGTCTGCTGAGCTTCACAGCCTTGTATCTCTGGCTTCTTAAAAGTTGTCTCCACTCTTTCTCCATTCCTTCTCCCATCTTCTCCCCCCGTCTCCCCCCTCTTTTAAAGGACTTACCGTACACTGCTTTAGCTATTTTAATTACAATGCCAACCTTCATATTCATCACGGTATGTGTCTATCACCTTAGCTTTGCATCGTGTGAATTTCACTCAGACAGCGCTCCCCCCCCCGTTTGCCCTGTCCTCTGCCTACATAATGGGCTGGTGAAGGAAGCGGTGTCTGTCTGTCCGTCTGTCCCACAAGTGATCAGAATAGTGAGGAATAGGAAACTCTTACTGTTCTTTGGCCTTTATGTGTATGTATCTTGAACGTTGAGTTTTTAGAAGTGTAGAAATATGGTATCATGAAGAACTGGTAGAATCGGATCCAATTACTTAAACTTTGTAAATCTTGTCAAAAAAGACAAAATGCTGGAGTCAGCCAGCATCTCTGAAAATCATGGATAGGTGATGTTTGGTTGGGATCCTATTTCAGGCTGATTGTGGGTACGAGGGGGAGGTGTGAAGAAAGCTGAATGTGAGGAAGGGAGAGGAAAGCCTGGGGAGAGGAAAGTAAGTACAGGTGCACAACCTTTTATCCGAAAGCCTTGGGACCAGACACTTTTCGTAATTCGGAATTTGTCGGCCTTCGGAATGGAAATTTTTTAGCGTAGATTTTAATGGCTGGCTCAGTGGTAGAGTGCTCGGCTCATATTCGCAAGGTCGCGAGTTTGCGCCTTGTTCCCGGCAGTTCCTCGGTCGCGAGTTTGAGTCTTCAATGTAGTTTTTTCTTGCAGAATAAATGTCTGTATGAAATGCAGTGTGTTGAATGAATTCCTGAATTTGTAAATGTGACCGCAGCATTGAATCACCTCTCGCACTCATGTCACCCTAGCGGGGCGACATGCCCTTAGGCGGCCTAAGGCGACATTTTCACACTCTTATATCCGTGTGCAGCAGAGGCGACGTGCGTTTGGCGCCAAACGTGAGCTTTGGCGTGCCATGTTTAGCGCCAAACGTGAGCTTTGGTGAGCTTTGGTGTGCAGACGACATCCTGGAAAAAATGTCCGGTTTCTTCCAGGTGGGCGATATACCCTCCCGGGCACTATACTCTCCACTTCTCTTTTATGAAGGGGATTTAGTTCCCTTTTCTTCCAGGACCGACCGGAGGTTCCGCTGTCACCTCTGCGGGCCACCCTCGGTGAACGCTCACTCAACTTTGTCTTGGGATTCCTACTCTCCCGCGCAATGTACCCTCACCTTCTCTTTTATGAATGGGGATTTAGTTCCCCTTTCTTCGAGGACCGACCGGAGGTTCCGCTGTCACCTCTGCGGGCCGCCCTCGGTGAACGTCCTGTCTCCCTGTCCCTGGGATAGTAGGGGGCGATCAAACAGCACAATACCCCCCTCCAACTCCAGAGGAATCTGCTCCCCGATGGGCCGCTACGGCGACAAGTGGCAGTTCGCCCACAGCCCGAGCTGCGCGACCCCAAGAACAAGACGTCCCTTGCACACCATCAGCTTCTGCCCATACGGGGAGCATGTTCCTCTGGAGTTGGAACGGGGCTGGGCTGGAGTTGCTGATCTGGGATCTCCGTGCTTGCAGTGGGCCTGGGGGTCGGTGTCCCGATGAGGGGGCACAGCTCGGGCTGTGGGCGAACTGCCACTTGTCGCCGTAGCGGCCCATCGGGGAACGGCTTCTGGTGGTCCTGACGTCTCCGGCCAGTTTGCAGTTTTCCTCTGGAGTTGGAACGGGGCTGGGCTGCTGCTGGCTGTGGGTCTCTGGGATCTCCGTGCTTGCAGTGGGCCTGGGGGTTGGTGTCCCGTTGGTCCTGACGTCTCCGGTGACTGGCACTGACCTGCTGGCATCGCCGACGTGAAGACAGTGCAAAGCCCCCGCGCCGGTGCAATGGGCGGGGAGCTGGAGAGGGGAGGGAAGGGGTCACACACATGGCCGGGAAGCAGAGGGGTGTAGGTGGGGTGAAACTGAAGGGAGCGACAATCTGCTGTTGCCTGCCCGCTGAGTTAAAAAGTTCCCACGCAAGACTCACAATACACTGTGAATCGTGAGTCTACCGTGGGAACTTTTTAACTCAGCGGGCAGGCAGCAGCATATTGTCAATTATTAACCCTCCCGCGCAATATACCCTCACCTTCTCTTTTATGAATGGGGATTTAGTTCCCCTTTCTTCGAGGACCGACCGGAGGTTCCGCTGTCACTGATGCGGGCCGCCCTCGGTGAACGTTTTCAAGGACCTTTCTTCAAGGACCGAAAAAATGTCCGCTATTCGGAGGTTTTCGTTATTTGGATCTTCGGATAAAAGGTTGTGCACCTGTAATATGTGAATATGGGTGAGGGGAATTTTTGATAGGCAGATGGTTGGACAGAGGCCAGAAACGTGTGAGGCACAAGCAGTGAAGAGTTGCAAATTGTGAAGCAAGAGGAAGGAATGTATGGGGAGGGTCCCAGGAGGGGGACGGGGGACAAGTTAAATTTGTTTCTGCAAATTTTGTCAAAGTTGTTTTTGGGCCCAGCTTGTTTACGTTAAGATCAATGCTGGTGTTTCTGCTGAACCTTCATTTTAGCATGGTGATTTTAATGTTTATTTTTTTATTTCAGGGACACTTGCAATTGCTGCAGAGTTGTCTAGCAGCACTCAAGGGGGACAGTTAACTATTTTATGGTTGTTGTATTAACAAGGGCTGTGTATATCGACTCTACAAGGAGATCACTTGGTAAGCTTTCATGGTTCCATAAAGAAGATTGACTGCAAGAAGGCTCTTTATACAGCAGAAGTAAACAGCATTTTTGCATCTGACGAGAAAAGAGAAAACTTGTATCAAGAAATCCCATTCTGAGATGCCATATAATATGTCACTTGCATTTGATTGTCCAGAAATCAAAATATTTTCATTTGCCAATATCTTAAATATTATTGTACATTTAATTACCAACTATATTCATTTTTACAATATCAAAGGCACAATTTGGATGTTTTTTTAAATAAAGGTAAAAATAAAATGCAATACCATTAAATGTATTCCATATAGTCAAGTGCATTGTTTGGCATTTAGTGCTTTTCCAACAACTTTATGACAATTAGTCTTCATTTTTTATATTGGTAACATTTATCTTCAACTAAAAATGTTAAAACTGAATATAATTTCTAAATTTAATGTATATCTGCCTTAAACTCAGAATAATTCCTAATCATTGTATAATAAACAAGTACACTAGAGAATGTTTAAACATTTTGTTTGTCTCATTTTTTTGACTCCTCGAGGATTTGGCTCCTTGAGTCTATGCCTGCTCTGAGGATTTCCATCAGTCAGTGATGGAAATCGCTATCAAAACATGGAGGGGACAGGGGACACAATTTCTTGGCGGCCGCACGCGCATGCGCACACTCACACACGCGAGGCATCGGAAGCTTCAGCCGTGGGCCCTGTGAACGATAATTAGGTGAGTGTGGAATATGTACATTGAGTGATATCTAAGGCTAGTGATACAGTTGATGGTGTGGCATTTCAAGATCTATTCACCCACGCAAATTTTTTTTTTTGCAGCAGTTCACTGGGATTTGATTCCTGCTGTTGAAGGTTGCAGTTATCTCTGCCCACTCCTTTTGCATCGTATGTCTAGGGCATGCCCTGCCTCAAACATCGGAAGTCGCTACCACCTACACCAAATCTCCAATGCATCATGGAAAAAACCATGGCATTGCCTTGCAGATTATTGGCATACAGGCACACTGTCCAAAGGCAAGGCAGTGGGAGGAAGCTGTGTCGGGTTTCACAGGGGGAAATCAACTTGGATTACAGCTCTTGATCATTATCCAATAATCCCCGCTGAGTGGGTGACTAATGAAACTGTAGATTGGCTATTGTATGTTAGCCAATCAGAATGCTTAGTAATAATAACTCCGCCCAGTGCATGCTTTATAGTGTAAGAACTCGCCTACTGTATTCAGTAGCTGCAGCAGATTGAATGTATGATGTACTGCATATCTGATACTGGTATGAACATTAAAGATGCTTACACCTTTACCTGTGTGAGAGTCAAATATTTACATGGTGTCAGAAGTGGGATACGAACCCACGCCTCCAATCCAGTTGCTATCCCAGTACAAAGACCTGTTCGATGACAAACTTGGAAAGCTGCCCACGACATACAGAATCACTATAGATCCTACAGTTACACCAGTGGTTCGCGCACCCCACCGTGTTCCCCATGGCACGCGATGGAGACCAAGTTCAACCTAGGAGGGCAGTTGGAGAAAAAAACAACTTGTTAAAACAGATGCTGAACACAGCAGTTGTTGGAAATTTTTTGTTGGTTTATTATTGTGCAGAGAAGATTTACGAAGATGTTGCCAGAAATATTTAATTTAATAGAAACCTGAGGGGCATTTTTTTTACACAGGGTAGTGAGTAAATGAAATGAGCTGCCAGAGGAGGTAGTTAAGGCAGGTACTTTCACAACATTTAAGACATTTGGACAGATACAGGGATAGGAAAGGTTTAGAGACATATGGGACAAAAGCAGATGGATGACTAGCATAGATGGGGCATCTTGGTTGGAATGGGTAAGTTGGGCTGAAGTGCCTATTAAAGAGCTATGTGACTAGGATTGTATTGTCATGTGTATTGAGATACAGTGGAATACATTGTTTTGTGTGCTATTGGCACCATTAATGTTAACTGTGACATGTACTTCACATCACTTCCTGAAGTTCAATAACTAGCCCTTTTTAGTCTTGCTGACATTAAGGGAGAGGTTGTTGTCTTGACACTATACTACTAGGCTTTCTATCTCCTTTCTGTACTGTCTCATTGTTTGAGATCTGGCCCACTATGATGGTAAAATAATGAACAACGCTACATCAAAACTGGCCGCTTTGCACCACAAGAAAAGCCTGAAAGTCTGAAATTGTTGAATTCATTATAGAGTCTGAGGGCTGCAGATTGCCCAGGTGGAAGGTGAGGTGCTTGCATTACTTTGTTTTTTTATTCAAATAGTGTAGGAGTCATAGAAGACTGGTCAGAGTAAGCGTAGGATGTGAATTAACATCAGATATCAGGAAGCTTAGGTCTCCCATGTGAAATGAATGGAAATGTTCCGCAAAGCAATCATCCAATCTATATATAGTTTTGCTAAAACACGAGACCACATTATAGTAGAGATGCTTCCTTACAGTACCAAGACCTGGGTTTGATCCTGACAATGGTTGCTGTCTGTACAGAGTTTGCACATTTTCTCTGTGACCATGTGGATTTTCTCCAGGTGCTCCGGTTTCATCCAAAGACATACAAGTTTGTAGGTTAATTGGTTTCTGTAGCTTGTCCTTAGTGTGTAGGATAGACCTACACTACGAGTGATTATTGCTCGGCGTGGGCTGAAGGGCCTGTTTCCATGCTGTATTTCTCTACTAATCTAAACTAATTGTGAGCAGTCATTAAATGGGGAGAAAGTGCAAGTGAATAATTGCTTCAACTGGAAGGATAGGTAGGAATGGTCCGGTCTTGTCAGATGTTGCATATCTTATGGTTGATAGATATCATAGGTAGAGGTGAAAGATGGAACAAAGGATATTTCTGGGGATTAACTTTTCTCTGGGTTAACACACATGGCCACTTTTGCTTTATTGATATAGTGATTACTCCTGTAGGACACCTGATTGTAATGTATTCTACAGCAGCTGAAGGAGTCTATGAACTACTCTAACTAAAATTTCAAATAAGTATAAATTCTTTTTTTTTTTTTGATCGCCCCATCCTTTTATAATTTTGATAAGACCAATTTGATGAACAAGGCAAAACCTACGGTTAGGGACTTCATCGTGTTTGTGGCAAGGCTTGCATGCTAAGGGCTACAAACTTAAGTTGGGCAATATTGCGCGCAACAAAGCATCGCTCCCTAACAGACAGGAAGCAGCATGTGAGGCTGGGAAAGCACATCTTGGACCCGCAAACTCTCAGCATAGGAGCAGCGTAAGGCTGCGTACTCTCTCCTCTCCTCTACTAGAATAGAATAGAATAGAATAGTTTCTTTATTGTCATTGTAACATGAACCATGTACAACAAAATTAAAAAATGTCAGCCAGTCAGTGCACCATTCAAACATTTCTAAAAGCTAACGATACATACAAGGTAAAATATTAAAAAAGATAAACAACTAAAATAAATAAATATGAAAATAGCACGCATAAACACCCAACCCTACATCCTTCTGTCGATTTCACAGTGTACCACAGTCCCTTAGTATGTATCGCCCCTGCGTTCCTTGGCGGCTACATTTAGTGCTTTTATAGCAGTGGGGTAAAAACTGTTTTTAAGTCTGTTTGTCCTTGTAGATCTGTACCGTCTGCCTGACGGCAACAGTTCAAACAGGGAGTGTCCGGGGTGGGAAATGTCCTTTATAATACTCTGGGATTTTTTGATGCAGCGGGAACTGTGTAAGTCCTCCAAGGTAAGGAGAGGGCAGCCGACAATCCTCTGGGCGTTGTCAATGGCCCTCTGGAGCGCTTTCCTCTGAGCCGCTGTGCAGCTGGTGTACCATACGCATACACAGTATGTTAGGATGCTCTCAATGGAGCATCGATAAAAGGACAGCAGCAGTCTCTGATTGATGTTATTCTTCCTGAGCACCCTCAGGAAGTGCAGTCTCTGCTGGACCTTTTTCAGCAGCGCAGAGGTGTTCACGCTCCACGTCAGGTCCTCCTCAATATGGATTCCCAGGAAGCGGAAATCCGCCACCCTCTCCACACAGTCCCCTCTGATAATTAATGGTACCATGTCCTCTCGTGTACTCTCTCTACACCAACGACTGCACCTCCACAGACTCCTCTCTCAAGCTTCTCAAGTTTGCGGACGATACAACCCTGATTGGACTGATCCAGGATGGGGAGGAATCTGCCTACAGACAGGAAGTGTCACAGCTGGCGTCCTGGTGCCATCGCAACAACCTAGAGCTCAATGCTCTTAAGACAGTGGAATTGATTATAGACTTTAGGAGAGCTTCCCCTCCCCTCACCCCACTCACCATCAACAACACCACAGTCACATCTGAGGAGTCTTTTAAGTTCCTGGAACCATCATCGCCAAGGACCTTAAGTGGGGGGCTACCATCGACTCCACAGTCAAAAAGGCACAACAGAGGATGTATTTCCTACGGCAGCTGAGGAAGCACAATCTGCCACAGGCAATGATGGTCCAATTCTACATGGCTATCGTAGAGTCTGTCCTCACCTCCATCATGGTCTAGTTTGGCTCAGCCACCAAGCACGACACCTGGAGGCTGCAGCGAATCGTCCGATCAGCTGAGAAGGTTATTGGCTGCAACCTTCCCTCCATTGATGAACTGTTCACTGCAAGGGCCAGGAAGCGAGCGGGCAAGATCATCTCTGACCCCTCTCACCCTGATCACAAACCCGTTGAATCACTTCCCTCTGGAAGGCGACACCGGACTGTCAAAGTTGTCACAGCCAGACATAAAAACAGTTTTTATCCACGAGTAGTTGCTCCACTCAACAGCCAAAAATCTGTAGCCTCCCTTTGATCTGGTATTTTGTTGGTTCAAATGCTTATCATTAATGTTTTATTATTATTAATGTTTAGTGTTTTCTGAGTCATTCGTAACTGTCACTATGTCATGTTGTTACGTATGTGAATACTTGACCAATAAATTTACTTACTTAATGAGCTCAATACATTCATGCTCACCTCAGGTATACTTGTGCCTATGGTCACTGTCGCAGATGTCAAGTAAGTATTCCTGAGAGTGAACCCGCAGATTGCAACAGGCCAGATAGAGTCCCTGGCTGCATCCTCGGGACATGGGTGGACCAATTGGCAGAGCTTTTCACTGACATTTAATTTCTCCCTATTCTGTGAAATTCATCTATATATCAGCTATCCTCTTGGATACCAGATGTCCTAACCTTTCAGACCAGCCTACCTTGCCGAACCCCATGGTGAAATCCATATATATGTCTACAGCTTTGCCTTCATCAACCTTTTTTTGGTCACATCATTAAAAAACTCAATGTGATTCCTGAGACACGACCACGCACGTACAAAACCTTGTTGACTATCCCTAATCAACCCCTGTCCATTTAAGTGTATGTATATCTTATCCCTCAGAATATTCTCAAGTAACTTTCCGACCACAGATATTAGGTATGTTGCAAAACTTACCTTCAGCGGCGCTGCAGTACTGTCACTGCCCGTGTGTGCGACTTTGGCGCCTTTGAGAGGGGGACGGGTTTAAAACGCCGTTTCCTCCAGGCTGTTTAAATCAATGTTGATCAGCCTGTTTAATTGCTGATGAAAAATCGCTGCGACTGCCGTTCTCTGCACTTATTTTTAAACTAAGTTAGATAATTTAATTACTATCTATATTACTAAAAGTCTGTTCTTGACCGGTTTTGGCCATCTATGCTACGATTTCCGAGAGAACGCCGCCACCTATGGCCGTCATTTTTGGCCACCTCGCTCAGAGCCCCCCTCAGCCGCATGTGTGCCAAGGATTTTTCCCATCGATGGAAATTGACAGAGATATTAATGTTTTCACAAAATTCCCCATTCTCTCTGCTGCCCCTGCTGGAGGGAGGGGGAGGGACTATAAAACCAGGAAGTGGTGTGCCTCAATCAGTCTCTGCAAGTGGTGTGCCTCAATCAGTCTCTGCAAGTGGTGTGCCTCAATCAGAGCTCTGAATGACCCTGAACAAATGTCTACAGCACTGTGAGTACCCTTAATTTGGTTTGAAAATGAAAATATGGTTAGAGGTAAAAAAGCACTGCCTGCAAATGGTTGTTTGGGTTGAAGTAAAAAGGCACTCTCTCTCTCTCCCCAAATCTCTCTCTCTCCCCCTATCCCTCTCCCTTTCGCTCTCTCTCTCTCCCCCCTCTCCTCCCCCCCCCTCTCCTCTTCCCCCCCCTCTCCTCTTCCCCCCCCTCTCCTCTTCCCCCCCCTCTCCTCTCCCTCCCCATCTCCTCCCTCCCCCCCTCTCCTCTCCCCCTCTCTCCTCTCACCCCCCCCTCTCCTCCCCCCCCTCTCGCCTCCACCCCCTCTCCTCCCCCCCTCTCCCCTCCCCCCCTCTCCTCTCCCCACCTCTCCTCTCCCCCCCTCTCCTCTCCCCCCTCTCCCCTCCACCCCCCCCCTCTCCCCCCCTCTCCCCTCCCCCCCCTCTCCTCTCCCCCCCTCTCCTCTCCCCCTCTCTTCTCCTCTCTCCCCTCTCTTTCTACCTATCCCTCTCTCTTTCTCTCGCTCTCCCCCCCCTCTCCTCTCCCCCCTCTCTCTCTCTCTCTCCCCTCTTTTTCTCCCCCTCCATCCCCTCCCCACTGTCCCTCCCCTAAACCCCCCTCCCCTCCACACACCCCTACCCCCTTCCCTCCACCCTCCCTCCCCCTCCCTGCTCCCCACCTCTCCCCTGCCCCTCATCTCACCCCCCTCTCAGCACACCCTCTCTCACCCCCTCTCCCTCCTCCCTCCCCGTCCCCCCCTCTCTCTCTCTCTCTCTCTCCCCTCATCCCCTCCATTAGCGTGAGTGCGGGGGGGTAGTTAGTGTGTGACGCTGCATATGCCGCCTCCCCCCCACAACCGCACGTTGGGGGAACAGACCCAACGGGTCTGCACTTGGTCTAGTAGTAAATTAAAAATCATCCTCTAAAGCCGCGAACGCCGACAACGGACGGATCTCCCGTAGGGGACAAGGCAAGGTAGGCTGTTTATTTTTACATTAAAAAGTGCTTCTTAAGATCCCTTTAATCAAAATCTTATCCGAACCGGCAGTATTTTTCATGCCGACATGGGGTTCTTGTGTGTATGTTATTTGGACACTTAGGCTATTTAAAAATGTTGATCTTTTCTTAAGAAATGGATAGATGTTTAGATCTAGTAATTGAATTATGTAATTAGCTACAATTGGGTAACTAACTAATTATATGCTTTAATTTCAGGTCATCCAAGTAAGATTGTATCATATTTGTTTCAGAATGCTTCAATCTATAATAACTGAAAATTTCTTTCAGTTCTCTTAATTTTTAAGAAAGATATGGGCTTTTGACTGCCCTCGATCACAGCTTTTGTGTTAAGTCAATGGAAAAGCAATAGGGAACAAGATGCTAATTTCCGAGTATGAAAATGGCCATAACGTTTTTAATACTGAAGGTATGAAAATGAATTAGGTGTCAAATTAAACTTCTTTTTATGCTTTATCTGATGGGATAAATTACAGACTTGATTTTTTAAATCTCAAAATTTTGTAACATTGCTACAGATATTAAATTCATTCATCATTGGTCTTTTGTTCCCAGCCTTTTCTCTGCAGCCCTTCTTGAATAGAGACAACATTTGCCCCCTCCAGCCTATACCGGCACTTCTCCTGTATCTAATGACGACTCGTAAATGCTACGCTCAATATAATTCCACCATCTATGTATGCACACTCAAACTCAACCCTGGCTTTGGCGATCTCTCGACAGTCCTTTAACATGCGTTCCCCTCAGTCCGAGTGAAGTAGTAAATGCAACCTTCCACGCAGGTACACAAAAATGCTGGAGAAACTCAGCGGGTGCAGCAGCATCTATGGAGCGAAGGAAATAGGTAACGTTTCGGGCCGAAACCCTTCTTCAGACCCATTCTCCTCCCCTTCCACGCAGATGCAGGTGGTGATGTTTTGTTATTTCCCGGCTGCCGTTACGCTCCTGCACCGTTCGGCCGCGGGGGGGCGCTGGGTGGGCGAGAGGCGGTGCCTCAGGTCGCCGCAGCCGGGTGGCGCCATCGAGAAGAGGGCCGAGCAGTGGCGGAGGTAATGTCGGTCGGGGGAGCTGCGGGCGGGCGGGCGAGAGTGGTCGGCCAGCGGGGCGGGGGTTAATGTTGATCGGTGTCGTTGCCCGACGCGATGGCGGGTTTGGAGAGCCCGGGGCCCTGGAGTGCGGACGGCGGGGCGCAAATCGCCGGGACCTCCCTCCGTCCAACCCGTGGCCTTTGACAGAACACCCCGTCCCCCTAGGCTGGGCTCGGCTCCCCGCTGCGGCCAGGCCAGGCCAGTCGGTAGAGGAAGGGAGGATGGGTGTTAATGGCAACTCGCACCACAGGTGCGTCTGGTAACACCCGTCATTCAGGGGCGGGTTGATGGCGGCCCTCCACTTGTTATTGTGTCCTCTTCTCTTGCCAGAAACTTCACGGGATCCCCGGGCCGATGGGCCCTACCTACTGTTTTAACTGGGAGCACTGGTGTATTTGTTTCTAACAATGGCCTTTGGAGTTAAATTATGAGGTCTATTAAAATGGCAAATAGGACGAAAGTTCTTGGTTGGGTTGAAAGGCCTGTTTCTGTGCGGTGTGACCGACTGTACAATCTGATACCGATTCCATGGACTGACCGGTTGACTTCTGGCACAGTGATTTTGTTGTGATTTTGTTGCTCTTCACACTCCCAAATTCCAGTACTTCATTTTACAATTCAGAAATATTATTTCCCAACTCTTTGTGTGTTTGTGAATAGGCAATTTTGCGCGTTTGCAAGAATACTTCCAGGTTTGTAGCTGAAGTAAACCTGGCACTTGGAGTGGGCAGGAGGAAATGTATGTGATTATTGTGCGATTGTCACTTTTAAATCAAGTAAGCCTGGGTCACAAATAATTGGTATTTGTGTCGGAATAAGTTATGAAGGGAGAGAGGTGACAGTAAAATGGATGACCACAATCACAATGCCCTCCATAATGTTTGGGACAAAGACCCATCATTTATTTATTTGCCTCTGTACTTCACAATTTGAGATTTGTAATTGAAACAAATCACATGTGGTTAAAGTGCATATTGTCAGATTTTATTAAAGCGTATTTTTACACATTTTGGTTTCACCATGTAGAAATTACAGCTGTGTTTATACATAGTCCCCCCATTTCAGGGCACCATAATGTTTGGGACACATGGCTTCACAGGCGTTTGTAGTTGTTCAGGTGTGTTTCATTGCCTCCTTAATGCAGGTATAAGAGTTCTCAGCACCTAGTCTTTCCATCACCTTTGGAAACCCTTATTGCTGTTTATCATCATGAGGACCAAAGTTGTGCCAATGAAAGTCAAAGAAGCCATATGAGATTGAGAAACAAGAATAAATCTGTTAGAGACATCGGCCAAACCTTAGGCTTATTAAAATCAACTATTTGGAACATCATTAAGAAGAAAATGAGCACTGGAGAGCTTACAGATCGCAAAGGGACTGGCAGGCCAAGGAAGACTTCCACAGCTGATGACAGAATAATTCTCTCTATAATAAAGAAAAATCCCCAAACATCTGTCTGAGAGATCAGAAACACTCTTCAGGAGTCAGGTGTGGATTTGTCAATGACCACTGTCTGCAGAAGACTTCATGAACCAAAATACAAAGGCTACACTGCAAGATGCAAACCACTGGTTAGCTGCAAAAATAGAATGGCCAGGTTATTGTTTGCCAAGAAGTACTTAAACGAACAACCACAGTTCTGGAAAAAGGTCTTGTCGACAGATGAGACGAAGATTAACATATCAGAGTGATGGCAAGAGCAAAGTATGGAGGAGAGAAGGAACTGCCCAAGATCCAAAGCGTATCACATCATCTGTGAAAAACGGTGGTGGGGGTGTTATGGCCTGGGCTTGTATGGCTGCTGAAGGTACTGGCTCACTTATCTTCATTGATGATGCAACTGCTGATGGTAGTAGCATAATGAATTCTGAAGTGTATAGACACATCCTATCTGCTCAAGTTCAAACAAATGCCTCAAAACTCATTGGCCAGTGGTTCATTCTACAGCAAGACAATGATCCCTAACACACTGTTAAAGCAACAAAGGAATTTTTCAAAGCTAAAAACTGGTCAATTCTTGAGTGGGCCAAATCAGTCATTTGATCTGAACCCAATAGCCTTTTATATGCTGAAGCGAAAACTAAAGGGGTCTAGCCCCCAAAACAATCATAAGCTAAAGATGGCTGCAATATAGGCCTGGCAGAGCATCACCAGAGAAGACACCCAGCAACTGGTAATGTCCATGAATCGAAGATTTCAAGCAGTCGTTGCATGCAAAGGATATGCAATAAAATACTAAACATGACTACTTTCATTTACATGACATTGCTGTGTCCCAAACATTATGGTGCCCTGAAATGGGGGACTTTGTATAAACACTGCTGTAATTTCTACATGGTGAAACCAAAATGTATAAAAATACCCTTTATTAAAATCTGATAATGTGCACTTTAACCACATGTGATTATTTTCCTCAAATTGTGGAGTACAGAGGCAAATAAATAAATGATGGGTCTTTGTCACAAACATTATGGATGGCACTGTATATTTTGAGTATTTAGCATGCTCATGTTACGTCATGTATCTAGCACTGGAGAAAGGGAGGAAGGGAGGTAAGGGTAATTTGAATATTATTATTGTTCAGAATTGTTTGTTGCATCTCTTGACTAATGAGTTATTTCAAAATTGTGGTTGGAAATTTAAGTTTGCTGCTGATGTAATGCTAACACAAAGGAAGTAGATATGACCATCTGTTTTAGGCTTAACAGTATTTACACCAATGGTATTTGGAACACTCCTCTATATTGACCAGTGGTGATATGCTGGGTGAGCAGGGAGTAAAACATGCAGATTAAATGCATTTATAAACCAAAATATTAAACTAATTTATTGCCAGCTGCAGATATGAGCTGATTATAAATACCAACTTTTAACCTTGAGGATTGTAATCATAATGAACTTCATAAGTTAGGTTTTAATTTAGATGTTCAAAACTCTGAAATATAGATGGTTTTGCAACACATACATGAATGTGTACACATCACAGATGCAATTGTGTGAGATCATAATCTGGCAAAACAAGAGTAACCAACTGGGAAGAACGGAATTGAGTTCTCTTGAGTGGGGACCTTTAAAAAAAAAAAAACAATGGGATTTTGACAAGGTGTATAATGCCCATTAGCAGCAAGGTTCTGCAGTTGTATCGAATGTAAGTTTCAAACAAAACACTTGTATTTAAAGCATTTATGTAAATGTTTAAAAATCTGAATTTCCAGGAATAATGTATTTATAGAATGATATAGAAAGTGTTGGCCTTTTGTCCCATCACCCCTGTGCTAACTGTTTGGCAGATCTGTCTCGTTGGTCCCATAATGAGGCACCATTAACAGTGTTCTGCGAGCGGGGGCCCACACCACCCCCTCCCCTATCCCCACACCCTCCCTCCCCTACACTCCCCCCTACACTCTTCCCACACCCCCTACACA
The DNA here is from genome assembly GCF_010909765.2 of Amblyraja radiata. Taxonomy (NCBI): domain Eukaryota; kingdom Metazoa; phylum Chordata; class Chondrichthyes; order Rajiformes; family Rajidae; genus Amblyraja; species Amblyraja radiata. Next base: position 36,092,530 of record NC_045964.1, on the reverse strand, counting down.
CCCCTACAACTCCCCCACACCCCCTCTACACCTCCCCCACACCCTCTCCCCACAAACCCCCCCCTCCCCCTCCCATCCCCTCCCCCACACCCCCCCCCTACACCTCCCTACACTTCTCCCACACCCCCCAATACCTCTCCCACCTACACACCTCCCCTATACCCCCATACACCCCACCACACCCCCCTCCCCCACAGCCCCCTCCCCCACACATCCCCTGCCCACAATCTCCTCTCCCCCACCCCCCCCCTCCCCTGCACCCCTCTCCCCCACCCCCCCCCCTCCCCTACACCCACCCTTCCCTACACCCCCCTCCTCTACAGCCCCCTCTCTCTACACCCCCCCTCCTCTACACCCCCCCCTCCTCTACACTCCCCTCCCCTACACACCCTCTCCCTACACCCCCTCTCCCTACACCCCCTCTCCCTACACCCCCTCTCCTACACCCCCTCTCCCTATGGTATCCATGCTAGTATCCATGCTAATGCCTTGCCTCTAATACCATGGGCTCCTATCTTTAACAGCCTCACCATATCAAAGGCCTTATGAAAATCTAAACGAATAACATCCACTGACACTCCTTTGTCTATCCTGTTACTTCCTCTAAGAATTCCAACAAATTTGTCAGACAAGATCTGCCCTTAACAAAACTATGCTGATCTCAGCCTATTTTATCATGTGAGTCCAAGTATCCAGAAGCCTCATCCTTCATAATGGACTCTCAAATCTAAACAACCACAGTAGTTAGACTCTTCTTAAACAGTGGAGTTACATTTGCGATTTTCCTGACGTCTGGAAAGATTTCTGACTAGTGGTTCTTGAAAGATCACTACTAATGCCTCCACAATCCCAACAGCTACCACTTTCAGAATCCTGGGGTGTAGTCCATCTGGTCCAGGTAACTTATCCACCTTCAAACCTTTCAGCTTTCTCCTCCTCAGTAACAGTGACTACACTCATTTTTCTCCTCTGACTCTCTTGAATTACTGAAATGTTGCCGGTGTCTTTCACTGGGAAGACAGAAGCAAAAAACGTATTCAGTTCATCCAGCATTTATTTGTTCCCCATTACTACTCCCGTGTCAGTTTCCAGCGGTCCAATGTCACTCTTACCTCTCTTTTACTCTACATATATATCTGAAAAGCTTTTGGTATCTTCTTTTATTTTATTGGCTAGCTTACCTTCATATTTCACCTTTTCTCCCCTTATTACTTTTCTACTTGCCTTGTGTTGGTTTATTAACAAATCCCAATCCTCTTGCTTCCTGCTAATCTTTGCTATGTTATATACCTTCTCTTTTGCTTTTATGCTGTCTGACTTCCTTTGTCAGCCACAATTACTTAATTCTCCCCTCAGTGTGCTTCTTCTTCTTTGGGATGAAAAGATCCTGCGTCTTTTGAATTACTCCCAGAAACCCCTGCCATTGCTGCTCCATCATTCCTGCTAGGGTCCCCTTCTAGTTAACAGCTCTTCCCTCGTGTGTCTGCAGATACCTTTCCTCAACAGTAATACTGATACATCCGATTTCAGCATTTCCCTCTTAAAACTGCAGGTTGAAATCTATCATATTACAAGCACTGCCTCCTAGGGGTTCCTTCACCTTAAGCTTCTTAATCAAGTCTGGTTCATTACACACCACCAACTCCAGAATTGTCTTGTCCCGAATGGTCTCGACCACGCTGCTCTAAAAAGCCATCTTCTAGGCACTCTATAATTCTTTCTCTCGAGATTGAATACCAACATGATTTTCCTAGTCTACCTGCATATTGAAATCCCCCATGACAACTGGAACATTGCATTCCTTACATGCCATTTTTACCTCCTGGTGTAATTTGTACCCTAAATCCCGGCTACTATTCAGAGACCTGTATATAACTCTTTTTACTCTCGTAGTGTCTTCACTCTACCCGCATCCTCTGATCCTATGTGCTTTACGATAAAATGTGTATCCTTGGAGGTTCAGCTCCCAGCTCTGATCCTCTTTCAGCCACAACACTGTGATGCCCACATGTCACACTCACCAAATTTCTAACCAAGCTACATGCTCAACCACCTTGTTCCTGGATGTATCAGTATCACTGTATAATACAAACACCTTCAGTTCTGCATTCATCACCCCTTTCTCAATTGCCTCACTCTTATCCCTTTCTAAACTTTCTGTCCTATTTCTTATTCTGGAGATGTATGTAACCTTCCCTGTGCTTCCCTTTAACTTTCCTTCCCTTTAACTTTTTCCATACTTTTTCCATTCAAATCCCCCACTATTTAGTTTAAAGTCCTATCTACAACCCTAGTTATCCAATTTACCAGGACCCTGGTCCCAGCAGGGTTCAGTAGAGTCCGACCCATCAGAACAGCTTCCTCGTTCCCCAATACTGATGCCAATGCCCCATGAATTCAAACCCACACCAATCTTTGAGCCATGCGTTTAACACTCTCACCTTGTCGACCCTATGTCAATTTGTTTGTGACTCACTATCAGTAATGTCAAGCAGTTCAATTCAATCTTATTATTGTTTGCATTTCAGAATTGCAGACTGGTATGTATCTGTAATCATATGGGTCAGGCAGTGGCACAGGTTGCTGGGATATAGCTGGTGCCTTGGCTTTTTAAGTACCACTTCATTGGTCACAGGTAATTTTACTTTGGATCCCTAGCATTGCAGTTGAACTGACTAGCCTTTATTTTTCTTAAAAGGATTACATTACCTGAAATCTTCCTCCCTTTGTACCACCCCATATCAAAGCATCTCAAAAATTGTTCTCGTATTAACCTAAAATGAATCTCATTTAGACTAGGTGTTTTATTGCTTCCCCACCCTCTTAAAATGCAGCTGATATTTTAAATGGTTCCTTTGCTCTTTGTATTGACAGTTATTTTGTATTGGCAGCATCTTTCTCCAGCTAAGATAAATGCAAGGTGAATTTAACCTTGCCCTGTACCTACTAGGAATTCCTGCCCCTTACACTCATGCTTTGACTACTTTTCACTTTCTGTTTTGTGTAGGCATTCATTTTTAGTCATTGTGACCCTCTTATACCCTGTTTTAGAGCACTTATATACTTTCTGTAAGTACATTTGTTGTGGCATGAGAAAGCTTTTTGTCAGTCAACCCAATATTTTTCTGTTTTATTCAATTGGTTGTGTGCTTTCTTTGAGCACTCTTCCTTTCTCCATGTGAAAATTTCTTGACATCAATGAACATTAATAAACCATTCGCTGAGCAAGCTTGCACTATTATTTGCCCTTCTCAGATATCTACATTTACTCCAAGAACAGTGGTAGATTGGTTAACAAAGCTATGAATTTCACATTTAAAGCTAGCACTTTAACATTAATTTAATAATTGTATGTGAATGGTAGCACATTCAATGCCATCATTTGTTGCCCATCCCTAATTGATCCCGAACTGAGAAGGCAGTTAATATTCAACTATTTTCTTGGGCCTGGGATCATTTATGGGGCCAGATGTGGGAAGATGGTAGATTAACCAATAAGTGAGTTTGGTATTCTGAAAAATGCAAGTAATCATGGGATTTGTCAAAGGTCATGAGCTATAAACAGTAAATGGATCTCAGTGCTATAGATACAGTGAGTATACCTTTGATTTTTTGCCTTTTTTTAAGCTTCTATTTGTCATGGTTGATTCAAAGTACCAAGATATGAAGATGAAATATTTTATGTCATGGAAAGTCGATGCTTTGAAGATTTTTTTTTAGCGGAGAGGGGGTTAAAAAAAACAGGAAGAATAGCTGAACTTGCAGCTCTTGCTGTAGCTGCAGCAATTTAAATCAGTACAAAGAACTCCTTAAAGTCTATTGAAAGTTATAGAAATCATACATTTAATTTCATTCCCCCCACCCTCAAGAAAAAAATATAAAAAATGCATGTCATTTATCTTTGCGATCTTGCTCACTCACGGAGGCATGAACCAATAAAAACGAGAAAAATATCGCAGCTTTGTACAAAGGCAAATTAAATGCAACTAATTAGTAGTTTTAAAACCGTATTTCTTTATCTAGAGTAATGAAAGATCGAAAATACAGAGGAAATAAAGCCCTGTTCATACAAAGCAGCTCAGCGCCACACAAGGGGGAGGTAGACCGGGGTGGGGGTGGGAAGACTGGACCAGCTCTCATCCGCAGAACCACGCCTCATTTGCAGCAAGGATCAAACCCGTGTCCCCTGCCGAACCGCCGCTGGACCATCCCCGGTTCCCCCCCCCCCCCCACTCGAGTGTCCCATCCCCGCCCAGAGATCGGCCAGAAACGTCAGCCAGCAGCACAGACCCACGGCCAGCTCCAACTCCAGAGGAACCCGCTCCCCAATGGGCCGCTACGGCGACAAGTGCCAGTTCGCCCACGGCCTGCCCGAGCTGCGCTCTGCCCCTATGGTACCCTATGCCACTTCATCGAGCCGGTGGCTGCCCATCTTCAGCAGGATCTCGGTGTCAGACTGAGGGGATGTGGGTGGACATGGAGGGCTGCCGGCTAACCCGGCAGAGCCGAGCTGGAGCTGGTTTGCACAGCTGGTGATCACTTATTGAGGTACTTTTAGTTTTAGATATATAAACTTCTAATGTTTAAGAAAATCTGAAAATGCACAAAGGTTATTGGATTGAAATAACCTTGCAAGGTATTGTAAAGGTAATAAAAAACAAAAAAAAGCAGAAATATTAATCAGGTCATACAACGTCTGGCTTTTTTAATGACATTTTATAAGAATTGAAAAGATGGTGATTAAACAGCTTTTAATGTTGAAAGCAAAGAGGAGGGTGCGCAGGGGAGATCTGGGTGAAGGCTGGACTAACAAATTGGAGGAACAAGGAACAAAAGAGTGATTAAAAGTAACTCTTACCCAGATCAAACAAATGCAAGGTTCCACGTGGATGCTATCAACAGCCATGGATGCCTTACCACCATATTACAATGTTTTATGAAGTAGATTTATTCCTCTGCTGCCTCTTTAGTGTTGCCGTAGCGAGCAGGATATTTTGTGTGCTTGCTAGCTGGGAAATTCATCCTTAATTTCGCAGCTACTCCAGCCAAGCCTCAAATCTGAGTTGACCAGACTGATTTCAACTTCTTTTCTAATATCTTAGTTAATCCTGACAAAAGTTTCCAACAACAATGATCATTCCGTCACTCATTTCCCCACTTAACCTACTAATATGTAATGGTTATAATCTCTTCCTACAAATGCAGGTTATTGTCAAGTCAAGAGAGTTTATTGTCATGTGTCCCAGATAGGACAATGAAATTCTTGCTTGCTGCAGCACAACAAAATATTGTAAGCATAAATACAGAACAGTTCAGTGTGTCTATATAGCATAGACCATATATATACACATAAATAAACAGATAAAGTGCAATAGGCTGTTATGGTTCAGAGTTTGTTTGATGGTAAGTTTAATAGCCTGATGGCTGTGGGGAAGAAGCTGTTCCTGAACCTGGATGTACCAGATTTCAAGCTCCTGTACCTTCTTCCCGATGGCAACGGAGAGATGAGAGATGAGAGATGAGTGTGTGGCTAGGATGGTGTGGGTCCTTGATGATGTTGCCAGCCTTTTTGAGGCAGCGACTACGATAGAATCCTTCGATGGTGGGGAGGTCAGAGCCGATGATGGACTGGGCAGTGGTCACAACGTTCTGCATTTTTTTTCCCGCTCCTGGACGTTCAAGTTGCTGAACCAAGCAACCAGTCAGCATGCTCTCTACTGTGCACCTGTAGAAGTTCGAGAGAGTCCTCTGACATACCGACTCTCCATAATCTTCTCAGGAAGTAGAGGCGCTGATGTGCTTCCTTTATAATTGCATCAGTGTGCTGGGACCAGGAAAGATCTTTGGAAATATGCACGCCCAGGAATTTGAAGTTCTTGACCCTTTCCACCATTGTCCTGTTGATATAAACGGGATTGTGGGTCCCTATCCTATCCCTTCCAAAGTTCACAATCAGTTCCTTGGTTTTGCTGGTGTTGAGAGCCAGGTTATTTTGCTGGCACCATTTGGTCAATCGGTCGATCTCACTTCTATACTCTGACTCATCACCATCCGTGATTCGTCCCACAACAGTGGTGTCGTCGGCGAACTTGATGATGGAGTTCGCACTATGTCCGGCTACGCAGTCATGAGTATAGAGTGAGTAAAGCAGGGGGCTGAGCCGGTAATAATTCCTGAAACATCCAAACTTATAATATAGTTAGCAGATACATAAAATACTATGTAAACTTAATAAGTGTCGGCTTTGATTGGATGAACGGATGAAAAGTGGTGGTTTTGTTGAAAGTGAGAAGGCTACTGATGAGTCTACAGCATGTTATTGATCTGCTGATAAAATGGGCATGCCAGTGGATGTGAGGTTTTGTATTTTTGGGGTGGGACGTGGGATCTAGTAATGATAGAACGTATACCATAAACAATAGGATCCGAGGGACTATTGAGAAACAAAGGGACTCTGATAGACCCTGGAGCTCTGCAGTGTGGGCGGCACACCGCTCAGCTCACTGGGACCACCCCCCTACCACCTAGCCTTTGACAAGGCATTCTGTCCATTTAGGCTCTGCTCCCCACCTGGCCAGTCAGAGTAGGAAGGGAGGAGGGGGTGTTCATGTCAACTCGCCCCATTAATCTGTGTGGCATTGCAATTAATTCAGGAGCGGGAACAGGGTTGATGGCAGCCCTCCACTTGTTAATGGGTCCTTTTGCTAGCATCCTGGCACCTTGCTAGCTGTTATCCCGAATAGAGGAGGTTAGGAGAAAATCTGATAGAGGCATATTGAATTATGGGAGGGATAGATAGTGAGAAACTTTTTTCCTCATAGCAGTGGTATTTAAAGCCAGACAGCATAGGATTAAGGCGAGGATAGAGGTTTAGGGGGGAGCTGAGATACAACTTTTTTTCTCACAGTCGTTGGATGCAATCTGAAACAGAATGTGCAGGCAGGTACTCTAACAACTTAAGTAGCTGGATGAGGTCTTGAATTGCCACGGTTTGGTAGGTGATGAGCCATTTGCTGGTAAACAAGATTTGTTTGGATGGATTCTTGATAGTTGGCATAGTATCAGAATCGTACTGCGTGGAAATAGGATATTCGGCCCAACTTGCCTGCACTGACCAACATAGTTTTATTTATTGTTTATTTTTACGTGTACCGAGGTATAGTGAAAAGCTTTTGTTGCATGCTAACCAGTCAGCGGAAACACAGTACATGATTACAATCGAGCCCTCCACAGTGTACAGATACATGATACAGGAAATAACGTGACTAAAGCAAATAACGTTTCGTGCAAAATAAAGTTCAGTAAATTCCGATCAAAGATAGTCCAAGGGTCTCCAAAGAGGTAGATAGTAATTCAGCACTGCTCTCTAGTTGTTGGTAGGATGGTTCAGTTGCCTGATAACTGTTGGGAAGAAACTGTCCCTGCATCTGGAGGCGTATGTTTTCACACTATACCTTTGTCCAATGGGAGAAGGGAGAAGAGGGAGTGGCTGGGGTACAACTCGTTCTTGATAATGTTGGTGGTCTTGCTGAGGCAGCGTGAGGTGTACATGGAGTCAATGGGAGGTTAGTTGCTTAGTGCAATGGTCTCGGCTGTGTCCACAATTCTCTGCAATTTCTTACGGTCTTTAATGAAGCTGTTCCCGCATCTATGGTGCATTTGTAGATGTTGGTGAGTTGTTGGGGACATGCTGAATTTTCTAAGCCTTCCAAGGAAGCAGAGGCGTAGACATATCCCATCTACACTAGTCCCTTTCAACAAATTGTATGCCTGCACTCCTAGATCCCCCAGCTCCATAACACTCCCCAGAACCCTACCATTCACGGTAAGTCCTCCCCACGTTAGTCTTCCCAAAATGCAACACCTCACATTTCTCTGTATTAAATTCCATCAACCATTCCTCAGCCCACCTGCCCAACTGATCAAAATCCTGCTACAATTTTTGACAGCCATCTTCACCATCCACAATACCTCCCACTTTTGTGTCATCTGCAATCTTGCTAATGATGCCTGGTAAATCTCATCCAAACCATTGACAGAGATGACAAACAGCAATGGGCCCAGCACTGAACTCTGAGGCATACCACTAGTCACAGGCCTCCAGTTTGAAAAACAACCTTCTACCATCACCCTCTGCTTCCTTCTATGAAATTAATTTTCTATCCATTCAGCTATCTCTCCTTGGATCCCAGGGGATCTAACCTTCCAGAGCAGCTACCATGCAGAACCTTGTTGGCTTGCTGGGCCTGGTGGGCGAAAGGACCTGTTTCTGTGTTGTATGGCATTGCATGACAGCTTTGCTTGCCAATCTGAACCTGCATATAAATCTGTACAAAAGGCCATTTTGTATTAACTGTATTCTGTATTAACTGAGAAAAAAACAATGTCAAGCTTCTCTAGTTTCACTAGATTGAAGACTCTCAGCCTCTGATAATTTAAATACTACAAATGTCTTTGGGACATGTATTTAGATGGATATTTGTCTTTGTGGTAAAGAGGCAAAATGTATATCTTGTGCTGAACATTTCTAGCGGGCATTTATGATTTAATTACCTAACGGTATAATTTCTGTCTTCTGAATTTTAACCAAAGTTAACTTGCTCCAATAATGTCAGTGTCATACAGCATGGCAAAAGGCCCTTCAGCCCAACTTGTCTATGTCGACCAAGACACCCTAAGTACACTCATCCCACCTACCCACATTTGGCCCTTGCCCCTCTAAACCTTTCCTATCCATGTTTTTTTTAATGTTGTTATAGTACCTGCCTCAACTACCTCCTCTGGCAGGTCGCTCCATATACCCAAAAATGTCAAAAATGTTGCCCCTCGGGTACTTATTAAATCTTTCCCCTCTCACCTTAATTTTTGCACAAAAATTAAATTGTATTGGACTGAGATAATGTGATTCAAGGAAGTAGTTGTCACAATAAACCAAGGGCTGATGATTAATGTATATATTTTTCTCTCACAGCTTGCAATTTGTGGAGGAATCCGAGGAAGTGACCATGACGCTGGGGACAGCGTGGAAACAAATGTCTTGGCTTTACTACCAGTACCTGTTGGTTACAGCACTATATATGTTAGAGCCGTGGGAAAGGACCATATTCAGTATCCTTCTAAATGGTGTTTGCCATTTTGTTTTTGTTTCAGTTAACCAATATGAGAATTCCACTGGGTAACAATTTATAAAGTTTAGAAGCAGGAAGCAAATTGTAAAAATAAACATTTTATCAAACAGACCTGCAGGCTCTTGGAAATTCAAGGCATTTTCTTACAGTGAATAGAACTGCAAAAATTAAACTGGTAGCATTTAAAGTAGTCATTCTTAAACATGTCCATAAGTTTATGTAACTTCAGTAGAATGCCCTGTACTTCGAGTATTAATGCTGATCTGAATAAAAATAGCTCTGTGGCACCAATATAAAAGTTTGGTGCATTTTGAATCCTATTGAAGAAATTACTGATTAAATTTAACAAAAAGCCTCATTATTGCTGATTATTCTTTGTTGCAGACAGTATTATGGACCTGGTCTGGAAATGCAGCTATAATTCCGTAAAGGGCCTGTCCCACTTAGGCAACTCTTTAGGCGAATGACAGGGACTAGTTTTAATGGAATTCACCGACGACACCTGGCGACAACCTACGACAGCACCTACGGCAACGTATGAAAGCAAAAATTATCGCCACTGTCACCAACATTTTTTCAACATGTAGAAAATTTTGCGGCAGTTGCCTGTAGACGCCGAAAAATTTGTCTAAGTAGGACAGGCCCTTAACCTTTTAATGATACATAAAATAGGGTTTGTTTGTGATGGTCACTTATAATACAATATTCTGCTTTGTATGTAAATAACAGACCCATTTATTTATTTATTTATTTATTTATAACAAATCAGACCCTATTATCAAATTGACCTTTTTAAACTGGTGTGTGTGCCGATTTAACATATCCACCAGGACATCATAATGAAAGTATATTTAGAATACTAAACTGGCACACTGTCCAATGTTTTCCTCTTGTTCCTTGCATCTTCTGAAAATGCAATAACCTTAATTATTAGCCCAAAAGTTTCTGCTATGGATGAAGTACTTCCATGACTCGCACAGTGCGCAAGTTTGAGAGTCTGAAGAAAGTGAAAGCAGTAGTCCCAAACTCCCACACAGTTATTTGCTGGGTATTTCCCCTTTCATTCTGCTGTTGGATTCTTCCTGAAGCTTTGTGGTGTGGTGGAACACAAACCTTTGCAAATTTCCCAGCATTTACACCAGGGAGTCTGCCTATTATTCCTGTGTCATGATCAAGAGTTGAAAGGTAGAGGTGAAATGCCAGTTTACTTTGTGATAATGTTCATTTTTAATTGTTTGTTTTGAGTGTGTAAACGTTGGAGATACCAGTGTACAAGAGCCCACATTGGGAACAACGAATACAGTAGATGAGGTTAGAGGAGGTGCATATGAACCTACAGTATGTCGCACCCTGAAGGACTGCCTGGGGTCCCTTGATGGAGTTGAGCGAGGAGGTATAAGGAAAAGTGTTACATCTCCTGCAATTATAAGGGAAAGTACCTGGGGAGAAGGTGGTTTGGGTGGGAAGGGATGAGGGAACCAAGGGGTTCTAGAGGGAGTGGCCTCTGTGGAAGGCGGAATGGAGTGCAGATGGGAAGATGTGATTAGTGGTGGGATCACGTTGGAGGTGAGTGAAATATCAGGAGGATGATGTGTAACTGATGGAGTAAAAGTTGGGGACCAGGGTAACTCTCCTTGTTGCTTCTGAGGGGAGAGTGAGAGTGAGAGAGCAGAACTGGGCCACAGAAGGGATGCAGGTGAGGGATACATCTCTGACAGCCAGGGGAAAAGCACATTCACTAAAAAATGACATATTGGATGTCGTCGTAAGAGAAGCATCATCTTGAGAGCAGATGCGGTTTTGTTTCGAAATTTCTGTAATGTGTAATTGAATTGCTATATGACAACATAGAAAAGCTCAGTATTTTTAAGTTTGTGACCCATTTACTGGTAATGACTGCAATGTTTTTTAACAAAGCTTATTCCTTAACATTACCGCTCAGACTCTCTATTGATATCTATTGTTGGAATGGCCGTGTACACAGGTTATGTTTTCATGCCTCAACACATTATGGCAATATTACACTACTTTGAGATTGTCCAATGACCTGTCTTAAACCTGGAGCAAGGACCAGGAGAACACGAGGGAAAAAGAAAAATATCTCTATTTAGTAATTGCACCTTGGTAATCAGTAAGAGCGCTGTTGAAGTTCAACTTGAATGGATTATGAAAGTAGAAGCTTTTGGAGTGGCAAACCCAAATAGAATGGAGAGTATTTCATGGTTTTGTATTTATTGTTTCAATATACATTCTTTCAACATAATGAGCTGCCCTTGTTGATCTAGCTATTGTATTTACTGATAACAGTACTTGCCTTTTTGACAGTGCCTATTGCACTGTGAATGCATTATTGTATCTTTATATAAATGTCATTATAGTGTAGCATTCCATATGTAATTCAAGTATATCTTGGACCTCATTAATTAAATATTTGGTAAAATGCCACATTTGATAATATATCAAGGGATGAGGACTTACATTTTTAACTTTTCTGAATTTTTGGCACCTGGTTGGAATTTCATGAGATGCATATTTTGAAGTATCATTTTTTAATACCATTTAAAAATGCCCACCTGTCAAAACTTGTATAGATGTCATATTTTTGGTGTCCTGAAATTAAATATAAAATTATTATGATGACTTTCTGTAGTTTTGGTTATTTAGAATTTAGATTGGTCGGTACACTTACTGCTTGACCTTTAAGTGAGAATGCATGTCCTCCTTTGTGTTATTACTTCTGATGATATTCTTCACAAGCAAGACAGTCAATTGTGACTCAACTTTCTAAATTAACTCTTGGTAAAGGACCCATTTGGATCTCCTGCTGCTGCTTTTGCTTTTCAGAATATATGTAAAACACAATTTACAAACAAATACTAACTGCCCTCCCCTCCAGTGTTAATTCCGGATCTAAACTTACCCCCCTTGTCTGGTTCAGTCAAACACTGAATACGAACACTGGAATTCCAACTCTATTTTATTGTATACAATACCGCGGGACCGATCCTCGGAACCACTTGAGCCCAATTGAGCCCAATAGAACAGACTAAAGACAATCAGCACAGCCCATTTATACCCCTCCGAACTAAGGGTGTGAAAGTACTGGGGGAGGCAACCCCAACAAGCCAATTACCGATACCAGCTGCAAAATACATAGAATGACAACTCTTTGGCTCAATCATATAACACTACATAATATAGTTTCAACACATAGCACTTAGGGAGAAACATTTCCATTAAGTAAAGAAACATTACCATTAAGTAAAGAAACATTACCATTAGATAAAGAAACATCTTTGGTGAGGCCACTCTTCTGGACCAATAACAAGTTCCGGTACTGCAACATAGTTGAGACATAACATTTCCCCCAACCAATCACAACATGCCTTTGGGCATAGCTGCACATGCAGAATCCCAGATATCTTGGCAATTTGCAGGCCATCTGGACAGAAACCTTCTGCAACCCCTTCCCAGGCTTCAAACTCCCTGGAGCCATCTATGTCACATGGGTCTGCTGATCCCTGCAAATGATGTCACCCTTCATGAAACAGGTTTCACGGGCATCTTCCCAAGTATCCAAACCCCTGCATATTCACATTCCCCCCCTTTTATCATTCTATGATGTATGGACGATACATGCCAACAAGTAAACTGGTTAAAAATGGAGAGGGAAGATTGTTTGCCTTTCAATATAGGCGCGATTCTTCTCTCTCCAATGCATCTGAAGAAATCAATGTATGAGAAAAATCAGATAATCCATAGTACCTTTCGAATCTGGAAACAGTTGAAATCAACCCTTAAATTGAGAAATTTCTCTCCTCTTACCAATCGCCAATAATCCCTTGTTTAAACCATCTACTTTAGACAAGGCGTTTGTACAATGGGAAAGCCTAGGAATTAAAAGGGCTGGGAGACCTTTATGAGAAGGGGACCTTTCTCTCGTTTCAAGAATTACAGCTGAAATATCTGAAAGGTAGTCATTACTTCAGATATCTTCAAATACGAGACTATGTGAAAATACACACGCAAGATTATTACTCCATGGGTCCAGATATACTAGATGAATGCATGAACAGAAAGGCGGATACAAATAAGTTAATATCCTACTATAATACCCTTTTAAATGTACATATCCTATCGTCGGAAATAATTAAGCGAGCATGGGAAGACGAATTGGGTTTAACAATTTCAAAGGATAGTTGGGAGGAAAGTCTTTTATATATACATTACTGTTCTCTTAATGTTAGGCACTCCCAAATACAATTTAAAATACTGCATAGACTATTATTCAAAGTCTAAATTGAACAAGATCTTCCCAAATGTCTCTCCTATCTGCGATAAATGTCTCTTCCAAGAAGTAACTATAACCCATTCCGCACAAAATTACAAAACTTCTGGAGGGGAATTTTTGATATCTTTTCCAAAATACTTAAAACTAAATTGGATCCCGACATAAAACTGATCACACTAGGTATGTCAGAGGCCTGTTCTGAGCTAACGATATTTCAAAGACGTCTCCTTAACGGCGAAAAAATTAATACTTAAATTTTGGAAACAGACAACAATCCCTACAGTGAAGATGTGGATCACAAACATGTCCGAGACACTACATTTGGAAAATATTAGGCTTGTCTTGGCGGAAAATCCAGATCAATTTCTTAAGACATGGACAGCCTTTACCGAATTCTTACAACAATAGCATGGTGCAACACAAATTTAAATTTAAAATTCGATGCTGGGTTGGGTGAGGCGGGCGGGGGGGATGAGGGGCAAGGTATATCTTCACTTTTCTTTTTCTTTTTTCTTATTTCTATATCTTTCTGCCACACTACTTTGGTAGTTTAGGGGATTCTCTTTTGGTCTTCTTCAATCTATCTTTTCACTTTCTACTTTTTTTCTTTCTTGTTTTCTTTTACTTTTTTTTCATTTTCATAATTTAGGTTATAAGGTTAAAAATGAAGCTGTACAATAATTGTATCATTTCAGATGCCGAATGCCTTTATCTCTGTACAATTGCTTCTAATAATAAAAAATAAATAAATAAATCATTCTATGATAAAACAAAACAATTTTACAGGCAGGGTAAAATGACAACTGTTGACATTTTACAATCCGACAATGATGGTGATGTAGTTGTGTCAGAACTCAGTCACTTCCCGACTTTACATGGGCATTGGTTCGAAGAATTCTGACTGACGAGTCTCCACCTCCCACGTTTACATGGGCATGAATTCTCTTGATCCACCACGTCAGCTTGCTTCACTCTTGACTCTAGATGTGATGTTCCTGTATTAAGAGATTCCTTAAAGAAAAGAAGTTAGCAGCTTAAACCTTTCTATCAATAATTTTACAATGGTGAAGATGGACCCATGCAGTCCTTCCTTCACCTTAGCAGCAGTTGGGAGTGTCAGGAGAACCTGATAAGGTCCTTCCCACCAAGCCTCCAAACCTTTCCTCACCCAATTCTTCACCATCACGTAATCACCAGGCTTGACCTTAAGAGAAGAAACCAAGGGAGGTAATTCAATGTATGCTGCTCGCTTACCCTGGAATGTAAATCTCTTAGTAATCTAGTCAAGGATAGAACATAATTGGTCATCTCTAGTCATATGATGGAAATTGACAACCTTTGGAGTATTTTGGTTCCATGGAGTTCTAAATGCACGTCAATATATAATTTCTGCTGGGCTTAATCTTGATCTTCCTGCAGGTGTAGTACGCATCTGAAACAATGCTAGAGGGAGCAATTTAAGCCAATTAATTCCTGTCTCAGCCTTTAATTTAGCCAATTTAGTTTTTAGGGTCCTGATTCACTCTTTCGACAAGTCCAGCAGTCTCTGGTCGATAGGCCCAGTTGTTCACAAAATTTTTATTTATCTGTCATATAAAATGAGGACCATTATCAGAGCTAAGCCGAATTGGAATGCCGATTCTGGGGATAATTTCTTGCATAAGCACCTTGACAACATTAGAGGCCTTGTTGTCAAGTGTTGGTAAGGCCTCAATCCATTTACTGAATACATCGAAAATCACAAGTACGTACCTATATACTTGGCACCTTTCCAACTCGATGTAGTCCATTTGAAAAGTCTCAAAGGGACCCATGGGTAAAGGTTTTTTCCCATTCTCACAAATTACTCCTTTCTCAAGATTATGTTGTTGGCAAATAAGACAACAGCTACTAACTTTCTGAGCCAAAGTCTGTAATTTTGGATGCCACCAAGAAGTCGAAAGAGCATCGCCAATTGCTCTAGCACCACAGTGAGTTGCAAAGTGCATGCATTCTATAACCCATACTGCAAGTGTATCTGGCATACATGCCTGTCCTGCTCGAGCGCCCCACAATCCTGACATACAATCAATTGTACAACCAGGCTGTTTCCACAATCTTGTATCCTTATCAGGAGCCTCCTCCTGTAACTGAATAATTTCCTGGATGGTTGGCATTGGCTTTTTCGAGGGAGACCTGTCTTTACATATACTTTTAATCTGCCTCATCATCTTAGGCACAACCACCTTGCATTCCCGGGCCACCCCCTTAGCTATCTGATCAGCACAATGATTCCCTGTCTATTGGGGTTTGGCCCTTGGTGTGGGCACTGCACTATCACTGAAACTTGCTTCGGCAACATCAAAGCTTGTAGTAGATACGACACTCATTTTTGGTGAGATATTGGTGTTCCTGTTGAAGTTAAGAATCCTCTGTTCTTCCATTATTGGCCAAAGTCATGAACTACTACAAATGCATATCTTGAGTCGGTATATTTATTTACTTTCAAATCCTTTCCTAATATATAAGCTCTTATTAGGGCAAACAGGTTCTGCTTGCTGGGCAGAGAATGGTGTTTCGAAGGCAGCCGCCTCTACGCTATTTCCAGTTTGATCTACAATGGCATATCCAGAAAGCCTTTCTCCTAAAGGTCCGATTGATGCACTTCCATCCACATATTACTAGACTAAGTGGGACCCGTTAGGTCCCAGCATCACACGGGAGGGCTGGTCACCAACGCAATATTTCACCTCTCCACCAATTCCAATACTGCTCACCGTTGTGGGCGGCTGTCTGTTGCGCTAGTATGGGTGTTGCGGGCTGAAGGTACTCGTTTCCAGAGGGCTAGTATAGACATTGTGCGCCGTATGGATGCTTGGGCAGGCATCCAACTGTTGCAATGATTTTAAAAGCCAAGCCAAGGCAAACAATTGGGCTGCAGACACCCGACAACCAAAATTCATTTTGTGAACACAAACTTGATAAAAAAGGAGAGGCAAACAATTGGGCTGCAGACACCCGACAACCAAAATTCATCTTGCGAACACAAACCTGTCAAAAAGGCGAAGCAAACAATTGGGCTGCAGACACCCGACAACCAAAATTCATTTTGTGAACACAAACTTGTTAAAAAAAGGCGAGGCAAATAATTGGGCTGCAGACACCCGACAACCAAAATTCATTTTGTGAACACAAACTTGTTAAAAAGGGCTGCAGCCACTTTACAGCCGCATCGAGGGGACTCACCGTGGAGTAGACGTGCGTTCAGTGTTATTCAGAGGAGGAGGAGCCATCTTGGGGAACGGCTGCTAACCAGCAGCCGTCCGTTTAATTCACTTTTTTTTTGCAGTTTTAGTGAGTCCTGTGCCTTGTCTGGGAGAAATTACTTTTTAATGTGGGGGGTAGGGGGTAACAATATTTCTAGGTCCCTACCTGGTTGGTGGGGTAGCTTTTTCTCCGGGCTGCCCCGTCGACCCGTCCCCGTGGCCTACCAGCGGGCGTGGAGCGCCATTTCCTGGCGGGGACCGCCCAGCACCTCGGCTTCGGTGGCGGCACAGCGCTGGAGCGCTATTGCGGAGTGGAGCGGGCGATGCCTTGCCTGGGTCACCGGGCTGGATGGACACGCTGGAGCTCCGGTGAGCTGTGACCACCGAGATCAACACCTCCGGTCTGCGGAGCGGAGCGGGCGGCGCCGACTCTAACATCGGGAGCCTGGGAGCTCCAAACCGGCGCGGCCTTGTCGACTTCGGAAGCCGCGGTCCCCAGTTAGGAAGCGGCCGTTCCAGGTGGCCCAGCCGCTGAGAGGACTCTCCCGACGCCGGGGCAACACCACCCGGCCAGAACGGCCAGGAACATTGGGCCTCCGTAGAGGCAATAGCGGTGGCCTCAATAGACCTGACTTTGGGAGAACTGGAGATGGGGACTGGACATTGTGCCTTCCCCCACAATGGTAACCATTGTGGGAGGATGATTTTTTTGTGTGTAAGTTAATATGTTAGTCTGTGTCCAAGATGGCTGTCAGAAGGGAGAGTGTACGCTAGCGCGGTTTAGCTGCCGCTGCTCTCTCTTCACATTGTGTTTTTGATTTTTTGTCTTTGGAGCGATTTCTCTCTTTAATTTGTGTATTGGTGATGTCCTTATTATTTATTTTACTCCGACTATATGTTCTTTCTCTCTTGTTAATTTCTGTAAGGTGTCCTTGAGACTGAAAGGCGCCCGCAAATAAAATTTATTATTATTATTATTATTCGCAGCTCAGGGAGCCGTGACCTTCTTGCTTCCTGGTCTGGCAGAGACTGAATGAGGCACGACACTTCCTGGTTTTATAGTCCCTCCCCCTGCCGCCAGCGGGGGCAGCAGAGAGAATGGGGAATTTTGTAAAAACATTAATATCTCTCTAATTTTTCATCGACGGAAAAAAATCCTCCGCACTCATACGGCGAAGGGGGGCTCTGAGCGAGGTGGCAAAAAATGACGGCCGTAGGTGGCGGCATTCTCTCGGAAATCGCAGCACAGTCGGCCAAAAGCGGTCAAGATCAGAGATTTAGTAATATAGATATATCAAGGTCTGTCATAGGGACACCCTTTAAATCTTCTCTGACAGAAGTATCTTCCCTGATAATAAACAGACAGTCATGTCCTAATTCTAATTGTTCCTCAGGTGGTTCAGTGAGGAATGAGGCCGGATTAATAGTGGTGCAACATTTAAACTAATTTAGGATTATTTAACATGTATATTTCGTACTTGTCGAGCCATGGTCAGTTGTTGGGTCTGCAGATGTCCTAGTAAGGCAGCAACTGAGTGAGAACTATACATTGTTATATCTTGTTGGATGGTCAGACTAGCATTTTACTCTAAGGTGTTGTAGATTGCAGTCAAGATTTGTGTGCAAATGGGATGCCCCTGTGCTACAGGATTAAGTTTTGAGTAGTGGGCTACTGGTCGATGTTTATCTCCATGTTTCTGGGTAAAAACTGCAGTGGAGCATCTGGAGAGGATGGTACAATACAACTGGAACAGTTGGTCATAAAGTGGCCTTCCCAAGACTGGTGCCTGCAATAGAGCCTTTTTCAAATTCTCAAAGGCTTTTTGAGCCTCTTCAGACATTTGGAATTCACCCTCCCTACATAACTTCTTAGTATCTAGGGCAATGTTTGGTATCCATTGGCTGCAATAATTTATCAAGCCGAGCCACTGTCTGATTTATCTTGCCTCTTTTGGTGTAGGGAATTCACAAATAGGTTTGACCCTGCTGTCCTCTAGACTCCGCTCTGTTGCTGTTAGTATTGCACCAAATAACTTTCTTCTGAGCTATGAATACTTTTGACTGGGAGACCACATATCCCAAGGATGACAGGTGATTTAATAACTGGCTGGTGTCTTTGCAGTTACTCTGTTCATCCAAACTAGCTAAGAGCAAATCATTCACATACTGTTCTTGCAGGCATATAAAACTCTTAATGCTCCAGGGACTCAAACCCTCACCCTCAGTGTTCACCAGACTACTAACCTTTGATCGATCTCGTCTGGAATCCAAGCACAATTAAGTGAATGACCGATTCGTCGTCAGATAAGTGGAGCGGGGAAAACCGATGTGGCTAAAGTCACACCGTGGCGCCGATTTAACATCCCGCAATCCGACATGATTCGATTCCTTCGACCGCAAACTTATGTTGGCAATCCGTTGAGATCCCGGACAAGCCCCCAATGTCAATTCCGGATATTACCACCCTAGTCTGGTACAGTCAAACACCGAATACGAGGGCCCAATGGACTCTCCTAGTGGCAGCATGCTATAAAGGTTGTAACTTGGTTTGCTCCCTTAACTTTTAACTTCTTGCTTACCACCCTTTCAATGTTACTTGTTATTACTTGATTTCAAGGCATGGTCTAACCTTTCTTAAAGTGTTGATAACACTTTTATACGGTTCAATCGTGTAAAGGATGGAGACAAGAGGAAAAAGAGCTTCTCCAAGGAAGGAGCGTGGGGAAGGCGCAGCTTCCGACTCTGGTATCTGAGAAGTAATATCGAAAATGAATGAAAAAATGAAAACATGATTCTGCAGTTTGGAAGAAATGATGAAAGGAATTTCGAGCAAATTGAAGGAAGTGCAAGACAAGCTGATTATGTTACAAGATGAATCTCGTGAACAGAAGGAACAAATTGATAACTTGCAAACCTTGGGCCAGGAAAGAGATTTGAAGATTGAAATACTGGAACGGAAAATGAATGAAAACACTCGGGCACTCGAGCAATACAAGAATAAAAACATGGATCTGGAAAACAGAAGCCGTCAACTGAATCTGCAAATTGTTGGTTTGCCTGAAGGTCAAGAAGGGGATAATGTTATAAAATATGCCTCTAAAATGATAAAGGAGACTTTCAACACCGAGCACTATGAAAATCTTCCAATTTTGCATAACGTACACAGGATCGGGAAGAAATCTGGTCTCCAAGATAAACCGAGACATTTGATCGTTCAGTTTCACTTTTTGCAAAGAAGGAGAATATCCCAAAAAGTTGGGCATGGTTGAATATGAAGGAAGCAAGTTTCGGTTTGTTCCTGATTACAGCCGTGAGTTTATGGGATTGAGAAAGCATTTCCATAATGTAATGTCTGAGTTGTTTAAGAAACAGCTGAGCCCCGCCTTGCTCTATCCAGCTAGACTGCGTATACGATTCTTTAATGGTAACAACCGATTTTTTAACAATCCGCAAGAAGCTTCCAGCTTTCTGGAGGCTTATGGGGCTGAAGCCGTAACGGGGAGTTATTGATAGTCAACTAAGTTGCAATTGGAGATTTATTGTTCCTATTTTGACAATATATCGTTTGTAAATGATTAAGAATTTAATTGGATGAGTTATTCTTTAATTACTTTTTAGAATTTTAGTATGATGGTATCAAACCATAACTTTTACGTTCTCTAAGATACTGTTAATTTATTGTAATGGTATTATTTATTAACTTTTAAGATCTTCTTTGTTAGCTCTTCTACTTTTAAAATGTCCATCGAAGGATTTCCCCCCCCCCCCCCTATTCTTTAGACAAACAAAGTGACGCAGCTCTTGATTTTCATATTTTGACCTTGGATAAATAATATGAAGTAGCTCTTGTTTTTCACAGTTAACATGCACTTTTTAACCATAACATTAATTTGTTTATGCCTTCTTTTTACGTTGGGAGCTGTCAGTAGGAGAGATGGGGGTGGGGGGGGGATTAGGTAGCGTACTGACTGTCTACTGGTCAGTTTCATGCTTTACATGGGGGGGAGGGACTTTTGCTTTCGGTTTAGTTTTTTCTATCTGGGCAGAATTTGAACTACAAAAATGTCTGAAATGTCATCACTTCTGGCTCCACCGCAGATTCTTCTCCTTCCAGTATCATGAACTGCTATGCTCAACAAAATTAATCCTTTACATACTACATGATTTTTGCAAACAATATGGATAAAGTTATTAACTTCCTTTCATGGAATATGAATGATCTGAACCATCCCATTAAGAGGAATTTAAAAAAAAATGTTCTTCGTAGACTAAATGCTCAGATTATCTTTGTTCAGGAAACTCATGTAAGGAAAGACGACAATCAACGATTCTTTAAGTATTGGAGAGGACAGCAGTTTCATTCAAATTCACAGGCAAAGGTGAAAGGAGTCTCTATTTTTATTGACTCCTCAATTTCGTTTGTTCATTATGAAACAATTTCTGATCCATATGGTAGATTTTTGATGATCACTGGTGTTCTTCATAACCGAAAAATTATTATGGTGAATGTTTATACACCTAATATTGATCACCCTGAGTTTTTTAAACAGGTATTCATGTCCTTTCCTTCAGTTGATTTTGAAATTACAAATAAATACATTTGATAAAATTAAGAATGACTGGGAACGAGAACTCCAAATTTCTCTACCTATAGAGAAATGTAAGAGGATTGTTCAATTAGTTAATACTTCCTCAATGTGTGCAAGACACGCTCTGATACAATTCAAGACTTTGAAATTAAAACAACCAACTTCAACTGATGACGTCACAATGGCTCGGCTAGCAGTGATCAGCTTCACTGAAGATTTCAGCCTCCCTTGGGGGCTACAGGTAGGGAACGGGTGCTTTGGGGGAGCAGACCCAACGGGTCTGCACTTGGTCTAGTATATACCTATAAAACTCTCATCTTGTGCGTGAGTGTGTTATATTTGTATCTTCCACAAAACCCTACGCTGTAGCGCCGAAATGTTTACATATTCTAACTCATAATTTTCTTGACAACGCCATACTCAGGTTCACAAGATTTCATCCTATATTTCACAAGTTATTTGTGATTAAAGCTTTAAAAATGCCAACTTTAATAAGATTTTTACTGTTAAATTCCTTCCTCCCAGCTTCCAACACACTTCGATACAAAGTTGCAAGACAGGAACACTGAACTTTTCACCTCAATTAGATATTTCAACAGGAGGGGAGGGCCAATTGGTATTGCAATTGGAACTGCTGCAGCAGGCAGGGGAAGTGCAAGTGGAATTTATTTTAAAGTCCAGTGCTGAGGGAGGCAGGGGAGTGCTGGAATCTTACATTTGGGAACGGGTTCAGTTGCGTTGGGGGAACGGGTGAGTGATGCAATATTGCGTTGGGGGAAGCACACAGTTGGGGGAGCAGACCTACTGGGTCTGCACTTGGTCTAGTATACCTATAAAAGTCTCATCTTGTATGTGTGTGTACGTGCATGTGTGTGTGCATGTATGTATGTTTTGTACCTTCCTCAAAATGCTACACGTAGCGCTTAAATATTTACATATTCTGGTACATTTTTGCCGTCCAAGCGGTAATCAGGTTCACAAGATTTGATGCTATATTTCACGTTATTGATGATTTAAGCTTTGAAAAAGCCAAATTTAACATGATTTTTACGGTTTAAATCCTTCCTGCCAGCTTCCAACACATCAATACAAAGTTGCAAGATAGGAACACTCTGAACTTTTCATCTCAATGGGATATCACTGCAAGGGCTTCAACAGGAGGGGGAGGGTGAATTGGTATTCCAATTGGAACTGCTGCGGCAGGCCGGAGAAGTGCAATTGGATTTTTTTTTAAGTCCAGTGCTGGGGGAGGCAAGGGAGTGCTGGAATCTTACGTTCAGCAAAGGGTTAAGTTGGGGGACCACGTCACCCGTGGGGGCTACGGGCTAGTGGTGCAATATTGCATCGGGGAATGGGTTGCGTTGGGGGACCAGGCCTCCCGTGTGACAGAGACCCAATGGGTCCCAGTTTAAAGTCTCATCTTGTATGTGTGTGCGTTGTATGTATGTTTTGTATCTTCTACAAAATGCTATGCGCTAGCGCTGAAAATTTTACATATTCCGACCCATTTTTCCCCTCCACGGTGTAATCAGGTTCACTTAAGATATGATGCTGTATTGATATTTCAAGGTTTAAAGAAGTCAACTTTAACAAGATTTTTACTGTTAAAATCCTTCCTGCCAGCTGCCAACAAACTTCGATACAAAGTTGCAATACACGAACACCCGACATTTGCAACAATGTTGCCATCACAGCTCCTGGCAGGACAGGAGGGGGAGGGACAATTGGTATTACAATTGGGGAAGTGCAATTGGAATTTTTTGAACGTCCAGTGCTGGGGGAGGCATGGTAGTGCTGGAATCTTACCTTCAGCAACGGGTTAAGTGGGGGACCACGCCTCCCGCGGGGGCTACGGGTTAGTGGTGCAATATTGCATAGGGAAATGGGTTGCGTTGGGGGACCAGGCCTCCCGTGTGTCAGGGACCTAACAGTATTAGTCAAACATCAGGGAGTTTGTGCTATACAATATTTCCATTAAAAAGAACAATATTTAAAAGATTACAGTGTTGCCAAAGAATGAAATTCTACAAAATCAACTGTTGCATTCAATTAAGTATAATGTGTGAAGGAAGTGAAATATGGTTCAAAATCAACCATTACTGCATTGCAAAAGATTTATCAGCTGTGATTTAAAGGTAACCCAGACGGAAGCATGGCAGACCTTGATCTAGTACTGCTTGTTCTTTAAAATAGCTGGCTTAAACTCCTTCACTGGATTGGAATCCACTGTTGGATTCACAGGAGATGGTCTTGGAGGGGAGGATGCTCCTCAAACTGCAAAGCATCTTGGACAACACAGCCCACCCCTTCCATGACACATGGATCAACCTGAGGAGCACCTTCAGCAACAGACTGGTTCCACCAAGATGCAGCACAGAATGCCACACAAGATTGTTTTTCCTGTGGCTATCAAACTGTGCAATTCCTCTCACTTCTGTCGTGGGGTAGACTGACACCCCTTTCCCTTCCCCCTCCCAAATCTTTGCACATCCTCAATCCTGGACTTCCCACTCGTCACTTTAATTGCATGTTTCACGTATCTTGTTGTGTTTTACGACTTTTGGCAGACCAATTTCCTTCCTGGGATAAATTAAGTTCTATTGCATCATATCATTATTATCCTGAGACTGCCCTATTATTCACTGATGGTAAGGAAGTGTTCATGACAGAAGAAATGCACTATTTAGCTCCAGGCTTGGTTGCAACAGGGAACTGTTGATTAAGCAAAAATAGGGTGTGCCATATACCAACAATAGCTTGGAGTATATAATTTAAAATAGAATGGCTGTCAAAACAAAATTAAACCAGGAGCAGATTCATTGCAATCGTCATGCCAATACAGTACGAATTATTTGAAGTCTGAAGAAGGGTCTCGACCTGAAACGTCACCTATTCCTTTTCTCCAGAGATGCTGCCAGTCCTGCTGATTTACTCCAGCATTTTGCGTCTATCTTCGGTGTAAACAAGCATCCGCAGTTCCCTCCTACACATGTCGAGTGGTGGCGCCATAGAGTGTGGCTGCCTCGCCTGCAGCTGTTTGTTCTTCACCCTTTAAAATTTTTTAATTTTGTTAAAAAGTTTTGTTCCGGAGGCCTTTTAGTCTTTTTACGTGGGGGGGAAGGGGGAAACTGTTTTCTCCAGTCCCTACCTGGGCGAGATTGCCTCCTTCCTCCGAGCCACATCTTCGCCCCCTCCTCGCAGCATACTACCTGGATTGGCGCGGCCTTTCCTGCCGGAGACTGGCCAGAGCTTCGAGCTGCAGCTTCAGCGGCGGCGCAGCACTGAGGTACCATCGCGGAGGGGGCGATGCCTTACCCGGGTCGCCGTGTTGGAGTTCCGGAGAGCTGGGACTGCCGACTTCAACATCGTGGAGCTGTGGTCTGCGGAGCATTCAGCTGTGGGCGGCGCTGAGTTTAAACACCGCGGAGCCTGGAATCTTTCGCCGAGATCGCCAGTGTTGGAGCTCCGACCAGCGCGGCCTGTGGACTTCGGGAGCCGCGGTCTCTGGTAGCAAGCGGCCGTTTTGAAATTCCAAGCTGCTGAGAGTGTTCCATCATTCCGGCGAGAGGGCCTGAAACATCGGGCCGCTGAAGCGGCGACTGCGGAGGCCTCAAATAGGCCCCGGCCACGGGTGAACATGGAGGAAGTGAACTGAACTTTGCTGCCTTCCCTCACAGTGGGAAACGTTGATCCCGCTGTGGGGGGATGTTTTTTATGTTTAATGTTAAATTCTATAATGTTGTGTTTATTTTATTGGTGTGCTGCAATGGCAACTCAAATTTCACTACACCAATTGGTGTATGACAATAAATGTCCTTTGTACTTTGTCTCTTACATATTCTGTTGTGCAGCTGCAAGTACTGCAAGAATCTCATTGTTCTGTCTAGCACATATGACAATAAAACACTCTTGATTCTATGCCCACCAAGTCCGCGCGACCAACACTATATCCCATACACTAGCACTATCCAAAAGAAGCTCATACACTAGCACATCAAAAAAAGCTCATCAGCGCCTCTACTTCCTGAGAAGTTTACGGAGAGTCGGATTGTCAAGGAAGACTCTCTCTAACTTCTACAGGTGCACAGTCGAGAGCATACTGACCGGTTGCATCGTGGCTTGGTTCGGCAATTTGAGCGCCCTGGAGAGGAAAAGACTACAAAAAGTAGTAAACACTGCCCAGTCCATCATCGGCTCTGACCTTCCTTCCATCGAGGGGATTTATCGTAGTCGCTGCCTCAAAAAGGCTGGCAGTATCATCAAAGACCCACACCATCCTGGCCACACACTCATCTCCCTGCTACCTTCAGGTAGAAGGTACAGGAGCCTGAAGACTGCAACGTCCAGGTTCAGGAATAGCTACTTTCCCACAGCCATCAGGCTATTAAACCTGGCTCGGACAAAACTCTGATTATTAATAACCACTTTCTGTTATTTGCACTTTACCAGATTATTTATTCATGTGTGTATATATTTATATCATGGTATATGGACACATTTATCTGTTTTGTAGTAAATGCCTACTATTTTCTGTGTGCTTAAGCAAAGCAAGAATTTCATTGTCCTATACAGGGACACATGACAATAAACTCACTTGAACTTGAACTTGAACTATCCTACCCACTGGGGGTAATTTACAATGTACAGAAGCCAATTAACCTACAAACCTGCACATTTTTGGGATGTCGGAGGAAACCGGAGCACCCGGAGAAAACCAATGTGGTCACAGGGAGAACGTACAAACTTAATACAGACAGTACCGATGATCAGGATCGAACCCGACTCTCTGGCGCTGTAAGGCAGCAACTCGACCGCAATTTTTTGATCCTTGGTTGTGATACTTGTCTTCATAACGTCAGTGCAATGTAAACCACAGGCTATTAAGATCTTTGGTGATTGCCTGAGAATGTTATGTCCTATATTTAAACGTTAAAAAAGCCTAATGTTCGCTAAAATAGGATTAATCTGCTTGCATCAGAAAATATACACTGCCATTATTTGAAGGTTAGCTCGGGCACAACTACAAAATAGTCACTATATCTATCTATTTTCTTTCTATACATAACTAAAACTGATCTTGTTATCTTCCAGTTTGTGCAGTCTTTCTATTTGCGCAAAAACGGTTCGCGATAGCACTACGATTTTTTGCCAGTTCACTCACCGTTCTCCTCTGATGCGAGTGCACCAAGTTTCGTTCTGATCGGTTGAATGTCGTAAAAGTTAGCGAGGTTTAAAAAATCTTAAAAAACACACGTGTGCAGATCGATCTCTTCTGCCGTTCAGCACCGCACGGATTAGTCTCTTCCCCTGTCACTCACTGGGACGGTCCGCCCCTTCCTGCACCATCGCGTCTTTACTGGAGCTGAGGATGGCCGGCGGAGGTTTCCAACCGGACACAATTCCAGCCACTACCCCTCTGGTCCCCCTCACTGGCTCCTCCCACCCTCCCCCATGATACCCCCCTCTCCCCTTGGCTCTCCCCCGTCTTTTCTCCGGGCTCACTCCCCCCCTCCCCCCGTCCACACATCCCCCCGCCCCCACAACCCCCCCACCGCCCTCACAACCCCCCTACTGCCCCCACAACTCCCTGCCTCACCCCCACATGATGTTGACACACTTGCAGGGTTTGCAAGTTTTAAAGTTGCGAAACAAGTATGTCAGATACTCTAACAAGAAAAGAAAACAAATAACAAATAAGATTCTCCTAAGTAAATTAAGGATGAAGAATTCTAGAAATCACAAGACAATGTGCCGATTGAATATGTGACAAAAACCAGTAAATCTTTAACTCTCGGCATTCAATAGTGTTTATTTGTCATATGTACTGGTAATGGATCAATTAAATTCTTATTTGCTGCAGCTTAATAGGTCCGTAAATGCAATAACACAGATAAATATATCTCTGTGTTGAGGAAAACATGAGGAGCAGGTTCTCAGCTAGTGACTCTTCTTCAGTTTGGAAGGGCTTGAAAGAAATCACCAGCTACAAGAGGAAAGACCCCCCCCCCCCCCCCCCCCCGCTCTTTGGACAATCGTCAGCTGACCAACGACCTGAATGAGTTCTACTGCAGGTTTGACAAGCAGAAACATAACCCTGATACCCCCTCTCCCCCTCCCCAACCAACACAGCCAGACCCCAGTCTGCAAAGACTAGACCATTCTACACCCACCCCTCCCCAATCACCACTGCATGCCTGCTTAAAGCAAGACTCCATTCTGAAAAGACTGGACCCTTTCCCACCCACCCCTCTCCATTCACCACTTCACATCCAATTACAGCCTGACTGCAAAAGACTGTGGGCTCCTCCTTGCTGCAAAACATCACTTCTCCATCATCAACAATAAATATAGAGGAGGTGGAGAGGCTGTTCGGAAGACAGAAATGCCAGAAATCTCCAGGACCGGACAATGTTTCCCCCTTTACTCTCAAGCTCTGTGCCGAACTACTGGCATTCTCAACCAGTCCCTGCAAACCTGTACTGTCCCTGCCTGCTTCAGTCTCCACTATTGCCCCTGTACCCAAAAAGGCAAGGATTACTGGTCTTAATGACTACAGGCCTGTCGCACTGACCTCTGTAGTCATGAAGACCCTTGAAAGGCTTGTGTTGGCCGAGCTGAAAAATATCATGAACCCTCTGCAGTTTGCATATTGGGCTGATCTGTGGATGATGCAGTCAACCTGTGCCTACACTTTATCCTCCAGCATCTAGACCGCCAGGGAACCTATGCGAGGATTTTGTTTGTTGATTTTAGCTCTGCATTCAACACCATTGTGCCAGAGCTACTACACTCCAAACTTTCCAAGTTGACTGTGCCTGAACCCCTCTGTCAGTGGATCACCAGCTTCCTGACAGACAGGAAGCAGCATGTGAAGCTGGGAAAGCACATCTCGGACTCGCAAACCCTTAGCATAGGAGCACCGCAAGGCTGCGTACTCTCCCCTCTCCTCTACTCTCTCTACACCAATGACTGCACCTCCACTGACTCTTCTGTCAAGCTTCTTAAGTTTGCGGACGACACAAGCCTGATGCCATCACAACAACCTGGAGCTCAATGCTCTTAAGACAGTGGAATTGACTGTAGACTTTAGGAGAGCTCCCCCTCCCCTCACCCCACTCACCATCAACAACACCACAGTCACATATGTGGAGTATTTTAAGTTCCTGGGAACTATCATCTTCAAGGACCTTAAATGGGAGGCCACCATCGACTCCACAGTCAAAAAGGCACAACAGAGGATGTACTTCCTGCGGCAGCTGAGGAAGCACAATCTGCCACAGGCAATGATGGTCCAATTCTACACGGCCATCGTAGAGTCTGTCCTCACCTTCCCCATCATGGTCTGGTTTGGCTCAGCCACCAAGCACGACATCCGGAGGCTGCAGCGAATCGTCCGATCAGCTGAGAAGGTTATTGGCTGCAACCTTCCCTCCATTGATGAACTGTACACTGCAAGGGCCAGGTAGCGAGCGGGTAAGATCCCCTGGCCACAAACTCTTTGAATCACTTACCTCTGGAAGGTGACTCCAGACTGTCAAAGCTGCCACAGCCAAACATAAAAACAGCTTTTTTTCCACGAGTAACAGCTCTATTCAATAACCAAAAATTTGTAGCCTCCTTTTGCTCTGGTATTTTATTTAATTCATATGTTTAATCGATAATGTTTTATTATTAATGGTTTATGTGTCATTCCTAACTGTCACTGTATGTCATGTTGTCACTTGTGGGCGGAGCACCAAGGCAAATTCCTTGCATATGAATACTTGGCCAATAAACTTATTAATTCATTCATAATCAAGAATACAATAGTAATTGAATAGTCTTTGTCATTGCATCAATCCTTAAACCACCAGGGGCGCCAGGGAGATGGCTGCCCTGCCGGCAGTCTGTTCATCTTTTCACTCTTTCTGTTATTTTTTAGTTTGTTAAAAGTTTTGTTTTAATGTTCTTCGGTTTGTTTTATGTGGGGGAGGGGGGAGAGGATCGGGGGAAACTTTTTTTCAGGTTCTTACCTTCCTGGAGATGTGATCAATTTTCGGATCACATTCTCCGGGCTCTGCGGCCTACCATCGATGGAGCTGGAAGCCTCCTCGGACTGACTTTGAGCCCTATCGCGGGGCACGGACTTAACATCGGAGCTGATCCCTTGCCTGGGATCGCTCCCACCACAACCACCGCGGAATCACCATCATTCGCTCACAGTCTCGGGTGAGGCCCAGTCGGGAGCTCCAATGTCGCGGAAGGTTCGACCAGCCCCGACGCGAGGTTCGATCGTCCAGCGCGGGATAGCTGACATCCCCCCGATGCGGGAGCAGATCGCATCGACGCGGATGGCCCGAACGCCGCTGGCTACGGGAGTTAAGATCGTCCCGTCAACCGGGGCTCGAGGCCCATGACTGAGGAAGAACTAAGGGGAAGGATTTGAACTTTACTTCGCCTTCCATCACAGTGAGGAATGTGTAGGAGTAACTGTGGTGGATGTTCATGTTAAAATGTGTTTTTGAAGTGATCTGTTACTTTTAATTGTATGACTGACCTGGCCAATGAAATTCCTCGTATGTTGCAAAACATACTTGGCGAATAAAGTGTGATTCTGATTCTGATGGGCTAGACCCAGAACAGCTCGTCAGAGAATCGCACGGCCAGAAACTTAAAGCTGCTACCTCTCTCCACTGCCATCCTGCCTATGAAAACAAGTTCATAGATTCCAGCCTTTACCCCACTCATCACGAGATAGTGGACACAGCTGGACATCCTATCAGGTCAGTTCTTTACTTCCCATGGAAGAAATACAGGACTTTGTCACTTCTTTTAAAAACATGCGTCCTCTGTGTTTCTGTCCACTCCCTTTCAGAAGGTTGATTAAAAGCATGTCATTTGGCACAATTCTCTCCTCTCCCTTATCCACTCTATCCATGTTCCCCTCCCACTAATGGTGTAATTGATGTTAAAATTTCTAATTTCTTATCTGAATTAGGATGGAATTGCAGCAATGATTTTGTTCTTCACTCACCGTGAATCTGGAAAGATAAATCGTGGTGTGCATGTTGCTTTCTGATTTGGCAGATATTTCTCAAACAATTGTTCCTTTTCCCTAATGCAATGGTATAATCTTATGATCTGGAAAGGCCGACCTGAAACAGTTGCTTTGGCAAGTTTTATAACAACTATCAGAATGGAACGTAATTGTTTAAAACAAATACATGGCTCTGGAAGTGTAGGCGAAAGAGGGAGTGGGACTAATTGGACAGACATTTCAGACAGAGGACAATGATTATACATGTACTATATACATGTACAGTATATTGATCATTTCCTCTTGGATTGTTTTATAACCACCAGGGATTTTTAGAATTGTTGTTTTTAAGATTATTTAAGTGGAATTTAGCATTTGGAAACCTGTAGAAATCTAGAAGTTTGCAGCAAGGATGTATTCAGTTAGTCGTGTCTTGAGCAATGGAAAACCAGTCCTACTATTCCGTTCTGTGACAATTTTGTGTACAAGAATATCAGTGACGTGCGGTGAGGTCAATGGCTGGGGAGGCACTGGCTAGTATCAGTGGCCCGGCCTTCCCTGTATTGATCACCGCGTCTCCTCGGGGAGTGAGAGGGGAGGAGCCAGGGCTGTGAGCGTGAAGCACGGCGACTGGAGGGGCGGGAGCATTGCCCCACAGGGCCGACCTTAGGAGGTGCGGGGCCCAATTGGGAACAATTTTGGTGAGCTCCAGGTTCCCAGGTGTAGAATCATAGAAATACAAATAAAGTCAATTATAAATGTTATATCTCTATGGTAGAATGGAAAGTAATCAAAATGTGCGTTTAAAAAGTGCCTGCGAGTTAATGGACCAAACAGATCTAAGCTACATGTTAATATAAAATTGCATACATGTAAGCCTACAAGTTACAAACAAAATGTGTAGATCACCTTTGAAAAGTACATAGTTACAATACCACTTCGCCATGTTTCTGATCGATAAAGTTACAAAAGTACTCATTAGAGTTATGTTGGCCCCTTTCGTTCTTGGGGCATCTCCCTCCCCCGGCGGATGCCTCTTTGTTCTCACCGTTCATACCCCCCTTCCCCCCCCACTGGGTCCCTCTTTGTTCTTGGCGGCCCACCCACCCTCCCCCGCAGGGTCCCTCTTTCCCTCTTTGTACAATCAGCAATAGCGGACACCCCCACCCCCTCACCCACGGTCCATTATAACGAGGGTTTACTGTATTTGTAAACTGTAATAAATGCTTGGGCTTCTTTATCTAGTTTTAGACTTCCAGAAATTATATATTTTTCTGTCCACAGACTTCAGCGTATTGTCAGTCAGCATTTCCTAGTCATCAGGTAGTTAATGTGTTGAACTCGGCATTTATTTAGCATGTTATTTTCTGGAGCTATTCACATTTAACCGCAATAAGATGTTCACTGAAGGTTTCACATTGAAATCATTCAGCAACTAGAGAAATTGTTGGTTGGCTGATTCTGAATACATTGAAATAGCTTGAAATTGACAAGTAGCCTGTTTGGAAATGTGTGCTACAGGCAAATAAATTTACTCAAAAGATTGAATAACTCAGTCACTATCATATGTTAAATTGTCACTTTCAATCGGATTTATTGTTATACGTGCTAATTAAAGGGAAAAAGTTGTAAGGATAAAGTGAAGATTGGGGGAATGGAACTAATCGTACAGCTCCTTCAAAGAACCAGTACTGGCATGATGGGCTAAATGCCATCTTTTGAGCTGTATGAGTCCATGCCATTATCACATTCTGTACAAGGATAATTCCACAGCGCTTTTGGTTTGGGTTTATTATTGTTTGTTTTTTGAGTATGAGCATATGTGTATGTGTATATATATATATGTGTGTGTGTGTACTTGTGAGTATGTGTATATATGCACACGGAACTTTTTTCTCTCTCGTTTATCATTTTGTTTGTAGTGTACTATGTTTACATATTCTGTTGTGCTGCGGCAAGTAAGAATTTCATTGCTCTATCTGGGACAAATGACAATAAAACACTCTTGCCTCTTGATTGTCACGTGTACTGAAGTACAGAGAAAAAAATGTTTTGCATGCTATCCAAACCGTTCAGGTATACTGAGAACTCTCATCATTTAGCAATGGCTACTTTCTTTTCCAGCATTCCTGTACCCACAACATGAATAATTTGGGAAAAGCTTGGTTTTGGAACTAACTTTGACATAAATATGGAAGAAAACTAAAAATGCAAGAAAAGAACAACCTTCCAAATATCTATGTTTTTTTATTTTATTTTTATTTGACTTTGAAAGGCAGGATTGCAGATGCTGTTATAGTTCAAGATCAAGAGTGTTTATTCGTCATACGCATTGGATATGAACCAGAACCATGAAAAATGTACTTGCTGTAGCTTTACAGGCACATCAGATGCAACAGTGACAACAACACTGTTTGTTGTCTGAGCAAGTTTGTTGATGATACAAAAGTATTTTACAGATACACTATTTTGCAGATAGTGAAGATGGTTGTGAAAGATTGCAACAGGATCTGGATCGATTGGCCAGGTGGACTGAGGAATGGTTGATGGAATCTAATACAGAGAAGTGTGAGGTGTTGTATTTTGGGACGTCTAACAAGGGCAGGACCTACACAGTAAATGGTAGGCCACTGGGGACTGTTGTAGAGCAGAGGGATCTAGGAGTACAGGTCCATGGTTCCTTGAAGGTCGAGTCGCAGGTAGATAAGGTGGTCAAAAAGGCTTTTGGCACTTTGGCCTTCATCAGTCAGAGTATTGAATATAGAAGTCGGGAGGTCATGTTGCAGTTGTATGAGACGTTGATGAGACCGCATTTAGAATATTGTGTTCCGTTCTGGGCATCATGTTATAGGAAAGATATTGTCAAGCTTGAAAGGGTTCAGAAAAGATTTCCGAGGATATTGCCAGGACTAGAGTGTGTGAGCTATAGGGAGAGGTTGAGTAGGCTGGGTCTCTATTCCTTGGAGTGCAGGAGGATGAGGGGTGATCTTATAGAGGTGTATAAAATCATGAGAGGAATAGATCGGGTAGATGCACAGAGTCTCTTGCCCAGAGTAGGGGAATCTAGGACCAGAGAACATAGGTTCAAGGTGAAGGGGAAAAGATTTAATAGAAATCTGAGGGATAACTGTTTCACACAAAGGGTGGTGGGTGTATGGAACAAACTGCCAGAGGAGGTAGTTGAGGCGAGGGCTATCCCAATGTTTAAGAAACAGTTAGACAGGTACATGGATAGGACAGGTTTGGAAGGATATGGACCAAGCGCAGGCAGGTGGGACTAGTGTAGCTGGGACATGCTGGCCGATGTGGGCAAGTTGGGTCGAAGGGCTTGTTTCCACACTATATCATTCTATGACTCTCTATCACTCTATGAACAAATAAAAATACAACTAAAGCACATAAAACAACAATAGTAGTGCAAATTCTGCAGTGGTTTGCTGCTGAGGTAGGTTTAGGATAGTGCAAGGTGGTTCAAGATGGTTGATTGGAAAAAGGTGACAATTAATTTTGCATTCAATAATGAGAATCAATATTGTAGACAATATCATATGATTACTCTGTATTACCATCTACTTAAAATTTACGACATAGAATTTGATGGTGTGACTGGTCGAGGATAG
Organism: Amblyraja radiata; assembly: GCF_010909765.2. Classification (NCBI taxonomy): domain Eukaryota; kingdom Metazoa; phylum Chordata; class Chondrichthyes; order Rajiformes; family Rajidae; genus Amblyraja; species Amblyraja radiata. Next base: position 36,058,641 of record NC_045964.1, on the reverse strand, counting down.
AGTTTATGCACCATACTTCATCCTTCATCTAACCACATTCCATTCTCCGAATCTATGCTGCCCACATAGTATTCTTATGCTATTCCACTTTCTGTTCAATGATACATCTATCTAATGTACTCCAACCACAATCATTAATGTTTTATCTAGAATTCCACGTGTCTCTTCGATAACATGGAAATCAAAATGTTTGGTTTGAATTCTGGATTGGTGAATATTAGCTACAAGGCAAGTCTGAACAGACTTGGGTTGTTTTCACTGGTGCGCTAGAGGTTGAGGCTGTTTTTGTGCTGTACTTTTCTATGCCCTATGTTCTAGCCAGGGGCTCAGTGCCTGACCAGCATACAAGCAGTTTCTGTTTTTATTTCAGTTTTCGGGCAGCTATTCGCTTTTCCCCCTCAATGATGTGAGCTGAATAGGGGATTGGCGGCAGGCTGGAGCACAATTTCCAGCCCCAACCCATCCATAACACTTTTAACATGGGATAATGGATGTGTGTCACATGCATTGTGAAGAGTTTGATTGTGCGTGTCCCCATTAGCTGGCAAATTATAATTGTTCACACATCCTGACTGTAATGCCCCTGTCCCCCTTAGGAAACCTGAACGGAAACCTCTGGAGACTTTGTGCCCACCCAAGGTTTCCGTGCGGTTCCCGGAGGTACACTGAGGTTTTTGACAGTCTCCCTACCTGCTTCCACTACCTGCAACCTCCGGGAACCACCTGCAACCTCCGGGAACCGCACGGAAACCTTGGGTGGGGCGCAAAGTCTCCAGAGGTTTCTGTTCAGGTTTCCTAAGTGGGACAGGGGCATCATTTTGAATGTTTGGGCCTGTGACAGGGCGACACAGTGACTCAGAGGTAGAGTGCTGCCTTACAGGGCCAGAAGCTGAGTTCAATCCTGACTACAGGTACTGGAATGGAATGGAATGTAATATGTTATTGTCACAGTGAACTTCTTGCTTGCATACCCAAGGTATACAAATAGTCGCCACATACGGCGCTGACAAGGTTACAAAGTACCTCCTCCTGCTCCTCCATTGTTCTTCGCCCTCCCTCATGGAAGCCCCCCGTGCCGGGTCCTCCATTGAACTTCCCCCCCCCCCCCCCCCCCCCATCATGGTGGTTCCCCCGCGCCCTCATCAACCGCCGACCTGTCTGTACGAAATTTGGACGTTCTCCCTGTGACTGCATGGGTTTTCTCCGGGTGTTCCGGTTTTCCTCTCATATTCCAAAGATGTACGTTTGTAGGTTAATCGGCTCCGGTAAAATTGTAAATTGACCCTAGCATGTAGGATGGCGCTAGTGTATGGGGTGATTGCTGGTTGGCACTGACTCGGTGGGTCGAAGGGCTTGTTTCCGTGTTGTATCTCTAAAATCTAAAGTCTAAAGACAGAACGTACAAATAATATTAGTGCGATTTTCACAAAGAGCAAGGTAACAATGTTTAACACAGCTTTCATTTAAAAAATGTGCTCTTGTGTTGAGTTTCATCAGCAAGTTGTTACTAGTTGTTAACAGTAGATGGCAATATTAACCTTTGAATTCAGCGCAGGTGCTTAGCTGTGAAGTTCAAGGCGATTAATCCAGGTGACATTCAGCTGTAACAAAGCTCATTTACATAAATAGTTTGATGTACAAGGAACAGGCCACATAATTGTTTTGTTAGTTTCTTGTAATGAATTGACCTGTTGTGTGCTTTCCCATGTGGGAAAGTATTTCAGTAATAGAATCTAATGTTAAGATAATTAAAGAATCTGCTAGCATGTGTGATGCTGGCTGCTGGTCTATCCAGCCTGGCTGCTGTTGCTATGGGAAGCTATGTCTGAGTCTTGACCTTATTCTTCCTTTGCAGCAGAATTGCTGAGTCCTTGATTGACCTTGGGGTCAGCTTCAACCTTGGAACCAACCTGTGATCAATGGCGGTGGCACACTCCAACTTTCCTGATATAATTTATGTTCCAATGCATCTCTTATTAAGGAGTTAGTGGGTATGAGGAGCTGCATTTTTATATTTATTGTCACAGATGGCAAGTTTAAGATTGATTAATATGGATAAAATCTGAGTGGCTTTGTACTGAAGCCTGCTGTACATTCTCATGTTCTTTCATCGTGAATTCCACTACGTGATATCATTACCTTTTCATCACTGTGCTCCGAGGCCTAACAGTACGAAACATGAACAGGCCCTTTAGCCAACAATGTCTGTGTCTTGAGGAAGGACATTATTGCTATTGAGGGAGTGCAGCGTAGGTTCACCAGGTTAATTCCCGGGATGGCAGGACTGACATATGATGAAAGAATGGGTCAACTGGGCTTATATTCACTAGAATTTATAAGGATGAGAGGTCGATCTTTTCGAAACATATAAAATTCTTAAAGGATTGGACAGGCCAGATGCAGAAAAAATGTTCCCGATGTTAGGGGAGTCCAGAACCAGGGGTCACAGTTTAAGAATAAGGGGTATGCCATTTAGGACTGAGATTAGGAAAAACTTCTTCTCCCAGAGAGTTGTGAATCTGTGGAATTCTCTGCCACAGAAGGCAGTGGAAGCCAATTCACTGGATGTTTTCAAGAGAGTTAGATTTAGCTCTTGGGGCTAAAGGAATTAAGGGATATGGGGAAAAAGCAGGAACGGAGCACTGATTTTAGATGATCAGCCATGATCATATTGAAGAGCAAGAGCCGAATGGCATACTCCTGCACCTATTTTCTATGTTTCTATGTGTCGAACATGATGTCAAGTTAAACTAATCTTTGCCTGCCTGGAAACCCTATCTCTCAATTCCTTGCATATCCAAGTGCCTATCTAATAACTTCTTAAATGCCTCTCTCTTATCTGTCCCCACCATTGTAGGATCTCCCGGTTGGTAAACATTTCAACTCCCCCTACCATTCCCATAGTGACCTTCAGGTCCCACCTCCTCCACTGTCAGAGTGATGCCCATCGCAAATTGGAGGAACAGCACTTCATATTTCGTTTGGCAGCTTACGACCCAGCGGTATCAATATTAATTTCTCTAACTTCAAGTAACCCTTGTTTTCCCTCTCTTTCCATCCCTCCCCCAAACTAGGTCTATGACCAGCCTGATTGTCCTCCTGATTAACTTTTTATCTTTACATGCCTTGTTGTCAACTTCCCCTAGCTGACAATGATCTATTCTACATTGTCCTTGAACTTCGTCCCCTTTGATATCTCGTTTTCACACCTTTCACACTCATATCTCTGTGTCTCTCTCTCCCCTGACATTGTCATGCCAGTACGAATTATTTGAAGTCTGAAGAAGGGTCTCGACCCGAAACGTCACCCATTCCTACTCTTCAGAGATGCTGCCTGTCCTGCTGAATTATTCCAGCATTTTGTGTCTATCATTCCTGGCAGCATGCTCCAGGCACTCACCACTCTGTATAATAAAAACTTGCCCCACACATCTGACAAACTTTGCTCCTCTCACCTTAAATATATGCCCTCTAGTCTTTTTCATTTCCACCCTGGAGAATAAGATTCTAATTTCTACCCTATCTACAGTATGCCTCTCATAATGTTATATACTCGTATCAGGTTTCCTCTCAGCCTCTAATATTGCAGAGAAAACAATCAAAGTGTGTCCAACCTTTCCTTATAGCTAAAACCCTCTAGATCAGACAGCATTTTGCTAAACCTCTTCTGCACCTTCTTCAAAGCCTCCAATTCCTTTCTATAATGGGGACAACCAGAGCTTCACACAATACTGAGAAAAAGGTTCTGACTGTCTCCCCTATCTGTTCCTATCACCAATAAGATGGTCCAGATTCAGTGACCAGGAGCACATAGCTGCCTTTATGGATTGGGTTCCCACTGACTTCCACCTGCTTGTTTCACTTCAGCACAGATGTAGTAACGTACAAGTGGCATGACAGGAGGGTGCATTGCTATCGTTCCTCCGTGGTCACAGGAAGATTAGATTAGATTTACTATGCGATAGCATGGGATCCAGGGCGAGCTAGCTAACTGGATACGGAATTTACTTGATGATAGGAAACCGAGGGTGGTGGTGGAAAGTTATTTTTTGCATTTGAGACCTGTGACACATGGTGTACGTCAGGGATTGACGTTGGCCTCATTTGTCATCCATATCAATAATTTGGAAGAGAATGTACAAGGCGTGGTGGCATAGTGGTAGAGCTGCTGCTTTATTGCGCCAGAAACCTGGGTTCGATCCTGACTATGGGCGTACAGAGTTTGTATGTTCTCGAGAGTCAAGAGTGTTTTATTGCCATATGTCTCAGATAGGACAATGAAATTCTTAAGGGCCTGTCCCACTTACGTGTCCTTGGCACACAAATTACGCGCCCTCGTGGTCGCGTTGAGGCGCACGGGCATCGTATGGCCGCACAGGGCTGGTCCCACTTAGAAGCACGGAGGGGTATGTAGTTGTGAACGAAATCTTCGCGCGCCAACATGAACTGACGGCCAAAGTGGGACAGGCCCAAGACCCTGGCTCGACGCAACATCTCACCTTCAACAGCAGCAGAAGCAGGCAAACGATCACCGAACACAGCCTGGGGCTCACGGCCGTTGCGGTCCGGATCCGCCCCCACTTCTATTCCCAGAGCAGGGCCAAGAAAATTGAAGATAGACACAAAATGCAGGAGTAACTCAGCGGGACCGGCAGCATCTCTGGAGAGAAGTAATGGGTGACGTTTCAGGTCAAGACCCTTCTTTTCAGACTGAAGAAGAGTCTAGACATGAAACGTCACCTATTCCTTCTCTCCAGAGATGCTGCCGGCCCCGCTGAGTTTTCCAGCTTTGTATCCATCTTCAAATGACGTCACGGGCTCCAGACAGCTGTGCGTACGCATGAAATCGTGCCCGACCTTCGCGGGACCGTTGCAGCTCAACACGACCACGAGGTCGCGTCATTAGCGTGCCAAGGACACGTAAGTGGGACAGGCCCTTTACTTGTTGCAGCACAACAGAATATGTAACCATAGTATATAACGGGAGAAAAAAGTGTGTGTATATACACATGCACACATTCTCAATAAATAAACAAATATAGTGCAATAATAATAATATTTTGTCATAGTTCAGAGCTTATTTGTTGTCGTGTTAAATAGCCTGATGGCTGTACGGAAGAAGCTGTTCCTGAACCTGGGCGTTACAGTTTTCAGGCCCCTGTGCCTTCTTCCTGATGGAAATGGTGAAATGAGCCCGTGACCTGCTTGGGTTTTCCTTGAGCTCTTCCGTTTCCTCCCACTCTCCAAAGACGTACAGGTTTGTAGGTTAATTGGCTTGGTATAAATGTAAAATTATCCGTAGTGTGTGTAGGATAGTGTAAGTGTGCAGGCATCGCTGGCCGGTGTGGCCGAAGGGCCTGTTTCTCCATTGTACAACTAAACCAATCTAAGCTAAACTAAACCAAGCATGACTAGTAAGTCTGCAGAAGACAGTAAAATAGATGGTATTGCAGACAGTGAAGATGGTTACTAAGAATTACAGAGGGATCTTGATCAGCTGGGCAAATGGTTTGAGGAATAGCTAATAGAGTTTAATGCAGATAGGTATGAGGTGTTACATTTTGGAAAGTCAAACCAGGGCAGGACCTTCACAGTGAATGGTGGGCTTCTAGGGAATGTTGTAGAGCAGAGGAATCCAGGAGTACAGGTGCATTGTTCCAAGTTATGTCACAGGTAGATTGGGTGGTGAAGAGGGCTGTTGGCACATTGGCGTTCATTAGCCAGGGAATTGAGTTTAGAAGTTGGGATGTTATGTTATAGTTGTACAAGACATTGGTGAGGATGCACTTGGAGTATTGTGTTCAATTTTGTTCACCCTGCTACAGGAAAGATGTTGTTAAACTGGAAAAGGTGCAGAGAAGATTTATGAGGATGTTGCCAGGATTTGAGGGCTTAAGTTACATGGAGAGGCTTGGCAGGCTAGGATATATTCATTGAAGCACAAAAGGCTGAGGGGTGATCTTATAGAGGTTGAAAAAATCATGAGGGGAATGCAGAGTCTTTTACCCAGGATAGGGGAATCGTGAACTAGAGAGCAGACGTATAGGTGAGAAGGAAAAGATTTAATAGGAACCCGAGAGTCATTCTTTTCACTCATAAGGTGTTTTATATATGGTACAAACTGCCAGAGGAAGTAATTAAGGAAAGCACAATAACAATATTTACAAGACATTTGGAGAGGTTTAAAGGGATTTGTGCCAAATGTAGGTTAGTGGGATGAGTTAGTGGGGCATCATGGTCGGCATGGATGAGTTGGGCTGAAGGGCCTGTTTCTGTGCTGTATGGTTCTATAACTCTAATTGCTCATAATTACTGGATCAATATATTCACAAAGGTGATTCATTAATTCTTCAAAATATATTGTCTATTTGAATTAGCTTGTGATTTGCAAAAAGTGCACACTAAAGTAAAAGCACTTTTTTTTGGGAATAGCTATAACTTCCCCTTGCCTGAGATTAATTAGTAAGGATTACTACTAGCCTGAAACCCTTCAAAGGTTTTTAATGCATTTAGAAGTTAAGAGAAATTAAGATTTATTTTTGATATATAGTGTTATCATCAAATGCTTAATGTGGAGGTGGGTACTGTAAAGCTTAAAATAGTAAAAACTTCTTATCTTCTTATTTATACAGCAAAGCTTTCCACTAGTGGACTTAATGAGAAATAGACATCGTACATGCATGACTGACCAAATGGAATGAGTAAATTAGGATTTGCATTATTACAGTAAACAAATAAGCTCTAATTTCAGGAACAGCTTCACACGTGTTGCAAGCCTAATTATTGAAACACATCAGTCAGGTTTCAATCCGCTGAACAGAATTTTAAAGGGGTTGCATATGATAAATCTCAGCTTCTGTAAAGGTGACAATGTGCACTTTGCATAGACATGAAAGATCTGGTGAGTGTTTGTCACCAGAACTTTCCTCATAAGCATAAAAATATGTTGGGACTGCACAGTACTGTCTTGATGGAAGGCCTGAGTTAAATTTCCATTCAGTGCTGAGTTAATTAATTTGACTTGGGGAGTAGTTGGGTTGCTACAATGGAAATTATGGAGAGTTTGCTCAACATTGCTATCCAGTAATGCTTGATTACATGATCATCAGCTAGTATAGAATATTAAAGATGCAGAAGAAGATCATTCTGCCCATCCCGTTGATGCTGTAAATCCAAGCAACCCGCACCAACGTTGATGGCCCTTCCAGTCAAGGCTCAAAAGTATATACCTTCTCCTCATTGTCCTGGTGGGGAATCTTGCACGTGCCTAAGATGCTGAGAGCTAAACCGAGGAAGGTTCCTGACAAAGAGCAACACAAGGAGAATACCTCAATGGTGAAACAGGCGGAGGATGGTGGCTGGGAAGGCAGAAGAAGGCTGCAGCAGAGAGAGGCTCCCAACCTTTATGGAGTCCATGCCGTTGGGCCTGGGTCTGTTTCTGTCAAGAATGGTGTAGTGGCTGTCCGTGCACCAGTCTCCCCACGTTAAAAGATATCACGCACGGGTGTCCACAGAGGAACATAAAGTCTGTGGCTCCAAGTTCGGTATTTTCAACTATCTCAAGACGCACAGAAAGGACCCACCAGAAGGACAATCATACTCGATTGATGGATGATGAAAGTATGTATCCACATACAGCTAATACATGAAGAGGATTTCTGCCTTGACCATCCTTTCAAACAGCAAGTTCCAGACCCCTGCCAACCTCCAAAAGTAAAAGGTTTTCTTTAGCTGTCCTCTCATCTTTCAACCAACAACTTTAAATTTGTGCTCCTGTTTTTGTGGAGGCTCTGCAATCCAGACGCCTTATAATTTTATTCACCAATTAATCCCCCCCCCCCCTCAGCCCCCTCTGTTCCAAGGTAACAATCCTAGTTTATACAATCTTACCTGTGGCTATAATTTTTATCAACAACTACATAAATCTCCTCTCCACATCTTTCCCGTAACGGGATGACCCGAAACATGCAAAAAATTGTGATCTAACGACTGTTGTGTCCTGTTGTACCATAGCCTCCAATCTTCCACTCTCCCTTGCATCCTACAAGGTTTCACTTTTACTTTAGCTAACCTGCAATCATCAAAAGCCTTTCTAAAATCTGTATAGACGACTTCAAACCCATTGCTCCATCAAGTAGAGTTAAGGTCTGCTGTTATATAGCCTGCTAATACCTGACAGCACAGCACAGTCAGTGTGGAAGAGGCAATGTGATAAAAGGGATTTTTTTTTCAATGACACTAAAGATTTTGAAGTAACATTGCCTATAGTTGAGTAAAATTGGTGTGTGAAATCACAGTATTTAGTCATTAGAGTGTAGGAATGAAGGTGCAATCCGGATTTAAAAGGCGTTACAACAGAAGCAATATTGTCAATTAGCATTAGCCACCTTATCCTACTGTCACGGCTTTAACTTAAGCTACAGTGTATCTTTGGGATAGTGGAAAAGTAAAAGTGTCTAAATTTCAATTTAGTTTCACATATAGTAATAAGTAAGGTTATCCATTTTTAGTCTTCGTCATGCACCATGCTTCTGGTCTATTAATAATTGGAACAATTTTCTTTATCTATTGCGGTGACTAATCCAAATGGTGATGCTTAGCTTATTTTTGGAGTGAAGTGGTGCAGGATTGAATCAGATGAAAAGTGCAAACTGGTTTGTTCACAGCAGAGGGATTAAATACCACAGTCCTTCAGGAGCAGGTATCAAATAGCATCTCACTCTCTGCGATGCACAAGTGCTCGGCTAATACATTTCCAAAGATTTGATGCCCCAAAGGGAAAAACTGCAGCTTCCTTAATCTTCCAATTTAGGCAACTCGGTTTAGGCTGTACATTCAAAATCAGGATTCCGGGCGTGAATCTTCTCTGTTTCCCAGTTCACAGCAAGTACGTTTTTTATTCTCCATCATGCGGTTAAATAAGAAAAATTGTGCCTGGATAGCCTGATACTTGTTCTGTAAACCTCCTGCCTTGGTTATCCTTGCCTTTTAGCATTTTTTTTTCCTCATTCAAATCCTCAAGGAATATCTTGGGAGAATCCCTTCCAAAGCTTGCCTGCCTCTCCAAAAATGGACTAATAGTGATTCAGTCAGGTTGTCCAGAGAGCACGTTCCCATGGTAACACAGTCTTAAAGCCACTGACTTAATATTTGTTGCAATGGTTGAATTGAATTTTTTTTTAAATCTTTTGAACAGTGCAGTGTTCTGAGATTTTTCTTATTTAGATAAAAATGATATTTTGTAGAGACAAGTCAAAGATTACAGAAGAGAAGTCCCGCATAATACAGTGAGAATCCTAGTGAAGCAGAGCATTTTCATATGCAACTTTAATTGCTGAGTTTATCAATGTGCATTAGAAAGCTATCGAGGAGTTGGAGACAACTGATAATATATTACTAAAGAGAATGCGAGAACTGGATAGAATCAAACTTGGTATCTGCAGCAAAGAACAAAAGCAGCCTATGATATCAGTACATACACTACAAACTGTGTCTTTTAATTTGGCATAACAACACATTGCAGTTAGAAGCAATTATAGTCGAAAGGATGTTTAATGAATTTAACCCTGTTCACGGCGTAGGACACAGCAAATAATGAAGACATTGAATTGGGACGTCAAAGGAGATAAAGGAGGCATGTTGTAATGTAATGCATTTTTCAAGAGTTGTGGTAACGTACTGCAGATTAACCATCTCTGAAGTTCACCTGATAAGGACACTGGTAGATTTAGGATATATTTAGAAAACCCTTCCAGCTGGTATTATGTGTTGGCCTTGCACACAAATGGAATACACAGGCAGTTTTAGGGGGTCCTTAAGAACCATACAGATCATAAAGAGATCAAAACATCAATTTTTGGTAAGTGGGTCAATTTCCAAGAAAAGGATGGATGTCTTTGTACAAAATAAAATGAAAATATGGGCAGTAATTTAGTTGGAGTGATCAGTTTAAAACTTTTAATGCAAGCAGCTAATATGTGGACGTGTCATTTCCATGTGGTTCAGCCACAATGAATTATTAATTAGAGAGGCAGGTGATGGAGCATTCCATAATTGTTAACAAGTTCTCAGACAAGTGCAGCTCCAACAACTCATCACATCAACACCATATAGACCGAAAGGTCTAAATGACAATAAAGGAATCTAATCTGATCTACTCTAATATAAACCAGAGTAGCTCTCTTAATTGGTGCCCCATTAACTACCACAAATGTTCATTCCTGCCACCACTATTGTGCGCCATTTGCAAAATGCACTGCAGTCATTCACCAAGTCTACAGAGACAACACCTCCCAAACCCATCTCATCAACACTTAAAAAGGACGGGTGTCAGGGGTTATGGGGAGAGAGTAGGAGAATGGGGTTAGGAGGGAGAGATAGATCAGCCATGATTGAATGACAGAGTAGACATGTTGGGCCGAATGGCCCAATTCTACTCCTATCGCTTATGCCATTATGACACAAAGTGCTGGAGTTACTCAACGGGTCAGGCAGCATCTCTGGAGAACATGGATAGGCAATGTTTCAGAACAAGATCCTTCTTCAATAGACAATAGGTGCAGGAGTAGGCCATTCGGCCCTTCGAGCCAGCACCACCATTCAATGTGATCATGGCTGATCATCCCCATTCAGTACCCCGTTCCTGCCTTCTCCCCATATCCCCTGACTCCGCTATCTTTAAGAGCCCTATCTAGCTCTCTCTTGAAAGTATCCAGAGAACCGGCCTCCACCACCCTCTGAGGCAGAGAATTCCACAGACTCACAACTCTGTGTGTGAAAAAGTGTTTCCTCGTCTCTAAATGGCTTACCCCTTATTCTTAAACTGTGGCCCCTGGTTCTGGACTCCCCCAACATTGGGAACATGTTTCCTGCCTCCAGCGTGTCAAAACCCTTAACAATCTTATATGTTTCAATAAGATATCCTCTCATCCTTCTAAACTCCAGAGTGTACAAGCCCAGCCGCTCCATTCTCTCAGCATATGACAATCCCGCCATCCCGGGAATTAATCTTGTAAACCTACGCTGCACTCCCTCAATAGCAAGAATGTCCTTCCTCAAATTAGGGGACCAAAACTGCACACAATTCTCCAGGTGTGGTCTCACTAGGGCTGTGTACAACTGCAGAAGGACCTCTTTGCTCCTATACTCGACTCCTCTTGTTATAAAGGCCAACATGCCATTCGCTTTCTTCACTGCCTGCTGTACCTGCATGCTTACTTTCATAGACTGATGTACAAGGACCCCCAGATCCCGTTGTACTTCCCCTTTTCCCAACTTGACGCCATTTAGATAGTAATCTGCCTTCCTGTTTTTGCTACCAAAGTGGATAACCTCACATTTATCCGCATTAAACTTCATCTGCCTTGCATCCGCCCACTCCCTAAACCTGTCCAAGTCACCCTGCATTCTCATAGCATCCTCCTCACAGTTCACACTGCCACCCAGTTTTGTGTCATCTGCAAATTTGCTAATGTTACTTTGAATCCCTTCATCCAAATCATTGATGTATATTGTAAATAGCTGCGGTCCCAGCACCGAGCCTTGCGGTACTCCACTAGTCACTGCCTGCCATTCTGAAAGGGACCCGTTAATCCCTACTCATTGCTTCCTGTCTGCCAACCAATTTTCTATCCATGTCAGCACTCTACCCCCAATACCATGTGCCTAATTTTGTCCACTAATCTCCTATGTAGGACCTTATCAAATGCTTTCTGAAAGTCCAGGTACACTACATCCACTGACTCTCCATTGTCCATTTTCCTAGTTACATCCTCAAAAAATTCCAGAAGATTAGTCAAGCATGATTTCCCCTTCGTAAATCCATGCTGACTCGGACCGATCCTGTTACTGCTGTCCAAATGTGCGGCTATTTCATCTTTTATAATTGACTCCAGCATCTTCCCCACCACCGACGTCAGGCTAACGGGTCTATAATTCCCTGTTTTCTCTCTCCCGCCTTAGCTACCCTCCAATCAACAGGAACTGATCCTGAGTCTATAGAACATTGGAAAATTGTCACCAATGCATCCACAATTTCCAGAGCCACTTCCTTAAGTACCCTGGGATGCAGACCATCAGGCTTTGGGGATTTATCAGCCTTCAGTCCCAACAGTCTACCCAACACCATTTCCTGCCTAATGTGGATTTCCTTCAATTCCTCCGTCACCCCAGATCCTCTGGCCACTACTATATCAGGAAGATTGTTTGTGTCCTCCTTAGTGAAGACGGATCCAAAGTACCTGTTCAACACGAATCCTAAGTACCTGTTCATGTCAGACTGATTGTAATAGGTGGGGAGAAAGCTGGAAGAGAGGTGAGACAGGACATGGTCTGGCAAGTGATAGGTTGATACAGGTGAGGGGGTTTGATTGGCAGATGGTTAGACAAAGGCCAGAGATGAAAAGGCAAAAGGCTGTGAGATAAGAAGTATTAAAGGTGAAGCCAGAGGAGGGGATATAGGTTTAGGTTTATTATTGTCACCTGTACAGAGATTTGTTTTGCATGCTATCAGATCAGATAATGCTGTACATAAATATTTCAAATATAAACTCAAGTACCACAGGTGGAGCAAAGGGTGAAATACGGAGTGCATGATATAGTTCTCAGCATTGTAGCACATCAGTTCCATAGAAAAGTTCAATGTCCGCAATGGGGTAGAGGTGAATCGGACAGTATCTTAATTTGGATTCTGTTCAGAAACCTGATAACAGAGGAGGAGAAGCTGTTCCTGTGTCTGGTGGTGCATGCTTTCAAGTCTCTGAACCTTTTTGCCCGATGGTAGTGGGGAGAACATAGAACGACCTGGGTGGGACAAGTCTTTTGTTGACTGATTTTCCGAGGCAACGTTGTGCGTATGGAGTCAATGGTGGGAAATCTGGTCTGTTTGATGGAATTGGCTACATTTTCTTGCAGTCTTGGGCAGAGATGTTTCAAATTCAAGTTGTATTGAAAGGGATTATGGGATAAATGGCCGTGCATCCAGGTGGGGCATAAGGAAGAGAGAGTGGAAAAGGGTGGGGAGGGTGTTTGTTAGTTAGTTACCTAAAATTGGGGAATTCAATGTTCATACCGCTAGGTTGTAAGCTACCCAAGCTGAATATGAGGTGTTCGACCTCCAATTTGCATGTGACCTCATTCTGGCAATGTAGGAGGCCCAGGTCAGAAAGATCGGTATGGGAAGAGGAGTTAAAATGATTAGTAACCAGGAGAACCAGGAAGCCGAGGCGGACCGAGCATAAGTGTTCAGCGAAATAGTCGCCTGGTCTATGCCTGGTATCACCAGTGTAAAGGAGACCACATTGGGTGAACCAAATGCAGTAGATGGGTTAGAGAAGTTACCTGGATGTGCTGCTGGGGTCCCGGGATGGATGTGAGAGAGGAGGTGTAATAACAGGGGCTCCATGTCCAAATACATGCTGGGCAGGTTGTTATAGAGTCATAGAGTGATACACTGTGGAAACAGGCCCTTCAGCCCAACTCGCCCACACCGGCCAATAGTCCCACTTGCCTGCGCTTTGTCCATATCCCTCCAATCCTGTCCTATCCATGTACCTGTCTAACTGTTTCTTAAACGATGGGATTGCTCCAGCCTCAACTAGTCGATCAGTCTGAAGAAGGGTCTCGACCCGAAACGTCACCCATTCCTTCTCTCCAAAGATGCTGTCTGACCCGCTGAGTTACTCCAACATTTTGTGTCTACCCAGCCTCAACTACGTCCTCTGGCAGCTTGTTCCGTACACCCACCACCCTTTATGTGAAAAAGTTACCCCTTGGATTCGTATTAAATCTTTTCCCCTATACCTTGAACCTATGTCCTCTGGTCCTCGATTCCCCTACTCTGAGCAAAAGACTTTGTGCATCTACCCGATCTATTCCTCTCATGATTTTGTATACCTCTATAAGATCTCCCGTCATCCTCCTGCGCTCCATGGAATAGAGACCCAGCCTACTCAACCTCTCCCTATAGCTCACACCCTCTAGTCCTGGCAACATCCTCAGAAATCTTTTCTGAACCCTTTCAAGCTTGACAATATCTTTCCTATAACATGGTGCCCAGAACTGAACACAATATTCTAAATGCAGTCTCATCAACGTCTTATACAACTGCAACATGATCTCCCAACTTCTATACTCAATACTCTGACCGATGAAGGCCAAAGTGCCAAAAGCCTTTTTGACCACCTTATCTACCTGTGACTCGACCTTCAAGGAACCATGGACCTGTACTCCTAGATCCCTCTGCTCTACAACACTAGTCCTTGTCCTGTGATCAAAGTAAAGTGAAGATGAGAACAAAATAAGAAAATTACTTGAATTGCTGACACGTTTTGGATAGCGTATGTTTCATGCTGGAACATGCACTCAACTGACTTCTACAAGGATCTCCCAAAAACATTGCATTAAAATATGCTTATTGCCTAGTTACCATTAACTATTTATAAAGGCAGTGACAACCTCTGAAGTAAAGGAACAAAGCAAATATCAATTTCAGCATATTATTTGATGTATTTGCTTCTATGATCCATTTACACTAAACAACTACAAATTACTAGAAGAAAACAAAAGAATCGATGATGCCTGCCCCGCTGAGATCCTCCAACACTTTGCTTTTGTCTCAGAAGCGTACTGACGCCAGATGATACATAATAAATTTGCAAGCAAAGAGAGCAAAACAGCAGAAATATAAATAATCACTTTCCCACAGTATTGGCCTGAAAGACGAGCCAGATGGATGGCGCATTAAAGAAATGGGATCAAAAGATGCTGCAAGATTGAAGATAGAAAGAAGGGAGATAATCAATAAAGCTGCCAAACTTGTAGATAAGAGCATTGCGCTGGATAGATTGCACAGTTATAAATATTCTTTAGATTCTAGATCAGTGGTAGAACTAACAACACATGGTTTCTCTATTTTTAAAAAGATAGAATGTCCACAAAGATATAAAGCAGCTAATTTGATGCTGATGACATCATTGCAAGACCTGCTGAAATCTTCCAGCATTCTTGTTAATTATTTTCAAGTCCGTGTTCATTTTGCTCCATTCCCCATGCCTGCCTGTACAACGATCCACTCCCCTGTGTCTGCCTGTACCCAGCTTCATTCCCCACTGGCTGCTTCAATTCAGCTCATTCCCCATCTCAGTCACCTCCATTCCCATGTCTGCCAGTACTAAGCTCCATTTCTGCCTGTACCCAGCTCCATTCCATGTCCGTCTGTGTCCATTTGCATCCCAGTGTCTGCCTGTACCCAACTCCGTTCCCATGTCTGCCTGTACCCATCTCTATTCCCAGTGTCTGTCTACTCGTGTAACCAGCTCCATTCCCTGCTTCCGCCTGCACTCAGGTCCATTCCACTGGTCTGACATTATCCAACTCCATT
This sequence comes from Amblyraja radiata, assembly GCF_010909765.2. Taxonomy (NCBI): domain Eukaryota; kingdom Metazoa; phylum Chordata; class Chondrichthyes; order Rajiformes; family Rajidae; genus Amblyraja; species Amblyraja radiata. The sequence goes on along the minus strand of NC_045964.1, from coordinate 36,043,262 downwards.
CCCATTGTCTGCCTGTGACTAGCACCATTCACCATGACTGCTTGTACCCAGCGCCATTCGCAGTGTCTGTCTGTACACTGCTCCATTCCCTGGGTATGTCTTTACCCAGCACTTTTCCCAGTGTATGTGAGTCCCCAACTTCATTATCAGCATCTACATCTGCCTGTACCCAGTGTTTCCCTCTCCACAAATTAATTCCCCTGTCTGCCACAACCCACTCCAGCTTATGCCTGCACCCAGCTAGATTCCCTGAATCTGCCTGTACCCAGCTCCATTCCTCACGTCCTCCTGTACCCAGCTTCATTCCTCGGGTCTGCCTGTACCTAACTAAATTTCCTTGTGTCTGCTTGTATCCAGGTCCTTCCCAGTGTCTGCCATTACTCAGTTCCATTCCCAGTATCTGACTGTCCCCACCTCCATTCTCTGTTTTCTTGTACCCACTCCACTTTCAAGCATTTGCCTGCCAGTGTTGCATTTGGGCAGGGACAGGGATGATCTTTCATAGCACTCTTGGCTGCCATCTCCATGGCCGTCAAAACCCCTACATGCCCAATATGTGCTTAAGGGCTTTGATTACATCCTGCCATATCAGGCTGTGCACACCTTGCCTTTTGAGTGTACGATCCAAAATATCTCCAAAGCAACAGCATCTTAATGCAGCACGGTATAACTCTCAGCCTTCAAATGCATGCCGATATTTATAACTTTTATTTTTTCAGTTGTGTAATGGTACAGCTGCTGCCTTACAGCATCAGAGACCTGGGTTCGATCCTGATCTCGGATGCTGTCTGTATGGAGATTGTACGTTCTCTCTGTGACTGCGTGGGTTTTCTCTGGGTGCTCCAGTTTCCTCCCACACTCCAAAGACGTAGAGGTTTGTAGGTTAATTGGCTTCAGTAAAATTGTAAATTGTCTGCAGTGTGTAGGATAGAAACAGTGTAAGGGGTGCTTGTTGGCCAACGCGGACTCGGTGGGCTGAAGGGCCTGTTTCCGCACTGTATCTAAAGACTAAAGTAAAGAAGGAAATATTTCAAGCAATATGATAAAGGGAGGTTGGTGCCGTGAATAAAATGAACAATAGGCCATTTGAAAGGCCTGTATCTGTGCTGTAAGTTTAGTGGCCTGGATGTTGTTTGCCCATCTTTGCCCACTCTTACTGTTTGAATTGCCTTCGCCCCACACTTATCACAGAAGGCCCTTGCACAGTTCAGCATATTCTTAGCCCGTAGTTAGGATCTTCTGTGATGCAATCATGTCATATGGGTTGTCAGAAAAGGCCTGGATCTTGACACAATTGAGAAAATTTTTGTTAGGCCACAGGACACACTCTCAAATGTGTTAGCTATCAAGCTTCCTGGTTTGTGAACATTACTGACATTTAGGGCACACAGTGATGCAGCTGATAGAACCACAATCCCACACAGTGGCAAGACCAGGATTCGATACTGACCTTGGAAGCTGTCTGTGTCATATTTGCATGTTCCCCCTGTGACCACATGGGTGTCCTCGGGGTGGTCTCCTCCCACATCCCAATTGCAGAACATGAAATAGAGGAAAAGAGAATTGGGATTGGGATAGAGTAAGGTACAGGAGACAAAAACATTTTTGTAAAGATATTAATACAATTAATCTGGATCGAACCCAGGTGTCTGGCGCTGTGAGGCAGCAGCTCTATCAGCAGTACCACTGTGCTGCCCTAAATTGTCATGTGAATTTTGATTGCCATGGTATTTTGCATATAAACTAAGAAGTATTATGATTGTTCCAGATAAGTTCCATGTTTTAAAATGTTATTATGACATTAGGAAAGATTTTTCAAAGTTGGGCTGAAGTATAATCAGCTTTATGCTGCTACAGTGAATTCTGCAGTGAGTCGTACATGTAATTGTAATACGCAATGTATATTCCCAGACCCAACCTGCTAATGTCTGGATTATTATCCTTTTACGGAGAAATGCTAGTTTTCTGCTTCTAGGAGGAGCCAGAGCTTGATGTAAGCCAGGCCACTGTCCCAGAAACAGAAATGTCATTATTCATTTTCCACCACGTTGTATATGTTTACTAATCTGGCATACCAGCACCTTTTATTGACAAGAAAAGCACTGCAGATGTGAATGTATTAGTATAAACACTCCTCATTTTCCATATGAGAATCTTGCCAAAGAAAGAATGACCGTATTTCCCGGCAATGAAGACGCTTTTTTAAAATCCAAAAATAAGGCACGAAAATTTACCTGCGTCTTGGAGGCCGAAGGTTAGGTTGTTAGCCAAGAAAGATAGACTTGGCTATCCCTCAGTACAGCAACATCAAGAACGATGTTGCTATACTGAGGGATACCCAAGTCTATCCCTCATTGCTGGCAGCTGATGGGAAGCGGCTGTAAAAGGACAGCTCCGCTGGGGGAAGTTAATTTCACAGCGTGTGGGGAGTCTGGCCCGGGTCAGCACGGGCAGGAGCGTTGAGAAGGAGGGGATCGGGGATCATGCCAGCAACTCACTCACTCACCGCTGCCACGGCGCTCCGGGCGCGAAGCCACCGCATTGTGGCCGGGGAGGGAAGTAGCTCGGGTGGCTGCGAGTGGCCGCCGGGACCGAACAGAGGAACTGACCACCACCTCCGTGCCTTCTGCCGGCCCGCTCACCTCTGGCAGTGCTCTCCATCTGAACACCTCTCTCCTGCCACTCGCCGGCCTCGCTCGTCAGCCACTTCCCACAAATCCTTAAATTCCGACTGCCGCCGGGAGCAGGACATGGCCTCACTAGCTGCGCTAGGTGACACCCTTCTCTTTGTCCCGCCACCCCTTTTTTCAAAATGTAGCAAATCAAAATGGGGGTGCGTCTTCTACGCAGGTGCGTCTTCATTGCCTGTAAATATGGTAAGTAGTGGCAGGAATATCTGTTGCGTCTCAGACAGCATTTCTGTTGATTGGAGCAGTTTTATTTGGCACATTTTTAGCACCAATAAATTTATTGATCGCGATCATCCCGATATTGAAGAATTAAAACTATGGAGAAATGATTGCTCTGAGGTGAATGTTTAGGTTAATACACTTCATATCATATGAATTTTGTATAACTAAATGGATAATATAAGTTTGTTTCCATGCTATACCTCTAAACTCAAAACTGGCAAATGCTGGAAGGTTAAACAAAAAAACTGGATTTCTATCTGCTGCAGATATTATTCTATCTGCTACACTTATTATTTTCAGTGGAAGCAAGCTGGTTCAGGTTTGGAGTCCTTCTTTCCCTAAAAACAAACTGATACCACCTTTGCCAGTCAAGGGAAACCCACCAACCCCTTTTGCCAGCAACAAAGCCCTTCTTGCAACAAAACTGGAGCCAAGGCAATTCACAAGAATGTTGCCAGGACTCAAGAGCCTGAGCTAGAAGGAGAGATCGCACAAGCTAGGACTTTATTCCTTGGAGCACAGGAGGCTAAGTGGTGATCTTATGGAGGTGTATATAATCACGAGTGGAATTGGTAGAGTGAATGCCTTTAGAGTCTTTTACCCAGGGCAGTAGAATCAAGAACCATAGATTTAAGGTGAAAAGGAAAAGATTTAATAGGAATCTAAGGGGCAACTTTTTCCACACTGTGGGTAGATACAGTATATGGAATAAGCTACCAAAGGAGGTAGCTGAGGCAGGTGCAATAACAACATTTAAGAGACACTTGGACCGGTACATGGATAAGAAAGGTTTAGCGGGATATGGTCAATATGTGGAGAAGCCTAGATGGGGCAGCTTGGATATGTGATTCTGTTCCATTCTGTTTGTAGTTTGTTTGGTTGTTTGTTTGTTTGTCTTTTTGCACAAAGTCCGCGAGCATTGTCACTTTTCATTTCACTGCACATCTCGTATGTGTATGTGACAAATAAACTTGACTTGACTTGACTTGACTTGGTCAGCATGATCGAGTTGTGCCGAAAGTTGTTTTCCGTACTGTGTGACTCTATTACTCTTGCGTGAATTATAAGTTTGGGAGTTCCAAATTAGTTACTGAAGTATCGGTTAATGTTAATGTTAATGTTCACTTACACTGATATAAGCAGATATGTTTAGACAATCAGAACTTTTTTCCTAGGATAGAAATGCCCACCAGTAGAAAGCACAGCTATAGAGGTGAGAGGGGGGATATTTCATGGATATGTGCGAGGCAAGTTTTATTACATAGAGTGGTGGGGGGACTGGAATGCATTGCCAGGGGTGGTGGTGGATGCAGATATGATAGTGGCGTTTAAAATGCTTTTAGATAGGAACATGGAAGTACAGGGAATAGAGGGATATGAATCATGTCCAGGCAGATGAGATTGTCTACCCTATCAATGCCTTTTTATATACTTCTATCACATCACGCCTCAACTTCAGGAAAATGTACCGTATTTCTAAAATGTTATTGAGAAAAATTAACTTGTGTAACACAAATTTAGCCAAAGACCTGATGGTTTCAGTACACGGGGCGGCACAGTGGTAGAGTTGCTGCCATATAGCGCCGGAGACCTGGGTTCGATGCTGACTACAGGTGCTACCTGTACGGAGTTTGTACATTCTCATTGTGACTGTGTATGGGTTTTCTCCAGACGCTCCAGTTTCCTCCCACATTTGAAAGACATGCAGGTTTGTAGATTACTTTGTATCTGTAAATTGGGAGTGCGTAGGATAGAACTAGTGTACGGATGATCGTTGGTCGGCGTGGACTTGGTGGGTCGAAGGGCCTCTTTCCTAGCTATCTCTAAACTAAACTTAGCAAAAAGTCATGATAATGTGACTGTATCTTATATTAGTTTAGAAAAATAGAGGAAGGAAAGACACAAAACATGGCCTTAAATCTAAGTAGAATATAATTTCTGAGATGAGACATAAAATCGCCACTATAATCTGAGTTGAACTGTAAGTAGGTAAAACTACAGCCAAATTGTGGTAAAACTTCGAAGAAGTTTTTATTACAATTTTAAAATCACATACACCAAAAATAATGCATTTGTGATCCTAACTCTTGACAACAAATAATATTAATGACTGTATGAAGCCGAGAGAAAAATCTTATAAAGAAAAGTGAAAAGCTCATGAGCTAGAAGAGCTGTACTTCACCAAACCTGTACCAGTCGAGATAAAATACAGAAGAGCTGTAAACATAAAACATAAAATTAAATTTTCAATGTCGGCTTTAATCTCAAATGGAATAAATATTCAAAAAATAGAAGCATTGCTCCAGACATAAAAAACCCTGTTCAGCCCCCTATTGTTATATTCAAATTTGAACACTTCAGAAAGATATGTCGACCTTGGAAAGATCAGAATGTCTGAAAGGATATAAAGGCTCAAAGGGAGGTTTAATTATGAAGATAGTGTGAACAGAAGAGTATGGACTGGTGCAGTCTAAGTGTCTAGCTTGGTTAAAGGATTCAATAAAGAATTAAAGAGGCAGAACAACAGAAATGACTTCCCTATGTGAGGAATCACAAAATTAATGTAATGTTAATATCAAATCTAGGAAATTTCAGTGAAATTAAAAACAAAATCATCCACACGAAATGAACTCTCACAAAAATCATCAAGGATACAGAGCAAAGGTGGAAAGAACATAGAACAGTAGACATAGCACAGCACAGGAACAAGCCCTTTGGTCTGCGCTGAATATAATGCTAAGAGCAACCCTTATCTTCAAATGCAGTTTAACCAAAATCCTATAAAGCTGCATTAAGGGCCTGTCCCACTTTCACGACCTAATTCACGACATTTTTTACTCGTGGACATTTTTCATCAGACTAGAAAAACGCCCCGACCTACTTCATGTCACGAGTACCTACGACTAGCATCATGACCTACCTATGGCCTACCTACGACCTCGTGACGACCATGCTGCGAGTATGAGTCAAAGGCAAACTCAGTAGACGTGAATTAGGTCGTGAAAGTGGGAAAGGCCCTTTAGACTTCCTGACTCATATATACAATGCCATGACCAATGAAGGCAAGCATGCCATATGCCTTCTTTACCACTCTATCTACGTTTGTGGCCACTTTCAGGAAATTGTAGACTTCGACCCCAAGACCCACATGTAAATCAATGATGTTAAGGGACATACCATTAATTGTATACAGTAAAGTCTCGTTATTACGGACCATTGGGGGGGGGAGAATTGTGAGCGTTATTGCAAGTGCTTATTGTATACAAAACATGGCGTTAAATCTAAGTAGAATATTTCTGAGGAAAAGGACACAGAGTGTTGGAGTGACTCAGCAAGTCCGGCAGAGAACATGGATAGGTGATGTTTTGGGTCGAAACCCTTCTTCAGACTCTCAATCTGGAACTGAGCCTGAAATCCAGGTGAGTATCGGCTGAGTCAATGGTCACGACCTGCGGGTGACTGGAGTGCAAGCAAGGGTTGGCGCTAGCAGTGGCGACCTGGAAGCGGCCGAGGAAGCTGTGTGGATCGGTGATGGCAGCAATAGGTCCAGCCTGGATCAGCCAGAGAGGCGGTGCAGGTCGGGGGTGGCATCAGCATCCCGGTCTGGAAGGAGGTGCGGGCTGGAGGTGGTGTTGGCAGCCCGGCCTGGTGGTAAAGGTCAGTACTTCCATCCACTCTAACCAACATCAGTTAAAAAGAGGTCCATGATAACAAATGTTTACTGTATTTTCCCCTTACATTTGACAACCCAAAGTGCAATACCTCACACTTGCTCAGATTAAACTCCATTGCCCATTTCTCCACCCATTTCTGTAGCTGATCTATATCTTACTGTACACTTTGACAGCGTTCCTCACAGCAATCTTGGTGTCATCTGCAAACTTACCAATCAACCTGTCTACATTTATGTATAATTATATATATAGTCACCAATATATAATCACAAACACATGAGGTCCCAGCACAGATCCCTGCCGAACTCCACTGTCCACAGACCTCCAGCCTGAATATTGTCCCTCCGCCATAACTTCTCTTCTATCAGTAAGCCAGTTCAGAATCCATCTTCTTCTTGTGTATGGCATGCACAGCCTAAAGTTGTAGGTCAACTTGTTCAATTTGATCTTTTGTTTGTGCACGTCGGGTTGATTGCATTAATCGAAACAGGGTGGACCCCATGAAAGTTGCAATCTCTCACCCCTCTTAATCCATAAAATCAAGTCACTGTTAATCCCGTGTGTCATAATCTTCTAGATCGGCCTATCATGGGGGACTTGCCTTACTAAGATCTATGTAGATGATATCCACCATGTTACTCTCATTGATCACCTTTGTCACCTCCGCGAAAAACTTGATCAAGTTAGTAAGACACGACCTCTGCATACAAAGCCAGTGTGACTGTCCACAATTAAACCATTCTCTTTCAAAGGGACTGAATGGTCCACTCCAACTCCTTTATTTGTGTATTAAATGTTTGTGTTCCATGTATATTGAATGTGGAATTTACCTTATTTATCTCTTAAATCTTTGAATCTACGAATGTTGCAGCACGGAATTTTTTTTTTTACAATTCCAAAATAAACTTTATTCAGCATTAAAAATATAAACAAAACAAAAACCTTGCAAAATTAACCCAAATCAGCAAAACCAAAGAATTCGGTGCATTTTATCTCAGCTGCTACAGTTCACAGCACCTAATCTCACTCACCTTCTACACCCCTATCATTTAATATTCCTCCATTTCAAACAACCATCTGATTCTCTTTAGAAAGAATTTATGGACTGTGTATCACTGATGGCTTGTGTTTCAGTGATGGTTCTCCTGTGCAATGAAATTTTTCTTGACCTCTTTAAATCGTTTTGTGATTACCTTAAATTTGTGTCGTCTTGTAACTGTCATGCCAACTAGCGGAAACAACCTGTCACAATTTACCTTGGTATATTGCCTACTGCTTTCCCAAGAGCCGCCAGGAGCTGAACTCAAATGAAATCAAATAATTGTGTGCTGGCTTGCAAAACTGGCGAGCCCTAGCTGTTACCGTGGCAACCCGAGTCTTTTATCTGCTGCAGCACCTTCAATATTCTCAGTACCTCAAGTAATTAGTACTTCCATAAAAATAAAACTGCTGCATAATAAATTTAAGTCCCTCAAACCAAATACATAATCAAGTTAATCTAATTGTTGGATCTCAATATTTTCTAATTAAATGGAGTAAAATGGACCTCCTCATCGCATATGTACTGCTTCAATAAATCACCTGTCACATGTTCATGAATAACATCAAATGCACATGGTGAATTGGTTATATTATATTATATTATAGTCCCTACTCTAAAACTATCATCATACACCATCAAACACAGACCTCTGCAAAACGGTACAAAGGCAGCCTGTACCCTGACTGAGGAGATGTCAAAAGACTTTTCACAGAGAACAGGAAGAAATATAGTACATAGGCAATCCAATCCACAGAGCAAAAATTATGCAAACTGACCAACAGCTCTTGGTCCAAAGGTGGAGAGAAAAAATCAAACTTTTTCACGGCATCTTAGTACAGGTGACAATAATAAACCAATGCCAACCAATACCAATAAAAATAAACTTAATAAATAACTGAAGAAGGGTCTCGACCCAAAACGTCACCCATTCCTTCTCTCCAGAGATGCTACCTGCTACTGCCTGGTGCTGTTGAGTTACTGCAGCATTTTGTGTCTATCTTTAATAAATAACTCCACTGCCAGCAGCTGATTCTCTCCTTGATCTTGGTGGTGAGATTTGTATCACATTTACCCTGGTTTAGAAACAGAATACAGAAAACATTAAAAATCAGAAATAAAAGCAGCAAATTCTGGAAATATTCAGCAGGTTTGGAGAGAGAAACATCTTCCACTGTCTTCCCCTTCGGCATTCCAACAGGACAATTACCTTCATGCTTCCTGGTTGATTAATTCGTCTCCACCAACCATTCTCCTTTCTCTTCGTACTTTCCCTTGCAACTGAGGGAGCTTCAGCACCTGGTCTTTTACCTTCTTTTCTGTCATCCAGTGTCCCAAGCATTTCCCAGGTGAAGCTATGGCTTACTTTTTGCAATCTAGTAAACAGCCTCTAGTGGTAACAATATGGTCTCCTGTACATCAGGGAAACCAAATGCAAAATCTTTTCAGTCAGTGTACAAAGGTGTCCCTGGGTTCCAAGTTGCCAAACAAATTGATTTGCTGTCCCGTTCCCAGTCTGAACTCCTTGTCTTTGACTTTCTAGCTCCAGTAACAGCATCTCATCATGAAGACACAGGAACTGCAGATGCTGGAATCTTGAGAAAAACTAAGTACAGGAGGGACTCAAAAAGTCAGGCAGCATCTGTGCAGGGAATGGACAGGCGATGTTTTGGATCGGGATCCTGTTCCAATATCCCGTCTGCCCATTCCAGCCACATTCCTGCTACATGACCCGTTGAGTTCTTCTGTTACTTTGTATTTTACTCAAGTATCTCATCTAACACTGAATTCATCAATTTGAAATAACCAGCCAATCCAATTTTGTAGCTCGCATTTCCTGCATTCATATTTTTACTTGCCATGGTGGCGCCATCTGGTGGTCAAGCCACCTATTGCTAGAACCTGCATCAGTGGAGCTGGAACTCTCACGTGAGCAGTGTTGGCGGGAGTTAGTGAAGGAGGAGTTGTCAGTCAACTGGTGTGCTCCAGAACACGGCAGGAACTTTGCTCAAACCTTTGCTATGTTTGCATATGTGCCAAAACTGTGTTTGTTAATAAAGACATTGTCTTGTACACAACATTTGGATCTCTACAGTGGTGACCCCGACGATCCAAAATGGTTTATTTTGGATTTCTACCATGCAAGTAGCCGACAACCCACAACAGCAAAATGCAGTTTCCATCAAGCTGCCCATTTTCTGGACATCCCAGCCGCTGCTGGGCACCGATTTCCTCCGGGCACACTCCCTGCTCGTCACGTGAAGGGACAGCATCTTATCCATTCTGAGACACTCGAGTCGATCTCATTGCACGCCGCTGACTCGACTGCGCCGCGTCTCGGCTCGGTGTCTTCCTCCCATAACGTGAGCGCCTGGATCTTGGCCGATTTCCCTAACATCTTAACCCCCCAGTTCACATTAGCCAGCCCCAAGCATGTGGTGAAACACCATATCCCCACCACCGGACCACCACTCCACGCACGCGCATGAAGACTGCCCCCCGCAAGCTCCAACTGGCCAGGGATGTGTTCCGCAGGATGGAGGAAATGGGCATTGTGCCCGTGGGCATCTCCGCTTCACATGGTCCGCAAAGCGTCTGGGGGCTGGAGACACTGTGGGGACTACCCCCGTCTCAACGACGTCATGACAGCCGATCGGTACCCTGTCCGTCACATCCAGGACTTCGTGGCCCGTCTGGACAGCGCCAAATTATTTTCTAAAATCGACCTGGTCAGTGGCTACCAGCAAATTCCGGTCCACCCGGACGACATTCCCAAGAGAGCTGTCAAAGTCAAAATCAAAGTCAAATTTATTCGTCACATGCACCAACCAAGGTACAGTCTTCTTATCGAGTCCACACACGAGATTAGAAGTTGTTCAGCCAGAGCTGAACACACTTCTCGGCATCTGCACACAATGGTGTCTGTCTTGCGCTTCTTGTGCTTCTTGTGCTTCTTGTGCATGGTGGTGGAAAGATTGATGGAAACAGGGCCGCGACGTGAACGCTCTTTCGTTGACCCCACCAAGGTACAGTGAAATGAATTTGCCAGCAGCGATACAGTTGAAAAAAAGAACACACAATCTATATTACTAAAAGTCTGATCTTGACTGCTTTTGGCCCACTGTGCTGCGATTTCCGAGAGAATGCCGCCACCTACGGCCGTCATTTTTGGCCACCTCACTCAGAACCCCCCTCCGCCTTCCGGGACAGGAGGCTTTTTCCCATCTATGAAAAATCAGAGAGATATTAATGTTTTTTTTAAATTTGCCATTCTCTCTGCTGCCCCCGCAGGGAGGAGGGACTATAAAACCTGGAAGTGTAGCCCTCACTCAGTCTCTGCCAGACCCAGGAAGCGAGTGGGTCATGGCTCTCTGAGCTGCGAATAACACTGAACGCACGTCTACTCCACGGTGAGTCCCCTCGATGCAGCTGTAAAGTGGCTGCTGCCCAATTGTTTGCCTCGCCTTTTTAAAAAGTTTGTGTTCACAAAATGAATTTTGGTTGTCAGGTGGCTGCAGCCCAATTGTTTGCCTCGCCTTTTTAACAAGTTTGTGTTCACAAAATGAATTTTGGTTGTCAGGTGGCTGCAGCCCAATTGTTTGCCTCGCCTTTTTTTAACAAGTTTGTGTTCACAAAATGAATTTTGGTTGTCAGGTGGCTGCAGCCCAATTGTTTGCCTCGCCTTTTTTTTTATCAAGTTTGTGTTCACAAAATGAATTTTGGTTGTCAGGTGGCTGCAGCCCAATTGTTTGCCTTGGCTTGGCTTTTAAAATCGTTGCAACAGTTAGATGCCAGCCCAAGAATCCATTCGGCCCACAATGTCTATACTAGCCCTCTGGAAACCTGTACCTTCGGCCCGCAACACCCATATTAGCGCAACAGACAGCCCCCCCCCCCCCCCCACTGACGAGCAATATTGGAATTGGTGGAGAGGTGGAATATTTCGTTGGTGACCAGCCCTCCCGTGTGATGCTGGGACCCAACGGGTCCCACTTAGTCTAGTACACAATAAAATCCAACACAAACATCAACCGCAGCATTCTTCACTGTGGTGGAAGGCAACAACATTCAGTCAGCCCTCCTCCCTTGTTCATCCATGGTCGGGGCCACAAACCCTCCGTAGTCGGCGCTACAGATGGACTGTTGTACAGGCCCTCTCGTCAGGATGATTGAAACTCCGGGACAGTCAAACACACTCAGCGGCTTGGAGGGCCACTTTCCTACTGGAGACCGTGCCTTTAGGATGCTATAGGCCGCAGGCTGGCGGTCGGAGCTCTTCTCCGGCGATCCCAGACTCCAGATGGTAAGTCCATGCCATGGCCACGGCTAGAAGCTCTGCAGACCACAGCCCCAGGATGTCAAAGTCACCAGGCCAGCAATCGGAGCACTCCTCCCTAGAGATCCCCGGCAAGGGTTCTTCCCTGTTCCGCGATGGAAAGGTCCACGCTGCGCCCGCTGCTGAAGCTCTAGGCCCAACTCTGGGAAAGGCCGCTCCAATCCAAGCTGTTAGGCCGTGAGAGGGGAGGCGGAGAAGCGAAATGGAAAAAGTTGCCTCTTCATGAGGAAGTGACCAGGTGAATTAGAAGAACATTTGGATCTCTACACCATTTTGTTTTGTAATTCATTAACCTTATTCACCCGACTTCAGTTGCGTTCTTCTAACTCACCTGGTCACCACGCTGCCATAGAAATTCCCATTTGTTCTATGCCTCTCCCCATTTCTCTGCAATTTATAACCTGTTGCATTTTCGGCCTCTGTCAGTTCTGATGAGAGATCCTAAACCTAAATATGGCTCTATTTCTTCATAGATGCTACAGTATCTGTCGAGTATGTCGGTTGGAATTTTTGTTGCTACCAGTTGCAAGTTATTTTGTTTGCTCTCCAGACCAACGCCTGTGGAAGTTCACCCTGCTCCCTCTGGACTCCATGGGGCAGTAGAGGGGAAGCCACATTCATGGCAGCAAGACAAAGGGATGTACATTAGTACATCCTGGGGTAAGGCTCAGTACAAGAGCTGACATTAGGGGAGCAATAGACACAAAATGCTGGAGTAACTCAGTGGGCCAGGCAGCATCTCTGGATAGAAGGAATGGGTGATGTTTCGAGTCGAGACCCTTCTTCAGACTTCAGACTCCAGCATTTTGTGTCTATCTTCAGTGTAAACCAGCATCTGCAGTTCTTTCCTACACAAAGCACAAGGTGGTTTGGGACTGATGTGCTCAGATGGGAAGAGTTGTCATGTTTGAGAACTGTGAGGGAGGTTAGAGAATAGCCAGCAATCATGTGTACAATCCTATATTCATAAATGTTAAAATATGATTTGCTTGTCACTCTTGAGGGATTCTGTGATTCTCCCAAGTTAGTTTTTTTTGAGTTATGCAACTTCCCACTCATGAATAAGAACCGTATTCAATAATTGTCTATGATTTATTTTACATCTACCTGAATTATTTTTTATGAAATGCTGCAAATTTTATAATGACCAATATTAAATTAATTTCTGCTTTCTTTGGGGATTATTTTAGATTATATTTATTATCTCTTTCGCCTCATCTTATTCTTGCCTTAGGCTGTTTTACTAAACTGCAGTTTACAATAATGCACATGCATGGAGGAAAGAATGAGCTACAATGAACATTCCCTACATAAACAGTACCTCTAGTTCTTTAGGTGCCAAATAAGCTTTATTTCTCTAAAACCTGACAGGCTACATATCAATAGACAATAGGTGCAGGAGTCGGCCATTTGGCCCTTCGAGCCAGCACCGCCATTCAATGTAATCATGGCTGATCACCCAGCATTTGCCCTTGTTGTAAGTGAACATTAGTGTAGTTAGTTCATAGCTAGTGTCCACATACTAGCAGCACACCTTTTAATAAACAACAGCTGGTACCTTCAAAGATGCATTAAACTGTCAATTTTGTGGAATAGTGTTAGTTTTCTCTATGGTGCTTCACTGACCCTTTGTAGAGTGTTGGGAATACTTTATCCAAACACATCAGATAGTATTATACAAAAATACAATCGTCAAACTCATCGGTAGGGCAAAGGGGAAAATAGAGTGCAGAATACAGTTCACGGCATTGTAGCGTATCAGTTCCATAGACAAAATCCAATGTTTGCAATGAGTTGAATAGTACAGTACCTTTAGCTGAAAGAAGGGCTATTCAGAAGCCCAATAAGAGAGAAGCAGCTGTTCCCGAGTACGGTGGTGTACACTTTCAAGCTTATGTACCTTCTTCTGGATGAGAGCTGGGAGAAGGAATGACCAAGGTAGACCAAATCTGATTATGGAAGAAAAGACAAAATGTGGAGTAACTCAATGGGTCAGGTAGCATTCCTGGAGGGCAAACTTTGAGGAGATTTTGCAGTGGAGCAGTCAAAATGAAGAAACAAGGAACTTAACATGCTGGTTTACCAAGGAAAGAGACAAAATGCTGGAGTAACTCAGCAGGTCAGGCAGCATCGAAAGAGTGAAGTCTTTAATTACGTTGGCTGATTTTTTCCGAGGTAGCGTGGACTGTAGATGGAGTCACTGGTGGGAAGTTGGATGGACTGGGCTTACATTTACTATTTTACTTCGGAGTTACGTGAGTGACTACGTGAAGAACCCGCCAGGACGCATGCGTGTCATATCGCTTCACGCATTGCGAAACGACAGGCGGGGTGGAGCGTTCCCCCGCAGCGGTAAAATTTGACACCGTGACCGACAGGTAAGTGAATTACTCTGCGGTCGTTTTTTGTTTCCCGCGCTGTTTTTTACAGGGGGAAACTGGACAAAAATAGAGTCCACAAGGGCTGCATCTAAAGCTGGCTGGGGAGGACCGCGGAGTTGCGGGCAGCCAGCAGCAGCTGAAGGCACCAGCATCACCGTGAGTGGGATCAGCTGTGCCTGACTTAGCACCCGCGCTGGCCAGATCAACACCACGGCCGGGCGGGAAGACTACACAGATCAGAGCCGTTGACTCTGATAAGTCGAAATGGCCAGCGGGGGGGAGCATTCCCCTGCAGCGGCAAGTTTTTAAAACCAAGACCAACAGGTAAGGGAATTACTGCGGTCGTGTTTTGTTTCCCGTGTCTGTTTCTTACAGGGGGAAACTATGGACAAGAGTCCACAGGGGCTGCACTGGCTGGGAAAAACCGCGGAGTTGCGGGCAGCCAGCAGCAGCTAAAGGCACCAGATCACCGTTAGTGGGATCAGCTGTGCCCGACTTGGCACCCGCACCGGCCAGATCAACAACACGGCCGGGCGGCAAGACTACACAGACAGAGCCGTTGACTCTGACAAGTCAAAACGGCAGGGGGGGGGGGGGAGGGGAGGGGAGTATTCCCCTGCAGCGGCAAGTTTTTTAAAACCAAGACCGACAGGTAAGGGAATTACTGCGGTCATGCTTTGTTTCCCGTGCTGTTTTTCACAGGGGGAAACTATGGACAGGAGTCCACAAGGGCTACACTGGCTGGGAAGAACTACGGAGTTGCGGACAGCCAGCAGCGGCTGACGGCACCAGATCACCGTTAGTGGGATCAGCTGTGCCCAACTTGGCTGACAAGTCGGACTGCAAAGAAATGCCGCGGGGACCAGCGTTGCTGGGGCCAAATGGAGCGGCTTATGGAGCAGATGCTCCACTGTGACAGACTCTGGGAGATGGAGTCTAGTCACATTGGGTATATAAACACCCATGGCAGCACCTTATCAGGGCTGCACAGTGCATCTCCCTCGACAGAGGGGAGTACTGGGAGCCAATTCTGGGCTGGCTCTGAAGAGGGGTTTTGCTGAAGAAACAATCAGTGTGCAGGTGTTGCCAGAACAAGGAAACCTCCTGGAAAAGGAGTCCAAGTTTGTACATCTAAACAACTACAGGAACATGGCTGCAATAGACACTACTGCCAAATATTTGGCACCGGTAAATGGGTATCCCTCAAAATTTCCCACGGTGAACAGTTACATCTGAAAACACATTGGAACGGGAGTCAGAAGGCAGGATGTTTAGCTAACAACAGCAAGACGCTGTGGCATTATTCTGCAATACGGAGTACGAGATTAATAGTCTCAGGAGAACGCCATCCGCCCAGCTTTAAACCCTAAGTTTGCAGAGCTGTGCAGACCTGGAGGGATTAAACCACCAATATTACTACTTGGGGGCAACCTGTCAAAACAGGTAAAAGAGCTCGATAAGGAGGCATTACCCTGGGGCTCATAAAGGCGGCAACAGGCAGGATCTCCTACACATGACAACAGCACCTCCACGCACCCACCAGCAGGCAAGACACACAGAAGCTGGTGAAAGCTCAAAGGCCTGGCTACAGGACAGAGGTCTTTTTAGGCCATGGCCCAGACCGGCCTTCGTGGAAGACGTGCAACCCCAAATCCCAAATCCAAAACCCGACGCCACAACCTCTACGGCGACTGCAAGGAAGAAAACAAACTTTCCACTGGTCACCATGGAGGTCTGGTTTCTTCCAAAAAACAGGAAGTGTAAATAACACAAATTGGTGTGTAGATTACATTTTCTTGGGAGGCATGGAGTGCAATAGCTACTAACACTTATTTTCTACCTAGTATTCAGGGATATACAATTGAATTTGTGCACAAATTTTCCCGGTTCAGCATGTACCGAACTGAACGTTCGTGCCTTCACGATAAGAAAAACTGGAAGCGCATGCTGAACTGGAGAGGCTAGATGCTAGGGAATCATGGGGAAATCCCAACACGACTCTTTGGAATTCGTGTCAATGTCTTTACGAAAAACAAAAAGATGTGGTTACCAATCATTCAGGTCTGACAAACCTGAATACATTTGTGCAGTAAATTCATTCGAAATTGGAAACCTTTGTTACTGCCAAACAATTGATTCCATAGGCTGCTTTATGGATTGCATCCATTAAAAGATGCTTACTATTCGGTGCCTATGCGGAAGGATTATAGACGTTATTAATTCTAAGCGAACACCTTCCACCACTAAGGACTACTTGGGGTTCACCTTTGACTTAGTCCACATGTGGGTAACTTATCAAAGGAAGGTACAGACTTAACTGAGGCATGCTACAACCTCATTGACATCAGTAAACCACCAATTCGACTGGTAGCAAGGGTAATTGGCTTTACTGTGGCCTTTCCAGCCACACTGTTTGACCTTTGTATTACCAATAATTACAAGGACAAAGGTATAAGCACTTAAAATCAATACTGGTCATGTGTATAGACCAATGAGGCTACCAATCTAAGCAATCACGGAATTACAATGATAGGGGAAATATTGGGCATTGTTCAAGCCCTATCATTGTCAGCAACCATTCAGTGGTGCTACAAACTGATGCCAGTGTTCATGGTTGGCGTGTTACTAACCCCATCTCTAGTTGTGGATATAGATGGGATGCACAAGAAGCATCATTGCTTCAGATACATGTCATAAACTACTTGGAAATGTTGGGTGCGTTCTATGGACTAAAATCATACTGTTCAGAAATGCATCACCTGCATGTTAGACTACAGATTGATAACACCACCATGGTGACATACTAACTACATGGGTGGAATCAAATCGGTATCATGTGATAATCCGGCTAACACAATTTGGCAATGGTGTATTCAGAAAAACATTTGAATATCAGCTAGTTACCTACCAGGTAACCTCAAATTCAGTGGCAGACACCAGGTCACGCAAATTCAATGACAAACATCGAATGGATGTTGGACCGCAAAGTGTTTGCTGATATTGTAGCATGATATGAAACACCAGAGATTGATCTATTTGCATCTCGGCTTAATCACCAGTTGCCTATCTGTGTTTCTTGGGAATCAAACTGGGGCATCAGCGATGGATGCCTTCTCGCTGCATTGGGGGGGAAATTGTTTTTTCTATGCATTCCCTCCTTTCTGCCTCATCAGTCGGGTATTACGCATAATACAACTAAACATGGCTCTCCGTTCCGAAATAACCAGATTGTTGGTTCATCCCATAACGGGCGGAAAAATCATCCCTACCATAATAGTACAAATGTGTTCGTCAGCAGAATCTTAAGTAACCATTTCCGGACCTGGGACTAACGAACCGAACAATGAACATATTACTGCGG
This sequence comes from Amblyraja radiata, assembly GCF_010909765.2. Classification (NCBI taxonomy): domain Eukaryota; kingdom Metazoa; phylum Chordata; class Chondrichthyes; order Rajiformes; family Rajidae; genus Amblyraja; species Amblyraja radiata. The sequence continues at coordinate 36,025,559 of NC_045964.1, read as the reverse complement.
CTCACAGGCAGTCCACAAAGAAACAATATCGGGTCCACATCAGGAAGTGGGAAATATTGTTCTAGGAACAACATCACTACTGTACGACAAACATAACTCTGTTCTGAAATTCCTGGCTAGCCTCCACTATGATGAGGGGCTCAGTTTAGTGCCACAAACTGCGCCAGAAGTGCCTTTTCAGTATTCTGGGGCAAGGATCAGAGCGTCATTCTGTCGGGTCTCACCCCCTGGTGACTAAACTCATGAGGGGAATTTTAATATTATCCCCAAAGGACTAATATTCCCTTGAAATAGTATTAGTATTCCCACGGCATGAAATCACAGAGCTTTGAAATCTTCACGTAGTCACTCACGTGACTCCGAAGTAAAATAGTAAGATTAAACGAGAACTTACCAGTTTGAAGTTTGATTTTTATTTTATGAGGAGTAACGTTGAGGGATTACGTGCCCTCCGCTCCCACCCTCGATCATAAAGTTCAACTGGTATCCTTTTTTCTCTAATCTTACTATGTTCAGGTCATTACTGTTATCTGTGATTTCACAACGCTGCTTTGAAGAATGACACGCATGCGTCCTGGCGGGTTCTTCACGTAATCCCTCAACGTTACTCCTCATAAAATAAAGATCAAACTTCAAACTGGTAAGTTCTCGTTTAATCTTACTATTCTCTGCAACTTCCTGCAGTTTTGGGCAGAATTGTTCCCAAACTAAACTGTGATGCAACCTGACAGTATGTGGTCTACTAGTGCTGGTTTTGGCACGGTGTGAACTTCCAATCTGCAGTTAAAAAGACATTATGCCAAAGATACCATCAGACTCTGACTTTTGACCATACTGTAATGTAAAGTGTACCTGCAAGGAGCTTAGCTGATCAATTGTTTTGATGAATTGAAGAAAACAAATCAAATCCCACTCATCATTTTATAATCCAGCATTCCTTAAGGGGAAAAAAAACACAATTTCTGCCCAGGCTTTTATTCAGTAAAATATAACAATACTAAGTGTTATCATCCGTACCTTTGTCAAATTGGTGAACATAACTTTCATCAGTTTAGTGTCCCTTAAAAAATAAGCCCTATAGTGCATGGTATACAGTATAATGTAGATTCATTGTAAAATTATTCATTCAGTGTAGCTATAATTATAATTTAAAAACTTGCAATGTCTCTATTATTCTACAAGGCCTGTACCCTAGGGTGATGATGAAAATTGGACCATGGAAGCTGGAATTTAATTAAAGCCGTAATTAAAAGAATTTTGCACACATTGCATAAATAAATATGCCGTTATTAATCATTTAGTAGAACTTAGGGAAATCCTCTATTGCAAATAGTTGCATTTGAATCATTTAATTGGTCAACTGCAATGACACTGTGGGGAATATAAACATGCATTGGGTGTAATTGAGGTAAATAACCTAGAGTACCAACCATTTTCAAGGATACAGCTATTAAACTTGCTCAATGATGGAAGCCAACTTACGTCCCACTGTGCCACAATATATTAAAACATGTGATCTGAATGATGAATTCAAAGTTTGGGTTTTTATCATTATGTTTGAGTTTTAAATATTGATTACATTTCCCAAACCTATGTCAAACACATGGACAAATGTAATGACCTCTCCAACTGCAATTAGGGACACCATACCTTGGAGAGGAAACTAATGATTACAAGATACCTTTGACAGTCATCGCATAAAAGAATAGAATAATACCAGCACAATAAAGTAGACATGCTACTTATTAAAGAACAAGTTCTCCTGTCCGATTATGAGCAAATTACTAAAAATATATCTATAAACAGGCAGTGAGCGGGGGGCGTAAATAGGACAGCACTGGAAATCACACACTGGAATCACAATACCTGATCATCCGACCAAGTACAAAATTCTTGCTTGTTATCCTGATGTCTACACAAGTCAATAGACAATAGGTGCAGGGGTAGACCATTTGGCCCTTCGAGCCAGCACCGCCATTCACTGTGATCATGGCTGGTCATCCACAATCAGTACCCCGTTCCTGCCTTCTCCCCATATTCCTTGACTCTGCAATCTTTAAGAGCTCTATCTAACTCTCTCTTGAAAGCAGTGCTAATCAGCCGATTTGCTGCTGCAGCGTACATCAGTGAACCCAACTTTGAAAGTGAGCAACACCAGCTGAATCTTGCTCAGAAGGGAAGGCACAGTTGCGCAGCTGGTAGAGCTGCTGCCTCAGAGACCTGAGACCTGAGACCCTGACTTTAGGAGCTATTTGTGTAGAATTTGTATGTTCTACCTGTGACCCTCATCTATAGTAGGGGAGGGGAACCCTCGTTCCCTGAAGAATTAGGACATTTCCGATGCCCTGATGTGGAACACCTCATCCTGGGAGCAGATGCGGCGTAGACGGAGGAATTTGGAGTAGGTGATGGAGTCCTTACAGGAAGCAGGGTAGGAAGAAGTGTAGTCTATATAGCCATGGGAGTCAGTGGGTTTATAGTGGATGTCAGTCAGAAGTTTATCACCTGCGATGGAGATAGTGAGGTTAAGAAATGGTAGGAAAGTGTCGGAAATGGTACAGGTGTATTTGAGTGCCGGATGGAAGTTAGTGGTGAAGGTGATGAAGTCAGTGAGTTATGTGTGGGTGCAGGAGGTAGCACCAAAGCAATCATCGATGTAGCGGAGGTAGAGGTCGGGGATGGGACCCTGATATGTCTCGAACAAGGATTGTTCGACGTACCCTACAAAGAGGCAGGCATAGCTGGGGCCCATGCGCGTGCCCATAGCTACGCCTTGTATTTGGAGGAAATGGGAGGAGTGAAACGAAAAGTTATTAAGGGTAAGGACCAGCTCCGCTAGGCGGAGGAGAGTATCTGTAGACAAGGATTGGTTGGTTCTCCGGTCGAGGAAGAACCAGAGGGCTTTGAGACCCTCCTGGTGGGAGATGGAGGTGTAGAGTGACTGGACGTCCATGGTGAAGATGAGGGGATGGGGGCCTAGAGAATGGAATGCCCGGAGACGACGGAGAGTGTCTGAGATGTCTTGAACATAGGTAGGGAAGGATTTAACTAGGGGGAAAAGGATGGAGTCGAGGTATGTGGAAATAAGTTTGGTAGGGCACGAACAGTCAGAGACAATGGGTCTACAAGGACAGTCAGGTTTGTGGATTTTGGGGAAAGGTAAAATTGGGCCGTGAGGGGCTGGGGAACGATGAGGTTGGAGGCTTGGGAGGGCAGGGAGCTGGAGTTGATGAAGTCAGTGATGGTGCTGGAGATGGTGGCCTGGTGCTCGTCTGTGGGGTCATGGTCCAAGGATAAGTAGGAGGAGGTGTCTGACAGTTGGCGCGTGGCCTCGGCCTTGTAGAGATCCACGCGCCAGACTACCACGGCACCTCCCTTGTCAGCGGGTTTGATAACCCAGTCTGGGTTGTTGCGGAGTGAGTCGATGTTCAGTGGGTCCGGTGCAGTGGCCATGTTCGGTGGGTCCGGTGCGGCGGCGGTGTTCGATGGGCATCGACGTGGAGGTCGGCGAAGGCGGCGTCCTGGTGAGTGCTGGAGCTGCTCCTCGTGCCCAAGATGGCGTTGTGGGACTCGGGCAGGCGGCGTGGGCCAGCGTTGGGGCCCGGGGCCTGCCGGCAGTCGAGTCGTGGGGTGTCGGTGGCAGGAGCGGCCTGGAGGTGGGCTAGTTTCAGGTCCTTGGTAGAGTTAAGGTGGGCCAGGAATCGTTGATTGAAGACGTGGATCTTCCGGAGGATGATGTAGACTTGCGGTCCGTTGCAGGTCTGGGTGAATGAGGCCCGAAGTTTCGGGAGAATCAAAGCGAGGTCCTGCTGGTGCTGGTGCATTGCAGCCAGGGTAGATCTCACTGCCCGGAAGGAGAATTGCTGTGTATGGCGGCAGATAGCCAGTCGGTATCGACTTTGTGGGGGAAATTAAAATCACCCACTAAGACAAAGCTGTTGCTCCAGCATCTTTCCGTAATCTGTCCACATATCTGTTATTCTATCTCCTACTTTCTATTTGGGGGCCAATAGTACAATCGCATTGGAATGTTTGCACCTTTTCCAAACTCTACCCTTATTGCCTCAGCGGACAAATACGCTGATCACCACCATGGCAGTCTCCCTGATTAGTGGTGCGATTCTTCCAGTTCTTTTGCCTCCCTGTCGATCAATTCTGAAACATCAAAATCCCCGAATATTGAGCTGCCAGGTGTGTCCCTCTTGCAACCACATATCTACAATGGCCATAACATAATTGTTGGAGCCATTAAGCTTAAGTTAGTTTATTATAGTCATGTCTAGTTACTTTTAATTATTATTTGCCTGTGTTAATGTGGGTGGGATTTTATATGTAGTCTGGGGCGTGGTTTTGGCTGGAGGATTCTGGCGCAGACTCTCAGATGATTAGTTTTAGTTTGAGGTCGAGGCCATGGGAGGAAACAGTTTTCCACCATGAATTCAATCGGGCATGATTGGGACATATATATGTTGTCAGACAATGTACTTTTACAAGAAGTTTTTATGATTTATATGACATGAATGGAACAATGATTAAGAACGGAAAATTATGAGTTATTTCAATGTTTTGTATTATTACAATAAATAAGCTATTAATTAAGAGACTACTTCTGGTAGGTTCATCTTTGCTGTTTCAAATTTGTCGTGGAGTGAGTGAGACTACTTTTCTAATCATACCTGACAAATTAGCGGCTATCGAAGGTTGAACTTTGAGACGTTGTTAAAACCGCCGCTACATTTAAATAGAAAACTCGTTACTACAGAAGAGTAGGAGCAAAAGACTGATTCAACAGTGAATCGAAGAAGCTGGATCTCTGCCAGACATTACAGCCTGAATCCTGGAAGAAGAAAAGACATGGTTCAACGCTTGGGTCATCGGAAGAAGGAAGACTTCATTGACCGAGGGAGAGGCCGTGAGTAAGAATCGATTGCTTGCCATATATGAGAAATATCAGAAGTTTAAGTCTAAAAACCTGTAAAGGGTTCTGCAAAAGCTTAAAGAATGCAGTCAGAAGCATGTTTTCATTAACGAAGATAACAACTAGCGCTGAGCAGGCTGACCTTGAGAAAGCTCAGCTTTCTGCATTTTGCATTTTGACAAGATAAGACATGCTCGGCTAACGAATGTTTACAAGATACTGACAAAAGAATCCAAAATATTGAAAAATATTGATGTGTTTTCAAGAGCCACTCAGTTTGTTTTGAATTCCCGTGAATGTTTAAAAGAACACAGCGATGATACACTCAGTTATGGATCTATTGACAGGTAAGTACGAATAATCACCACCAGAGGGAGGTGTGGATCCAGAAGAGAGAAGATATGGAAAGAGAGAAACCAAGCGCACTGAAAAGGGAGAAGCAGCCTACCTGGAAAGATGTGAGATGGATAGAGACAAGTTATGGAAGCAGATGATCAAGAAAAGTTCCATAATAGGAATGGAAGCAGCACCTAAATCGAACCCACGGCCCAAGCCACTCTGATCTCGCGACTCAGAGCTAGCACCGAGTGGGTGGGCAGTCGGCAAAATTTAATTTCAGTAACAAGGAGCTAGAAAGAAGCAAATACCTTTTGGGCTGTCAGTTGAGACTCGTAATAAGCCGGCGATACAGTACTCTACTCAGAGGCCTGTTTTTGATCCATTTGTGCCCAGTCAGGGACAAATAACTGGTTATGGGACTCGTGACAAAACTTACCCAGACCAGTACTCTTCTCAGAGGCCTGTTTACCATTCCTCTGAGTCCTATGAGGGATTTAAACAAGAAATCTGTGAATTGGTGAGGAATCAAATGAGAATTTGCGAGTTTCTAGCTCAACATAATATCTCTTCCACTTTACCTCCAATGGAAATTCCTAAGTACGACGGTGATCCTTTGCAATATGAAACTTTCAGAGACCAGTTCGAGGGAGTGGAAATGAAAACTACTAATGAAAGAGATCGCTTACAATTTCTGGAGCATTGCACAAGCGGATATCCAAAGCAGCTTGTTGGAGGTTGTCGGAATTTGCCTGCAGGTGAGGGCTATCGAAATGCAAGAGAATTGCTTAGAGAACATTTTGGTAACGAAACACCAGATTGCTAATGCAGAAGACGCGAACGCATTGCGTGAGTTTGTGATATTTCTTAGAAGTTGTTGTAGCTTGTAATGTATTCAAACTTTACAATGTATACTGCTCTCCTTTTTTTAAGAATTAAATCTAAGTACTCAGTTACAATTTTGTTGTGATACTTAATTTAAACCAGTATTTATGAAATCTTAAATGATAAACATAATATATTTATTTTACATATTTACACATTTTCATTTTACTTATACAGTGAGTTACTTAACTTACAAACCTAATCTGACTACTGATTTACGGATCCTGCCTGATCGTCTAACAGTAACAGGTGTAACAGGTTTAGGTGTTGACTCAACTGTTGGCTTGTTTGGCTCTATTTTAGTACCCTGACTTTGACCAGAGGAATCTGTTTCTTTGTCTGTACTAACTGAACTTTGTGTTTCAATCACAATGGTCTCTTCCAACTCACTTTCAGATAAAAACTCAGGGATTAGGACTTCATGCTCAGTTTTTGGTTCATCTTTGGCTGGAATCATTTGTCAACATGAATACTTTTGAGCCTATCTCCAACCTCTACTAAGTATCACTTTGTTCCACACACTTCCACTATTTTCCCAACATCCCATTTGTCTCGACTGGACTTGTTGGGAGGACTGAGAACACGAACCTGCTCATCTGACTTGAAGTACCTCTCCTTTTTGTGGGAGTCAAAATGGCGTTTTTGGCTTAACTGTTTTTGCTCAACTCTCAAGGCCAAATTGGGTTGATCTAGACTTAGGCGTATTCTTAGCCTTCTCTTCATCTACAGTTCTACAGGTGAGTAACCTGTTGTTGTGTGTTGTGTGGTTCTGTACTTCAGCAAGAAACTAGCCAAACGATGTTTCATGCTGAGCTTTGAACTACCCTGCAAAACCTGTTTCTTGAGAGCATCTTTGACAACTCTAACAGACCTTTCCGCCACCCCGTTGGAGGCTGGATGGTATGGGGGAACAAGTGTGTGTTTTACACCATTCCGCTGCATGAACTCATTGAACCCTTCTGAACGAAACTGAGGCCCGTTATCTGAAACAAGTTCTTCTGGTAAACCATGACATGCAAAAATGGATCTCAACTCATCTATGGTACACTCAGCAGTAGTGCTTGACCCCATATGCTTAACCTCAATCCATTTGGAATGACTATCTACTAGTACCAGAAAATGATAATTACCCTTTTCACAAAAATCTACATGAACTCTCTGAAAAGGTCTACTTGGCCATGACCAGGGTTGCAGTGGTTTACTCCGGCAATTTTGGCAAACACTACATTTGCTCACCAGTGACTCGATGTCACTGTCAATACCAGGCCAATAAACAAAACTTCTGGCAATTGACTTCATGCTTACTATGCCAGGATGTTCGGCATGCAGTTCATTCATAGTTTTGTTTCTCAAAGACTTTGGTACAACCACTCTGTAACCCCACTTAATGCATCCCTGCTCACATGATAATTCATGGTGTCGATTATGGAAAGGCTTCAGCTATGAGTTCAGAACTGAGTTCAATCCACTATTGATTTCAGTCCAACCGTTCAATGTCTGTTCATAGACCCACTTCAGCACAGTGTCTTTCTCTGTTTCTGCTGCAATTTCTGTTGCAGTCACCGAAAGTCTTCATCTACAACTTGCAGTGTGTAGATTGAGTTCTCACTTCCCACGTCACAGTTCTCATGGGGCAACCGGGACAACGCATCTGCAACTGCATAGCACTTGGAGCTTCTGTACTTCACCTTGCAGTCATACTGGGACAGCAAAATTGCCCAGCGCTGCATCCTTGATGCCACCATGGAAGGTATAGCTGACTTGGGACCAAGTATCACTAATAGTGACTTGTGATCAGTCACTAGGGTGAATGGTCTGCCGAGAAGAACTGATGGAATTTCTTGATTCCGAACACGATGCTGAGCGCTTCCTTTTCTATCTGTGCATAATTGCGTTCACTCGGTGATAGGGTGCTGGATGCAAAAGCAATAGGCTTTTCCTGTCCGTCATTCATGGCATGGGAGATCACTGCACCTACACCATGACTTGAAGCATCACAAGCAAGTTTCACCTCGCGTGTCGTGTTGTAGTGAACAAGGAGTTTGTCACTTGTCAAGTTTTCCTTGCAGATGTCATATGCACATTGCTGTTCCTTTCCCCACGTCCATTTCACATCTTTTTATAGCAGATGATGTAATGGCTTTAGCACAGTTGCTAAATCTGGAAAGAATCATGCATAGAACTGCACCATCCCAAGGAATGATCGTGGCTCTGACACATTGTTGGGTTTTGGAGCATTCACTATTGCTTCCACTTTCGCCTTCACAGGGTGAAGTCCGTTGGCATCCACTTTGAGTCTAAGGTAGACCACCTCTGACTGTGCAAATGCATATTTACTTTGTCGCAGTTTGACATTGCGGCAGTTCAGTTGTGTGAGAACTTGCTCGAGGATTTCCAGATGTTCTACCATGCCCTCTGTGAATATCAGTAGGTCATCCTGGTTGCACACACAGTGCGTAATGCCTTGTAATATTTGGTCCCTGACAGACTGAAATTTTTTCGGGGAGGATTTCACACGATAGGGCAGCTTTGTATATGAATACAAGCCCTTATGTGTATTGATAGTCAAGTACTGCTGACTTTCCTTATCGACATTGAGTTGGGCATAAGCGTGAGACAAATCCAGTTTAGTGAAGACTCTTGCTCCGCTAAGTTCTGCGAACAGATCTTGCGAGGTTGGTAACGGATATTGTTCATCATCAACAGCTGGTTGATTGTGACTTTGTAATCACCACATAGTCGAACAGTTTTGTCGGCCTTGGGTACGGCCACAATTGGCGTTGCCCAGTTACTCTGGTCTGTCTTCACAAGTACTCCATTACGCTCTAATCTGTCGAGCTCTACCTCCACTTGTTGCTTTAGTGCATATGGTACAGGTCTTGGTCGACAATACACAGGTCTCACATTTTGCATAAGTCGAATGTGTGCAGAGTACCCTGTTATTCCCGGGTAACTGTCAGCTTGTTTGCTTATGACGTTTTCAAGACGTGATTTGGACAAATCGACGCTGAAAATCTTCTTCCTGTCTAATTCTATTCTACTCAGCGAATCCTTTTCAAGGAGGGTTGGTTTATTTCTGTAGCTGGCCACTATGATGGGCAGTGTTACTGAATGACCATTATGCTGAACTTTACAGTTCATTTGTCCACAAGTCTCCAAAACTTCACCAGAGTAGGTTCTCAGCTTGACCTTACTCTCAAACAATGGTGTCTGTGGGAATTTTGTTTCGTACAGGTCTTTGCTCATGACCGAACAATCTGCTGCCATGTCAATACACATATCGATTAACTGTTCATTAATCAATAGTTTAGTTTGAAAGTCCTTGCCTTGGCTGGTTGTAGGCTTATCGATGTTGGTTGCATAAATGGTGTACAACCCAAGTTCATTTACATCTGGGTTCACCTTCAAGTTGTGAACTCCTTTCTGGTGTTGTCGCTTGATTCCTGCAGATTGTTGGATTCCTGTTTTAAGCTTGGCCCGACATGCTGTGGCGATATGGCCTTTCTTCTGGCAGTTATAGCACTTGGCCATTTTGAACTGACAAAATTCGGATGAGTGATTACCGTTGAAACGATAACAACTGGCTGAACTTGGCTCCCCGCCATACTTTGGTTTTGGTTTAACGCCTCTTGGTTTGGCCAAAGGCACTGCCTTGTGACTGTAAACGGCCATTGCAGTCCATGGTGGACGAAACTCGCGAACATTCTTTGTTGCCATCTCCATTGTGGTAACAATCTTGCATGCATTTTCGAATGTAAGATCTGGAGTGTTCATGAATTTGGGCTGAATTCGTTCATTCACTAGACCACAAACAAATCTGTTGCGTAGTGCGCGTCCGAGAAAGGTTCCAAAGTTACAATGCAAAGTTAAGTTTTTCAAGGCAACAATGTACTCATTGATTGTCTCATTCTGCTTCTGGTTTCCGAGCCAAATTTATAGCTTTCTGTAATTTTGTTCCAAGTGATATCGTTTTGGTGGTGGATTCTACTGCACCACGAGTTTCTTGGTTGGTGGGAAAGATACTGGAGATCATGTCAGACGTTAAGGGTTCGTTGCGTACAGTACGACTTCAGACTAAGAACAATGTCTTGGTGAGACCGATAACCAAGATATGTCTGCTTCTTGAAGGTGAAGATGAAGATGGAAGAATCGCTAAAGAAGTCTGAATGCTGATATATAATGCATGTTATTTTTGTTTTTTGATATATGTTAAGCTTTTATACCTCCTTTTTTAATATCTATTAGTAATTGCCTCGTTAAATACTCAGAACAATTAGGGGCCGGAATTTGGAGCCATTAAGCTTAAGTAAGTTTATTATAGTCATGTCTAGTTACCTTTAATTATTATCTGCCTGTGTTAATGTGGGTGGGATTTTATACTTAGTCTGGGGCGTGGTTTTGGCTGGAGGATTCTGGCGCAGACTCTCAAATGATAAGTTTTAGTTTGATGTTGAGGCCATGGGAAGAAACATTTTTCTACCATGACCACGAGCATGATTGGGGCATATATATGTTGTCAGGCTATGTACTTTTACAAGAAGAAGTTTTTATGATTTATATGACATGAAAGGAACGACGATTGAGAACGGAAAGTTATGAGTTATTTCATTTGTATTATTACAATAAATAAGCTATTAATTAAGAGGCTGCTTCTGGTAGATTCATCTTTGCTGTTTCAAATGTGTCGTGGAGTGCGTGAGACTACTTTTCTAATCATACCCGACAAATTAGTGGCTATCGAAGGTTGAAAATCTGCCGCTGCAATCATAGTCCCAAGCGCCAATCCAGGCTCAAAGTTCATCTGTTTCCCCATTGAAATAAAATCACTTCAGCCCATCAGCATCACCATATTTCTTCACCTCTCCCTGCCTGTCTTTCCTTTGACACATACTGGTCTTAACCTCTACCTTCCCATCGCTCCTAATTTCTGACCTACTAATCTGGTCCCCACTCACCTGCCTCCCTAGTTTAAACCCTCCCAAATAGCACTATTGAAACTCCATGCAAGGATATTGGCCATCCTCCAGTTCAGATGCAACCCAGCCCCCTTGTCTTGGTCACCTCTGTCCCAGAAGAGATTTCAATGGTCCAAAAACCTGAATTATTGTCCCCCGCACCAACTCCTGAGCCGCACATTCATCTATCCAACCTTCCAATTCCTTCCTTCACTAGCATTTGGCACTGGGAGTAATCAAGAGATTACTGCACTCAGGGTTCTGCTTTTTCAATTTCTGTCTATATTCACTTTGCAGCATATCATCCCTAGGTAAGTCATGTTAAAACTGTAGAAGATGTTGGTAAGGCTCTATTTGATGTATTGTGTACAGTTCTGGCTACCTTGCCATGTGAAGGGTGTCACAAAAATCGAAAGGACACAAAAAATATTTACGAGTATGTTACTGGGTCTGGATGGTTTGATTAAAAGGGGAGGGTGCATAGGCCCTAAAGTGGAGGAGACTGAGGTGTGCCCAGAGGCAGTGGTAGAGGTGAGTGCAATTAAAATATTTAAAGGACAGATACATTGATAAGGAAGGTTTGGAGGAATGTGGACCAGATACAGGCAAATGGGACTAGCTCAGTTGGTCAACTTGGTTTGCAAAGATGTGTGGGACTGAAAGGCCTGTTTTTGTGCTCTATACTCTTTGATTTTGTATCTTTCACTTGCTTCCAGCAACACAATAACCACAACCTGAAGGGTTCTTTCAGATATTTTTTGCCTGTCCAAATAGCAGTAGTTGAGCAAGCATGGTGACTTTTATATATTTATATATTTAATGTAATCTGATGCTATAATGTTCTAATTCCACGTGGCTCCGTATGTCTTTTAATTTATTTTGTGTGGCATTCAGCTGTGTTTCATTTGATATATTTTGTATATTTGGTATAAGGTATAATTGCCTTAACTCAGAATGTTATGAAAAAGGTTTCCAACGCTAAACATCATCTGTCTGTTCCCTTCAGCGATGCTGTCTGACCCGCTGAGTTCCCCCAGCACTTTATTTTTTGCACAAAATTCCAACATTTGCAGTTTCTTGTGTCATTATATGTTCAGGTCCCAAGGAGTCTAAATCTCTGGTGATAATGGTCATACTAATGATAGGTTTTGTTTTCCAATATATTTGAATAGATGATTTGACGGGTTTAAATTCCTTTCACAGGATATCTGAAGTATAATACAGCATATTTTCCCAAGAATTCTTTCAGTAATTACTATCATGCGTGTTCTCTCCTTTATTAGAAAACCTTCCATTTCTTTGCAGGTAATAACACAATTTTCTCTTTTCAAACAAATATATTTTTAATTAAATACAGACTATGAAAGTTTATTTTTATAATGTATAGGAAATAACATTTTTAGTATCTCTTTAAGCTTATTTATCCTCCCTTGTGTTTTCAGTCAGTCAAGAATTTATTGCTATTGATGAGAATAAAACTGATTATCCTTATTAAAAGAATCAGAAGCACTTGCAATGTCACAGCTTTGGGAATAACAATAAAATAAATTAGAGTCAAAAGCATTTTATTGTCATACTAGACCAAGTGGGACCCGTTGGGCCCCATCCCCGAAGCGGGGGTTGGGGGGGGGGGCGGCGCGGCATCACATGGGAGGGCTGGTTCCCGAACGTTACTCACCCCGGAGACAGACACACCCCCGGAGCCAATCACCCCCATCACCCGTTCCCCCAACGCAACCCGTTCCCCCAACGTAACCCTTTCCCCCAACGCAACCCATTTCCACCATTCACTGTGCAGGTCATTTTAAACTTGGTAGGGCATTGTGACGACATAACTATCTAACTGCCAGTGCAGATTTGAAGAAATCCACCTTTTAAATGTCACTTTAAAACTTTTAAAATCATCTAGTATAAAAAATGAATATATTACCAAAACTCTCATCCTGTTTGTTTGTTTCTGCGGGTTGCGTTGGTGGACCAGGCCTCCCGTGGGGGCTATGGGTGAGTGGTGGAATATTGCGTTGGAGAACAGGTTGCGTTGGTGGACCAGGCCTCCTGTGGGGTTATGGGTGAGTGGTCGAATATTGCGTTGGGGGAACGGGTTGCATTGGGGGACCAGGCCTCCCATGTGACAGGGACCCAATGGGTCCCACTTGGTCTAGTACATTACTAAAACTCTCATCTTGTTTCTATCTGTCTGTCTGTCTGTCTGTCTGTCTGTCTGTCTGTCTGTCTGTCTGTCTGTCTGTCTGTCTGTCTGTCTGTCTGTCTGTCTATCTATCTATCTATCTATCTATCTATCTATCATCACGGAACTACACAAAAATGGTACACCTCCTGAAGTAGTGGAGCAGTAACGGAACTGCTCAGCGTGGCTTTGAAGATGCTTCCTGACTCCAATGTGTGGCGGGAGCAACATCCACAATGCAACACAGTGGCTCCTTTGTGTCACCGGTGCTTTCACTATAGAAGGCCTTGAGCAGCCACATGAGCGGCAATGATGCTATGGGTGGAAGTGAAAAGAGATGTCCTAACATGACTGGGTATATCACGAGCAATATGGAATAGTTTGACAGAGTCTAAGAATGTATTAAGAGTTTTGAGCCTTTTTTACTTTCAGATTAGCAACTCCCAAACAAAGTTCGGTTTGTGCAGGATGGATCGGGGTAAATTGCCACATGACACCTGAAGTGTTCAAGATATTCCGAGAAGAATCAGAAAAGAGCTAACAGGAGATCACACCACACAACAGATTTTAGCCCTTGATTGTTACAAATGTTCACATTTTAAATCTCAGCCAGGGAAATCTTCCCGGACACCATCGTAGGCACAGTCCCAGAATTTAACCGTTTACAGAGTTTACAGCACAGAAACTCATTCCATATACCCACCAACATCTGCGTGAAAATATTGTCACTCAGATTCCTATTAAATCTTTCCCTTTGAGCGTCATACGTAATCTTCAAAACTTCAGAGAATGAGGCTACTTTGCTCTGCAGTGTGGTCATCTCTCCAATTTAATCTTGTGCTGCTTTCATCCTTCAGTAAGATAGATTTGTACTGAATCTTACTTACAAATAACTCAAAAGTCCCACTAAATTAACCCCCAGAGCAGTTTATTTTCTGTCGGTCGGTGTGTGATGACAAGAATCTAGCCTTCAAAAATTGCTTTCTTGTTCAGAGTCAATTTTAACTCCATTTATAAACTCCAGGTTTATAACCTGCAACAGATTTAAGTAGAACTATTTAATCCGCTATTAAAGTTGCTGATTCCATCATTTGTGAGTCCATTGAGTAACATCGTTGTAACACAGGCAACAATCAGTGATAACTAGCTATTTCAGTTAAAACTTCTATTGTGGTGCTGAAAGATTAAGAATTATAATTATGAGGTTTGCCATATAGCTAACTTACTTTACAGGCACTGTACTATTTTGTACATGTGTTTCGCAGAGAATGAAACAAAATTGTGTGATTAAAACTGGAGCTGCTATTTCATATTCATCATCTTCAGGTCGATTGTTTGTTTTTGTTTGATTGTTTTTGTGATATTCTGGAGGCAGAAATATATGTTTTCTGGCTACATCTGGATCAAAGAAAGCCAGAGCATTGTTGCTGAAAAAAAGTACTTTGTTCCATTTTCCCTCACAATATCAAAAAACATTATGGTCTTACTGTTTGAACATTCTGTATTTTTCTAATGAATTAGAAACATCAAGTTCAAAGTATTATTTGTAAATGTCAACATGACAAGCATTTTAATTTATCTTGTACATACTTTACTGAACAATATCAATAGGTGACAATTTGTTATGAATTTTCTATTTCTTAGCGAACAATTGACAGACAGAAATCAATTTCTCATGGATCAATTTAATGTAAAATGGGAATAATTCAGTTTAACGTTGAGGAGACATATTATCTGTGCTCCTATTTTTTTAGTTAATTATTTCCAGGTGGCTTTATTCAAAACTATTCAAGTTGATTCACTTTTCTGATATTCTTTTGGAAGTTGTTTCCAATGAAACGGACATCTTCAGTCTCTCCCTACTCCGTCTTGAGGTGTTGACCTGCTTCAAGAAGACTACTATCATCCAGGTGCCAGAGAAAAGCAAGATTTCATGCCTTGATGTCATCCGTCCAGTGGCTTTGACATCCACCATCATGAAGTGCATTGAGAGGCTGGTTAAGGCACACATTAAATCCAGCATATCGAGCAACCTTGATCCACCGCAGTTCGTAAAGCCTGAGATCACCAGGCCTCCTCCGCCGGAATAAACCTGGAATTGCCAGCACCACCGCACATGCACCCAAATGGTGAGGGACAGCACACCCATGCGATGTCCTGGACCTTCTTACGCCTTTGATTAAAATATATCATGTGTGCTCACCTTCCCACTGTATCGGTGTGGTCAGTCCCGAACCTGGTGTCGCTGTATATACCTCGTTATCCCCATCTGATGCCACCTACTTAATCCTGACATACAGTTCCCTTTTCTTTCTGACCAAGTTTACAACCTCCTTGGTCATCATTGGTTCCTTTATTTTGGCATCCATATCCCACCTCCATATTGAAACATGCTGATCCTGCACTTGATCAGCTGGCCTTTAAATTACTCCTTTGTGGACATACCCAATAACACCAGATCCCAATCTACCCTCCTTAGTTCCTGTCCAACGACATTGTAATTTTCCATGGCCCAATTATGTATCTTCCCCCAACATCCAGACCTGTTCCTATTCAAAACATTCATAAAACTTATGAAGTTGTGATCACTCTCCACAAAGTCTTCTTCCATCACAACACCAGTCACCTGGCCAGGTTCGTTTCCCAACACAAGGTCTAATATTGTCCTTCCTCGAGTTGGATTATGAACATACTTTTTAAGAAAACCATCTTGGATGCACCTAATAGATTCTACCCCATCTAATCTTCTTGCCCTGAGCAAGTCCCAGTCAATATTGGGGAAGTTAAAGTCACCCACTACAACAACCCTGTGGTTCTTGCATCCTTCTGTAATCTGTGTATATATCTGATTCTCTATCTCCCGCTGGCTATTCGGTGGCCTATAATATAAATCCCATTTTTCCTTCCTTTTGAGCTCAACCCATAATGCCTGAAGAAGGGTTCCGACCTTATCGCCACCTTTTCTCCATTGATGATGCCTGACCCGTTGACGTACTCCAGCATTTTGTGTCTATCTTCCATAATGCCTCCAGTATGTCCTCTGAGTACAACCATGCCATTCACCCTGATTAGAAAAGCAACTCCTCCACATCTTTTACCCCCCCCCCCCCCCTGTCTCATCTGAAACATCAAAACCCAGGCATGTTGAGCTGACAGCCATGCCCCACTCTCAGCCAGGTTTCTGTAATGGCTACAACATCATAACTCCAAGCTCCAATCCAGGCTCTAATTTAATCAGCTTTACCCACAATCCTCCATGCATTAAAGTAAACACACTTCAGCCATTCATTATCCCCATGAACCTCTCCCTGCCTGTTCTTCCTTTGAGACTTACTTATTATAACCTCCACTTTCTCATCAAGCCTTTCACTTGCTGACCAGCTGCTCTGGTTCCTACCCCTCTGCCACTTCAGCTTAAACCCTCCCAATGAGCACTAGCAAACCTCCCTGCAAGGATGTTGGTGCCGCTGCAGTTCACTGCAACCCCTCCCTTTTCTACAGGTCACTTCTACCCTAGGAGAGATCCCAATGGTCCAAAAATCTAAACCCATTTCCCCTGCATCAACTCCTCAGCCACGCATTCATCTGTCCTATCCTCCTATAGCTACCCTAACACCTAGCAGCGCTAGTAATAAGAGATTACCACCCTTGAGCTCCTGCATTTAAAATCTTTGCTTAAAGGGCCTGTCCCACTGTGGCGACCTAATCCGCGAGTCCAGAAGAGTGCCTTCGACCTTCAAGCTTGAGGGCACTCTCCTGGAAAGCCTCGAGCTGGATCGACGGGTCGCGTCGAAACCGCGAGCTGGATCGACCAACCGCGAGCTGCATCTACCGACCACACACACACACACACTAACACACACACACACACACACACACACAAACACGTCGCGAAGGTGGGGGCCAGGGATAGCGGAGGAGCGCTCTGGGCGATGAAGATAAAGGCAAACGGCTGCCACAAAGTACCGTAAAGCCCCTGTCCCACTTTCACTACCTAATTGGTGACCTCTGCCGAGTTTGCCCTTGACTCATACTTGCAGCATGGTCGCCAGGGGGTCGTAGGAGGTCGTAGGAGGTCTTCGTAAAGGGCCTGTCCCACTTTCACGACCTAATTCACGACCTCTGCCAAGTTTGCCCTTGACTCATACTCGCAGCATGGTCGTCACGAGGTCATAGGTAGGTCGTAGCAGGCTGTGATGCTAGTCGTAGGTACTCGTGGCATCAAGTAGGTCGGGGCGTTTTTTCTAACCTGATGAAAAATGTCCACGAGTAAAAAAGGTTGTGAATTAGGTTGTGAAAGTGGGACAGGCCCTTGACTCTTCCTCATGCTCGTGAGTGGTCTTCGCGTACTCGTGGCCTCAAGTAGGTCGCGGCGTTTTTTCCAGCCTGATAAAATATGTCCATGAGTAAAAAAAAGGTCGGCATGGAAAAGATTGACACTTTTTACTCGTTGGTAGGTCGTAGTAGGTCTCGATGGTAGTCGTAGATAGTCGTAGGTAGTCGTAGTTCGGTAACTGAGAAATAAAATACAAACATGACATCATTTTATCATGTGATCATTTCCCACTCGTAGCTAGTCGTAGTTGGTCTTAGGTGTGGAAGACTGAGGTCGAGGGGGGTCGTAGGAGGTCGTAGACATAGTCGTAGGAGGTCGTAGACATAGTCGGAGGGGGTCTTTTACTTTGGCGAATCAACACGACCTTGACATTTTTTTCAACTAGTGCAGGGTCTTCTAAACTCGTGGATTAGGTCGTCCAAGTGGGATAGGCCCTTAAGTCCTTTAGAGAGCGCGGGGGGGTGGGGGTGGGGGGGAGAGAAGGGGAGAGAAGGAGAGAGAAGGGGAGAGAGAAGGGAGAGAAAAGGGAGACAGAGGGGAGAGAAGGGGGAGAGAAGGGGGAGAGAAGGGGAAGAGAAGGGGAGAGAAAGGGAGAGAAAGGGAGAGAAGGGGGGGGAGAAGGAGTGGAGACACTTTTAAAAAGTTCAATAAAGTTAGCGGGCATTTTACCTACCGATAGGTCTTCCTGGGTCGTGAAACTCCAATGAGCCAATCAAAATGGCCAGTCAGCAAATGAGATGGGCTACGGCTGCCTTTGAGTGCCTGTAAGTAAATAGCAACCCCACTCCACTGCCCTACGAGTGAAAAAGACCCATGTCGACCAAATTTTACTCGCGGAAAATTTTTCAACATGCTGAAATTTTTTTCGCGAACTAGCTGAGGCCGCGAGTAGGCGGGAACCTCCCTCGAACATGAAGGAGAGTTCCAGCCACCTCATATGACCTCCTAGGACCTCATGTCGACCATGCTGCAAGTTTGAGTCCAGGGCAAACTCTTCTAAACTCGCAGCTTAGGTTGCCCAAGTGGGACAGGCCCTTTACTCCTTATATTCACTCCGCAGAACCTAATCCCTTTTTTTACCTATGTCTTTGTGCAGTTGATCAGTTGATCAAACTTTTCTCTTTTATTATTGCAATGAAATAGAGAGCTCATACTGCTGACTTGGAACATATTGGATCCCAGTAGCATGGTCTGAGTAGTGGGCAGGCCTCCATTAATGCACTGATGAAGCCCTATCCATTTAAGAGCAGGCACAGTGCTGCTCCATCTTTCTCAGCTGACCCTGCAATCACCATTGAAATCAATGGGGCTGAGCAACGTGCACAAAGATGGGAGAGCCACAGCCTGAGCGTTAATGTTTGGAAATGTCAGCAAAAATTATTTCTCAACTACAAATGTCTAGTCCTGAATTTGTTGGTATTTACCCACCACATTTTGGCTAATACTTAGGAATATTTCATCTGGCCACCATAGTGTATAAATATCCTTGTGTACAAAAATATCAAACCTTAACTGGGCGGCACAATGTCGCGGCGGTAGCGTTGCTGTCTTACAGTGCCAGAGACCCGGGTTCGATCCTACTAGAGGTGCTGTCATTACGGAATTTGTACGTTCTCCCTGTGACCTGTGTTAGCTTGCTGTGTGTGCTCTGGTTTCCTGCCCCACTCCAAAGACGTACAGATTTGCAGGTTCATTGGCTTGGTAAAATTGTAAATTGTCCCAGTGTGTGTGGAATAGTGTTAGTTTACGGGGATCTCTGGTTGACACGAACTCAGTGGGCCGAAGGGCCTGTTTCCACACTCTATCTCCAATCTAAACTAAACTAAACATATGCTAAAGGCATTTCTCCCAATTTGTATTTGTCAGAACACAAATACCTGAATTTTCTCGTGTTTTCTGTAACTGTACCAATCTCTCGACTTGAACACATCTGACAATAAAATAGTAAGATTAAACGAGAACTTACCAGTTTGAAGTTTGATCTGTATTTTATGAGGAGTTACGATGAGGGATTACGTGAAGAGCCCGCTCAGCACGCATGCGCGGCATACTTCAAAGCAGCGGTGTGGAATCACAGATAGACACAGTTATTGAAGTAAACATAGTAAAGACAAGGAGACATCAGTTTATCAGTTTGACCCATATTATTGAGGGTGGGAGCGGAGGGCACGTAATCCTTCATCGTAACTCCTCATAAAATACAGATCAAACTTCAAACTGGTAAGTTCTCGTTTAATCTTACTATTTTACTTCGGAGTCACGTGAGTGATTCCGTGAAGACTTCAAAGCTCTGTGATTTCAAACCGTGTAACAGTTATTACTTCACGCACTGCCGAAGTCTTTGAGGGAGTGTAAATAGGAGTCATAAACACACTGTGTCTTTACTACTATTTATTGGTAATACACCAACGTTGCTGCCCTAGCTGTACGTGGTCTGTCACGGGAACTAGAGAGAGAGATCATGGGTGGGGAGGTTGCAATTATACTTCTGATATGGGGAGTGGTTAGTAGTGGTGAGGTCACTATATTAAAGGTACATGCACATGTCATCTACATCCTTCCCCTTGGAAACAAGGAGCAATACAGTAGTGACGGGGCGACCACGCCTCATACGCTACGAGCAGGTAAGCAAACAGTTAAACAAACAGTTTGGCTAGCAGCTAAGCAAATTCACCATAGCGGACAGGCGGCTTAACCAGCCGCCCGGACCGGGTACGCAGCTCGCCATCTCCCCCCTCTGCAGGAAGAGCAGGGGCCGGAGCGGGAGCGGGCTACCGAACCGGGGACCCTGGAGGAGAAAGAGGAGGCGGAGGCCGAGGAGGGGATGCAGGCGCAGCTGCGGGTGGACGGGCAGGCGAACGAGGGCTGGCATGTGGAGAGCGGGGCTGGAAGAGCTGAGATGGCAGGGTCCGAGGCATGCGTGGGGCGGCAGGCAGCGTGGCGGACAACGGGGGGGAGAAAGGGTCGGCAGGTGGTGGTGGTGGCTCGTTGACAAGTCGCAGATGTTGGCGGGACCGGCGGTAGATGGTACCGTCGTGGTCAACCAGGTAGGACCGCGGCGAACCAGCATTACCGACGACGGTGGCAAGCTTGGAGTGACCGGAGAGGGATTGCATCCGGACGACTTGACCGGGGAACAGACGAGGGAGGGGATGGCAGGACTTGTCGTGGGAGCGCTTTTGCACGTTGTGCTTGAGGGCAATGCGCTCCTGGACAGCAGCGGGCCAGAGAACAGAGGGTACGAGGGACCGCTGGGTCACAGGGAGTGGAGGTCTCGTGGTGCGAGACATCAGCCGCTGAGCTGGCGAGCCCAAGGCAGGGTCGCGGGAGATGTTTCGAAGATTGAGGAGGGCCAGGTAAAAGTCGGAGTCGGACAGTCTGCAATGCTCCAGCAAGTCTTTAGCACTGCGGACAGCGCGCTCCGCCAGGCCGTTGCTCTGCGGGTACTCTGGACTGCTGGTGTAGTGTTGGAAGTTCCAGCTGGCAGCGAAACCCCGAAACTCGGCACTGGTGAACTGGCTGCCGTTGTCAGATTGGAGGCTCACCGGGGAGCCGAAAGTGGCGAAGTGGCGGCGCAGCTTCCCGATGACGGCCGAAGAGGTGAGGGAGTGCAGCTGATCGACCTCGAACCAGCTGGAATAAGAGTCAACGAGGACCAGGAAGTGCTTGCCACGCCACTCGAAAAGGTCAGTGGCGACAGCCATCCAGGGCAGTTCAGGGGCAGGCTGTTGCAGAAGCGGCTGGCGTTGCTGATGGGGAGCGAGGCTGTTGCAGGTAGAGCAGGCGGAGACCCTCTCCCGGATGTCTTGGGCCATGCCGGGCCAGTAGAACTGATTCTGGGCGTGGGACAGAGTGGCCTCGGCCCCAGGATGACCGCGGTGGGCAGACTGAAAGTAGTGGTCACGCAGCGCAGCAGGCACGACAACCTTGTGTCCCTTCACCACCACGCCGTCGTGCAGAACGAGCTCGTCACGGACCAGGAAGTAGGGCACGGCACCGGCCGGCAAGGATGAAAGACGGTCTGGCCAGCCCTGCCGGATGACGTCGGCAAGCTGCTGCAGGGCAGGGTCCTTGGCAGTGTGCTTGACCAGGGACTGCATCTGCTGTAAAGGCACAATGTTAACGTTAAGCACCATCAGGTCAGACGATTCGTATGGGTGGCGATCAGTGGACGATAGTGGCGCGCGGGACAACGTGTCGGCCACGAACATGTCCTTGCCCTTGCAATACACAATTTAAAAAGTGAAGCGCTGGAGCTGCAGCATCATGCGCTGCAACCGGGAAGAGGCAACGTGGATTGGCTTGTTTAGGATGGTGACCAACGTCTGGTGGTCGGTCTCGATCGTGAAGTTGTTGCCCAGAATGTAGTCCTTGAACTTGGAGCAAGCAAATACCACGGCAAGCAGTTCCTTCTCAATCTGAGCGTAGCGCTGCTCGGCAGGGGTCATGGTGCGGGACGCATAGGAAACGGGCAGCTGCAGGCCATCGTGGAGCTGCAGGCAGGCGGCACCAAGACCGAATTTGGAAGCGTCGCAGGTGAGAACGGTGGGACGCTTTAGATCAAAGAACTTAAGAGTGGGGGTACTGACCAGTCTAGACTTCAGGATGTCAAAAGCTTTTTGGTGATGTGGGAACCAGGCCCAGGCAGTGTCCTTCTTGATTAGCTCCCTCAGGGGCGCACTCAGCTCGCTGAGGTCGGGGATGAACTTCCCCAGGTAATTGACCATGCCCAGGAAACGCTGCAGGCTGGGCACGTCGGTGGGTGAGGACATCTCGGAGACAGCAGCCATTTTTTGCGGGTCGGGCGTCAGCCGTGGATGTTCGGAGGGATGCTGACATGGTGTCGATGGTTTGTTCTGATAATCCCAGTCCCAGAAGTGGTTTGTGCAGAATCTGCAACCCAGGAGTTTGATTTTTTCATGGTACGGGTGGCTTGTGCCCGACACTGGGTGTTAATAACTCTGGGTCACTGGGGAATACCATCGGAGTTTCAACAACCATGTCATGGAGTTTTGGGAACCATGGCTGCGTAGGCCAGTCGGGTACTATCAAAATACCTGAAGCAGAGTCCATTTGTATTGTGCGTAGTCCCCAACTGATGAGGCAGAAGGGAGGAAATGCATAGAAGAAGAATTTCCCCAATCCAGTGCAAACGCATCTACCGCTGCTGCCTCAGGGTCTGGTTCCCAAGCGACATACATAGGTACCTGGTGATTTAGCCTTGATGCAAATAAATCGATATCTGGCGTGCCATATTGCTTGATAACTTTTGCAAATTTTTTGGGGTTTAATATCCATTCGATGTTGTCATTAAATTTACGTGACCTGGTGTCTGTCACTGTATTTAGCTTACCTGGCAGGTAAGTTACTGATAGCCAAATATGTCTTTCGACACACCATTGCCAAATTGTGTTGACCAACTTGTCGCATGATACCGATTTTATGCCGCCCATATGGTTAATGTAGGCCACCACCGTAGTATTATCTATTTGTAACCGTGCACGCAAGTGATGCATATTTGTGCATATGCTTTTAAACCATAAAAGTCACCCAACATCTGTAGATAATTAATGCCCAGTGTAAGTGGTAACGATGACTCTGGGTTAGTCCATCTACTACTTGTTAGTGATGATAATAGGTTGAAATTATGCCAAACGTTTTTTGCCCACCACTGTAGTTATGATATTGCTTCAGTGGGTAACTTCATGACACGATCATAATGACCTGTATGTCGTTTTGGTGCCTGTACCTTTGCTCTTTGTAAGTTTTGACAGTGCAAAGGTCCGAATTGTTTAGCCGGAAATGCTGCTACCATTTTCCCAATTACTCTGTTACTTGTCGAATAGTTGGGAGTACGTGGACCATTAATTGTTGCATGATTGTGCCAATTCAACTGTTTTGTCTCTTGGCAATGTTACAGTCACGTAGACTGAATTAATTGTGAAGCCCAAGTAGTCCATGATTGTGGATGGCTTCAACTTAGATTTATCTGGATGTAAGACAATCCCAGGGTTTCGAATATCTGTTTGGTAGCTGATACAGCTAACATAGTCAATTCCATGGTCTTGCCTATTTTTTTAAGATATCATCAAGATATGCCATGACAATATGTTTTTGTCTTGTGAATATTGCCAGAGTTGGTTTTAGTATCTTGGTGAATAATCTTGGGCTGATGTGAAACCATTGGGTAACGCTTTAAATTGCCATAGCTGCCCCATCCAGGTAAATTTCAGGTATCTGCGATGACCCTTGTGAATGGTACTAAATAATAAACATCTATGAAGTATCCTTTGGAAATTAGTTGTTTGGCAGTAACAACCGTTTCCATTTTGAAATGTATATACTTAACAAACATATTTAGTGAAGT
Source organism: Amblyraja radiata (assembly GCF_010909765.2). Taxonomy (NCBI): domain Eukaryota; kingdom Metazoa; phylum Chordata; class Chondrichthyes; order Rajiformes; family Rajidae; genus Amblyraja; species Amblyraja radiata. The sequence goes on along the minus strand of NC_045964.1, from coordinate 36,001,574 downwards.
TAAGTCAATGATGATGCGACATCCACCATCTATTTGGGTTTAGTGACGAATATTTGATACGAATTCCAAGGGTTCATGTTTCCCATGATACCCTTTGTAATTAGTCTCACCAGTTCAGCTTGTCCCTCTCGTTTCTTTAACGGAGAGGGAAAATACCCTCTGGGGTAAATGTTGAACTGGTGGCAATTTTTCTAGTATGAATTGTATTTTTTATCCACTAAAGCCATTGAGTATATACTGATCACTCGTGATAGACTCCCGTGCTTCTTAAAACAGGTGTAATCTCCCCCCTGTTAGTATTAAGCCCCTATTTTCTATACGTTGGTAGGAACCAGACCCACCTACCTCCATGGTTATGGGTATTCTTCTGTTTCCTGCCGGTCCAATGAGTCTTGCACGTTGTCTGACGTGGCGGTGATGTTGGGGGTTGGCGCATTTTCCATGGGGCCTGCTCTGGGCCCTGGCCTGAAAGGCTTACGGGATTGGCATGCAGGCCCCGAGCTTTCACCAGTACCATGAGGTAGACCCTCCTGGTGGACGCGTTAGAGGTACTGCTGACTGGTTTACGTGTGGTGCTCATTCCAGACCCTGCCCTCTTGCGCCGAATATTTTGGACACTTCGTCCAGTTTTTTAGGCTTGGTTTGGTAACTTAGCCAGACAGCAGGATCTGTGGTTGTGAGGTCGGCGTTCTCACAGTCCTGTAAAAATGTTTGAGTTGAGGGCAGGTTTTATAACTTCCTGAGAAGTTGCGGAGCACTGCGAACAGTAGGGTCAGGTGTTTTGCCATACTACCCTGATCCTCTGGAAAGAGCATGCGAAAATGATAACCGACGTCAGGGATATCGAATTCATTTTAAGATATTTGGGTTTTTAAAAGCTATGCTCAATGTACCCCCCGATAACGGTGGGCACTTTGAGTGAATGCAATTTAGGGGAGGCGTGATGAAATCCAACACCTCATGACTACCTGTCTTGGAGAGGTTTTTTGAAAAGAACAGTTAGTAAGCTGGCCGCCAGTTGAAACTGAAAAGCCATCTCGCTAGTGGTGGAGCCACATAGCGGCCACACCCAGCAGCTCTTCCTGATCCTGTACCTCAAGCATACTCCCGATGTTGTTCAGCCAGTGACCCCTCTTCTTGACCAGCCCAGCTCTGGTTCCCATCAATCCCTCGACAAGGGAGATGGCCAGTGCTGTTAGGCACTGGAGTGGGAGTGTTAGCTCCCTTGGCGGACTTGCCCCTGCTCCTGAAGTAGTCTTGCTGGAGTTTTTAGCTCCATGACCTTCCTCTGGCTTGGAGAAACAGACTCTCTTGTTTCTTGTTTGAAGTGCTGATCCCATCTTCCGTGTCTGCAGGGGTGCCGGCCGGTTTTAAATTTCCCTTCAGTCCGCTGCTGTTGGTCAGACAGCTGTTTTAGCGGATTGGGCATCAGCGCAGCACCCGTGTCTGTGGACCGCAGCGTGTGCGGTCCCATTGCCGCCTCTCCCCCCTCCACTGTCGGCTCCTTCCCTGGAGTCGAACGGGGGCCGCTTCCCTCTGCTGCTTTGCTCCCCCTGGAGCAAAAACAAACGCAAAGACCGACTTTAAACTGAAGGTAAGTACTTACCTAACGTTCCTTTCCTTCAGGCTCGTAGCGGGAGTGCCTGACTCCCGATGCGCCGCTGTTGCACTGCTGGCGTTAATGCCGCGCATGCGTGCTGAGCGGGCTCTTCACGGAATCACTCACGTGACTCCGAAGTAAAATTGGCCTTGTTCCCAAGACACTGAGTCCTATACATGAGTTTGTATCAGATGTGTACTCTTCTTATTGCAAATTTTCAAGCTAGAAGGAAACATTTATTCTTCAATTGATTTATTTTATAGTGTTCTGTGCATTTAAAAATATTACAGAATTGAGATCTGTGCAATATTTTCTGTTTCTTTGAATGGCAGCAGTATGTCGTATTATGTTGTGTTTTTCCAAAATGCGATGTGTTAATTTTAATTTTGATTGAATGAAGCAAAAGTTTAATTTTCATACTTAAACAAATATATGGTGAGGATCTCCAACCCGTGAGATTCTAATGTCTACCCATACCCATGTGTTCACTTGCGTTACTACTGTAATATCTCATCATCATAAGAGATCACCATTAAACAGAAACTGGAACTTTGAAGGCTGGATTCCTGTTTTTCTTGACTGACCTCCTATCAACCCAAAGCCTTGCTAATATCTTCAAGACATAAGAAGCTTGGGACAAACCAGCCCACTTGATTGTTACTCTATCCACGTCCATATTTAGAACAAAAGGTGCTGGAGTAGCACAACGGGTCAGGCAGCATCTGTGGAGGACATGGATAGGTGACAATTCAGGTTGGTACCCTTCTTCGAATTGATTGTAGTGGGGCAGCGGGACAAAGTCTGACAAGTTGCCCAACTTGCCCATACTGACCAACATGTCTTAGGGCTAACGGAATCAAGGGATATGGGGGGAAAGCAGGAACGGGGTACTGATTTTGGATGATCAGCCATGATCATATTGAATGGCGGTGCTGGCTCGAAGGGCCTACTCCTGCACCTATTGTCTATGTTTGACAGATGGAAAGACAAAGAAGAGAGATGAAAAGGAGACAATGGGTGATGGAGGAGAAGGAGACAACAAAGAGTGTCAGATAAGGAGAGAAAAGGAATGAAAGAGGAGTGAAATGTAAAGGCAGGGATATAGGTGCAAGGGGGAGCGCGCGCGGGCAGTTCCTGTGTCTTCCTCTGTCATAGGTTCTCTATAACTGTTGTGTGGACCACCTATATCCTCGTCGATTCTTAGAATTATTTTGGCAGAATGAGTGCAAGGTTACACTAGAAACAGTGAACACATTTACTGTATTCATCACGTTGCAATCAGAGAAATTGTTTCTTAATATCAGTTAGCGAAATAAAGAAACACGTGGAAATAAATCTGATAAAAATACAACTCGGGAAAGGGGAAACAAAAATTAGATGCACAGCGCTTCAAGAGGTAGAAGACCAAAGGAGTGCTGAGTAAAATCAAAATGTAAAAATAGGAGAAAACTGGAAGCATTAAAGAACAGGAAAATCATTACAAAAATGAACAACAAAAATCCAGGAAACAGATGGATGCAGGAATTCTGGCACTTTGGGAAGATTCATTATGTGAAGTAATTGGCCTTATTTCTCAGCAGCTGCAGTCATTTCTGGTTCCATGTGGCACCCGAAGTCAGGAAGACTGTGTTTATAGGAGAAATGGGGACATCCTGATTTCTTCCACCTGCGGAGGCATGTGGCATTCCACCACAAAGGGCAATCTAACTGAGAACAAATAAGACTCATCCAGTGGGAACAATGAATGTTGAATGACGGCAGATCTCACCTCTGTGAATGGAAATCTGTTTTTCCTTGTTTCAACAACAACTCAGTAATATAAAAATGACTGCACATATCTCCTTTAAATGTTGCTCCTCTGTGATGACACGTCCATCCTAAGGTCCACTCCAATCCCTGTCACAGGCAGACAGGCGTGAAGGAGCAGAATATCTGCCTGGCTGCTGGAAAACATCAGCACTCTGCACAGAAAGGTTCTGACTGTCCAACTAATCAGTCAAACTTCATTAAATCAATAATGAAAGTGTCAGGCAATGGAAAATCTACCAAGTTACTGCTTTCCCTCAAAATTATAACTTAGTTACAGTTAGCCAATAGTGCAGACCAAATAATGTATTTTCAAACTGTTGAGAAAAGGAAGAGAAATTAGGAACAGCTTTTACCTATCCACATTTCAATTGCCAATAATATATGCATTCCAGCACAGATTGCAATACATTTGAAACCTCTCTGATACATTCATTAAAATTGATTTTGCTGACAATACTCTTACCTTGCCCGGAATATTTATGAACCAAAGGAAATCCTTGATTGCAGCATGCGAACTAAGTTAGATCATAATGGAAAGGGTTAGAAAGAAAATGTTGTTACTTTGATGATAATTTGTGCCTGGTGCAGGAGCCACAAATGAATACTCTAGTGACTCAACTAAAGAACAATGTAATGATTATTAAGGCAATATATGGTCCATGAATTGTGAGGACCCAAATTATTGTGTCAGACATCACATTCAAAGTTAGAAAAATAATTCAGTTCAGTTTTAGTTTATTGTCACGTGTACTGAGGTACAGTGAAAAGTTTTTGTTGCAAGTTAATTCGACAATCAAACTACTTATAAAAAGCAGTGGTTTATTTGCAAGTCACTAAAACAATCTATATATTGACATTTTAAAGTACAGGACTCTACAAACTAGCTGTTCCAATGTGATATTGTTAGATTGTTATAAAATGACTCACCTCGTGATCCTTCTGCTTAATAGACACACTGATATGCAAAGAACAGCATGTCCTTGCTTCAGGATATAACCTTTTTAAAATTACACCCTGATGTCAGGATTCTATCCTTGGTGCTCCCATAAATGGATTTGCTGATTCTGGGGCCTACATTGTTGGATTGTGATCTAATAATTGGATGAAGGAACTAGTTGAAATTCTTGATTCCAAACAAAGTGATTTATCGTGGATTTGTGCATAATTCAGCTCATTCCTAGTGGGAATGTGAGAAGTAAAGTGATGAGTTTGTCCTGCACCACCATCCAACATACACCTACACCATAACTCGCTGCAACCCATGCTTCGTCGTGTGCATAGTATTGTAATGAACAAGCAGAATGTCACTTGCTAAGCTTTTCTTTCATTTTGCATATGAACATATTTTTTCCATGTTTCATATCAATTTCACATTCCTTTTGTTACACAATGGTGTGAAGAAATTACATGATCCATAAATGTTCACATATAAGTCTGCACCATTCCTAGGAATAATATTAGCTTTGCTACAATTACAGGGTGTGACATATCAAAGGTGGCCTTTATAGACAATAGACAATAGGTGCAAGAGGCCATTCAGCCCTTCGAGCCAGCACCACCATTCAATGTGATCATGGCTGATCATCCCCAATCAGTACCCTGTTCCTGCCTTCTCCCCATATCCCCTGACTCCACTATCTTTAAGACCCCTATCTAGCTCTCTATTGAAAGTATCCAGAGAACCGGCCTCCACCGCCCTCTGAGTCAGCGAATTCCACAGACTCACAACTCTCTGTGTGAAAAAGTGTTTCCTCATCGCCGTTCTAAATGGCTTACCCCTTATTCTTAAACTGTGGTCCCTGGTTCTGGACTCCCCCAACATTGGGAACATGTTTCCTGCCTCTAGCGTATCCAAACCCTTAATAATCTTATATGTTTCAATAAGATATCCTCTCATCCTTCTAAACCCCAGAGTATACAAGCCCAGCCGCTCCATTCTCTCAGCATATGACAGTTCCGCCATCCCGGGAATTAACCTTGTAAACCTATGCTGCACTCCCTCAATGTCCATCCTCAAATTAGGGGACCAAAACTGCACACAATACTACAGGTGTGGTCTCACTAGGGCCCTATACAACTGCAGAAGGACCTCTTGGCTCCTATACTCAACTCCTCTTGTTATGAAGGCCAACATGCCATTTGCTTTCTTCACTGCCTGCTGTACCTGCATGCTTACTTTCATTGACTGATGAACAAGGACCTCCAGATCCTGTTGTACTTCCCATTTTCCCAATTTGACGCCATTTAAATAATAATCTGCCTTCCTGTTTTTGCTACCAAAGTGGATAACCTCACATTTATCCACATTAAACTGCATCTGCCATCCTCCTCACAGTTCACACTGCCACCCAGCTTAGTATCATCTGCAAATTTGCTAATGTTACTTTGAATCTCTTCATCTAAATCATTGATGTATATTATAAATAGCAGCAGTCCCAGCACCGAGCCTTACGGTACCCCACTAGTCACTGCCTGCCATTCTGAAAGGGACCCGTTAATCCTTACTCTTTGTTTCCTGTCTGCCAACCAATTTTCTATCCGTGACAGCACTCTACCCCCAATACCATGTACCCTAATTTTGCCCATTAATCTCCTATGTGGGACCTTATCAAATGCTTTCTGAAAGTCCATTTACACTACAACCACTAGCTCTCCCTTGTCCATTTTCCTAGTTACGTCCTCAAAAAATTCCAGAAGATTAGTCAAGCATGATTTCCCTTTCGTAAATCCATGCAGACTCGGACCGATCCTATTACTGCTATCCAAATGTGCCACTATTTCATCTTTTATAATTGACTCCAGCAACTTCCCCACTAATGATGTCAGGCTATATAACCATATAACAATTACAGCACGGAAACAGGCCATCTCGACCCTTCTAGTCCGTGACGAACACGTATTCTCCCCTAGTCCCATATACCTGCGCTCAGACCATAACCCTCCATTCCTTTCCCGTCCATATAACTATCCAATTTATTTTTAAATGATAAAAACGAACCTGCCTCCACCACCTTCACTGGAAGCTCATTCCACACAGCCACCACTCTCTGAGTAAAGAAGTTCCCCCTCATGTTACCCCTAAACTTCTGTCCCTTAATTCTCAAGTCATGTCCCCTTGTTTGAATCTTCCCTACTCTCAGTGGGAAAAGCTTATCCACGTCAACTCTGTCTATCCCTCTCATCATTTTAAAGACCTCTATCAAGTCCCCCCTTAACCTTCTGCGCTCCAAAGAATAAAGCCCTAACTTGTTCAACCTTTCTCTGTAACTTAGTTGCTGAAACCCAGGCAACATTCTAGTAAATCTCCTCTGTACTCTCTCTATTTTGTTGACATCCTTCCTATAATTAGGCGACCAAAATTGTACCCCATACTCCAGAATTGGCCTCACCAATGCCTTGTACAATTTTAACATTACATCCCAACTTCTATACTCAATGCTCTGATTTATAAAGGCCAGCACACCAAAAGCTTTCTTTACCACCCTATCTACATGAGATTCCACTTTCAGGGAACTGTGCACAGTTATTCCCAGATCCCTCTGTTCACCTGCATTCTTCAATTCCCTACCATTACCATGTACGTCCTATTTTGATTTGTCCTGCCAAGATGTAGCACCTCACACTTATCAGCATTAAACTCCATCTGCCATCTTTCAGTCCACTCTTCCAACTGGCATAAATCTCTCTGTAGACTTTGAAAATCTACTTCATTATCCACAACCCCACCTATCTTAGTATCATCTGCATACTTACTAATCCAATTTACCACACCATCATCCAGATCATTGATGTACATGACAAACAACAGTGGACCCAACACAGATCCCTGTGGCACCCCACTAGTCACTGGCCTCCAACCTGACAAACAACCATCCACCATTACTCTCTGGCATCTCCCATTCAGCCACTGTTGAATCCATCTTGCTACTCCACCATTAATACCCAACCATTGAACCTTCTTAACCAACCTTCCATGAGGAACCTTGTCAAGGCCTTACTGAAGTCCATATATACAACATCCACTGCTTTACCCTCATCAATTTCCCGAGTAACCTCTTCAAAAAATTCAAGAAGATTAGTCAAACATGACCTTCCAGGCACAAATCCATGTTGACTGTTCCTAATCAGACCCTGTTTATCCAGATGCTTATATATAATATCTCTAAATATCCTTTCCATTAATTTGCCCACCACTGACGTCAAACTAACAGGTCTATAATTGCTAGGTTTACTCTTAGACCCCTTTTTAAACAATGGAACAACATGCGCAGTACGCCAATCCTCCGGCACTATTCCCGTTTCTAATGACATTTGAAATATTTCTGTCATAGCCCCTGCTATTTCTACACTAACTTCCCTCAATGTCCTAGGGAATATCCTGTCCGGACCTGGAGACTTATCCACTTTTATATTTCTCAAAAGTGTCAGTACTTCCTCTTCTTTGAATCTCATAGTTTCCATAGCTACTCTACTTGTTTCCCTTACCTCACACAATTCAATATCCTTCTCCTTGGTGAATACCGAAGAAAAGAAATTGTTCAATATCTCCCCCATCTCTTTTGGCTCTGCAGATAGCTGTCCACTCTGACTCTCTAATGGACCAATTTTATCCCTCGTTATCCTTTTGCTATTAATATAGCTGTAGAAACCCTTTGGGTTTACTTTCACCTTAATTGCCAAAGCAACCTCATATCTTCTTTTAGCTTTTCTAATTTCTTTCTTAAGATTCTTTTTACATTCTTTATACTCCTCAAGCACCTCATTTACTCCATGCTGCCTATAATTATTGTAGATCTCCCTCTTTTTCCGAACCGTGTCCAATTTCCCTTGAAAACCATGACTCTTTCCGATTTTTACTATTTCCTTTCAACCGAACAGGGACATAAAGATTTTGTACTCTTAAAATTTCACCTTTAAAATTTCACCTTTAAATGTACTCCACTCTTCCACATCTTTCCCATAAAACAAAAAGTCCCAATTTACTCCTTTTAAATCCTTTCGCATCTCCTCAAAGTTAGCTTTTCTCCAATCAAAAATCTCAACCCTAGGTCCAGTTCTGACCCTCTCCATAATTATATTGAAACTAATGGTATTGTGATCACTGGTCCCGAACTGTTCCCCAATGCATACCTCTGCCACCTGACCCGTCTCATTTCCTAACAGGAGGTCCGGCACCGCCCCTTCTCTAGTAGGTACTTCTATGTATTGCTGCAAAAAACTATCCTGCACACATTTTACAAACTCCAACCCATCCAGCCCATTTACAGAATGTGTTTCCCAGTCTATGTGTGAAAAATTGAAATCTCCCACAATCACTACCTTGTGCTTACTACTAATATCTGCAATCTCCTTACATATTTGCTCTTCCAATTCTCGCTCCCCATTTGGCGGTCTATAATACACCCCTATAAGTGTTGCTACCCCTTTCCCATTTCTCAGTTCCACCCAAATAGCCTCCCTAGACGAGCCCTCTAATCTATCCTGCCAAAGCACTGCTGTAATATCTTCCCTGATAAGCAATGCAACACCTCCACCTCTTGCCCCTCCAATTCTATCACACCTGAAGCAACGAAATCCTGGAATATTTAGTTTCCAATCACAGCCCTCCTGCAACCATGTTTCACTGATCGCCACAACATCATACTTCCAGGTGTCAATCCAGGCTCTAAGTTCATCCACCTTTCTTACAATGCTCCTAGCATTAAAATATACACATTTAAGAAACCCACCCTCTCTTATTCTCTGTTTATTGTCTTTTTCTTCTCTCTCCCCTACATTTTGGGTCAGAGTGCTACCATTCTCTGCCTCCTGCCTCACACACTGACTGCTAGCTTTCCCAATTTGAGTCCCTCCCCCCAACCATACTAGTTTAAAGTCTCCCCAGTAGCCTTTGCAAATCTCCCCTAACTGGCCTATAATTCCCTGTTTTTTCTCTCCCGCCTTTCTTAAAAAGTGGGATAATATTAGCTATCCTCCAATCCACAGGAACTGATCCTGAATCTATAGAACATTGGAAAATGATCACCAATGCGTCCACGATTTCTAGAGCCACTTCCTTAAGTACCCTGGGATGCAGACCATCAGGCCCTGGGGATTTATCAGCCTCAAAGGTTCAAAGGTTATTTTATTGGTCACATACACCTAGGTGTAGTGAAATGCTTCTTGCCAATACAGCACATAAAGAAAGAATACAGACATAACAGTAATAAAGAAATTTAAACATAAAAACATCCCCCCACAATGGTTCCCATTATGAGGGAAGGCACAATGTCCAGTCCCCATCCCATGTCCACCCATAGTCGGGCCTATTGAGGCCTCCACAGTTGCCTTTATGGAGGCCCGATGTTCCAGGCCATTCTCGCCGGGTGATGGTACTCCGGCGTCGAGAGAATCCTCAGGCCTTCAGTCCCATCAGTCTACCAAACACTATTTCCTGCCTAATGTGGATTTCCTTCAGTTCCTCCGTCACCCCAGATCCTCTGGCCACTAGTACATCAGGAAGATTGTTTGTGTCCTCCTTAGTGAAGACGGATCCAAAGTACCTGTTCAACTCATCTGCCATTCCTTGTTCTCCATAATAAATTCACCTTTTTCAGTCTTCAAGGGTCCAACTTTGGTCTTAACTAATTTCTTGCCTCTTCACATACCTCAAGATGCTTTTACTATCCTCCTTTATATTCTTGGCTACCTTACCTTCGTACCTCATTTTTTCTCCCCTTATTGTCTTTTTAGTTATCTTCTGTTGCTCTTTAAACATCACCCAATCCTCTTGCTTCCTGCTCATCTTTGCTATGTTGTATTTCTTCTCTTTTATTTTTATACTGTCCCTGACGTCCCTTGTTAGCCATGGTCGCCCTTTACTCCCCTTGGAATCTTTCTTCCTCTTTGGAATGAACTGATCCTACACCTTCTGTATTATTCCCAGAAATACCTGTCATTGTTGTTCCACTGTCATCCCTGCTAATGTATCTTTCCAGTCAACTTTGGCCAGCTCCTCCCTCATGGCTCCCTAGTCCCCTTTATTCAACTGTAACACTGACGCCTCCGATTTACCTTTCTCCCTCTCCAATTGTAGATTAAACTTGACCATATTATGGTCACTACCTCTTAATGGCTCCTTAACCTCTAGTTCCTTTATCAAATCCGGTTCATTACATAACACTAAATCCAAAATTGCCTTCTCCCTGGTAGGCTCCAATACAAGCTTCTCTAAGCAACGGAGGCACTCCACAAACTCCCTTTCTTGTGGTCCAGTACTAACCTGATTTTCCCAGTCTACCTGCATGTTGAAATCTCCCATAACAACCGTAGCATTACCTTTACTACATGGCAATTTAAAAAAAAAATTATTAGAAGCAAATGTACAAAAATAGAACCAATGGCATATAAAATTATACAGTTATTGTACAGCTTCAATTTTAACTTTTTTGCTTTGAATTAGAAGAAAAGAAAGGAGAAAAAGCAAGAAAGAGAAAAAGTGAGATGTGCAAAGATAGAACCCCTAGACTACCAAAGTAGTGTAGCCAAAGAGTGAATAAATGAAAGAAAGAAGAGAGGAATTGAAAAAAAATAAAAGGACAAAAAGAAAAAGAGAGAAAAAAGTGGTGATATACCAGCCTCTCATCCCTCCCCACCCACCTCACCCAACCTGTAATTAGATTTAAATCCAAAGTTGTGTTGCGCCATGCTATCCTTGTAATAAATCAATGAATGGTGTCCATGTCTTGGAAAAATGAGCTGGATTTTCTGCCAAGCCAAATCTAATATTTTCAAGATGTAGCGTCTCGGACATGTTTATAATCCACATCTTAACAGTAGGGACTGATGTATGTTTCCAAAATTTAAGTATTACTTTTTTCGCTGTTATCAGGCCATAATTAAGGAAACGTCTTTGAAATAGTGATAGCTCAGAACAGGCTTCTGAAGTGCCTAGAGTGATCAGTTCCGTGGCAGGATCTAATTTTATTTTTAGTGTTTTTGAAAAAATCCTCTCCAGAAATTATGTAACTTTATACAAGAGGCAAAGGAATGGGTTATAGTTGTTTCCTGAAGAAGGCATTTATCGCAAATAGGAGATACATTTGGAAAGATCTTATTCAGTTTAGACTTTAAATAATAGTCTGTGCAGTATTTTAAATTGAGTTAACGAATGCCTAACGTTAAGCGAACAGTTATGTATAGATAGAAGGTTTTCCTCCCATCTGTCTTTTAAAAATTTTAAGCCAAGCTCATCTTCCCAAGCTCATCTAATTACTTCTAACGATGGGGTTTCTATATTTAAATGAGTGTTATACAGATATGATATTAACTTGTTTGAATCCGAGTTTCTATTCATACATTCGTCTAGTGTGTCTGGCAACATAGATTGATAGTCTTGGAAAGATGATTTCAGATAGTCTCGTATTTGAAGGTATCTAAAATATTGACTACCTTTCAGATGATATTTCGACTGTAATTCTTGAAATGAGAGAAAAGTTCCCATCTCATAAAAATCTCTGAGTTTTTTAATTCCTAATCTTTCCCAATGTATGAACGTTTTGTCTAAAATAGACGGCTTGAACGAAAGGTTGTTGGCAATTGGTGAGAGAAGAGATAAATTTCTCAGTTTAAGGGTTGACCACTTGTTTCCAGATTCGTAGGGTACTGTACTACATGCCAATTTTAACCCCTGATTCAACGCACCCTATATCCAGGCTACTGTTTGGGGGCCTGTGGATGTCCCATTAGGGTATTTTTACCCTTACAATTCCTTAGTTCTACCCATACTGTCTCCACATCTCCTGTTTCAATGTCACCCCTTGCAAGGGACTGGATTTCATTCCTCACCAACAGAGCTACCCCACTCACCAACAGAGCTACCCCACTCACCAACAGAGCTACCCCACTCACCAACATAACTACCCTTTACTTTCTCCTTCACTAATTGGAAGTCTTTGACATCAACCTTCACACTAAACTACACTATTTCTAATTTCAAAATGTGCATTTGCTTTGCTTCTTCTTTGCATTATTCTCATGTAAACCTTTGAATTATTTCTCTAAATTCAATCAAATTTCTTCTTCTGTGCTCATGGCAATCAACAGATCAACTTGGTAGTGCAAGTTTTGATCCACTCCTTGCAAGATTTCAATCATGACCTGGAAAATTTTAGATTTAGAGATGCAATGTGGTAACAGGCACCACCCATTGATCACCCATACACTAGTTCTATACTACACACTAGAGGCATTTTTTTTGCAGAATGTTGGTGGTACGGGCATGTTGGGCCAACGTGCCTGTTGTCTATTGAATTGCTTTCATTATTTATATTCTAATTGGTATTGCACATTTTGTATTCACAGCCCCAGCTGCATTCCTCCTACATTTCACAGTAAGAAACCAAGTGACTCAGGAAACAGTTTGCACTGAAAAGAAATCTGGCACATATCCAGATTCAATCATGTCATGTACTCAGCTGGGAAATAATGCAGGCAAAGACTCACTCTGTTACGCATTTTAAAAGGACAATGTGTATGCAAATAATTTCCAGTCATTACAAGTTCTGAAGTTAAAGTGTTGCTCAAGAAGCAGAGTAATCAGGAGAAAGGAATGTTATTGCGGTATGATTCCTTTTCCAGTAAGTTCCATTGTCATTTCCAGGAATTTGTAATTGAGTAATGGAGTCATAGAATCATGAAGTCTTACAGCATGGAAACAGGCCACTTTGGCCCAATTTTCCCATGCAGACCAAGATATTTTGTCTAAGCTAGTCCCACCTGCCTGCATTTTGTTATTATAACCCTCTAAACTTTTCTTATCCATTTACCTGCCATAGTTTCTTTTGAATCCTTTCATAGTACCTGTCTCAACAACCTCCTCTGGCAGTTCATTCCTTACATGTGGAAAAAGCTGCCTTCAAGTTCCTATTAAATCTTTCCTCTCTCACCTTAAACCTATGTCCTCCGGTTCTTGATTCTCCCACTGGGTATTCGTGGAGTTTTAATTAAATTAAATCAGGATGTAAACCACACCATGCGATTTCCGTGTTATGGACATGTGAATAGCCAAACATGATCTCACCCCCTATTTCCTCTGAAAGTAAATATTTAGACGTTCTGAGTATGTAGCAGCAAAAGTACACAAGTGATACTGGCCAATGAAATATGCCATTGGAAAGTTTTCATGCAGCACATGAATTTCCCGAGAATTTGGTTAAATAGACCTTGACCTTTTTAATATTGGAGATAAAGTGCTGGAGGGTAGGATGTGTTATTTTACTGAAAATGATATTAGTTTGTAGTTCCAATTAAATATAATCCAATTAAAGCAAAGCATTATCAAGTACATTAATTAAAATAAGTCAACCAATTGCAATTTGATCATAACATGGCTATATAGGATTATAGGAGTCAATTAATAATAAGGATTATGATTTTTTTAACAATCTTCTCAGATTGAACTTTTGGATTTAAAAATTCTCCCTGGTAAAAACCCTAAAACATTATCCAGTCGTAAGATTTCTTGTAATCACTGGATCATTATAATTCTTCTCACATTTAGCTCAATGGATTTGTTTGCAGCTGCTCACGGAGATAGCACCAAGTGTATCTGTTTTTTCTCTCTCTCTCATTTCCTCTTAAACAGAGTTTAAAATGAATTCTTAACAGATGGTCTAAAAATGGGTCAAAACCACAAACTGCTTTAAATATTTTTATCAAAACAGACCACTCTCTGCTTCAATTTTCACAGGCACCAACAAATAAAATTGGGAGCTGATGATTTGATCAGAAGACGGATCCAGAATTCTGCTTCCACTACACACAGCAGATATATTATATACATACAATCTGGTGTTAGCTGTGTAGTGTAGATACAGAGAAGAATGACATTCCAGTTGAGGATTGCATAGTGCATCAGGTGCCAAACAGGTGCAGACTGCCATCACTGCCCCGCATTGCATCAATGAAGATACAAGTTGGCATAATTCTGAGACAATTCTCCTCAAAAAGCACAAGGGAGTTTTGGAATTTCCCCAGAAATCCATGATATCCAAGTCAGGACAGAGAATGAGCCGATGGTGAAAACCAATTCTATAATAGTTTTCATATCATGTTAATTAACTCCTATCACTTCTGTCATGAAACTCCCCAAATATTTTCTGTGGATCTTCAGTTTTTTGATTAGTATCACATTTTTATCAGATTTTTGTTTAAGGATATAAGAAGTAGGAGAAGGCAATCCAGCCCATTGAGACTGCCATTCGTCAAGATCAAGGCTAGCTTTCTACCTTTGTGTCATTTTCCTGCACGCTCAAATAGTTTGTTTCCTTTAATGTCCCGATATCTATCAATCTCTATTTTTAGTGAAATTAATTAGTGGGCTTTACTTACTTACTTACTTACTTACTTTATATTACAGACTCAAGGTCCAGTTAAAAGAGAAGACATTACATAGAATAAATTGCATACAAAAGAGCAATTAATTACATACAAAAGCACAATATATGGTTTAGAAACATAGAAAATAGGTGCAGGAGTAGGTCATTCTGCCCTTCGAGCTTGCACCGCCATTCAATATGATCATGGCTGATCATCCAACTCAGTATCCTGTACCTGCCTTCTCTCCATACCCCCTGATACCTTTAGCCACTAGGGTCACATCTAACTCCCTCTTAAATATAGTCAATGAACTGGCCTCAATTACCTTCTGTGGCAGAGAATTCCAGAGATTCACCACTCTCCGTGTGAAAAATGTTTTTCTCATCTCGGTCCTAAAAGATTTTCCCCTTATCCTTAAAGTGTGACCCCTTGTTCTGGACTTCCCCAACATCGGGAACAATCTTCCTGCATCTAGCCTGTCCAACCCCTTAAGAATGTTGTAAGTTTGTATAAGATCCCTCTCAATCTTCTAAATTCTAGCGAGTATAAGCCGAGTCTATCCAGTCTTTCTTCATATGAAAGTCCTGACATCCCAGGAATCAGTCTGGTGAACCTTCTCTGTACTCCCTCTATGGCAAGAATGTCTTTCCTCAGATTAGGACAATATACTGGGTATCATGCCTGATGTTAAGGGTTTTGTGCGCACAGTATGCCTTCAAACTAAGAACAATGTTTTAATAAGACCAATAACCAAGTTATGCTTGCTTCTAGAAGGTGAAGGTGAAGAAGCATGGATGGATGGCATAGTTTTTGACCATGTCAGGGCTTTCTACCATTTCGGAGCCAGTTGCCGGAGTTTGACTACGAGTAAGATTAAAATGTATTTAAACAAGAAGAAGTTTGGATGAATATTTCACCGTTTTACTTCGACAATAAAGAAACTATTAATCAAGAGACTGTGTTTTGAAGATTTATATTTGAACGGCTTTGAATGTCTCGTGGAGAGCTCCCATGCATAACCACGCTATCTCCTTACCCCCCTTGTCTTCAACATAGTGGCTAGAGGGAAAAAAATCCTTGAACGATATAATAATCTGCCATTATATCCGCTGCCTTCCTAATCATTTCCTGCACTTGCGTTTGTTTTCCACTGACTTGTATACAAGCACACCAAGGTTCCTTTGAATCCAATCTTGCACTATTTAAAAGTAGTCTGATTTTTTGTGCACCAATATAGATGACGCCATATTTTTTACATTAAATTGCACCTCCCACGTTCTTGGCCAATAACTCAGCTTGTTTACATGCATTGAAATTTCACAACCTTCTCCATACTCATGATCCCATCTAGTTTTGTATCACTAGTTAATCTGGAAATATAATATTGTTCATTCCTCAGGATCATCTTGCTTCTTTTCTTAGAGCAGGCACCTGCCCATTCAGATATTTTCCTCTCTGTCAACAACCTTTCACTGCTGCACTATCCTGCTTTCCTCCCCACTTTAAGTCAATTGCCATTCACTAAAAATATGATTGTCAACTACCAATTCTTTAGTAACTACAACTTCTTTAGTAATTACACAAAAAGCTTTTTTTGAGAAAGAAATTGAAACTTTCAAACTTTTGCTTTATGCTTACAATCATAGCAGAACAGGCTGCTCTTCATTCAAGCATCATCAAAAGCAATGTAAGAAAAAGAAGAAACATGTCCGGAGAACAATTCATTTAGCTAAAGATTATTTTGGAGTCAATGCAGCATAGAAACAGGTAAGGCAGACAATGTGGATTGGTTTGTGGATATTACACTATAACCATAGCAAAAACATGGCTAATAGAAGGGTATGGCTGGCAGCTCAATATTCCTGGTTATACAGTGCATTCAGAAAGTATTCAGACCCCTTCACTTTTTCCACAGTTTGTTACGTTACAGCCATATTCTAAAATGGATTATTCAATATTTTTATCATCAATCTACACACAATACCCCATAATAAAAAAGCGAAAGCAGGTGTATTTGCAAAGTAATTAAAAAGAAGTAATTTTTGAAAAGTAATTAAAAATAAATAACTGAAATATCACATTTACATAAATATTCAGACCCTTTGCTCTGACACACACAATTGAGCTTAGGTGCATCCTTTTTCCATTGATTATCCTTGAGATGTTTCTACAAATTGATTGGAGTCCACCAGTGGTAAATTACATTTATTGGACGTGATTCAGAAAGGCACACACCTGTCCATATAAGATCCCACAGTTGACAGTGCATGTCAGAGCAAAAACCAAGCCATGAAAACGAAAGAATTATCCGTAGACCTCTGAGACAGGATTTTGTCAAGGCACAAATCCAGGGAAGTGTATAAAACAATTTCTGCAGCATTGCAGGTCCCGAAAAGCACAGTGGCCTGCGCCATCCTTAAATTGAAGAACTTTGGAACCACCAGGACTCTTCATAGAGCAGGCCGCCCAGCCAAACTGAGCAATCGGGGGAGAAGGGCCTTGGCCAGGGAGGTGAGCAAGAACCCGATGGTCACTCTGACAGAGCTCGTTCCTCTGTGGAGATGGGAGAAACTTCCAGAAGGACAACTATATCTGCAGCACTCCACCAATCAGGCCTTTATGGTAGAGTGGACAGACGGAAGCCACTCCTCAGTAAAAGGCACATGACAGCCCGCTTGGAGTTTGCTAAAAGGCACCTAAACAAGATTCTCTAGTCTGATGAAGCCAAGGTTGAAATCTTTGGCCTGAATGCCAAGCGTTATGTCTGGAGGAAACCAGGCACCGCTCATCACCTGCCCAATACCATACCTACGGTGAAGCATGGTGGTGACAGCATCATGCTGTGGGGATGTTTTTCAGCGGCAGGAACTGTGAGATTAATCAGGATTGGGGGAAAGATGAATGGAGCAAAGTACAGAGAGATCCTTAATGAAAACATGTTCCAGAGCCTTCAGGTCCTCAGACTGGGGTGGAGGTTCACCTTCCAACAGGACAACAACCCTAAGCACACAGCCAAGACAACGCAGGAGTGGCTTTGTGACAAGTCTGTGAATGTCCTTGAGTGGCCCAACCAGAGCCCAGACTTGAACCCGATCGAACACTCGCAGCTTAGGTCTCCCAATTGGGGCAGGCACTTAAATGTCTCACCAACGTCTTATACAACTGTAACACAACCTCCCAATTTCTATTGTTAATACTTTGATTGATGAAAGGGCCTGTCCCACTGCGGGGATCTAATTCGCGAGCTTAGAAGAGTTTGCCCTCGACTCATACTCACAGCATGGTCGACACGAGGTCCTAGGAGGTCTTTGTAACTCTCCTTCATGCTCGAGAGTAGTCCCCGCGTACTCGAGGCCTCAGTTAAGGGGCTGTCCCACTGCGGCGACCTAATCTGCGAGTTTAGACAAGTTTGCCCTCGACTCAAACTCGCAGCATGGTCGACACGAGGTCCTAGGAGGTCCTATGAGGTCACTGGAACTCTCCTTCATGCTCGAGGGAAGTTCCCGCATACTCGCAGCCTCAGCTAGGTCGCGAAAAATGTTTCAGCAAGTTGAAAAATTTTCCGCGAGTAAAATTTGGTCGGCATGGTTCTTTTTAACTTGTAGTGCAGTGGAGTGGGGTCGCCATTTAGTTACAGGCAGTAGAGGGCAGCTGTAGGCAATCTCCTTCGCTGACCGGGCATTTTGATTGGCTCATTGGAGTTTTCAGGACCAGGGAAAACAGACCCGTAGGTAAAATGCCCGCTAAACTTTATTATACTTCTTAAAACTGTATCCACTCTTTCTCCCCCTTTCTCTCCCCTTCTCTCTCCTTCTCTCCCCCTCTCTCCCCTTCTCTCCACTTCTCTCACCCCCCCCTCCGCGCTCTCTAAAGGACTTACCGTAAACTGTGCAGCCGCCTTTTACCTTCCTCTTCATCGCGGGTGTGAATTTCAGACAGCGCTCCCCCGCTTTCCCTGGCCCCTGCCTTTGCGATGTGTTTGTGTATGTGTGTGTGTGTGCGGTCGGTCGATCCAGCTCGCGGTTTCAACGCGGACGGTCGACCCAGCTCGAGGTTTTTCAGGCGAGTGCCCTCGTGCTTGAAGGTCGAAGACAGTCGCTGAAAAGTCATGTTAGTGGGACAGGCCCTGAAGGCTAAAATGCCAAAAGCCTTTTTGACCACCTTATCTACCTGCGACTCGACCTTCAAGGAACCATGCACCTGTACTCCTATATCCCTCTGCTCTACAACACTACCTAGAGGCCTCCAATTTTACTGTGTAGTTGTTCTTGTTCGACGTCCCAAAATGCAACACCCCACACTTCTCTGTATTAAATTCCATCATCCATCAACCATTCCTCCGCCCACCTGGCCAATCGATCCGGATCCTTCTGCAATCGTTCACAACCATCTTCACTATCTGCAAAAACACAAGTGGGGTTTTACGGAAGACTGGGGGGTGGCTAATGTTCTACCATTATTTAAGAAGGGCAGCAAGAATAAGCCAGGGTAGTTCTTTTCCGCACCCTTGCAGAAGACTGATGTCATCAAATTCCTGAATGTATATAACAAAGTCTTGCATCAGTAGTGGGAAAGTCATTGTTCTTAGGGATAGGATTGACTAGCATTTGGATAGGCATGGGTTGATTACAGTCAGGCATTGTATCTTTGTGCATGGTAAACGGAGTCTCACAAATCTTATAGTTATTTTTAAACAGGTCACCAAGTGGATTGATGTGGGCAGGGCAGTGGATGTTTCTATATGGACTTTAGCAAGACCTTTGACAAGCACCCACACGGTAAGCTTGTCTGGATAGTTAGATCACATGGAATCCAAGGTGAGCTAGCCAATTGGATTCAAAACTAGCATGGAGGAAGGAGTCAAAGAGTAGTTGTGGAGCGTTGTTTTGCTGATTGGAGTGCTGCAGTAGTCATTGCAAAGGTGCTGCAGAGATTCACCAGAATGATACTGGGGCTCGTGTGCGTGTGTTATAGGCTGAGACTTTTGTTCTTTGGAGCATCAAAGGCTGGGGGGTTAACCTTATTGAGGTGTACAAGATCATTAAGAGCATTGGTAAAGTAAATGCTCAGTCTTTTTTCCAGGGTAGAGGATTTTAAATCTGGAGAACATAGGCTTTAGTTGAGTAGGGAGAAATTTAAGAGGGACTTCACTACAACTTCTTAATTCAGAGGAATGAGCTGTCAGAGGAAGTAATAGAAGTCGATACAGTTATGACTTTTAACAGACATTTGAATGAATGTTGAATGGATAAGAAGAGTTCAGAAGGTTATGCATGCAAATGGGGCTTGCCCAGCATGACAACTTGTTTGGCATAGACATTGTGGGCCGAAGGTCCTGCTGCCATACTATACAGCTCTATAACTCTGTGGCATGCATACCAGACCCCATACATTTCAGCACACACTTTAGAACTCTGCCATTCAGTTTATATGGTCTCATTGTTTCTGCCAGACTGCAAAAGCAGCCGAATCACATTTTGAAGACTTTTAAATTCCACATTATTATATGTTCAACTTGTAGGTAGGGAGCAATGTGAGCATCAGAGTGCAGATGTTGAACATTGTTTTCTCTCAACTTTGATGACAGCACTACCCCAGCCTCCACCATGTTAGAATTCACTCGTTGGCACTCTTGTCTCAGTAGTACTGGACATATGCATTTAAAAAATGTAAATAAGTTAAATATCATTTCACTTTGCAAATCCAATGACTTCCTTTTTAATCAACATTAAAACCCTGTGTGATTAAATCCATGACAATATGAAATTTTATTTGACCAAATCCTACAAGACCTTAACATTGCATTAACAAATTCTGTTATGGTCTTCATGATTTATTTTTACTATTTTGTATAACATTTTTATAATTCTTTATGAAAGAAATTAGATTGTGTTTATTAATTACGATGAACAATGAATTTACCACTCTCCATTAACTTGAGATAATCCAGAACTCTGCTGCTGTTGTCCGGATTTCAGTTTTAAGTCCCATTCATCTGTCACTTCAATGCTAGATGACCCACAAAGACTCATGCTGAATAATGCCTTGATTTTTAATATACTCTTCTATATTCTTAAATCCATCTGCTGTTTTGTCCTTCCCTATCATTGCTCTTGACAACCTTCAGAAATATCTACGCTCTTCCAATGCTGGTCTTTCTATCATTCTGAACTTAATCACTCCACCACCAGCAGGCAGCAATCTCAGGAATTCTCTCCTAAAATATTCCTGACTTTTTCCTTCTTTGTTTCATAAAATTTATCTCATTGGCAAGATTTTGGTCTTGTCATCATGGTGTCAAAATATGATTGAATAGATTCCTGTAAAATATATGTGCAATTACATTGCCAGTTATTTTTCCTATCTAAATATATTGTGTAGAATATGTCATTATTATTGTACTTTTTCCATGTTGCTTTCTCCTTTGTGATTTTTGCAGGTAACTGATTTGGTAACTGGGTTATTTAATTAATTAGTTGCATGCAAAATAATTTCTTCAAATGAGAATGTTGAAGAAATTGATTCAAATATATTAATATAATTATTTAAATTAAAACTAAATGTAAATTAAAGCTGCACAAATACCATATACATCATAGAAACATACGTAAGATACGACCTGAAGGTGGTGCTGTAATGTGCAAGATCAATTGCACTACAACAGAACGTTTTTGATCCTTCTATTGGTTAATTTGTGATTTTACATGCATTTTCCCCAAAGGGAAAGTTAGCTTTTTAATGCATTCTGGAAAATTCTTTACTGTAACACTCCAAGGTATTTTTGTATTTCTGTAAAGCGTCAGAAAATGAATTGTTGCAGCGCTCAGCAATCTATGGAAAAATGTTTTACCTTCCTGCACCTGGACTTTTCATTGTCATACATTTGCCACAAATCTATTATTGTAGTGTTTTGAAGTCCTTCATCATTATTTCCAGACAATTTAATAGGTTGTAAAGAAGACCACACTTCTCGAGAGTAAACCCCGATCATTGTATCCGTGGGGGGGGGGGGGGGGGAGGGGGGGGGGGGGGGGTGCGTGAAAAAGAAGGAAGAGATGGAGGCAGTGGGCTGTGGGAAGGGGATGGGAAAGAGGGAGAAGCAAGGACTACCTGAAATTGGAGGTCAATGTTCATACTGCTGGGGTGTAGACTACCCAAGCGAAAGCTACGACCAGAACTGCTGAGGAACGCTGAACTGACTTTGGAGCTAGCAATTCATGCTTGTCGGATGGCTGAGACTGTAGCACCACTGGCTGATTTTGAGGGCATGCTGTCCACAAACTCTGTCTGACAGAGGAACCAACGAAACAGATGCTATCCAATTATAAAGACTTGTTTGACGACAAACCCGGCAAACTATCTACAATATATAAGATCATTGTTGACTAAAACGGTCACCCCGATCGTATGTGCTCCTCACACGCTCTTTACAGTCACAATGGCTCGGCTAGCAGTGATCAGCTTCACTGAAGATTCCATCCTATATTTGATAAGTTATTCGCGATTACGGCTTTAAAAATGCCAACTTCCACAAGATTTTTACAAATTCTGATTCACATTTTCCCCCTCTAGGCAGAGAACAGCTTCGCTGAACATTTTATGCTTTATTTCTCGACTTATTACTGATTAAAGTTTAAAAAAATCAAAAGACTTTGAATTTAAAATGACCAGTTTCAACTGATGATGTCACAATGGCTCGGCTAGCAGTGATCAGCTTCAATGAAGATTTCATCCTATATTTCACGTTATTCGCAATTAAAGCTTTAAAAATGCCAATTTTTTTTAAAGCCCACTGCTGAGGGAGGCAGGGGAGTGCTGGAATCTTACATTCGGGAATGGCTTGAGTTGGAGGACCATGCCTCCAGTGGGGGCTACGGGTAGGGAATGGTTGCGTTGGGGGAGCAGACCCAACGAGTCTGCATTTGGTCTAGTATATATAACTAAAACGGTACACAATAGCGCTATGATTTTTCGCCACCTTACTCATCATTCTCCTGTGCTGCAAGTGCAATAGTTTTCTTCCGATCAATGGTATATTTTAAAAGTTATTAAGGTTTAAAAATCTTTAAAATTCAGATTGGTCTCCTCTACTATCAGTCACCGCCATGGAAGGGACGGCGACCCCCTTCCTGCAACATTGCTACACTGATTGGCCGCGTCCGCTGTCTTTCACCGGCGGCGCCTGCCGTTGCACTGCCACAGCCACAGCCACAGACACAGCCGCAGCCACTGGATGTGGCTCGCAATGAGGAGAAAGGCAGCGCCTGTCTCACCCAGCGTTGCACGGCCACAGCCACAGCTGCCGGAGGACGTGGCCTGCAGCGAGAATATTCCAACGTGAAAGGGAAAGGAGGCGGCCGCCTTGCCCGGCGTTGCCTGGCACTTCAGTCGGTCAGCAGCGGCCGGAGGGGATTGTCACAGTTGCCGGAGGGCACAGCCACAGCTACAGCCACAGCTGCCAGAGGACATGGCCCACACCGAGGAGAGGGAGAGGTGAGGGAGGGATTTGGGGAGGGGAGGAGGAGAGGGAAAAAGAAGAGGGAGGCTGAAGAGGAGGGGGGAGGGAGTGCCGGGGGAGGAGGGGAAATAGAGGGAGAGGAGGGGGGGAGTGGGGGAGGTAGTGAGTGGGGAATAGAGTGACAGGAGTGACAGGAGGGCTGTGGGGGAGGTCAGGAGAGATAGTGGGTGGGATAGGAGGTGAGGAATGGGGAGGTCGGGGATAGCAGCAGGATAGGAGGGGGGTAGGGAGGGGAGAGGATATATGGAGGGAGGGAGGGAGGGAGGGAGTGACTGAGGGTAGGGGAAAGGAGAGGGAGGCGGAGGTGAGGAAGGAATTGGGGGAGGGGAGGAGGAGAGGGGAAAGAAGAGGGAGGATGAAGAGGAGGGTGAGAGAGTTGTGGGGATGAGGGGAAATGAGTCGTGCCTGCGCAGTAGGGGGCTATGGGTGAGTGGTGGAATATTGTGTTGGGGGAACGTGTTGCATTGGGGGAACGGGTGAGTGGTGGAACATTGCATTGGGGAACGGGTTGCATTGGGGGATCAGGCCTCCCATGTGACAGGGACCCAATGGGTCCCACTTAGTCTAGTATGTTTTAAATGTATTCTGATTTCAAGATTCAAAACAATAGGTAGTCTATATTCCTAGCCTTCCAATAAAACCAAATTAGTTTTTATTCTTTTAGTGCTCATGCAGTTTAAGCTGCTTTATTTTGTTAAATTGGTCTATAGTCAACATAAAATTTGTTACATAAATTTCCAATCCAATAACGTTTACACTCTAATCAAATCTATGAGATGTTTTGATCAGTCGGATGTTTTCCCAGATCTGGTGTTACTGTTTGTTGTTCCTTTGGGTTTGGTTAAGCTGCAGTGATTTTGTTCTGTAACAGGGATCGCGATACATCCTCCTTGAACACAAGAAAACAAGGAGCAGGAGTAGCCACCAGACTCTTCAATCCTGCTGTGCCATTCAATATGATTATGTGCCAACCACTGTGCCAACCTCTTCCCCAACACTAGGTGGCAGCTTTTCCTATTGTTACACCTTCCTTGTTTTCAACACGTAAGATGTACACGATGACAAGTATTGATGACTATTACCTTTGCTGTGCTGGTAGTAGTTGAATTCTTAACACGTCACCTCTTTGAAGGGAGGGCATTTCCTCAGCTGTCCTGCTGTGCTAAAATGTTTGTTTTCCCCCCTGTCCTTCCTCTGTTTGATCATTCTACTTGGAATTTTGGATTTCAGCATCTTCTAGATAGAAGCATGGTTCTGGAAGTTTATCATTCAGGACACGAGGCCAGAAGTTGGCATAATTTGGACTAAAAATAAACATTGGTGTCAACATACATCGATGTAACTGGAGTCTGAAGAAGGGTTTCGGCCCGAAACGTCGCCTATTTCCTTCGCTCCATAGATGCTGCTGCACCCGCTGAGTTCCTCCAGCAATTTTGTGTACCTTCGATGTAACTGGAGATTGAGGTAAGCATCAGTGTATGTTTCTTTTGCCTCTCTCAGAAGTATTTTGGCTGTATGTGCAGCATCATCCTGCCTTTATATTATTATTGAATTTGAACAGCTGCAAAATTTGTACATTCGTCTGCGGCAAATTGTGGCCTCATATTTGGTTATGAGAAGTATTAATCTTCTATTTTTCAGCCTACTACATTGTCTAGCAATAATGCTAAAGGATTTTAGAACTCAAAAATAATACATTTTTAGCAAAGGGATGGCCAAACTTGAAATCATCCAGCCATAGATATGGTGAAACAGGTCTCCACAGATTTCAGAATTACTGCAGCAAATTGTGAACTATTGCATACAGCCTATCATAATTCAACCAGATTTTCAGCTTTTGACTGCTAAAATTAAATTTTGTTTCTTTAAGATATACATGCTGCAGCATGATATAGATCTTCCTGCCTGATGTAGGCAATCTGTCTATTATTTATCTGTAAGCATAAAATATGTTGCAAATTATATTGCAGACTCTGTCAGAGTTTTGCTTGTGTACAATATTGGTCAGTTATCTTATATAAAAGCCACTCCAAGACCTTACTGAGACATCAGCTTGACATGTCAGCTCTTTTCTATCATTTACATGGAGTATCACTAACCTTGATATGAGCATCTCTTTGACCCATTGAACTATTTGCTCAGGACTGTCCATCTGGCACCATCTGACATCTTTCCTTGAGACCCAATCAGTTTCCAACTCCAACATTCTCCCCCATCTGGTTGAACCTGCTCTCACCCCCAACAACTTCTCTTTTGACTCCTCTTGCTTTCTTCAGGTGAAAGGTGTAGCCAAGGGCATTCATGTTGGCTTCAGCTATGCCTGCCCTTTTGTTGGCCATAACAAACAGTCCTTGTTCCAAATAAACACTGGCACCATCCCCCAACTCTTTCTCTGCTACATCAATGACTGCATTGGGGCTGCCTCCCCCAGAGTTCCCCACATCCTCATGTTTTACCCCACCTGCTTCTCCATCCAACACATAATTCTCCAAGATATCCACCGTCTTCAGCGTAATCCTACCACCAGTCAAATCTTCTCAGCCCCATCCCTTTCCACCTTCTACAGAGACAGCTTCATCCACAATTCCTTAGTTCACTCCTCCTTTCCCACCTAAATCACCCCACCCCAAGTACTTTCTTCTGCAACCAAGCATAGACTAAGCGATTGTTTCGCTGAACACTTGCATTCTATCCACCAATGCCTACTGGACCTGTATATCAATTTAACTCCCCTTCCCATTCCTGTATTGACCTTACTGTCCTGTACCTCCTCCATTGCCAGAGTAAGGCCACATGAAAACTAGAGGAACAGCACCTCATTTCTGCTTAGGTAGCTTACAATCTGTAGATGGTTTATGCATGCAACCAATAATGTAGCTACCTCAGTACCACTAACCACGCCTTAATTATCAAGTATAATAACACTCTCTCTTCCTATCTCTCTCTCTCTCCAGCACGGTGACAGTGCGTGCAGTTAGTGCTGGACCATGTTTAATCTGTGTGTTTATTAAAGAGTTAAGTAAAGTTACAAGTGTGTGAGATTCACTTCTTTACACAATCTAATGGTATAAACATTGAATAATTTTAGCTAACTAACCTACGGACAATACCCCCTTTCTCCACTCCACCCACTTTCCCCCCTCTCTTTTACCTGTGCTCCACCTTCAGACCCAATTCACCCCTCCCTCCCTGACCCCATCCCTTTCCACCTATATTCCTTCCTCTAGCTTCACAACTTGTGTCTCCTTTTCTCATCTCTGGCCTTTGTGCAACGATCTGCCAATCAAGACTCCCCCTTACCTGTATCCACCTATCACCTGCCAAATTTTGTCCTGTCGCTCACTTCTCTTCCAGATTTCTCCCCCCCCCCCCCCCCCCGTCACCACCACAACCAGTCTGAGGAACAATTCCGACACAAAATATCACCTATTTTAATTTTTAGTTCAGAGATACAACGTGAAAACATGGCCTCCAGCCCATCGCGTCCACGCTGACTGGAGCACTCAAAGAAAACCCACAGGGAGAATGTACAAACTTCGTGCAGATAGCACCTCTACTGCTGCATCACTGTGCCTCACTAATCATTGTGCTGACCTATTCATGTTCTCCAGAGATGTTAATCCACTGAGTTGCTCCAGCACTTTGTGCCTTTTTTGTAAAACAGCATTTTCAGTTCCTTGTGTCTCTGTCTTTCCTTGTTAGCTATCTCAGTGGTTCACATGTCTGACTTAAATGGGGAAGGAATATCTGTTAATAGTTAACAAATCCCAGGAAAGGTTGTGTCCCAGCATTACATCAGATTTTCTATTTCCATCATTCCTTTTGCTAGACCTTGTTTGGGCCTCTTTATGATAACGACATGACCTATGAAGAAAGCTTCCTCCGGATTTACCTTTAGTTTCTGTATGCTGTGCATCAATTGCATCTCTCCCATCTGTTCATTAAGGATTTTGGCTTCCTGTTATTGTCCATCTTTGCCCCATATTTCTCAAAAGGCAAAAATATCAAGCATTGTGATCTTTACTCCAGCAAGTGCATGAAACTTCTGATTCAAACTTGACCAAAATGCATCTGTTTATTGCTGATCTTAAAAGGCATCTTCGGGCACCAACATATATTCTGACAACTCTTGACATCTCCCAAATGGTGTGCTGAAGATAACTAAAGAAGAACAAAACCCACAGTTGAACTATATATTCTTCCATGGAAAACGTTTGCTGAGCTCAACAGAGAATGGTTCCTATTCAGTTCATTCTGTAGAACATATTTGTCTAAGCATAACTGCAGCTTAATAGGTTTATCTATACACACCAAGCTTCATACCCACTGGTGTTATGGTATCTGCTGCCAAGAATCTTATAATCTCAATTTTCAGTTTCTTTTTGATAACAACTGGAAATGCTTTGGAGTATGTATGTTTGGAGACTGCTTCCTCTCATGTAGATTTAGATGTTATTTTCTCTCTCGGTTTCCATTTCCTTATTCATCTAGCTTCATGCATATAGAATTTACATTTGCGGCAGCCCTTAATCTCATCACACACTCTTCCTGTGCTGTTATCAGTTCCACTTGTTGGGCTGTATATTTTGATGTTGAGACATAGAATGGATCAGTTGTGATCTTACTCATTAGCTGAGCATTTTCAATGGATTAATTGGCTTACTCCTGCTCCACTTTTTATCTGACTCACTATGCGGTGAATGTTCTGTGATAGCTGTTAAACAGAAAGTTCAGTGAGGTTCCCAAACGATAAACCATGAATTGTGCAAGATCTCCATGACTAATTTGGAGACACATTTTTAACTTGGAATTTGATTGAGATCAAATTTTAAGATTGACTCAATATTACATTCTTTGAGCCAATTGACATTTTTAAATTGATAATAACAATGCAAATATATGCATTTCTTTGTGTGTAAATTGAGAAATAGAGCAACCATATTTTAATGAAATAAGGGGACAGGATTGGAGAGCCAAATGGCCTATTTCTGTCCCATACAATAATTGGGTCTGTAAAGATTAGAAGAAAGTTTCCAGGAAAATGGTGTTTAGCTAAATATAGTCTCAAATATGCAATGCGTAATTACCTTGTCCATTTTACAAGAAATCTCTATTTACATTTATGTAGGCATTAGCAATTAACTCAGTGAACCAATCTGATCGAAGGTCAAAAGATGCAATTAAAAGAATAAAATGCTATTCAAGATTAATGATAATTGCATTGCTGGACAATCTCTAACTCCCCCGTCGACTTATTTCTTAGAGGTACCGAATGATAAATTCTCACTATTATATGACCTTGTCAGCATGATAACAAGTTTTGCATTTAAAAGGTGCAGTACATTAAGCTTCTCTATCTAATTCTTTGAAAAACTGACAAATTGAATGATGGAGTCATTCCTTTTCTAAGCAAAACTGTATCACCATCCTCCAGAAATACGTATTTTTGAAGTGTAAACATATTCATCATTACTTTCAATACAAATGTACAATGCATATTTATGGGGGGGTTTTTCAGCTGTGATGCTGAAGTGAAGAAATGTGCTGCTTCATTTTATGTTTCATCTATATCGAACATTTAAAAGCCTTATACTGTAAATCACCTAAGAACAACATATTTTGAGATTAATGAATCAATATATTATTTAAATCCTACAGTCAAGATTTATTTTTGTTTATGTTAATTGTGTCAATTCAAATTAACGTAAATCTAGCAATGGTTGATCCCATTTAGATGTTACTCAATGATTTTTATCCAAGCAAGCATCAGTTACCTCATTAAGGGTAACCATGAAATTACCATGAAATCAATTACTTTTGGGCATATCCATCTTAAAATTAGTAATGCCTAATTTAATACCAATTGTCAAATACTAGAGGAGATAGCTTTAAGGAGAGAGGGGCAAAGTTTATAGGAGATATGCAGGGCAACTTTCTTACACAAAGGATGATGTGCCTAAAATGTGCTGCCAGGGTTAGTGGTTGAGGAAGATACAATTAGTGTAAAAATTTGCTAGCGTTCACAAAACTATCATTATACCAAGCACCCTTGCCACTCATGTGACCCCCTGGGGTGATACCCCTTTCTTTGTTTGAGGGGGGTTCTCCCCACCAGACCCTGCCCCCCAATGTGCAGCAGCAGAAGAACCCTAGACTGTGGTCCTCCCAACAGAGCCTTTGCGCTGGCTGCACCAAGCTTCATTGTGTCCCCTCAGCACGTACTTCTGCAGCCTGGAATGGGCCAGCTGGCAACATTTCCTGACGGACATCTCGTTCTGCTGGGATAGCAACGTTTCGGGCAGACCAAAGAGCGTCTTTCACCGAGTTGATGACCTTCCAGCAACACTTGATGTTCGTCCCCGTATGTGTCCCTGGGAACAGTCCTCTGTTACGGAGTTAATACTGTTGCAAGATTACCAGTGAAACATATCTCCATTCATTCTTTCCCTAGAGAGAGAAATAACCCATATTATGACATTTCACGTTCAATCAAGAGAGTAACTTAAATTCCATTTAGTACAGATGTACTAGTACACATTGCCTATTTAACTCATTTGGACTGAATGCCTCAGCCAATTTCTTAATATTAAGAAATCCCTCAATGTTGCAAGCACAATATGTCTGTGGCTGTCCCCCCCAACCTCTCCCTTGGATGTTGCTTTGACCCCTTTAACTGGCTGACAGGCCTGGAGAGGATAATCCCCAGCGACATTAGTAAAAGTTGGTTCCAATTAGCTGCTATTGGCTGGCCTAATCGTTAAAAAAAACAGGAATTCAACTAGGCACCAGGGGCACCGCCAATTTTTGTGGAAGACTTGTGAGGGCACAGGATTTCAAAGGGGAGCTCAGCGCACTACTAGAATGCAATTTATAACCCGATGTGAATATTAATAGGCCTGTCCCACTTAGGCGACTTTTTAGAGAACTATCGGCGACTGTCGTAGTCTTGTTGGATCACCGAAAATTGAATGTATCAACCCCATCCTACAACTATGTCTAAGACAACCTACGACAACCTACAACAATCTACGACTTAATTGCCGATACGCTCGTGACAACTGGCGACCCAATAGTGGGGACTGAAGACGACCACCTACGACTCACAGATGACTACACCCATGACCACAGAATTCAAGCTATGACAGAATTCAAGCTATATCAATGTAGGCATCAAGCTACCACTCTGTGGGCATAAAAATCACCACCAAAACAATTACGTCACTTTATAATGATATTTTACTATAAAATGAGTTGCAGGGTGGGGTTTAAAATCATTCAGAGCTATGAATGCAAGGGAGGAACTCATGGAGAAATTGCGCTCAATACAAATACAATACAAAACTCAATACAGCAGCCCTTTTGCTTGTACAGCTGGAAGGCAGAAGGACAAGAACAAGGGTGAAGAAGAAGCCCAAGAAGAGGTCTCAGTGGGTGAAGCCCCATCTTCCAAAGGAGATGCAGGTTGGGCCAGCATGAAAACCTGATAAATGTGCTACAGGAAGAAGATTTGGCTGCTTTCAAAAACTTTACTAGAATACCCCCCTGAGCTGCTTCAGGAGCTGAAGGCAATGGTGGGCCCTCTCCTGGGAAAAAAGGAGACCTATATGAGGAAGCCACTGGAACCAGGCCTGCGCCTAGCCATCACCCTCCACTACCTGGCATCAGGAGACTCGTACAAGAGCCTCTCCTACAATTTTCTTGTGGCCCACAACACCATCAGCAAGATTGTCCAAGAGACCTGTGAGGCCATCATCAATGCTTATGAAGATGAAGTCATGGACTGCCCTAGTACACCAGATGAGTGGAAGAGAGTGGCGCAGGGCTTTCAAGCGCACATGTGGGGCAGTGGACAGTACAATATAGTTCAATTACAAGAAGTTCCATTCAATCGTACTCCTAGCTGTGGTGGATGCTAACTAAAACTTCCTGTTTGTGGATGTGGGCACAACTGGCAGTGTCGCAGATGGTAGGATCTGGAAAGGGACCACCATTGGGAAAGCACTAGAAGAAGGAACACCAGGCTTTCCTGATTCAGAACCTCTGCCAAAAGAAAACAATCCACTACACACTGGTTGCTGATGATGCCTTCCCACTCAGGTCATGGATGATGAAACCATACCCTCACAGGCGGATGTCAAGGGAGCAGAGGATCTTCAATTACAGGCTGTCCAGGGCTGAGAGGGTCGTGGAAAATGCCTTTGGCATCCTCGCCAGCAGATTTAGATGCTTGCTGACTACGATGGAGCAGGAGCCCAAGAATGTGGAGACAATTGTACACGCAGCATGTGTCCTCCACAACCTGATTCGTGCCAGAGGTGCATCAGCAGCCATGGAGGAGGGTGACCGAGTGGACAAGACAGGAAACATCACACCAGGTTCATGGAGAATTGGAGTACAGGCTGCACCTATGGTGCCCCTGAAGAGATTGCCAGGAAACACCGGCAAAAAGAGTGCCAAGGAGTAGAGACCATCTCTGCTCTTACTACAACTCAAAACTAGGTAGCAAACATCCCACACCACAAACAGAAGTCCACCACTCCAGGAGGAGAGCCCACTGCAGACCACAAGATAATTCCCTTTTCAGGTACATCCACATCCTGCCGAAATAGTTTAATTTTAAAAGGTGGACTTCTTGAGTTTGTGTTTCTTAAAGTTAAAACAAAATTATAAAAATATTTGTTCTAAATGCAGTGCATTACTTGCCTTTGTGTTTGTTTGATTAATGAAAACATATTTTTTTAAAATATTCTTTGAAAAGCATTGCTTGTTTCTGTTTTTTCATCAAAACATATAAAAAGATTCGGCCTGAAAATGCAGTGCATTGCTTGTGTTTTAGTGTTAGATTCATCAAAAAGAATAAAAATAATACTACTTTAAATGCAGTGCATTGCTTGTTTTATTGTTACATTCATCAAAATGTATAAAAATAATACTTAAATCCAGTGCAATGCTTGTGTTTTATTGTTTGTTAGATTAATCAAAAAGTATAAAAATAATATTCTTTTAAAAAGTGCATTGCTTGTGTTTTTTTTATTTTTAGATTCATCAAAATGTATAAAAATAATGTTCTTTTAAATTCAGTGAATTGCTTGTTTTAGTGTTAGATTCATCAAAATGTATAAAAATAATATCCTTTTAAATGCAATGCATTTGAAGTGCTTGTGCTTGTTTTCTTCATCAAAATAAATGTAAAGAGTCAGACTTTAAATACAGTGCATTCCTTCCTTGCGTTTGTGTGTGACCGTGCACTGGAATGACAGCGCACCACGTGCAGCTGTTTACATATCCTTTTTTTTTGCAATGAGCCAATGAAAATGACCGGTCAGCAAAGGTGATTAACTAAAACTACCTACGACTACATTGACTTCCTACAACTACATGGCGACCCCACTACAACTGCACCTACGACTCCTGGATTCTCAATAATCTCCATCAAGAACGGAACTCACTATCAAAACATGTAGGGGACGGGGGACACAATTTTTTGGCAGTCACGCACGCATGCGCACACTCACACACACGCGCGAGGCTTCGGAGGCTCAATCCAGCGCTAAAAATGGCGATTTTAAAATCGGGATCACAAAAACTTGGGGGGGATGTCCCCCACCTCTCAAAACATGGGGGGGACGTGTCCCCTCTGGCTCCCCCGGGTTTTCCGCCCATGATCTCCATGGTGTCCAATTTTTGGTCGCTATAACATAGATTAGCCTCAGCTATATGAAAAGATCCTGAGGCTAGGAAGCTAAGGCTGATAGTAAGTTTGACCTTACCAGGGAAAGCAGTTCTGTTGCAAGCCTGTAGCTGAGGCTATAGTTTGCAGTTGACCTTGTAGTATTTAGTTAGAACTTAAAGGAAAGCAAAGCCACCCTGCTCCTTTAATGTTTTTAATGTTTTGGAA
Organism: Amblyraja radiata; assembly: GCF_010909765.2. Lineage (NCBI taxonomy): Eukaryota > Metazoa > Chordata > Chondrichthyes > Rajiformes > Rajidae > Amblyraja > Amblyraja radiata. Next base: position 35,968,391 of record NC_045964.1, on the reverse strand, counting down.
TTCCTTAGCTGATGTTCATGAAAGCTATTGCTTCCTGTTGTCGATATAAAACATATATAGTTGTAGCAAAATTTGACCTGCATTTTATGCCGAAGTGTTTGTTGTTTCTATATACCTTTACTTAATTTTTTCCAGTGAAGTATCTTTTAAGCAGTGACTGTTGATTCAAGATATAGTAAAACTCTGATAATCTACTTTCCAATTTTTTTGGAAAATCCTAACAGTTTGGCATTTGGCGCACCCATCAGTCCAGAATAGGAGTCAAGTGTCCAGTCAGGGATGGAGACGAGATACAGAGTCCAGTGTACTTCTGTGCTTCACGTTGTTTTAGACAAGTTAAAACACTGAGCACATAAATTGAAACACATAAGCTGAAGCTCACCAGCTTTGATTTCCTGCACTCCTTACAAATTCATCAAAACTCAGTATTCTGCTCCCTTTACACTCACTGACGTAATTGAAAAAAATTATACACATACTTTATGTAATATAAAAAAGTGAAATAAAAGTGTGTTATGGTTTTATTTGGGAATGATATAATGACATCCAATGATCCAGATAATTTGTAAGTCCAGCACAATCCAGTCCTGAGGATGAGCAATTATCAGAGTTTTAGAACATAGGACAGAATAGTACAGGACAAGGCATTCGGGCCCACAATATCCATGCTGAACAGGATAGCAAGTTATACTAATCTCCTCTGCCTGCATGTGATCCATATCCCTCCATTCATTGAGTACTTTTAGTCATTGGTAGGTTTTTGATTAGTAAGAGGAGTCAAAGATTATGGGGAAAAGGCAGGAGAAAGGGGTTTTGAGGTAATAATAGATCAGACATGATGGAATGGCGGAGAAGACTCAATGGGCCAAATGGCCTAGCTCTGCTCCTATGTCTTATGGTCTTATTCGGTGTAAATCCTTGTGCCCATCCAAAAGTCTGTAAATGTCAATAATGTAACCAACTCCACCACCACCTGGACAGCGAGTCCAGGCATCCACCACACTGCGTGTAACAAACTTTCCTCACACACCTCTTTTAAACTTTGCCCCTCTCACCTTTAAGCTATGGCCTCTGTCTTTGACATTTCCACCTTGGGGAAAAGGTCCTGCATAATGAACTAAAAGAACCATTCTTATTTTATTAATTACAAATAATTGTTCAACCACATGAAAATTAGAATTGTTTACTCGTTAAAATAGATAGATGTAAATCCTACATTTTTCAGAACCAGATATGGCTAACTAATAGTCTCAGCATAACACAATGTGAGTGCTGAGACAATTGAACATTTGTCAAATGTATTCAAATGATTTGCTTCAAATACTGTTCATGTAACTGAGCAGCTTTGGTGTTTACCACACCAGCTCCTTGTATAATAATATATGTTGATCTTATTGTTTGGTGAGATAGTCAAAACTGATGAGTAACTTCAAGCTTAACTGCAGTCTAGGTTTATCAGCCTGATCTAAATCATATATATATTCTGTCAACACAAGAAGGACAAAATCAAATCAACACAATTAACATAAACTCACATCAAAGTATGATGTCATTGCTGATGTTCAATGCAATAGAAAGGAGGTGAACCAGAGACATTTTCTGTGGTGACAGATACGTAAATCACAACAGATGGTGGATTAGAAATGCATCACTCGGGCCAAGACTGCATGCTGTATCAGAACATTGCCAAGCAATATTAGCATTCTTCTAAGCATCATGTTTTCATGAATTACTTTAAGTATTTTGTTTAAAATGTTATATCTTGAAGCATATCTAACATCATGACTCTGTTTTCCTTCGGAACAGAAACCGGAAAACAGCGGTTTATGGGATTGTTGTCAATATAATCCACAAGAAGAGAGCAGTTATAGATTATTCAACAATTTTTCAACTTTTCTAAACTATCAACACTATGGCAGCAATAACTTCAACTTTTTATCAAAAGTGCACTGCAATCACTGGAAAGATAGACTGTAGTTTAACATTTTGCAATACATTCACAGTGAAATATGAACTATTAAATCATATCTTATCATAAAGGCATAATTAATTATACATCTATCATTATATTGTACACATTTTTGCATGTAGATAGAACATGCCTTACAATATCAATAATCCTCCAACAATAAAATCTCCACCAAATTTAATTCTTGAATATAGCCACTTTTTCCTCATGCATTTATAATACAGACTTTAAGTGTTTAAGGGAGAAAGTTATTAAAGATGTGCATCCTGCATGCATGAGAATTCATCAGCAAATTACATTTATGCATCAAATTATTCAGTTAGTATTAGTGACAGTGAATGTGCTAATGTCAAATTGTACCTAAATCTAGGGATATGCTACCATCTGCATACATCTGTGCATCTGATTTCGATGAGGGGATTACTAGTATGTATAATATATCCAGGTTTGCTGATAATACAAATCTGGTTGACAGTGTGAAGGCAATGATGTGAATGAGTGAGGACATGGTTGTAATATGTTGAAAAATATATGATTATCCACTTAGGTGGAAAAATGATAAGAGAAGATATGTTTAATATGACAAGGGATTGAAAGTGCAGGTTTTCAAAGGGACCTAAATGTTCTTTTACACAAATCACTGTCTGAAGTGGGGTCTCGATCTGAAACGGTGCCTATCCATGTTTTCCAGAGAGTCCATGACCCACTGAGTTACTACAGGAGTTTATGTTTTTCGCTCACTGAAGTATAATGTACAGGTACAACAAGCAAATGGGAAGTAAATATAGTTGGCCTTTATTGCCAAAAGATTTGTGCTAAAGTCATAAATTCATATACCACGGAAACAGGGCCTTTGTCCCTACTTGTCCATGCCCACCAATATAACCCATCTAAGCTGGTCTCATTTCCACGCATTAGGTCCATATTCCTGCAAACCTTTCTTATCCATGTACCTGTCCAAGTGTCTCTTAAATGTTGTTACTGTACCTGCCTCAACTAGCTTCTCTGGCAGCTCATTCCACATAACCACCATCTTCAGAGTGAATTAGTTGCCCAACAAATTCCTATTAATCCTATTAAATAGGATTTGTGGATGTGGATCTGTGGATGATGGAGTCAACCTGGGCCTGCACTTCATCCTACATCACCTAGACCGCCAGGGGACCTATGCGAGGATTTTGTTTGTTGATTTTAGATCTGCATTCAACACCATTGTGCCAGAGCTCCTACACTCCAAACTTTCTGAGTTGACTGTGCCTGAACCCCTCTGTCGGTGGATCACCAGCTTCCTGACAGACAGGAAGCAGCATGTGAGGCTGGGAAAGCACATCTCGGACCCGCAATCGCTCAGCAAACGAGCACCGCAAGGCTGCGTACTCTCTCCTCTCCTCTAATCTCTCTACACCAATGACTGCACCTCCACAGACACCTCGGTCAAGCTTCTCAAGTTTGCGGACGACAAAACCCTGATTGGACTGATCCAGGATGGGGAGGAATCTGCCTACAGACAGGAAGTGACACAGCTGGCGTCCTGGTGCCGTAGCAACAACCTAGAGCTCGATGCTCTTAAGACAGTGGAATTGATTGTAGACTTTAGGAGAGCTTCCCCTCCCCTCATCCCACTCACCATCAACAACACCACAGTCACATCTGTGGAGTCTTTTAAGTTCCTGGGAACCATCATTTCCAAGGACCTTAAGTGGGGGGCTACCATCGACTCCACAGTCAAAAAGGCACAACAGAGGATGTTATTCCTACGGCAGCTGAGGAAGCACAATCTGCCACAGGTAATGATGGTCCAATTCTACACGGCCATCGTAGAGTCTGTTCTCACCTTCTCCATCATGGTCTGGTTTGGCTCAGCCTACAAGCACGACACCTGGAGGCTGCAGCGAACCGTCCGATCAGCAGAGAAGGTTATTGGCTGCAACCTTCCCTCCATTGATGAACAGTACACTGCAAGGTCCAGGAAGCGAGCGGGCAAGATCATCTCTGACCCCTCTCACCCTAGCCACAAACCCTAGCCACACGTCCCTCTGGAAGGCGACTCCGGATTGTCAAAGCTGCCACAGCCAGACATAAAAACAGTTTTTATCCACGAGTAGTTGCTCTACTCAACTGCCAAAAATCTGTAACCTCCCTTTGATCTAGTATTTTGTTGGTTCACATGCTTGATCAAAGGTGTTTTATCATTAATGTTTTATTATTATTAATGTTTAGTGTTTTCTGAGTCATTCATAACTGTCACTGTATGTCATATTGTTACTTGTGGGCAGAGCACCAAGGCAAATTCCTTGTATGTGAATACTTGGCCAATAAACTTACTTACTTACTTACTTACTTAAAGGACTCTGTGCATTCTCCCTATCAATTCCCCTCATGATTTTATACATCTCTATATGATCAGCCCTTAGTCTTCTGCGTTCCAGGGAATAAAGACCTAGCCTGCCTAACCTCTCCCTATAGCTCAGGTCCTTTGAGTTCTGGGAACATCCTTGCAAATCTTCTCTGCACTTTCCAGCTTAATGGCATCTTTCTTATAGCAGGGAGGCCAAAACTGAACACAGTACGGCCTCGTAAATATCTTATATAACTGTAACAGAACATCCCAACTTATATATATTTATACTCAATATCGTGACTGATGAAGGCCAATGTACTAAAAGCCTCTGCTCTACAACACTTCCCAGGACCTTACCATTCACTGCAAAGGTCCTGCCCTAGTTTGACTTCCCAACGTGTAACACCTCACACTTATCTGCAATTAAGGCAAGGCAAGGCAAGGCAACTTTATTTATATAGCACATTTCATACACGAGGCAGACTCAAAGTGCTTCACATAAAAACATGTCATACAATAAATGAAATAATAAAATGAAATAAAATAGAAGAACTAAAAGAAAAGAAAAGCAAAATTAAAAATGCATTATAAAAAGTGCAAAAGTTAAAAGTGCAATGTAGTTAAGATTTAGCTGAAAGCTAAAGTAAACATAAAAGTTTTCAGTCTTGTTTTAAAAGTGGTCAAAGTTGAGGCAAGTCTTAAATCTTCAGGAAGTTTATTCCAGCTATTTGTTACATAGTAACTAAATCCTGCTTTCCCATGTTTTGTATTTACTCTGGGAATCACTAGCAGATTGGTTTCAGAAGATCTTAGCAGTCTAGAAGGCTTATATAGTGGAAGCATGTCAGTGATATACTTTGGCCCTAAACCATGTAGTGATTTATAGGTGAGCAGCAGGATTTTAAAATAAATTCTCTGACATACAGGGAGCCAATGTAAGGATTTAAGAATTGGTGTAATATGCTCAAATATTTTGGTCTTTGTTAGAACTCTAGCAACAGCGTTCTGAACAAGCTGTAGCTGCCTGACAGTTTTTTTTTGGAAGACCTGCAAGGAGACCGTTACAATAATCTAGCCTACTATTAATAAAGGCATGTACAAGTTTTTCTAAGTCTTCAGCTGACATGAGTCCTCTTAATCTTGCTATGTATTTGAGGTGATAGTAGGCCGATTTTGTTACTGATTTGATGTTACTGTCGAAATTTAAATCTGAATCCATAATGACCCCAAGATTTCTGGCTTTGTTTGAAGTTTTCAGGGACAGAGAGTGAAGGTGTTGGGTTACTTTAAGCCTTTCTTTTTTAGCACCAAAAACAATTATCTCCGTTTTGTCCTTATTTAGTTGGAGAAAATTTTGGCACATCCAGTCTTTGACTTGCTCAATGCACTGGCACAACAGATCTATGGGGCGATAGTCATTTGGTGATAGCGCTACATAGATTTGAGTGTCATCGGCATAGCAGTGGTGGTCAATATTATTATTTCGCATGATTTGCCCTAGTGGGAGCATGTAGATGTTGAATAAAGAGGGCCCTAAGATCGAACCTTGCGGTACTCCACACGTCACGTTGGTTGGTTCTGATACAAAGTCGCCAATGGAAACAAAATAGTTCCTATCTTGTAAATATGACCTGAACCAACTTAAGACTGTGCCTGAGAGCCCCACCCATTTTTCCAACCTGTCCGAAAGTATTGAGTGATCAACAGTGTCGAATGCAGCACTGAGGTCTAATAGCATTAATATTGAAACTTTGCCAGAGTCTGTGTTAAGACGGATGTCGTTTACAACTTTAATAAGAGCGGTCTCGGTGCTATGAAGAGGTCGAAATCCTGACTGGAAGTTGTCGTAGCAGCCAGTTGAAGCCAGGAAGTGATTAAGTTGCTGGAGGACAACTTTCTCAATGATTTTACTTATGAAAGATAGGTTTGATATTGGTCTATAGTTGTTAATAATAGAGGCATCTAGGCTCCGCTTTTTTAAAAGAGGTTTAATAACTGCAGTTTTCAAGGCTTTTGGGAAATTGCCTGATTGAAGAGAGCTGTTAACTATTTGCAGTATGTCTATTGCTAGGCAGTCAAAAACATTCTTAAAGAAGTTGGTAGGTAAAGCATCAAGGCAGCAGGTGGATGGCCTTAGTTGTGTCACCGTTTCCACAAGAGTTTTAGAGTCTATGACATTAAAGCATGTCATCATTGCCACGTTACCTTTGCCTAAACAGGGTGGTGATCCAACATTTTTGTTTGAAGCGGTGATATTGATGGCACGTCTGATGCCTTCAATTTTATCTGTATAGAATAATGCAAACTCATTGCATTTCTGCGTGGAATGGAGTTCAGGTGGTAATTGTGTTGGGGGGGGTTGGTCAGTCTGTCAACAGTTGCAAATAGGGTTTTTGCCTTATTGTTGCCTAGTGTTGTTGTTAATGATATTGGAGAAAAATGTTTCTCTAGCACTTTTTAAGTCTAAATTGTAGGCACGGAGGCTCTCTTTATAGATGTCATGGTGAATATGAAGTTTTGTTTTCCGCCAGATGCGCTCAGCTTTCCGGCATTCTCTTTTCTGGGCTGTTACAAAAGCAGCTTTTCTCCAGGGTGCCTTTTGCTTACCAGAAATCATTTTAACCGTAACAGGTGCAATGACATCTATAACTTTCACAATTTTGGAGTTAAAGTTATCTACAAGATCATCAGCAGAACATGGGTTTAGAGGTGGTAAGAAGGAGATGGCATTTTTAAAGAGTACATTAGAATGTTCATTTATATACCGTTTTTTGACAGTATTTGATTTTGTCTGTATGTCGGGAATAAAAGATATATTAAAGAAAACACAGAAGTGGTCAGACAATGAAGGATCAGTCACGAAAATATCAGAAACAATGAGACCCTTTGTGATAATCAAGCCCAGGGTGTGCCCATTACAATGAGTAGCCTCTTTCACATGTTGAGACAGGTCAAATGTGTCTAAAATAGTAAAACATTCTTTTGCACCCTTGTCATTCAAATCATCAGTATGAAAATTAAAATCACCAGTTATAACTAGACAGTCAAAGTCAGTGGAGATGCTAGACAATAATTCTGTAAAGTCATCGAAAAAATTAGCATAATATTTAGGAGGCCTGTAAATAATTAATAGGAGAACTCTGGGGGAACATTTCAATACAGCACAAAGGTATTCGAATGATGGAAAATCACCAAGTGACATCTGTTTCCCCTGAAATACATTTTAAAATATAGCAGCAACCCCTCCACCTCTTTTTCCAGATCTACATACATCAAAAAAGTTATAGTTTGGAGGAGCTGTCTCGATCAGAATGGTTGCACTGTTATTTTGTTCTAGCCATGTTTCAGTTAAAAACATAAAATCCAGTTTAGAGGTGGTAATAAAATCGTTGACTAAAAATGATTTGTTATTAAGAGACCTAACATTAAGCAGACCCATCCTGATGGTATTATTGATAGGCTTTATGGTTGGTTTAGGTTTGGAGGTAATAGGTATTAGGTTTGTTAGGTTAGCAGTGTGTCTAAGTTTCCCTTTGTTTACTCTCTGCGTAGTCACAACAGGAATGCAGAAGGTGCCATAGTTTGACGTAGGCGACCTTGGGTTCAGCTGATTATGCGGAACTTCCTTCGTAATGTGTCTACGGCTGAACCCTTTCTTATCTCAGTAATATTCAGGACTGCTATCAATACAGGAGGGGGGCTGTGGCGCCTTCCGCTTGGTTGTTATCTCCCTGCGGCCGTGACGTGGCAATGGTACTGATATGGGGCGTGGGCTGAGCATCATAGACAGAGATGCAAGTTTAATGCCACCTTTTTCCTGTTTCTTCAATTCATATGGAAAATCATAATGGGAGGAAACAGTGGAGCTGGTGTTGTTATGGCTATGGGAGAGATGAGGGTGGAGGTCATCGTCGATGGGCGAGTGCAGAGGAGGGTGGTGGCCGTTCCTCTCCAAGCCAGCATCAGCAGTGGGGGATGGTAGGGAGGGTAAGGGCGCGTCGATGGGGATGGGTGGGTGGGGGGGGCTGTTGTCTCTCCTCAACGTCTGTGGTCTGACTGCGGCCTGTGTGTCAGACAGTGGCAGGGTAGATGTGTGGGGGGGGGGCTGTTGCCTCGCTTCTCTACCTGTGGTCTGACTGCGGCCTGTGTGTCAGACCGCGGCAGGGTAGATTTGTGGGAGAGCGAGAAGAGAAGATTGTCCCTTAACAGTCTTGAGCCAAACCTGTTTGGGTGTACACCATCTGCTCTGAAAAGATATTTGCGCCCCCACAACAAGTTAAAGTTGTCAATAAAGCTCCTTCCTCTTTCATTGCAGACTCTGGAAAGCCATGTATTCAGTGCAAGTAGCCGACTGAATGTGTTTATTCCCCTGTCAACTACTGGTATGGGACCACTGATGAATGACTTAATGTCTAATTTGTCCAGTGTATCTAATAGTTCAGTAAAATCCCTCTTTAAAAGTTCTGACTGTTCTTTTCGAATATCATTAAATCCTGCATGCACAATTACCTGTGGGATTTTTGGGTTTTCCAGTATAATTGTAGCTAGTTTCTGGTTGACATCACTAACCGTCACATCTGGGAAGCAGCATGTTTTGATCTTCTTACTGGTTATATCCTTTATGGCTGAATCTCCAACAATCAGAGTGTCTGGTTCATCCGCTTTCTGTGTGATGGGACCTTGTTGTCTCTGTCTGCGCCGTCTGTCCGGACGCGCCCCGGGGCTTGAGGTGACGGACCCATGTGCAGCTCGCCTCCCTGGCGACGTGTTCATGGTCCGTCTCTGTCCGCGCCGTCTGTCCGGACGCATCTCGGGGCTCGCGGCAGCTTGCCTGCCTGGCGACGTGTTCCGTCTCCGTTTCTCATCACGTTTCTGCGGGCTGTCGTCCGTGGACTCTCGTAGTGGCAGGAACCTATTTTTCAGCGGCAGAGTTAGCTTCGGGGACGGGCTAATCCGGCTGGTACGTGCTACTTTAGCTTTAGGTAGCCTAGCATTTGGCGTCGAGTGAACTTGTTGATTCACTGTGGTTTTCCGTTTGGGCTTAGCGCCGACTTGGTGCCAGTAAGTGGCAGCTGGAACTGTCTCTCTCTTGTCCAGTTTCGGGAAGGAAATAATGTAGCTTTCATCGTCATCATTTAGTTGTGTGTTTGTCGGAGCTAGCTCAGCTAACTCACCCATCGGCACTGTATCCTGGAGGACGTGTTCATGGTCCGTCTCTGTCGTTGACTCTTGCAGTATTTTTAGTCCTTTGTATTTTTCTAATGCTGCTATCCTCGTTTCAAATATATCCAGTGTCTGCAGCAGTTTGGTGCAGTCTGTGCATTTCCCAGTCTCAGTGCCTTCATGCACGTCAGGACCTTCAGAAGCGCCCAGCGCTTGCTTCATAACGAAATCCATGATTTTAGTTTTACTAAACGCAAATTGTTCACTAAATTGTTCACTAAACAAAACTCTGAGCTCACAAGGACTTGTATCCAAGTCCTTGTCCTTGTCCTTCACAAAAACTAAACAAAACTAAATAAAACACTAAACAAAACACACTAAAACGCTAAAACACTAAAACAAAACTCGGAGCTACAAGGACTTGCTACCTCTCAGTTCGGCAGGTTAATGACCAATGTCATTAACTTCATTAGCCATTCTTCAGCGCACTTGCCCACTTGATCAAGATCCTGCTGTAATTTTTGATAGCCCACTTCACTGACCATAATACCATCTATTTTAGTGTCAGCTGCAAACTGACATCATGCCTTGCACATTCTTGTTTAAATCATCAATATAAACACAAACAGCAATGGGTCTAGCACCAATCCCTGAGGCACACCACTAGTCACAGGCCTCCAGTCTGAAAAACAACCTTTTACCACCACCCTCTGCATCCTTCCATGAAGCCAGTTCTCTATCCAGGCAACTGTATATCGGCGAGACCAAGCGCAGGCTCGGCGATCGTTTCGCTGAACACCTCCGCTCAGTCCGCTTAAACCTACCTGATGTCCAGGGTGCCAAACACGTTAACTCCCCCTCACATTCCCAACTGACCTTTCTGCCCTGTGCCTCCTCCATTGTTAGAGTGAGGCCCAACACAAATTGGAGGAACAGCACCTCATACAGTATTTCGCTTGGGCAGCTTACACCCCAGGGGTATGAACATTGACTTCTCCAACTTCAATTAACCCTTGCTTTCCCTCACACTCCATCCCATCCCCTTCCCAGTTTTCTGACCAGTCTTACTGTCTCTGACTACATTTTGTTATGTCTCTTATTTTTATGCTTGCAGTAGGGCTTACTGCCTACATATAAAGCACTTACTATATCGAGGACAGTCAAAAGCCCATAACTTTCTTAAAAATTAAGAGAACTGCAAGACATTTTCAGTTATTATAGATTGAAGCATTCTGAAACAAATATGAAACAATCTTACTTGGATGACCTGAAATTAAAGCATAGAATTAGTTAGTTACCTAATTGTAGCTAATTACAAAATTCAATTACCAGATCTAAACATCTATCCATTTCTTAAGAAAAGGTTAACATTTTTAAATAGCCTAAGTGTCCAAATAACATTCACACAAGAATTCACAATATAACATGATTTTTAAATCTCATTGTCATGAAATTATAGGCCAAATGGAAGGAATTTATTGTTTAATTCCCGTCAATTAATGGCCATTTTAATCATCTTGCGAGTGGGTTTTTGTGGAACGCGATCGATTGGAACGTTGCAGTGAATTTAAACCCCATATTGGCATGAAAAACACTGCCGGTTTGTATGGGGCCAAAATCACATTTTCGTCAAGGAAATGTTGATTAAAGTCATCCTAAGATGCAAGTTTATATGTAAAATACACGACTTACATTATATTTTGTCCCCTACATGAGATCCGTCCCGTTGTCGGCGTTGACGGCGTTAGAAGTCGCCTTTTTATTTTACTCCAGCGATTAAATTGTCCCGCGATTCTTTTTTAAAACTTCCGAGAACGAAAGTTGGAACGATTATTCTGCAGCAGCTGGCAGGCCGAGAAAATATATCTCGGACAGGCAGGGGAAAACGGCATTTTAATCCCGCCCCCCCCCCCTCAAAGGCGCCAAAGTCGCGCACATGGCCAGTGGCAGAACTGCAGCGCCGCTGAAGGTAAGTATTGTAACATACCTACATTCTGAGGTGAGAAGACCGCTATCCCAGTGCCGAAGAAAAGCAAGATCTCACAGCTTAACAATTAATGCTCAGTGGCCTTGACATCCGCCATCATGAAGTGCATTTAGAGGCTGGTTATGGAATGCAATCAATCCAGTCTACCAAGCAACTTTGCCCCATTGCAGTTCACCTACCGCCATAACAGGTCCACAGCTGATACCATCTCCCTGGCCCTACACTCATCCCTGGAACACCTGGATGAGAGAGACGCCTACATCAAACTTCTATACAGAGACTACAGCTCTGCGTTAAATACCATTATCCCATTCAAGCTCATCTCCAAGCTTACGAAACTTGAAGTCAGCACTCACATTTGCAACTAGATCCTCGGCTTCCTGACCAACAGACCACGTTCAGTGAGGATAGGTGACAAATCATCCCTTGCGGTAATCCTCAACACTGGTGCCCGGCAAAGATGCATTCTCACCCCCCTTCTTTACTCCTTACATACCCACGACAGTGCAGCCAAATCCAAATCCAACTTAATTTACAAATTTGCAGATGACACCAGCGTAGTGGGCCGGAGAACAGGAAGGGTATTCAGAACCTCGTAACCTGGTGTCAAGGCAACAACTTTGCGCTTAGTGCCAGCAAGACAAGAGATTGTGATTGACTTTAGGAAACAAAATGATACGCATACATTGGCAATGACTTGTCCTTTGACCAGCCAAGAAAGCACAGACCAACGTTTAGGAAGTCGGCATGTCCCCAACAACTCTCACCAATTCTACAGATGCGCAATGGAAAGCATTTTATCGGGATGCATCACAGCATGGTTTGGGAACAGCCAAGACCGCAAGAAATTGGAGAGAATTGTAGACGCAGCCCAGACCAACCTCACTTCCATTGACTCCATCTACACTGGACTATCTTTAATTGGACTTTATCTTGTAGTCAACGTTATTCCCTTTATTCTGTATCTCTACACTGTGGATGGCTTGATTATTATGTACACTCATTCCGCTGACTGGATAGCATGCAACAAAAAAACTTTTCACTGTACCTCGGTATATGTAATAATAAACTAAGCAGTGTAGCGTGTGTCTTGGAATAAAGCACGGAGTCGTGTTTAGAGAGAGACACTTTTTATTCTGATCCTCCCGGTTGTAGGGAAGACCAAACGAGAGAAAGATGGCACCCAAACCCCACCCTTTAAAGCCTCCGGCTAAGGGCCGCCTCCGGACTGAACCACTCCTGTGCCGAGGGGTTCGACACTAAGGTGGCACGACCCTTGGGAGCCGCCACAGCAGTGTGGATTGATAACAACATCACCTCCTCACTGACCATCAACACAGGTGCGCCTCAAGGATGTGTGCCAACCCCCTGCTCCAGTCTGTTCACACCCATGACTGCTCAGCTGAGCATTGGTTCAATGTCGTCGCCAACGGCACTATTGTGGTTGGCCAAATACAGGCGGTAATGAGTCAGCATTCAGGGGAAGAAGTAAAGATAAAGAAGGATATAGGCCAAACGCGGGCAAAAGGGACTAGCTGAGATGGGGCATCTTGGTTGGGCCAAAGGGCATGTTTCCATGCTGTATGACTCTTTCTGGTTGAATTGTGCCGCAACACCAAGTTCGCATTCAAAACGGGTTGCCGGTGGTGAGAGTTGGTAGCTTCAAATTTCCGTACGTTGACATCTTCGATGACCTGTCCTGAGTACAGCATGTAGATGTAATCATGAAGAAAACTCCCCAGCGCCTCTACATTCTTAGAAGTTTAAAGAGATCCGGCATGTCACAGAGTAATAAACCTCTGTGGGTAAACTGTAAAAACTACCCTGACTGATTACGTCAGGTATAAAAATTCCAACACACATGAATGCAAGAGGCTGCAGAGAGTGGTGGATTTAGCCTAGCCCTTCCTTCCATCAGAATCATCTATATGAGACATTGTATCAGGAAGGAATCGTCTACCATAAAGGATCCTCGCTATCTGGGTCACTGCTACCATTGGGCAGGAGATACAGAAGGCTGAAGTCATCACTAAGTTTAATATCTAATACTTTCCTACAACTATCGGGTTCTTGCAATCCTACCTTGACAATAGACCATTACAGAGAACTTGTTTCTATTTCTGATTGGGTTTTGCACGAATGTCTTTTTTTTTGCAGGTTTTTTATTTTACTGCCTTGCGGATTTTTCGGTATAATTTATTATAATAGTAAGATTAAACGAGAACTTACCAGTTTGAAGTTTGATCTGTATTTTATGAGGAGTTACGATGAGGGATTACGTGAAGAACCCGCTCAGCACGCATGCGCGGCATACTTCAAAGCAGCGGTGTGGAATCACAGATAGACACAGTTATTGAAGTAAACATAGTAAAGAAAAGGAGACATCAGTTTAACATTTTGACCCATATTAATGAGGGTGGGAGCGGAGGGCACGTAATCCCTCATCGTAACTCCTCATAAAATACAGATCAAACTTCAAACTGGTAAGTTCTTGTTTAATCTTACTATTTTACTTCGGAGTCACGTGAGTGACTACGTGAAGACTTCAAAGCTCTGTGATTTCAAACCGTGTAACAGGTATTATTTCACGCACTGCCGAAGTCCTTGAGGGAGGAAGTGTGTTATCGTAATCAACCAATGAATCTGTTTGTAGAAAAACACAATGGTATTTTTTAACAATAACAACTAAGAAATTAAATTGCTCCCCTGGGCTTAAATTAAATATTTGCAGTCTGTAAAATCTTTTCTGCAAATAAAACAGGTTTTGCCAACGGCTTATTATAAAATTTCTGAACGGTCTACCCCCCGACCATCCTGCTGTAGCCAGGATGTGGTCTATAAGCACGTCCATTCTTTTAGCCGTCGACGTGGATGCTGCCCTGGTGGAATAAAATTTGTACATGTTAGTGTTTATCCCAGCAGCTTTTAGCACCTGCTTGAGCCATTTCGAAATGGTTTGGCTCGTCACCCGACCATAAGTTTTTTTGTGACTGACCCACAAGGCTTTTCATCTCCCTCGAATATTTTGGACGTAATGCCGCGCATGCGTGCTGAGCGGGTTCTTCACGTAGTCACTCACGTGACTCCGAAGTAAAATTTATATTTTTGTGTATTTGTCTCAGTCTAAGTGCATGTGTGGCAACTCCAAGCAGGATGTTCATTGTACCTGTACCTTACTATATGTATATTACAATAAACTCAGTTTGACTTGAAAATCATTCACTGAATATGAGATATCTTGGGTTGTGAAAGTTGCTATGTAAATGCAAGTTCTTCTAGTGTAAACGTGACATGGCTAATAACGATTTGTTCAATTTTTGTAACTGTTTCATAGTCATCTCAATTTTACATAATTCTTACTTCTGCCGTTGTGTGTTTCCCATTACCAGTCTCAGTCTGATTATAGCTTGCTCCCTACCTTTATATCTCTGACTGATCTGAGCTCTGTACTGCTATTCTATCCTTGAAAAGGCAGGGAGCAAGCTGTACCTCAGGTCCTCACTGTTGCTCTTACACTGCTGTGAAGGCAGTACAGATCTACAGTATGTTGTAGTGAATGGGTGTTTTAGTCTGGTTTCCTCCCAAAGACACATTGGTAGGTTAATTTACTACTGAGGATGCGTATGTGCGAGAAGGAAATAAGTGGGAGGATGGGACCAAATTGAATGCTTGAAACGACAGTATAGACTTGGCTGGTTAACTTATCTCCTCTAGGTTGTAAATAAATACGAGAATTTGAATTTAAACAAGGGCTTGCCATTTTGACTGCTTCTTTCACATCTTTCACTGTTTTTGCTAATATTTTATTCAATATCTTCATGACTTAACACATGTGAACAATTTTCTATGCTGGGAGAGCAACATTTAATTTACTGTGACACAAATATTGTCCTCTGTACTAAGTACCAGTAGATCAAAACTTTGGCAAGTTTTCAAATTCAAAAAAGTGCTTCTGTTTTTAGACATTAAATGAGATAATTGCCACATATATCTTGTTTTTTTTTTGGAGCATTTCTTTGGAAAAAGACATAAAAGGAATGCAGTTGCTGGAAACTTGCACTGTCATGCCACTATGTGAATTCCAATACACTTTCATCACTCATTGTGTCTGACTCATCGTATTTGTTAATTATTAAATGTTATTAAATGCTTTTAAATGCCAATACTAGAAATACAACTTAAAATTGAAGTTTCATTTCTGTCCTGACATCCGCACAAATGTTAGGTCATACTTATCAGTACTGGCTGCTAGTGGTGGAACTGGCCCAGGATGACATTGCATAAACCACTGAACACCACCCCTCTGCTCCAGACTTGGTGCTGCTCTGGTGGACGTTGATTGTGCAATTTTCTGCAAATCTCCCTCATTTCAGGCTTGGTAATATGCCTGTTGATTCTGGCCTGCGTTAAATCTGGCACAAGGAGAGCCGTCTCCATTCAAGTGAATGGAAGGCGTTTTGTATTCTTTAAAATTATTTATCTCAGTTAGTGTCAATGATTTTGATTGCTTGTTAATGCTGCAAGTGCTTTTTAGTATTTTAAGTGGTAAAATGCTTTGAAATGTTTTGATTTTTAAACAATATTTTTTATATGAACTAAATGTTTGGGAATATCGACACACCACAACATTAAATGGTCCAGGCTCGACCAGCTGCGCCACTGCGTCACCGTTCTCTGCAAACCTTCCAGCTTATTGACATCCTTTATATGGGATCATCAAAAATGACCACAATATTATAAATTTGGCTGAGCATCACAATAGAGATGAGTGTCACTGGTGGGTAGTTATTTAAGCCCGTTACCTTGCTCTTCTAGACACCAGTTTTATGGATGTCCTTTTAAACCAAGTAAGAACCTCATACTGTAGTAGTAAGCAGTTCAAAGATTCAAAGGTATTTTATTGTCATGTGTACTACATGAAACTCAATTTGAAGAATGTTTGTGAAAGCTCCAGCCAGTTGGTCCATGCAGGGTTTGAGCACGAGGCCAGTTGCACCAACAGGATTGGACGTTTTCCAAGGGTTTACCTTCAAGAACAATCTTCTTATGTTAGCCTCGGAGACTGAAGAAGGTGCAAAGCCAGGTTGGAATATTTTGGAGGACCAAGAAACCAAGAACCAAGAACCAGGTGCTCCACAGAGAAACAGAAGAGTATTGATTAAAGGCATGGCCACTGAAGTAAAGCTGAATGTCAAACTTAATATTATTAAGGTTGGAACTAAAACGATGAGGGTTAGACATCCACTGAGAATCAATTACTAGTCAGAGTAAAGGTCACAGCAGATAGACAAAACACTGCAAGGAACTGCAAAGAGTTTGTATCAGTAGAATGTGATAGGAACGAGAGATCTGGAGGTGTGCTTTAGTACAAGAGGTGTTCAATACGCAATCCCTAATACCTGGCAAGAAAATAAAAATGTTGTTACAGCACTGGAAGAGATGGAGGATGAAATTAAAAAGTGGAGCAGGACTGCTTTCACAGAATGCTGAGGGGAGAGGTCAGAACATGCATGTGCAAACACATTCATCTCAAAATGACATTAGAGTGATGTTCAGGGAATGCTGAATATCTTAGAGATATTTGTAATCTGTTGTCATTACCGATTAAGGATACAAAATCTAACTATGTTTTATATAAGAATAAATACAAAACTGTCACACCTTCAAAAAGATGGCAGGAAAAGTCCCAGGGATGGCACCATTTTCTATGTCAAGTGCATGTACTTGCACAAATATGTAAGCTATAAAATGTAGCCTAACAACCTGCTCCAAATTTACTGCTGACTGAGGAACATTCATGGGTTGTTCCTTTATTGCCTATTATATAATCAACATGGAAACACAGTCAAGATATAATTTGCAAATTCTATCTTGGTTATGTTTACATTTTAAAGATATTTATAGATACAACTTAAGAATTCAATATAGCTGGATTTGCATGGTCACTTATTGATGCACAAGAATGGTTGAAGGATGGTCAATCGTTGTCATCAACAATAATACATAATACCATTTAAAGGCCATCTGGCCATCAACCTCTATTCAACCCCTTCCCAGGCCACATACTCTCTGGAGCCATGATCCTCATGGTCTTTACAGCTTTTGCAAAAGATGACAAGCAGGTTTCACAGAAGCAGAAATCCTCCATTTTGGCAAGTTCCCAAAACCAACCAATCAATCAATCAATCAATCAATCAATCAATCAATCAATCAATCAATCAATCAATCAATCAATCAATCAATCAATCAATCAATCAATCAATCAATCAATCAATCAATCAATCAATCAATCAATCAATCAATCAATCAATCAATCAATCAATCAATCAATCAATCAATCAATCAATCAATCGATCGATCAATCAATTTTATTTGTATAGCACATTTAAAAACAACTCACTTTGACCAAAGTGCTATACATCAGATACAATGGTACACAGACCTAACAATACATACATAAACTGTTTACAGCGCCCTCTCCGAAGGACTCAAAAACGCTAGGGAGTAGAAATAAGTTTTGAGCCTCGACTTAAAGGAGTCGATGGTAGGGGCAGTTCTGATGAGGAGAGGGATGCTGTTCCACAGTCTAGGTGCTGCAACCACAAAAGCGCGGTCACCCCTGATCTTAAACCTAGACCGCGGGATAGTCAGTAGCCCCGTCGGCCGACTTGAGGGACCTGGAGGTAGAATGGTGGATTAGAAAATTGTTGATATGGGGGGGGGGGGCCAAGCCCATTAAGGGCTTTGTATACGAATAAGAGGAACTTGAAGTTGATTCTGTACCGTACTGGGAGCCAATGGAGAGAGACCAGAATTGGGGTGATGTGGTCTCTTTTACGGATGGGTACCCGTCAGAAGTCTCGCTGTGGCGTCTTGAACCAATTGCAGGCGGGACAGGGATGATTGGCTGATGCCAGTGTTGTGATGCCCCTGATCCCCCTCTTCCCCTCAACCCCCCACTCCGCCCGTTGCCCTTCCCCGCAATATTGTGTAGGATGGGGTGTGTTGGGGGATGGTGTTGTGGGGAGGGGGGTGTGGTGGTGGGGTTGTATGGGGGAGGGGGTTGGGGGGGAGGGAAGTGTGGGAGAGGGGGGGTGGGAAAGGGGGGTGTGGGGGAGCAGTGTGGGGGGAGGGGATGGGTGTGTGGGCGGGAGGCATGTGAGGGTAGGGGGGTTTGTGGGCTGGGGGTGTGTGGGGGAAGGGGAGATTGTGGTGGTAGGGGAGGGGGTGTTTGTGGGAGGGGGAGGGGTGTGTGTGGTAGGAGGGGAGGGGGGGTTTGGGAGTGGGAGGAGGCGGGTGTGTGGGCTCAGCGGCTCCCGGACCCGGCTCCGACCGCACTCACCGGCTCCAGGACCCGGCTCCGGACACACTCAATGGCTCCTGTCCCCGGCTCCAGTCGCACTCAGAGGCTCCCGGCTCGTCGTGGTGGTCTCCGCCGCCGCCCGCGGACACAGCCCCGCCCATGGAACACAGCCCCCGCCCTCCCATGAACACAGCCTACCCGCGAAAACAGTTCCCGCCCATCTGCGAACACAGCTTCCGCCCGCAAACATAATTCCCGCCCGCGAGCACAGCCCCTGCCCACACTCTGCTCACTCCGCTCCTTCAGCTTTATTCTCACCTCCGGTGATTGACATTGGGTGCCGGAAGGGGCATTGCTGTCCCGGCGAATGACAGGAGAGAAGACCAATATATTTTGTAATATTTCACCGATCGGAACAAAACTTGATGCACTTGCAGCACAGGAGAATGCCGAGTAAGGTGGCATAAAATTGTTGCGCTATCATCAAAACCCTGGAATCGTCATAATCATAATAATCATATAATCATATTAATCAGAATCATACTTTATTAGCCAAGTATGTTTTGCAACATAGGAGGAAATTGATTTGCCATACAGTCATTCCAATAAAAAGCAACAAGACACCCAAAATACATTTTAACATAAACATCCACCACAGTCACTCCCCCCACATTCCTCACTGTGATGGAAGGCGAAAAAAAGGTTCAATCTCTTCCCTTCTTGTCCTCCCGGCCTCGAACCTTCCGTTGTCGGGGCGATCTTGGCTCCAGTAGCCGGCGGGGTGACGGGGCGAACAAGCTCCCGCCTCGGGGGGCTCTCGGCCTTCCTGCGCCGGGCGTTCGGGGGTGGTCGAACCTCCTGCGACTTTGGAGCTTCCCAGCATCAGTCGCTACCCGAGACTGCGAACTCCTCGATGTTGAAATTCACTTGCCGCTGTTGGAGCGTCGATCCCAGGCAAAGGATAGCAGGCTCTCATGGTAAGTCCACAGCCCCGCGGTGGGGCAGAAAATCAGTCTCGAGCAAGGCCGCCAGCTCCATGAGATTAGGCCGCAGAGCGACCGGAGATACGATTCGGAAAACAATCGCATCTCCGGGAAGGTAAGAGATTGAAAAAAAGTTTCCCCCGACCTCCTCCCCCACCCACCACATAAAACAAACCAGAGAACATTAACACATACTTTTAAAACACACTACAAATAACAAAAAAGACAAAAGACGGACAGTTGGCGAGGCTGCCATCACTGACGGAGCCACCCAGTGGTATATGTTAAGCTGCCAGTCCATGTCTCCATATGGCCATAACACAACTCCAAGGACTGATCGAGGCTCTAAATTCATCTGCAATACCCACAATACTCCTTACATTGTAATAAACACATTGCTGCCCATTACCCTCACCATACTCTTAACCTCTCCCTACCTTCCTTCGAGAATACTGGTCATGACCTTCCAATCACTTTCCATTTGCTCACTTTCTACTCTGGATGCCACTTCCCTTAGCTTTAGTCCTTCCTAGTTAAACTTCCTGCAAGGATATTGAGCCCCTCCTGTCCCTGTTGTACAGGTCACCTCTGCCTCAGAAGAGATTCCAATGGTCCAAAAATCTTAATTTCTGCCCTCCACAGTAACTCCTCAGCTACAGTTTCATCAGTCCTACCCTCCTATTCCAACCCATAGCACTTATATTGGAACTGGGAGTAATCCGGAAATTACTACCCTTTTTAACCTTTTGCCTTGCATTTGTTAGTACATATCTACAGAATGGTTCCGTTTACGGTAAACCTTAAAAATACATTTCTCAATCAAACTGCAGATATGATGTGTTGCAAAATGGATATGCGGTAATCTGGGTCTGTTTTCCTGCTAACTCCTCTTGCATCATTTCAGCCTTGAAATATCATTTTTTGTGGTGCTTCAATAGCAACTAATTTTAACAATAAATTGATGCCGTGACTTCTTGAGCTCTTGTTATTTTCACTGTTCACTGTTATATTTCCTGTTCTGCTATAGATTTGAATAAAACTCATATCCAAAGTTACTCCTGGACAACTAAATGATAACATCTGAAAACACCCAATTCGGATAAATTGTAATGAAAAATGATTAATACAGGTTGAACAATTTTGCGGCAATTGATGCGGCAATTGATGTTCTGCCCATGTCTATAATCCATACTAAGTTACAAGTTGAAATTCCCCGAGTGGCCGCAGATGGCATTGCGAGTGACGAGCGCTCTTTCTGGTCGTGATGCTAGAATTATGAGCTTTCTCATGAGGCTGTTATGAGGATGTCCCTGAGGTATAGATGATTGATACATTCTGGTGAGAGTTGATGGGAATGTGGAGAGAATAAATCATAGAAAAAAATCAAAAGGGAAGTGGAAGCTGTCCAATGGATAGTACAAACTTAATAGGACCAAATGGTCTCCTTCTATGTTATAAATAAATATGAAGAAAAAATATGAACATCTCCAGCAGGAGCAAAGAGTACAACAACCCACAACTCCAACATTCACCCATCTTTCCAGGTTGAGCAGAGTCCTGCCCTATTTGCACAGGAACTCGATTTCCAATGAAGACAGCTGGGCTCAGACATTCATTAGTCTGGGCCTGTCTGCCTGCTTAGCTTTGGGTCAGGAGGCTGAAACAATAGGAGCACCTGCCTATCTGGTGAAGTTTCAATTAGTAAGGATGCTAACATCATGATTTCAGGTCAACTGGATTAAAGTCATGTTTGACTGCTTCTTGCTGGTAGAGATCCTTATCAAAGTAAAAGTAATTGCTTCATTGCAGTATAGTGATGATTACAATGCAAGTGTGGCCCATGGCATGGCTGTTGTATTATTCTAGGCAATGATAAGCATAGCCATCAAAGGAAAATACATTTCTATCTTGGTAGGATTCTTCCGTTTGTCTTTAAGGACTTACAATGGCACTGTCCAAATGGGGAGCCTTCATACACCTTCCACATTGGAGAGGTCTAAGCATGGTCTTTAAATCATTAAAGACCTTCTAGAAATAACAAAGCATTTCTATGCATCGTGTCCTGTATTCACTACCTTTTCTGAGTCACTTCCACTCGTAACGTGCTGCCAGTATGACCAGAGAAGCACCCATTGAATGAGTTGCTCAATAGTTTCATACTTTTCTCCAAGGGTTGCCACCCTGTCCTGATGGAGAAGCGTATATGTGCCGAAGATCCTGAGAGCTAAACTGACTGGAGCAAAGCCCTGGATGGGTCACCCATAGCGAGCAGATTGAGGGGGAGGTTCCTGACAAACCCCGAACCAAGAAAAAGCCCTCAACTGTGGAATGACTGGAGGCTAGTGGCTAGCCAGTAGGCGGAACACCACAGTGGCTGTTATGGAGGAAGAAGGCTTTGAATCCAGATCTGTCACTGTCAAGGAATATGTGGTGGCTGTCCATGTACCAATCTCCCTATGATAAAACATGTCACACACAAGCTTCCAGCTGGAGGGACATACCACCTGCAAAGTCTGTGGCTCCAGGAATGGCCTCTTTAACCATCTCAAGACCACAGAAAGAACCCACCAGGGCAATCATACACAACTTCGAGTGATCGTTAATGATGAGTTACATGCTGCACCAAACAAAGTTTGTGTAGGAAGGAACTGCAGATGCTGATTTAAATCGAAGATAGTCACAAAATACTGGAGCAACTCAGCGGGACAGGCAGCATCTCTGGAGAGAAGGAATGGAGAGACATTTCGGGTCGAGACCCTTCTTCAGATTGATGTCAGGGGAGTGGGAGGTACATAGATAAGGATGTGTATGGGTGTGAAAACAGGACAAAGGGAATGAAGAACAAGGAAAAAGTAGAATAGATCATTGTTAGTTGGGAGAAGTTAACAACAAAGTAACAAAAATAAAATATAGTCAGAGACAGTAAGACTAGTCGTGGAACTGAGGAGGAGGGAAAGCAAGCGTTACTTGGTTAGAGAAGTCAATGTTTATACTGCTGTGGTATAAGCTGCCCATGTGAAATATAAGGTGATGTTCCTCCAATTTGCACTGGACCTCACTCTAACAATGGAGGAGGCCCAGTACAGAAAGGTCAGTGTGGGAATGGGAGGGGGAGTTAAAGGGTTTAGCAACCTGGAGATCACGTAGGTTTAGGCGGACTGAGTGGAAGTGTTCAGCAAAACGATCGCTGAACCTGCGCTTGGTTTCGCCGCCAAACACATATTGTTCGAACACATAATCTGGGGATTCTGACAGATGTTTCAATAATATGTAGCCAGTTTTGGAGTTGCCTTACAAGGTGTCCTGATATTGTCAGGGTGGTCCTTTAAATCACAACTGACTTAAAACATATTATGTTCTTTGCTTTCTTGTGTCTGTCAGTAATAGTCATTTTCTGGAGCTAAGAGCTCCCATTTTATTGCACAATGACTGATGCATTTGATATGCTTTTGATACTGGGGAAAAAACTGGATGTGTTAACTTGGACCATAGCTCAAAAACGTGGTCCAGTTTCGTGATTGGCACGATTTCACTTGGAAATGACCACTGGCGTGATTTATTTCGGATAAAAATTATTTTTAAGTTATGTTGTACTGAAAAAAAAGCGCTATTGAATCCAATCCCTAGACATATGCATTTCCGATCTTTACACATATTTGTTGGCATTTAATCCCTAAAATTGGATTCTTTATCAGCCAGTCTTACTAAACAGGCTTTTGTTTGTTGCTATGTGTGCATTGGCTCATGTACTGTATGTCTGCATTTTTAAGATCCATAGTACATGACTAAACACTGAGCAGGTTTGAGTGGGAGCCGAGCAGATGTTTAAAGTGAAATGCATGAATGAAATCAGTTTATCTTTATTCACTTCAGTAATTTTTTTAATATTTCCTGTTTAGGGAGAAAAGCAGCAACTGAATATTTTAAGTACTATTTTGCTTCGGTGCAAAATACACGAACTGTGCTTTGTAAAACAAACATACATTTTTCTTCAATGATACTATGTCTGTTTTTTGATACATTCTGCTTTGAATAATTGAGGTTAGTAATGAGGCAGAACGGCTTCCTGGCCAAATAGAAAGCAACAACTAAACAACGTAGCAATTTTTGATGATAAATGTCTCGCAAAGACTTTAAAATTACAATTTATTTGGAAATGATATATGAATTAAATGTTTTGTTTGGTATAGTTTAACATGAGCGAAATACAATTTTATGTTCCTTTTTAAGACACTTATTTAATCACTTTAAAAGAATGGAAGCACCATTCTTTTAAAGTTTAACTGTTCTAAACAATTGAATTCTATAATCTATAAGCATCCCTTATAAGTACAAAATTAAAGGCTGATGTAAAATTGCAGGAGACAAGTAAAAACTTGTGCATTCATAAAATTAAAACTGATAAATTATAATAATATTATAAAAACAAGTATGTTTGATGTAATGAAAGCAGAAAGTGCTGGAAGCACTCAGCAAGACAGTCAGCATCTGTGGACAGAAAATTAGGAGGTAAACAATCCTTCGTTAGAATTACGAAAGAGAAACAAAACAAGTTGGTTTCAAGTAATGTAGAGCATGGTTGAGATAGAACAAAGGGTATATCTCTGTTTGTGTGAGGGTAGAGCTGCCATGGTGATACACTGCTGATAAAAGCACATGTAGTTAAGTTCATCTTTAATCAGCACTGAGACTTTAACAACATAAAGGATGGTTGGTTGTCAGTACATCCTAGCTGCTCGAACTGAACTGTGCTGGAAGCAAATGTTAGAATAAGTGATACAGTGGGGTGGAGTTAGTGATGCTGGCTTGTGTGTGATTGGTTGACATGCATCATCAATCTACATCCTTCCCCCTAAAGACTAAGTGTAGAAGGGCACCCATGCCATGGAGTTAAATATACTTGCCATATCTGTCTGGTGGTCTACTAACACGGCCCGAGCGTGTGTGGACCAAACCCTCCCCTCCCTCTCCTGAAAGGTGAGGCGGAGAGCCTGGAGGTGAGAATGGCGCGGGAGAGGCTTGTGGTGACCAAAAGGGGAAGCATGCAGGAGGTGAGGCCCCGTGGTTAGTGGAGACCGAGGGACGTGGAGGGGTGTGAGGCATGCGGGGACGGGTGGGAGACATGGCAAAAGGCGGCTGGAACTGGAGCGGTGGAGCATAGGGACCAGCTGGCGGTGGACGAGGCTCCCGCACAGCAAGCAGGTGTTATCGACTTCTCCGGTATAACACTCCCTCATAGTCCACAAGGTAAGATCGTGGTTCGTCAGCCAGGTTAACAACAGTGCCCAGACAGGAATGTCCAGTTGAAGTTTGTAGACGGATGACCTGGCCCAGCAGTAGAGGCTTAAGTGGTCTGCTGGATCTGTCGTATGACCGTTTCTGGATGTCATGCTTCTCTTGGAGACGTTTCTGGACGGTGGCAGGCTTTCGACAAGAAGAGGCCATCATAAAGCAAAATAAAAACTCACAAAAATGATAAAAGAAACCCGATATACAGTAGGATCAAACCACTTCTGACACCAAAATTAATGAGCCACTGATCAAGGACAGCTCCACTCTACATGCTTACAGAGGGGAGGTACTGGTTCCTCTGGGTAAAACCACCTTGGAATGTGTACTGGAAAAAACCACTTTGCATCTGCATGTCGGGCAGCAAGTCGGGCCCGTGGGAAGAATTCGCCCGGCTCCAAGTCTAATCTCAATTTTTTGCAACGAGACAATAATAGTATCACTCATCAATACCAGCTAGAATCCGCCCCCGAACATAGCCCAATTAATTTGTAAGAGGATCCGACTGTTTACTCGTTACAGCATGCTACTGTTAAGAATTCTACTCCCACTTCTGACACCATGTAGATATTCACCAGACACAGTATGTGATTTAAGTTCATCTTTAATCAGCACTGAGACTTTAACAGCATAAAGGATGGTTGGTTGTCAGTACATCCTAGCTGCTCGAACTGAACTTTGCTGGAAGCAAGTGTTATTATAAGTGTTACAGTGGGGTGGAGTTAGTGATGCTGGCTTGTGTGTGGAGAACCAGTGGATGTGTTATATCTGGACTTTCAAAAGGCTATCGACAAGGTCCCACATAAGAGATTAGTATGCAAACTTAAAGCACACAGTATTGGGGGTTCAGTATTGATGTGGATAGAGAACAGACTGGCAGACAGGAAGCAAAGAGTAGGAGTAAACGGGTCCTTTTCAGAATGGCAGGCAGTGACTAGTGGGGTACCGCAAGTCTCAGTGCTGGGAGAGGGGGAGGGGGAGGAGGGGGGGGAGAGGGGAGGGGGGAGAGGAGGGGAGGAGTGGTTAGGGGGGGTGAGGTTAGAGGAAGGGGGGGTGGTTAGAGGAGGGGTGGTTAGTGTGTGTGTGATGCGGCAGGCTGCTCCCCTAAATTCCATAGAGCTGCCGACAGCTTTCGTGCATGAGACGCGCATCATTCATTTCCAGAACATTCTGAACGCGTGACGCATGGTTGCATTTCGCTCTCTCTGTCTCTCCCCCTCTCTCTCTCCCCCCCTCTCTCTCTCCCCCCCTCTCTCTCCCCCTTCCTCTCCCCCACCCCCCTGCCCTCCCCAACCCTCCCTCCCCTAAACCCCCTTCCCCCTCCCCTATCCCCTTCCCTCCACCCCATGCCCTCCCCACCTTTTACTCCATAACCACCCTATCCACTGATGCATAACCCCCAACTCGCAGGCGCGTCTAGAGGGGGGGGGGGGGTAGAGAGTGAGGGCAGAGAGAGAATGGGGAGAGATAGAAAGAGAGGGGCAGAGACAGAAGGGCAAGAGAGAGGGAGAGGGGTGTGGAGGGGAGGAGGAGAGGATGGGTGGGTGAGGGGGGGAGAGTGGGGGAGGAGGGGAGAGGGAGATGGGGAGAGAGTGGGGAGGGGGAGGGGAGATGGGGAGAGAGTGGGGAGGAGGAGGAGAGGGAAGGGGGGAAGGGAGAGAGAGCGGGGAGGGTGAAGGGGAGACAGGGGTAGCGGGAAGGGGGTGGTTGAGGGGGGAGGGGGGAGAGCGTGGGTGAGGGGGGTAGAGAGGGGATGGGGAAGGGTAGGGGAGAGGGGAGGGGAGGGGAAGAGGGGGAGAGGATAGGGGTGGGGTAGGAGGGGAGAGGGGGAAGGGAGAGGAGAGGGGGAGGAAGAGGGGGAGGGGAGAGGTGGAGAGAGAGAGGAGGGGGAGAGAGTGGAGGGGGAGAGAGAGGAGGGGGAGAGAGAGGAGGGGGAGAGAGAGGGAAAGGGGAGGGAGAGAGGAGGGGAGGGGGAGAGAGAGAAGGGTGGGGAGAGAGAAGGGGGGAATGGGGGGAAGGCACAGGGGTGGAAGGGGGGGAGGGAGGGGAGAGATCTCCCACCCCTGTCCCATTGTGATATCATATGTAAATGAGATCCATTGTGATTGTACATCGGTGAGATGGCACTCATGCAGCAGTTTGGTTTTAGTGGGACCACGTGAAGGTTCCAATCTCCCACACCTGTCCCATTGTGATGGCGTATGTAAATGAGATCCATTGTGATTGGACATCTGTGAGGTGGCACTGTGACTCATGCAGCAGTTTGATTTTAATTTTTTTAAATGTTTTATTCAAAATCTGGGGAAATAATTGACGAAATCTAGAGGAGTGGATTTTTGAACACAAGTTAAATCCCTACCGAAATTGTAAAAATCTCCGCGTTTTTGCGTCTGGTTTTCGAGGATATACGTTTCAAAGGCAAAACGTATATCCTCGAAGATATACGTTTCAAAGGCACACCTACACACACACACACACAGAGTTTTAAAAATATATAGATATGATATACTAGACCAAGGAGGACCCATTGGGTCCCGTCCCCTCAACGCGCGGTTGCGGGGGAGGAAGGGGGGGGGGGGGGCAGCCTGCGGCGTTACACACACTAACCAGCCCCACCCCACCCCACACACACACTAACCACCCTCACACACAAACCACCCCCCTTGATATTATATTAGTATTATTCATTGGCTTTTACCCCATCCCCGCCCTATCCACTGACGCATAGCCCCCACCTCGCAGGCGCATCTAGAGAGGGGGGTAGGTTCACGGGTCTCTCTCACAGGAGGAGACCGCTGCACACTGACCCTGGCTGACCCTGCCGTCAATTAGCTCCCCCCCCTGCACACAGGTCATGATTGGTGAGAATGTAGGTAAAAGGGGCTTCTGGAATAAACCTGACACATGGTGTCTGGCTCAGCTAAATGTCGTTTGTTCTTTGCTTTCTGTAGATTCAGTAACCTTCCACTTACTCACAAAATGTATGACAATAAAAGTGACACGGTGTCAGTCGACGAAGTAAAACTCAACGTCCCAACACTTTTTACAACCAACACGAGAGTGTGGTTTTCAATCCTGGAAGCTGAATTTCACTTCCTCAATGTCATGAGCCAAAGGACAAAATGTGGGTTCCTTGCAGCTCATCTTCCAGAGCCGATTGCATTGGAAGTAGAGGACGTGCTCCTTAATCCTGAAGAAATGACGCCATACGACGTGCTTAAATCCGCTGTCTTGGAGCGAACGCAGCCATCAAAGCAAGCCCGCTTTTCGGAGCTGCTGGGAGATGATAATCTCGGCGATAGGAGGCGATCAAAAAATGCTGTGGAGATGGCGCAGGCTGGCGGTAGACGAAATGATTGACGGTGATGTCTGGAAACAAAGGTTTCTCCGCTGCATGCCTACTCAGGTGCAGGGGCGCCTGATAGGTATGTTTCAATCGGCCAGCATAGACGAGCTCGCAAAAAAGGTCGACATTGTCATGGAGACAACCATTGCGCTGCAGGTGACTGTGGTTAATGCAACAACAGTAAAGCCTGAAAATGCACAGTAGGAACAACAAATTACAGCGCTCACTGCGCAATTCATGGCTTTGGGAGCCCAGCAGAACCATCCCCATTTCAGGTTTAACGCAAACCTTAGGGGTCGGGGACAGGGCTGAGGCGACGCCCAACGCATTTGCTGGAAACACCGGAAATATGGTGCAGCGGCCCGGTCGTGTCAACCTCCTTGCTCCTTCTACAAACACCAGCACCCGGGAAACGAAGAGGCCCGGCAGTGGAGGCGACTGCTGCCCGTGGGCAAACTAGCCACTGCCTTTTTCTAAGCGACCGCCTTTCGTGTATGCAATATCTAATTGACTCCGGCGCTGAGTTATTGGATGATCCTCCCAGTTCCCAAGAGTGTTTTCATCCTAACCCCGGATGTGTTCTCACCGCCGAAAATAATTCTAGTATACAGACATTTGGTCAGAAATCAGTCACCATCGACTTCGCTCTGCAGAAAATATTTCCCCGGATTTTCACAGTTGCCGACGTATCAAAACCCTTTTTTTTCTCACACTTTTCTTTGCTGGTGGATTAAAAAAATCGGCGCTTAAGTAATTACTGCACCCGCGCGCATGTGAACTGCATCAGCCGTCCGGCTCTCACCTCCAACCCAGCACCGGCCCATATCAGGAGTTACTTTTACAATTTCCATGACTAATAACTCCATCTTACCGGCACAATGATATCAAACACTCTGTCATGCATCATATTCAGACCCACGACCCTCCAGTTTCGGCAAGAGGGCGCAGGTTACCCGTAGATCGCCTCAAAGTTGCAAAGGCCGAATTTGACCATATGTTGGAGCTCAGGATCATTCGCAGGTGTAAGAGCTGCTGGGCATTGCCTCTTCATTTGGCCCCGAAGAAGTCTCCCAGAGATTGGCGACCCTGCGGCGACCACCGTTCACTAAACAATGCCACTATTCCAGATCAATACAGCATCCCACACTTGCAGGGTTTCTCTGCAAGCCGACAGGGTAAGCAGGTGTTCGCAAGCATCCATCTCGTGCGCATGTATTGTCAAATTCCGGTCGAGCCTGCCGATATTCCCAAGACAGCCGTGGTCACTCAGTTCAGGATGTTCGAATTTCTATGGATGCCGTTTGGTTTACGGAACGCAGCACAATAGGTCCAGCGTTTCATGGACCACGTACTCTCCGGCCTTGATTTCATCTACACATACATCGACGACGTGTTGATAGCGAGCTCCAGTGAAGACGAACACAAGAAACACCTCGGATTACTGTTCCGGCATCTCGACGAGTATGGATATTGTCATTAACACGAACAAATACGTGTTTGGCGCTCGCAAACTCACTTTCCTCAGGCATCGCGTAATGGAGAACGGCATCCTGCCCGGCGAATCAAAGGTGCAGGAAATCCAAAATTACCCAGTGCCAAATTTGTTAAACCATTTAAGGTGATTTTTGGGGATGATGAATTACTACCGCCGCTTTCTATTGAACGCCACAGGTTCCCTATTACACTTGACCAAATTACTCAAAGGTTTGGACAAATCGTCTTCAAAGAAACTGTTGTGTTTACCCGAGGATGCAGCGCACCCTCGGGTAAACTTTCACCGACGCAACTATGCTGGTCCATCAGAGACCCAATGCCTTATTTTCACTCACCACTGATGCCTCCGTCAACGCCGTGGGAGCCGTCGTGGAACAGTGCGTCAATGGCAGGTGGGAGCCTCTGGCATTCTTTACAACAAAATTATCACCCACTCAGATGAGGTACAGTACATTCGGGTGAGTACTTTTGGCTGTGAACCTCGCCGTCAAGCATTTCCGCCATCTGTTGGAAGGCGGTCCCTTGGGTTCGCAAGTATGATCACAACAGACCGAGGACCGCAATTCGAGTCTGCGCTGTTTCAAACACTAACCGACCTCTTGGGTACGAACCGGATTAGAACGACTGCGTATCATCTACAAGCGAACGGTCTGATTGAACGGTTCCATCGCCAGTTGATAGCCGCTCTGACATTCAGAGGAGACGCGTCGAATTGGAGTGAACGGTTGCCTCTGGTTCTGCTTAGCATTCGTACGTCGGTGTAAGCAGACCTGGGATGTTCGTCGGAGGAAATGGTTTACGGCACAACTCTGAAGTTGTCCGGCAAATTTGTCGAACCAATCCCCACAGATCCGGTGATCCAAGCAGGTATGTCGATCGATTATGCAGCTACTCAGGACTTCTGAGAGGAATTTTATCAGTGGGTACAAAGTTTATTTTGAGCCTCTTTCCCTTCTCCATTAGTCATCCTGTTTTTATCCACAAAAAAGGTATGGAAGATGAGAGAGTGTGGAATGGAGCACTCTGTTGATTTTTCTGCATTTGTGGCCTTATGCTCCTATACTCCCTCCATGATAAATATGAATAAACTAGACTAAGTGGGAGCCGTTGGGAGGGCTGGTCCCCCAACGCAATATTCCACCTCTCCATCAATTCCAATATTGGTGGCCAGTGGGGAGGGGGGCTTTCTGGAGCGCTAGTATGGATGTTGTGGGCTGAAGGGACTGGTTTCTAGAGGGCTAGTATGGACATTGTGGGCCAAATGGATTTTTGGGCTGGCGGCTCAGTCACTAAAGTCTGTTGTGCTGGCAGCTCACTCACTCACGGCTGGTGGGCTGGCAGTTGACTTCCATTTCAAGCAGGGAGCATGGCCACCAAATTCAAGTGCAGTTTCATAACATTTCAAGAATGGTGCAAGGCCACTAAAGACAGCGAGTCGTGACCTCTCCCTCCTCCATCTTGCAGAGACTGAGCCACGCCCACACTTCTGGGTTTTATAGACCCTCCCCCCTCCCACCAGAAGGGGCGTGGCCGTCATGGCGTGATTGACAGGAGAGAGAATCTCAACATTTTTTAAACACTAATACCTCTTTTATTTTTCATCGATGGGAAGAATCCTCGGCACCTGATGAGCGGAGGGGGACTCTGAGTAAGATGGCCAAAAATTACAGCCGTACGTGGTAGCGTTTGTTCTAAAATCAATATAAAGCGCAAACAGGAAGTGGTCAAGATTAGACTTTTAATTATATAGAGGGCAAGGCAACTTTAATTAGGCAAGGCAACTTTAATTAGGCAAGACAACTTTAGCAATTCCAAACCAAAGGCAACACAGCTTTAGCATTTCCAATCCAAAGGCAACACAGCTTTAGCATTTCCAAACCAAAGGCAACATAGCTTTAGCATTTCCAAACAAAAGGCAACA
The DNA here is from genome assembly GCF_010909765.2 of Amblyraja radiata. NCBI lineage: Eukaryota > Metazoa > Chordata > Chondrichthyes > Rajiformes > Rajidae > Amblyraja > Amblyraja radiata. The sequence continues at coordinate 35,936,595 of NC_045964.1, read as the reverse complement.
CAGCTTTAACATTTCCAAACCAAAGGCAACAAAGCTTTAGCATTTCCAAACTAAAGGCAACACAGCTTTAGCATTTCCAAACCAAAGGCAACACAGCTTTAGCATTTCCAAACCAAAGGCAACAGCTTTAGCATTTCCAATCCAAAGGCAACACAGCTTTAGCATTTCCAAACCAAAGGCAACACAGCTTTAGCATTTCCAAACAAAAGGCAACACAGCTTTAGCATTTCCAAACCAAAGGCAACAAAGCTTTAGCATTTCCAAACTAAATGCAACACAGCTTAAGCATTTCCAAACCAAAGGCAACACAGCTTTAGCATTTCCAAACCAAAGGCAACACAGTTTTAGCATTTCCAAACTATATTTTCAAACCACATTAAGGGCACTGACAGGTCACTAAAACCACTCAGTTTAGTAGACATGTGTTCAGAGTTATTCACAGCTCAGACTGAGAGACATGACCCTCTCGCTCCCCCATCTTGCAGAGACTGACTGAGGCACTCAACACTTCCGGGTTTTATATTCCCTCCGGAAAGGGCGTGGCATTCAGGAGAGAGAATCTCAATATTTTTTAAACACTAATAATTCTTTTATTTTTCATCGATGGGAAAAATCCGCCGCCACAGCCCCGAAGCCGGGCCGCCGCCGCCGGAACGCCGCCACAGCCCCGAAGTCGGCCAGCCTCGCACTGGTAAGTCCTAGCTGGCTCTGCCTCCGGAGCCTCGAGGTCGGTCGCAGTTGGAGGGTGCCAGCCCCGCCATTAGGCATCAGCACAGACAGAGACGGAGAAGAGACGACAAAAAAAAGTTGCTTCCCCCCAAAGGAAGAGGCCAAAACCATGTTTCTCCCCCCCCCCCCCCCCCCCCCCGGTGGGAGAAACATGGCTTTGGTCTCTTCCTTCGGGGGGAAGCGACTCTCTGTGCCTCTGTGTCCCTCTCTGTGCCTCTGTGTTGCTCTGTGTGCCTCTCTCTGTGTCCCTCTCTGTGCCTCTGTGTCCCTCTCTGTGCCTCTGTGTCGCTCTGTGCCTCTGTGTCCCTCTCTGTGCCTCTGTGTCCCTCTCTGTCCCTTTCTCTCTACCCCCCTCCCTCTCGAGCAGAGCCTGTGAGTTGGGGGATATATGTGAGTGGATGGGGCGGGTGATGGGGTAAAATGAGTGAATGAATAATATTAATATAATATCAATGGGGTGGCTAGTGTGTGTGTGGGGGGTGGTTAGTGTGTGTGAGAGGTTGGTTAGTGTGTGTGTGAGACGCCGCAGGCTGCTCCCTCCCCCTGCAACCACGTGTTGAGGGGACGGGACCCAACGGGTCCCACTTGGTCTAGTGTATAATAAAACTCCATGGACTTCATTTCTTGTTTTGGCCATCAAATGTAGTTCTAGGAGGTCTTCCAGTGCTAATTTAATGCCAGGCAAGTGAGCTGCAAAAGGCTTTAGACATATAACACGATCGGACCATCTTGTTTCAGACACACCATGAAGAGAACAACCAATAAGGTTTTGTAGTAATTTCCATGTGATGCCTGATCTTTTGAATAGGCTTAGCCAAGCTGGCGATCATAGTTATCATCATTAGGCCACAAAAGTTCTATAGATGAACTGTTGCAATAATGTGTAATATAGGTTACAGTTAATACATTCGTTATGTTAGTTATACGGCAGTGACAACAGGCACCAGAAAGCAGCAGTATTTTGTTGGATAGCAACACAGAAAAATATTGGGTAACTCAAAAGGAATAAATGCCATTTTTATGATGCGTTTCTGTGCAGACTTGCTGCCTTTTTGCTCCTCCTGCTACCTTTTGTCTTTATCCGAGCCTAAATCCTATTGGCCTGACTTATTTTGGGGTAATCAAAGGCTACAATGCTAAGTTGCAAGGTGAAACAACCATCGCCATACAGCCCACCCTATGTGTCAAACAGGCACTTGGAATTGTTGGTAATAAAACAGAAATTTTAAAAAGGCCAGTACTGTCAAGTCTGGCGTGGAATATTCAGTGTCTTATAAGTAAAATTCCAAATTCCCTAAAACATGCCTACTGGTGAGGAAAAGTAACATACCTCCTAATTGTCTATTTCGTCATGTAGTGTCGAAAATCCGTGATCCCCAGTCACTACACCATTCTACCGATGTGAATCCTACGCTTGGTACTAAACTAGCTGTCTGCATCAAACACGATTACAAATTCTGCCTTCATGCCAGTAGTAAAATCCCAAATCCCTCGGTTTCACACACTTGGCTACCCTGCCGGGCAAATATTGGCCTACTTCTTTGGGTTAAATATTTACAGAGGTCCATGTCTACCTACGTGCCGTGATGGCACGACGGCTAAGACGAGTGGCCACGCATCAGCTGATCGCATGTTTGGCAACTGTTTTTGACTTGAGACTCAAAGGCAACATTTTATTTTTTCATTAATGCGTTTATAGGCAGTATTTCATCTAAAAAAAGCACTTAACGTAGTATTTGACCATTATATATAATATGCATACGTAGGTATTATTATATCGCATTAGGGTACATCAATACTTTGCGGACATTCCGGACAAAATTGAACAAAAGTGGGCCTGGGTACGATGTACTCCCTGCACCCCCCCTCTCTCATAGTTGCTGCAGCTACTCAGGTCAACACTGACACGGCGAACACTTGCAATGGCCTACGTGCCTGCTGACCACCAACTTTGCACACATGTTTTGGTCCGACACAATGCCGTCCGCCGACCTCTTCAGCCAGCATACGATGGCCCTAACCAAGTCATTAAATGCCTACCCAAAGGTTTTGTGATCTACTGGAAGGGAAAAACTGACACCGTATCTGTCGACCGATTAAAGCCAGCATACGTTGAGAACAAACCGACTATCTCACCCATCGAACCGGCGAAGTCATAAGACCCCAACACTTCCTGTCAAAGACCTCCCACACTGCAGTACCAAACAAGATCAGGCCGTAAAATCAACCCGCCAGATTGGTACGGGGCAGAACAAAGCCAGGCAGTTGCCACCTTGCATGACTCAGTGGCTGATGGGGGAACTGTGGCACCTTCACACCCTCGCTGGTTTTGCATACAGCCAGTTACAGCTGGCGACTCGCCAGCAGCCTCACGAGGTCAGCCACAAGAGCTCAATAACAACTCCAAGGTCAGACGCACTAATAAGCAAGTTTGGTATACCGACTGCGTGTGCCCAGGTCAAAGGTTACTATGCATAAACATTGCTGGAAAGCAGTAGAGCTGTGTACATATACACCTTTATTTCTTCCGTTTTTTCCAGCTTTGATTCTTCTAGGTAGGAAAATACTGCTTTCAAACTATGACTTTTATTGTTCCTTTGTTAAAAGCTAAGATTATTTTGTCATTTTTATTGCTTTATGCTTTGGTGAGTGAGCGAGATCGTGCTCGTTCATGGTCGGGGTTGGGCCCGGGTCTCCAGTGCTGCGGGCACTGTTGAGTTGAAATTCTCCTCCCCGTCTCCTCCCGGGTGTCCCGTCCCTATCCGGGGGCGGCCGGTGGTGTCGGGCCAGGCTTGCAGCCGGCGCGGGTAGACAACTGATTTGCTGCAACACTTTGTGTGTATCCCCGTTGATGGCTGGTGCTTGGCTTTCGCCGGCGCCGGGGGTGTTGGCTGGTGGCCGCTGGTGCTGGCTGTGGGCCTGGGTCTGCTGGTGTCGTCAGTCCGGGTCTGTCGGTTGGCCCGGTGGGACAGGCGGAGTTGGGCTGGGGTTGGCGCTTCTTCTCCATGCTGGCTGTGGGCCTGGGGCCACTGGTGTCATCGGTCCGGGGCTGTCGGTTGGCCCGGTAAGACAGGCAGAGTTGAGCTGGAGTTGCCGCTTCTTCTCCGCGCTGGCTGTGGGCCTTGGGTCGCTGGTGTCGTCGGTCCGAGGTCGCCCCGGACTTCTCTGGTCGCTCCCTGGATGGGGATGGGACATTTGGGGGGGGGGGGGTCCAGTGGCGGTTCGACAACGCTTGCGGAGCCGGGGACCTGGGTTCGATCCTGGCTGCGGATGAGGCGCGGCTCTGTGTGTGCGGTCTCCCGTCTCCCACTCGCTTCTGCCCTCTCTCACTGTTACACCCTGCTCTCCCGCTACCTGTTCCTTTGGAGGGGATGAGGAATTGACCATTTATGGGAGTCTCTCTGGAATCAAGAATTTCATTGCTCATTCGTATTCATAGATGAGGCTGAAGAATCCCATTGCCTTGAAATTAGCAGAATAGTGAAATTCGACTCAGAAACTACTTTTGTTGTGTTCCAGTCTGGAATACATTAATTTTCCTATAATGTGACCACATGGCACCCCCGTTCCTCAGATTAAATATATTTTTACACATAAACTATGAATAAAGATAAGAATTTATACAGTTTCTTCAGCCAGCGCTTCGTTTGCTTTTCCTTTATGGTGAATGACCTTTGACAAATCCCATGATTCCTTGCGTTTTTCGGAATACCGAACTCGCTTATTGGCCTTATCTACACACGGGTTATGATTGGTGAAAATGTAGGTAGAAGGGGCTTCTGGAATAAACGTGACACAAGGTGTCTGGCTCAGCTAAGTGTTTGTTCTTTGCTTTCTGTTGTGGGATTCAGTAGATCCTAGAGGGATATGAATCACGTGCAGGCAGAGGAGATTAGTTAACTTGGCATCATGTTTGGTACGGACACTGGTCCAAAGCTTGTGGTCCCGTGCTTATTTTTATGTCACATGCCATCCTGATTTGAACAGCTATCACCTTGCCTTCTTCCTATTTGGGTCAGATTCAGGGAATCTCATCTTAACAACACCCTGGGAGTAGTCTCATCCCCATATTTTAGTAGTTTAAGATTACGATTGTTCATCACCTTTTCATGACAATCCGAGATGGACAATAACCCACAATCTGGCCAGTGACTTCACAACCCAACCCGTATATGAGTTTTAAAAAGTGCAACTACTCATTTCCCAAAATAAGTTAGTCACATGGCTACGAGTATAAATAAGAACAACTTGGGCGCTGTAATGCACTTTTTGATGTGTATGCCATTGAGGATTTATTCTCCAATAAGCTTGAAAACTCAATGAACTCGCTGTCTGCAGCGGGAATGCAGAAATGATTTTGAAACCTTCAGACCAATTAAAAAACTGATAAGAAAAACGTTTCGAGAGTGCGTGCACATACAGTGAAGCATCAGCCGCACAATGTGTTGGACTTTATAACCAGCAGACGCGAATAGTTAAATATGATGACAGGGTTCGAGGATTGTAAAAAGCAGCAGCAACGGGGCGGACGCGTGCAGGAGCGGCTGGGATCCGACAGCAGTTCCCGGCACCCGGAGATGGAAGCGGCCGCGTGCACGCGCACCAGCTCCGGGACCGAGAAGGCAGCACAGGGTCGAGATTGTTCGAAGACCGAGACGAATCTACCCGAATTTTGCGTGTTGGACCCTTCGCTCCCTTTGCTAGACAGGGGGAGCGGACCAGCACAAAGCGAACGAGTGGGCGATAGGGAGCGAACAACTTTATCCGAGACTTGTTATCATGCCCCAGAAGTGAAAGGCATGGAGAAGCAACCCGACGCCGCAGCTCACGACGCGGGCGGCATTAGCCGACTGAGGCGGTTGGTCGGGGATCCTCAGAGCGGCACAAGGAGGCTTAAGCGGTTCGCGCCAGGTGACGGGGTTCTGCAGCCCGAGCGTGAGCGCGCGGGGCGCTCGGGGGTTGCTGACAGTTGGCGAGACTCCTGCGCTCGACCGTTCGGCGAGCCCGACAGCCGCGAGGGCGAGAGCGAGAGCGCGTCCCCGACTGATTGCGAGTGCGCGGAGCCGCCGCGAAAACGCCTATGTTCTCGAGCAGTCAATAAACATGCGGACATGCTGTTCGACACGTACCGCACAAACTCACCACATGTCAGCACGATTCCACCGATGCCAACCCAAATACCAACACCACATGCAGATTCTTCTTTGGACCCCGTGAATAAACTTTTTACAGAGAGTTCAGAAAGTGACAAACTGGAAAACGATGGAGATATCGAGGATGAATTACCAAAATGTTCCAAGGAAACGTCGAATATCCAAGCAAAATGTGATTCATGGGTGGTATCTGATACCCTAAATAAACACCGTTGCCCTAAAACGACGAGCAATAAGAGAATCGGTTTATCAAGGCTGGTGTTAGAGCATATAGTACCTTGTATGAATCAGTACGGCGTATGCTTTGTGGATAACTTCTTGGGGCACAAAATTGGTGACAAAGTTTTGGAAGAAGTCATCGCTCTTCATCAGAGTGGCAATTTTGAGGATGGAGTGCTGGCAGGTCAGAGTACAAGTTCAGATAAAGAATTAACTGCTTCAACCAATAAAACTATTCGTGGAGACAAAATAACGTGGGTGCAGGGGACGGAAACCGGCTGTGCGTCCATTGGCCAACTCCTACAGAGAATGGATAAACTTATATTGCATGCAGATGGGAAACTTGGACATTACAAAATTAGAGGAAGACACAAGGTTAGTAGCAAAAATTAAATTACGTGTAGATAAATTAAATGTATATGGGTTGGTTTGTAAATTTGCACCCAACAAATTTTTTGTGCCTGGAAGGTCATGTTTGACTAATCTTCTTGAATTTTTTGAAGAGGTTACTCGGGAAATTGATGAGGGTAAAGCAGTGGATGTTGTATATATGGACTTCAGTAAGGCCTTTGACAAGGTTCCTCATGGAAGGTTGGTTAAGAAGGTTCAATGGTTGGGTATTAATGGTGGAGTAGCAAGATGGATTCAACAGTGGCTGAATGGGAGATGCCAGAGAGTAATGGTGGATGGTTGTTTGTCAGGTTGGAGGCCAGTGACTAGTGGGGTGCCACATGGATCTGTGTTGGGTCCACTGTTGTTTGTCATGTACATCAATGATCTGGATGATGGTGTGGTAAATTGGATTAGTAAGTATGCAGATGATACTAAGATAGGTGGGGTTGTGGATAATGAAGTAGATTTTCAAAGTCTACAGAGAGATTTATGCCAGTTGGAAGAGTGGACTGAAAGATGGCAGATGGAGTTTAATGCTGATAAGTGTGAGGTGCTACATCTTGGCAGGACAAATCAAAATAGGACGTACATGGTATCGTAGGGAATTGAAGAATGCAGGTGAACAGAGGGATCTGGGAATAACTGTGCACAGTTCCCTGAAAGTGGAATCTCATGTAGATAGGGGTGGTAAAGAAAGCTTTTGGTGTGCTGGCCTTTATAAATCAGAGCATTGAGTATAGAAGTGGGGATGTAATGTTAAAATTGTACAAGGCATTGGTGAGGCCAATTCTGGAGTATGGGGTACAATTTTGGTCGCCTAATTATAGGAAGGATGTCAACAAAATAGAGAGAGTACAGAGGAGATTTACTAGAATGTTGCCTGGGTTTCAGCAACTAAGTTACAGAGAAAGGTTGAACAAGTTAGGGCTTTATTCTTTGGAGCGCAGAAGGTTAAGGGGGGACTTGATAGAGGTCTTTAAAATGATGAGAGGGATAGACAGAGTTGACGTGGATAAGCTTTTCCCACTGAGAGTAGGGAAGATTCAAACAAGGGGACATGACTTGAGAATTAAGGGACAGAAGTTTAGGGGTAACATGAGGGGGAACTTCTTTACTCAGAGAGTGGTGGCTGTGTGGAATGAGCTTCCAGGGAAGGTGGTGGAGGCAGGTTCGTTTTTATCATTTAAAAATAAATTGGATAGTTATATGGACGGGAAAGGAATGGAGGGTTATGGTCTGAGCGCAGGTATATGGGACTAGGGGAGAATACGTGTTCGGCACGGACTAGAAGGGTCGAGATGGCCTGTTTCCGTGCTGTAATTGTTATATGGTTAGCTACAAAAATGGGCAGAGAAATGGAAGATGGAGTTTAATCCGTGTAAGTGTGAGGTGCTGCAGGAGAAAGTATAACATGTAGCAATGTTACAAAATTTTGAGATTTCAAAAATCAAGTGTAATTTATCCCATCAGATAAAGCATAAAAAGAAGTTTAATTTGTCACCTAATTCACTTTCATATCTTCAGTATTAAAAAAAGTTATGGCCATTTTCATACTCGGAAATTAGCATCTTGTTCCCTATTGCTTTTCCATTGACTTAACACGAAAGCTGTGATCGAGGACAGTCAAATGGCCATAACTTTGTTAAAAATTAAGAGAACTAAAATAAATTTTCAGTTATTATAGATTGGAGCATTCTGAAACAAATATGAAACAATCTTACTTAGATGACTTGAAATTAAAGCATATAATTAGTTAGTTACCTAATTGTAGCTAATTACAAAATTCAATTACAAGATCTAAACATCTATCAATTTCTTAAGAATAGATTAACATTTTTAAATTGCCTAAGTGTCCAAATAACATTCACACAAGAATTCACAATATAACATAATTTTAAAATCTCATTGTCATGGATTTATAGGCCAAATGGAAGGAAATGGAAGATGGAAATGGAGACATGTTTAATACCTGTAAATAAATGGCCATTTAAATCAACTTGCGAGTGGGTTTTTCTGGAATGCGACCATTTGGAACGTTGCGGTTTGCAGTGATTTAGTCCCCCATATTGGCATGAAAAACACTGCCGGTTGGAAATCACCGTTTCGCAACTTAAAATGTGAACTAAAGGCATCTTAAGGACCACTTTTATACATAAAAATAAACAGCTTTCTTTTACCTGTCACCTACATGAAATCCGTCCCCGTTGTCGGCGTTGACGGCTTTAGAAGCTGATTTTAAAATGACTCCAGCGCTGAACGAGTCGGGCGATTTAAAAAAAAAAAATACACAGAACGTCGGTCGGAAAGATTCTTCAGCAAAAGCTTGCACTCCAACCAAATATAATCCAGGACAAGGTAGGAAAAAAAACGCGTTTTAACCCCGCCCCCCCAAAGGCGCCAAAATCGCGCACAGGGCCAGTGGCAGAATTGCAGCGCCGCTGATGGTAAGTATTGTAACACCTATAACATGGGCCGCGGAACCGGCGGGGGGAGCTGGGGGGGGAGGGGGGGGGGCTGCAGCCCCTCCACTTTTTTGGCGAGACATGCTTCATAACCCGAAATTATCCGTCCCGCAGGCGTATTTTTCGCTTCTTCTGAGGACATCCAACATCCAGAATCTCAGAACAAGTGCACAGTGAGCGCGGCAAAACCAAAGATCATAGGGCGGAGCTCCGCTACCAGCCGTGGTGGAAACCAAAACCCTCCCTCCCCTCAGCTCAACAGCCAATCACAGCGCGGTTCACAGTCAAGATATGGAGCAGTGAACGAAGCGCTGTAATTAGCCGCCGAGCGGAAGGGAGGGAGGGTGGGCACCGAGAGAGAGAGTCGGCAAAGAGAGGGAGAGAGAGAGAGAGGGGTGGGGGGAATGGGGGATATATCCCCCCCACTTTTTGAGTTGGGGGATGGCTTGTATTATCCCCCAGTTTTTGGAGGTCGAGCAACAACAAAAAATAATAATTGTACCAGCACTCCCTCCTCTTCCTTTTCACCCTCCCTCTTCAATCCCTAGAGAGGGAGGGGGGTAGAGAGTGAGGGGTGGTAAAGTGGTAGGGGTGGTAGAGAGGGAGGGGACGGTAGAGAGGGAGGGCGGTAGAGAGAGGGGGGAAGAGAGGGAGGGGGGGTGGGGGTAGAGAGGGAGGGGGGGATGGGGGTAGAGAGGGGGATGGGGTAGAGAGGGAGAGGGGTAGAGAGGGAGAGTGGGGTGGGGGTAGAGAGAGAGAGGGAGGGGTAGAGGGAGAGGAAGGGGGGAGAGGGGATGAGGGAGGGGGAGGGATGGAAAGGAAGGGGGGTGGAGAGGGAGGAGGTAGAGAGGGAGGAGGGAGAGGGGGGGGAGTAGAGAGGGGGAGGGGGTAGGGAGGGAGAGGGGCAGAGGGAGGGGGTAGAGAGAAAGGGAGAGGAGGGGGGTAGAGAGGGAGGGGGTAGAAGGAGAGGGAGGGGGGTAGAGTTGGAGAGGGAGGGTAAAGAGGGAGGGCGGGGGTTTAGAGAGGGAGGGAGGTAGAGAGGGAGGGGGGTTGAGTGGGAGGGGGGTAGAGAGGAAGGGGGGTAGAGAGGAAGGGGTGGTAGAGAGGATGGGAGTGAGTGTAGATAGGGAGGGGGCATATCCCTTCTCCACCCCTCCCCCCCATCTCCCTTTACCACCCCACTCCCCACCCCATCTCCCTCCTCGTCTTTTCCCTCATCTCTCCTCACTCCCATTCCCTGCCCCAGGTCCTACCCAGGTCGTAGAGCAGTGCCAGGGCCTGGATCTCGGCCTGGTTCTCGTACTCGGCCCGGCCCTGGCTGTAGACTTCAGCCGTCAGCTCGGCCACTGCCTGCTCTGTAGTGCAGGTTATGACCATTTCCAGACTCCAGCCATCAGATCGGCCGCAGCCTGGGCTATAGTGCAGGCTACGACTTCATCTCCAGGCTCGTCCCTGACCACTGACACAGGCTTGTCTGGGTTCCAGGCACGGCTCCAGCCAGGGCCCACGGCTCCACCCTCGCCACCAGGTGTCGGGCGTCGGCGGTCACAGCCTCATCCCAAGCTCCGGGCACGGCTCTCACTCCAGCACGAGCACAGGCTCAGCTCCACCCTCGCCACCAGATGTCGGGTGCCGGCAGCAGCCGCCCCGTGTATGCGCTGGAGTGCCCCTCCCTCCCGGAGTGTCCCGTCCTGCCTTGCGAGTGCATTGTGACGTCACTCGAGGTTTTTTTTTCCGAAACGAGTGAGTTTTCGGGCTGTTTTTAAAACTTTAAAGGATTATAAAGTTCGGAAATATAGGTGGGAATGTGACGGGAAGACGTTTATCGCCTCTAGGGGAATATGTGAGTAGAATGTGTGAAAATGGGAAGGCTGTGGCTTAGCGTTTGGAAGGAAATAAGAATCAAGCAGATTGTGCCCATATGACACACACACACATATACATATACATACACACAAACAAGATGAGAGTTTTAGTTATATATTAGACCAAATGCAGACCCGTTGGGTCTGTTCCCCGAACGTGCGGTAGAGGAGGGGAAAGGAAGAGGGGGAGAGGGAGGGAGAGAGGGAGGGAGAGACGGAGGGAGAGAGAGAGGGAGGGAGGGAGAGAGGGAGAGAGAGGGAGGGAGGGAGGAAGGGAGGGGGGGGAGGAAGGGGGGGTAGAGGGAGGGGGAGATGGAGGGGGAAGGAGGGCGGGGGGGACGGGGAGGGGGGGCGAGGGAGGAGGGGGGGACCGGGAGGGGGGACAGAGAGGGGGGGGGCCGAGAGGGGGGGACAGAGAGGGGGAGAGGTGGGGGGAAGGGAAGGGGAGAGGTGGGGGGAAGGGAGGGGGAGAGGTGGGGGGAAGGGAGGGGGAGGGGGTGAGAGGGGGTAGAGAGGGGGGAGAAGGGGAAGAGAAGGGGGGAGGGGGGAGAGGAGGGAGGGGGAGAGAGGGGGATGAGTGAAAGAGGGGGGAGAGAGGGGGCGAGGGAGGAGAGAGGGGGGAGAGGGGAGAAAGGGGAAGAATGGGTAGGGAGGGGTAGGTGGAGAGAGGTGCAGAGGGGGAGTGGGTGGAGAGAGAGGGGGGAAGGGATGGGAGAGGAGGGGGGTGAGGGGGAGAGGAAGGGTGTGGGGAGGGGGGATAGGAAGGGTGGGAGGAGGGGGGGAGGAAGGGGCGAGAGGAAGGGGTGAGAGGGAGCATGAGGGGGCGGAAAGGGAGCGGATGGGGGAGAGGGAGTGGGGCGAATTTGAGGGGTGGGGTGCGCATCGTCAGAGGTGAGGGCTGGTTCTTGAACGCAATAATCACTCGCTCTCGTGGCGTCGTGTTTTTTTCAAAGGCCTTGCGACGCGACTGGCAGCAGGAGTGAGGGGGTGGGGGAGGCTCCAGGCCCCGAGGGGGGGGGGGATAGGAGAAGGGGTGTGTAGATTAGGAGGAGGGGGAGAGGAGGAAGCGATCGGGCAGCCGAGCACGCATCAACCAAACGACATCAGCATCCTAAGTGCAGAGGTCTTGAGGATGGGGAAGAGGTAAAGTGGGGGTGAAGGGGGGAGGATGGGGGAGAGAGGTGGTGGGGGAGGGGGGGGTTGGAGCGGGCGGGCTGGAGTCGAGCTGCGGGAGGCGTGGCGCGAGCGTACTTGACATGGCGCAGGCAGCGGTAGGTGAGGGGGGGGGGGGTGGAGGGGAGCCGGGCTGCCAAATGAAGAGAGAGAGAGAAGCGGCTTCTGACTCTGTAAACCCACAGCTGGAATGAGAGCGCAAGGCTTCACGAGCTGCGCCAACAGTGATGATAAGGTTCAGCGCGTGAGAAATCGCCTTTAATCCCCAGCGGCAGGGGGGGAGGGCCCTGGATAGGTGGGCATGTGGCATTGTGACGTCAAACGGCTCGTGAGTCCGGTTGAGAAATGAGTGCGTGGGGGGGGGGGGGGGGGGGGGAAGGATTTTATTAAAAATGTGTACTTAAACACGACAAAATTTAATGGAGTGTGAAACAGAGAATGTAAAAGTGAAATCTCTACCGAAATGGAATAAATGACTGTTAGCATGTGGTTTTGCCGGACGAAGGCATGAAAGGCCACAAACACAATCTCACAGAATGGATCGATCGATCACACACACACACACACACACACACACACACACACACACACACACACACACACACACACACACACACACACACACACACACACACACACACACACACACACACACACACACACACACACACACACACACACACACACACACACACACACACACACACACACACACACACACACACACACACACACACTCTCTTTTAATATATAGATAGATATATATCTGATCTTGACCGCTTTTGGCGGACTGCTGCGATCTCCGAGAGGACGCCGCCACCTACAGCCGTCATTTTTGGCCACCTCGCTCAGAGCCCCCCTTCGCCGTATGAGTGCGGAGGATTTTTTCCATCGATGAAAAATTAGAGAGATATTATTGTTTTTACAAAATTCCCCATTCTCTCTGCTGCCCCCGCTGGCGGCAGGGGGAGGGACTATAAAACCAGGAAGTGTCGTGCGTCAATCAGTCTCTGCAAGACCAGGAAGCAAGAAGGTCACGGCTCTCTGAGCTGCGAATAACACTGAACGCACGTTTACTCCACGGTGAGTCCCCTCGATGCGGCTGTAAAGTGGCTGCAGCCCTTTTTAACACGTTTGTGTTCACAAAATGAATTTTGGTTGTCGGGTGTCTGCAGCCCAATTGTTTGCCTCGCCTTTTTTTAATAAGTTTGTGTTCACAAAATGAATTTTGGTTGCCGGGTGTCTGCGGCCCAATTGTTTGCCTCGCCTTTTTTAACAAGTTTGTGTTCACAAAATGAATTTTGGTTGTCGGGTGTCTGCAGCCCAATTGTTTGCCTCGCCTTTTTGACAGGTTTGTGTTCCCAAGATGAATTTTGGTTGTCGGGTGTCTGCAGCCCAATTGTTTGCCTCGCCTTTTTGACACGTTTGTGTTCACAAGATGAATTTTGGTTGTCAGGTGTCTGCAGCAAAATTGTTTGCCTCGCCTTTTTGACCAGGTTTGTGTTCACAAGATGAATTTTGGTTGTCGGGTGTCTGCAGCCCAATTGTTTGCCTCTCCTTTTTATCAAGTTTGTGTTCACAAAATGAATTTTGGTTGTCGGGTGTCTGCAGCCTAATTGTTTACCTTGGCTTGGCTTTTTAAATTGTTGCAACAATTGGATGCCTGCCCAAGCATCCATACGGCGCACAATGTCTATACTAGCCCTCTGGAAACCAGTACCTTCAGCCCGCAACACCCATATTAGCGCAACAGACAGCCCCCCACAACGGCGAGCAGTATTGGAATTGGTGGAGAGGTGGAATATTGCGTTGGTGACCAGCCGTCCCGTGTGATGCTGGGACCCAACGGGTCCCACTTAGTCTAGTATAGATATAGATTTGGATTGACATATGGATATGCAGATAATGGGGGTATTGATCACATATTTGCAGAGGGGTTTAGTTTAACTCGGCATCATGTTTGGCATGCACATTTTAGGCTGAAGGACCTGTTCCTGAGCTGTGCTGTTCTGTATCAATAAAATTAAATCCAGTGTGAAGGCATTGAATGACTTTTAAAATCAACAAATTTTGTTTCAATTATACAGTCATTATAATATAATAAAAGTTATATTATTTGGTCGGAGGGGGCACTGCAAGCCGGCAGCCCAGTCAGCAGCGTGTTACTTTTCAACTTTTTAAAAAAAAATTTGTGTGTTTTAATTATGTTTTAAATGTTTCTTTGTGTATCTTGTGAGGGTGGTGGTGTGGGGGGGTAAGGGGGAAACCGTTTCGGTCGCCTCCTCCTTCAGCAGCGGGTGCAGCGCGGACTCTCGGCGTGGAGCGGGCGAGCCCTCGCCGGAGGGGAGCGCTCCGTTTCGCTGGCCCGCGGCAGCCTGAAGCCTGAAGCCGCGGTCTGCAGAGCTCCGAACCGCGCAGCGTCCGCAGCCTGGGATCCCTTGTGGGGGACCCGGGGAGACGAAGAATCTCTGACTGCCGGCCCGCGGCCAACTTCTACCGCGGGCGCGGCGTGGACTTACCATCAGGAGCGGGGTCCCTCGCCGGGGATCCCTGGAGGGGAGCTTCGACTGCCGGCCCTGCGGTCTGCGGTGCTTCTGGCTGCAGCGCGAACTTTAAATCTCCGACCGCCGGCCTGTGGCCTACACCAACTTGAAGTCGCGGTCTCCGGTGGGGGAGGCACCGTTTCAGGTCTTACCTGGACTTTTTACCTTGTCTGCACATCTGGACGCCCGCAGCGGCGGCTGCGGAGGGTTGAGGTCCTGACCAAGGGGGAAACTGGAGAAGGACTGGCCAATTTTTGTGCCTTCCACCACAGTGATGAATGCCGTGGTGGATGTTTGTGTTAAATTTTTAGTGTGTTTTTGTGTGTTCTTTTTCATTGTACCGCTGCTGGCAAATTAATTTCACTTGCACTTTATGTACAATGTGACGAATAAAACTGATTGTATTGTATTTTGTATTATTGCATCATGCCTATTAAATCTAATAAAATTATTTATTAGTTCCAGTGGACAGTTAATTGCCAAACCAGAAAACGTATGTGAACTATAAAGTTATCATACGAGACCCAAATCATACCCATTCCTCAACATGCAGAAGGCCCGTCAAGCATTGAATTGGTTTTAGCTCCTTCAACATGACATTCACATGTGAATTAAAGAGGGCGGCAATTTGTATGCTCTTTTTATCTCTGCAATTTGATGCGCTATTCCAGGAACAAAACAATAGACAACAGGCACAGGAGTAGGCCATACGGCCCTTCGAGCCAGCACCGCCTTTCAATGTGACCATGGCTGATCATCCCCAATCAGTATCCCGTTCCTGCCTTCTCCCCATATCCCCTGACACCGCTATCTTTAAGAGCCCTATCTAGCTCTCTCTCAAAAGTATCCAGAGAACCGGCCTCCACCGCCCTCTGAGGCAGAGAATTCCACAGACTCACAACTCTTTGTGAGAAAAAGTGTTTCCTCGTCTCCGTTCTAAATGGCTTGCCCCTTATTCTTAAACTGTGGACCCTGGTTCTGGACTCCCCCAACATCGGGAACATGTTTCCTGCATCTAGCGTGTTTAAACCCTTAACAATCTTATATGTTTCAATAAGATAGCCTCTCATCCTTCTAAACTCCAGAGTGTACAAGCCCAGCCGCTCCATTCTCTCAGCATATGACAGTCCCGCCATCCCGGGAATTAACCTTGTAAACCTACGCTGCACTCCCTCGATAGCAAGAATGTCCTTCCTCAAATTAGGGACCAAAACTGCACACAATACGCCAGGTGTGGTCTCACTAGGGCTCTGTACAACTGCAGAATGACCTCTTTGCTCCTATACTCGACTCCTCCTGTTATAAAGGCCAACATGCCATTCGCTTTCTTCACTGCCTGCTGTACCTGCATGCTTACTTTCATAGACTGATGAACAAGGACCCCCAGATCCCGTTGTACTTCCCCTTATCCCAACTTGACGCCATTTAGATAGAAACATAGAAATAAGGTGCAGGAGTAGGCCATTCAGCCCTTCGAGCTTGCACCGCCATTCAATATGATCATGGCTGATCATCCAACTCAGTATCCTGTACCTGCCTTCTCTCCATACCCCCTGATCCCATTAGCCACAAGGGCCACATCTAACTCCCTCTTAAATATAGCTCATGAACTGACCTCAACTACCTTCTGTGGCAGAGAATTCCAGAGATTCACCACTCTCTGTGTGAAAAATGTTTTTCTCATCTGCCTTCCTGTTTTTGATACCAAAGTGGATAACCTCATATTAAACTTCATCTGCCATGCATCTGCCCACTCCCCCAACCTGTCCAAGTCACCCTGCATTCTCATAGCATCCTCCTCACAGTTCACACTGCCACCCAGCTGAGTGTCATCTGCAAATTTGCTAATGTTACTTTGAATCCCTTCATCCAAATCATTGATGTATATTGTAAATAGCTGCCGTCCCAGCACCGAGCCTTGCGGTACCCCATTAGTCACTGCCTGCCATTCTGAGAGGGACCCGTTAATCCCTACTCTTTGTTTCCTGTCTGCCAACCAATTTTCTATCCATGTCAGCACTCTACCCCCAATATCATGTGCCCTAATTTTGCCCACTAATCACCTATGTGGGACCTTATCAAATGCTTTCTGAAAGTTCAGTTACACTACATCCACTGGCTCTCCCTTGTCCATTTTCCTAGTTACATCCTCAAAAAATTCCAGAAGATTAGTCAAGCATGATTTCCCCTTCGTAAATCCATGCTGACTCGGACCGATCCTGTTACTGCTATCCAAATGTGCGGCTATTTCATCTTTTATAATTGACTCCAGCAGCTTCCCCACCACCGATGTCAGGCTAACTGGTCTATAATTCCCTGTTTTCTCTCTCCCGCCTTTCTTAAAAAGTGGGATAACATTAGCTACCCTCCAATCCACAGGAACTGATCCTGAGTCTATAGAACATTGGAAAATTATCACCAATGCATCCACGATTTCTAGAGCCACTTCCTTAAATACCCTGGGATGCAGACCATCAGTCCCAACAGTCTACCCAACACCATTTCCTGCCTAATGTGGATTTCCTTCAGTTCCTCCGTCACCCTAGATCCTCTGGCCACTACTATATCAGGAAGATTGTTTGTGTCCTCCTTAGTGAAGACGGATCCAAAGTACCTGTTCAACTCATCTGCCATTTCCTTGTTCTCCATAATAAATTCACCTTTTTCGGTCTTCAAGGGTCCAACTTTGGTCTTAACTATTTTTTTCCTCTTCACATACCTAAAGATGCTTTTACTATCCTCCTTTATATTCTTGCCTAGCTTACGTTCGTACCTCATCTGTTCTCCCCGTATTGTTTTTTTAGTTATCTTCTGTTGCTCTTTAAACATTACCCAATCCTCTTGCTTCCCGCTCATCTTTGCTACGTTGTACTTCTCTTTTATTTTTATACTGTCCCTGATGTCCCTTGTCAGCCCCTTACTCCCCTTGGAATATTTCTTCCTCCTAGGAATGAACATTGTTGTTCCACTGTCATCCCTGCTAGGGTATCTTTCCAGTCAACTTTGGCCAGCTCCTCCCTCATGGCCCCATAGTCCCCTTTATTCAACTGTAACAGTGACACCTCCGATCTACCCTTCTTCCTCTCCAATTGTAGATTAAACCCGACCATATTATGGCCACTACCTCCTAATGGCTCATTCACCTCAGGTTCCTTTATCTAATCCGGTTCATTACAAAACACTAAATCCAGAATTGCCTTCTCCCTGGTAGGCGCCAATACAAGCTGCTCTTACAAACCATCACGAAGGCACTCTCCAAAGTCCCTTTCTTGGGGTCCAGTACCAACCTGATTTTCCCAGTCTACCTGCATGTTGAAATCTCCCATAACAACCACAGCATTACCTTTGCTACATGCCAATTTTAACTCCTGATTCAACGTACCCTATGTCCAGGCTATTGCTTGGGGGCCTGTAGATAAGTCCCATTAGGGTCTTTTTACCCTTACAATTCCTTAGTTCTATCCATACTGACTCCACATCTCCTGTTTCAATGTCACCCCTTGCAAGGGACTGAATTTCATTCCTCACCAACAGAGCTACCCCACCCCCTCTGCCCACTTGATGTCTTTTCGATAGGAGGTATACCCTTGGATATTCAGTTCCCAGCCCTGGCCCTCTTGCAGCCATGTCTCTGTAATTCCCACAACATCATACTTGCCAATTTCTAACTGAGCCTCAAGCTCGTCCACTTTATTTCTTATACTTCGCGCATACAACACTTTGACCTCCGTATTCACGTCCCCCCTCGCACCGCTCGCAATTGGCCCTGACCGTACTCTTTTATCCCTTCTCGAAACAAGGTCATGGATGAGAAATCCCACAATAATATTTTAAAAATAGAAATGCCTACCTTGCAAAATATATTATATTAATTCCACAACTCTGAGCAGTATTTTGTCTCCAGAGTAACAAGAATCATGAGGGAGAGGGTGAGATAATTCTATCATTAACTGAGTAATGATGCACTCAGAATATAGAAAATGTTGGAAATCAGAAATAAATTAGGAAAAGCTGGAAATCACCAATCACCAAATTGGAATTAATGTTGCAATGATCCTTCATCAGATGAAGAGTGATGATAATTTTCAGTGAAGGCTGAAGGAGATGGGATGAAAAGTCTCAGCAGGAATTGAGAATAGGGGATGTAAACTACTGTCATGAATGTGTGAAATAAACTGGTGTATGTGATTCAGCATAAATTGGGAGGGAAGAGTGCAATCATAAACTGAACAAGGGGGAAGATTACAACGATAGCTATTAATCTTGTTAACATCTCAAGATGCTTCACAGAGCATTATCAGTGAAATTATTTTTATTGAGTTGCGTATTTGGTCAAAGGTCCATTTTGAGGAGTGTTGTAAAGGAAGAGGGAAAAATGACAAAGAGGTTAAAGGAGAAGGAATTCCATAGTCTTGGCAGCTGAAAGTGAGCTCAAATTGTGAGGTGAAGCAATGCAAAGATACATAAGAGACCGAACCATAATTCTCAGAGCTGTATCTGAATTGGATGGTACAGAATTAACATAGCTCTAGGATTATTCAGCCTCTTTGGTCCATGTCGGCTCCCAGCATAGCAACCCCATCAATCATACCCCCCTGCCCCCTTTTATTTCCCTGCAAATTATTCTCTCACACATGGTCAATAACTGCACTTTGATTTATTTGCCTCTTGGCTACAAGAAAGGATAATTTACAGTGGCTAATTAACCTAATAGCACACTTGTGGGAGCAAACCAAAGTACCTGGCAGAAATGCATTAGCACACAGGGAGAACGTGCAAATGACATAAAGGAGTACCCTAGGTTAGGATCAAACCCACGTCACTGAAGCTGAGAGGAGGCAGTGCTAATGACTGTTGCCCAAATATAGCCGGGCTCCTCTTGCATGCAGAGGAGTGCTGTGGATGCAAGAAGGGGATAGATTTGAAAAGCTGAAAGATTTGAAGTCTTGCTGAATGGGACACAATGTAAATCATCAAGGGCAGCATGATAAATCAAATGCATAAAATCCTCTGGAAAGGGAGAGATGAGCTAGAACGTTGTGCGGTCAATCTGCAGCATTGCAGCACAACTACTGTTATGGGATATATGAATATGGGAAAATAAAATCAGATTAGCGTAGGATTAATGGGTGCGTAATGGTTACTGTTGACTCAAAGGGCTAAAGGACCAATTTCCGTGCTGTGTGACACTAGGAATTATATATATTCTAAATAAAATGTATAACTTGTTTTTTGATATGTTGCTAATGGACAACATTTATATGAGAAGTTCGGACAGATTTTTGGTGTGCTCCAGATATGTGCCAGAGCCTAGAATGAGAGAGAACTATGAATTGTAAGAAATGATAAGTAGGACAAAGCAGGTTCAAAGGGCCAAATGGTCTACTCCTGCTCCTCCTGCACGTTTTACCAATACGGTGCTAATTCTTTAGACCAATTAAAATATTAAAGATTAATGTAATTCTTTTTTTTTTAATGTCCAATCATGTTAATGGACTGAGAGTTGGGAACATTTTAAACTTAGCAAAGGAGGATCATGAAATGTATTTAAAGAAAGGAAAAGATCTCAGATGATAATGTACCACATAAAAATAGAGTGTAAGAGCTTATAGAGGAATGTAAAAAAGAAACGTCTCGGGAGAACAAATGCAGATCTCTTACAGAAAAAGACAAGCAAATTTATAACGGAGAATAAGGAAATTGTGGAAGAATTCTCTTCATAAAAGACACAATAATTTCAGAAATACTGAAAAACAAGGTGTGTCAAAAATAAGGAATTTAAGGAAATAAGTATGTCAAAAAAATATTAGAGATATTGGTGAGTTTGAAAGTGGTTGAATCCCAAGGACCTCATGTTCCAATCCAGAGTTTTGGAAGGTTATAGAGATCCCACTGTTGCACAGGAGCCACACTGGGAACACTGGATGCAATAGGATAGGTTATACGAGGTGTCCATGAACCTCTGTCTCACCTGGAAGGACTGCTGGGGTCCCTAGATGGAGAAGTGGGAGGAGGTAAAGGGACAGTTTCTGGCATCTGCAGTCTTTGGGGTTTATTTGAAGATAGGTAGAGAAGGGTGGAATATACATCGGTGAGTTAATACTGGTGTTAAAATTACATAGAAACATAGAAAATAGGTGCAGGAGGAGGCCATTTGGTCCTTCGAGCCTGCACCGCCATTCATTGTGATCATGACTGATCATCCACAATCAGTAACCCGTGCCTGCCTTCTCCCCATATCTCTTGATTCCGCTAGCCCCTAGAGCTCTATCCAACACTCTTTTAAATTCATCCAGTGAATTGGCCTCTACTGCCTTCTGTGGCAGAGAATTACATAAAATCACAACTCTCTGGGTGAAAAAGTTTTTTCTCATCTCAGTTTTAAATGGCTTCCCCTTTATTCTTAGACTGTGGCCCCTGGTTCTGGACCCCCATCATTGGGAATTTTTTTCTGCATCTAGCTTGTCCAGTCCATTTATAATTTTATACGTTTCTATAAGAGACCCTCTCATCCTTTAAATTCCAGTGAATACAAGCCCACTCTTTCCAATCTTTCCTCATATGACAGTCCCGCCATCCCGGGGATTAACCTCGTGATCCTATGCTGCACTGCCTCAATAGTAAGGATGTCCTTCCTCAAATTAGGAAGTCTTCCCGTGCTTACCTGCCGTTAGCAAGTGTTCCCGATTACCTGCCGTTAGCGTTACGAGCCGCTAAGAGACATCCCCGAGCTCCGCCGTACCTGCTACGTTCATTCTCCGTGCTTACCACGAGTTTGATTTTTTTTTAACTCGGGAGAGCTCTTGGAATGAACTCGTACCGTGGGACAGGGCTATTAGTTTGCAGATGACACTAAAGTGGATGGTATTGTAGATAGCAAAGACGTTTCAGTCAAAAATTGGTTGGGCAGGTAGGCTGAAGAAAGGTTGATGAAGTTTAATACAGAGAAGTCTGAGGTGTTGCATTGGGAAGTCTAACCAGAGCCATAGAGGGAGTACAGAGAAGGTTCACCAGACTGATTCCTGGGATGTCAGGACTTTCATGTGAAGAACGACTGGATAGACTCGGCTTGTACTCGCTAGAATTTAGAAGATTGAGGGGGGATCTTATAGAAACTTACTAAATTCTTAAGGGGTTGGACAGGCTAGATGCAGGAAGATTGTTTCCGATGTTGGGGAAGTCCAGGACAAGGGGTCACAATTTAAGGATAAAGGGGAAATCCTTTAGGACTGAGATGAGAAAAACATTTTTCACACCGAGAGTGGTGAATCTCTGGAACTCTCTGCCTCAGAAGGTAGTTGAGGCCAGTTCATTGGCTATATTTAAGAGGAAGTTAGATGTGGCCCTTGTGGCTAAAGGGATCAAGGGGTATGGAGAGAAGGCAGGTACAGGATACTGAGTTGGATGATCAGCCATGATCATATTGAATGGCGGTGCAGGCTCGAAGGGCCGAATGGCCTACTCCTGCACCTATTTTCTATGTTTCTATGATTATGAATGATTTTGATTATCAAATAATCTTGTTCTTTCATATCATTTAATCCATCATTCATCCTGCTGTTTTTCAAATAGTACTTAGTACCAGAATGCGTAGTTTTTAAAAAATGTTGGTGGTACTCCTGTTGCAGAACCATTCTTATTCAATTGCTTTTTCTTTTTCTTTAGTAGTACAACCTAAACCCATTTCTGCTTTCACAGCTAAAACATGACATTCAGAATAAAAATGTTCAAAACAAATGTAAAGACAAAGCCGAATTAGGATTTAAAAACATAAAAATATAAGAAATAAGAGCAGGAGTACTGTGTCCAGCTCTTCAAACCTACTCTGCCATTCAATTGGGATCATGACACTTCAGCTCCACTTTCCTGTACTGTCTCCATATCTCTTGATTCCTTTACTATCTAGAAATGTATCAATATCTATTTTGAAAATGAACTCAACAATGGAACACTATAGCACTCCATGTTGGAGAACTCTAAAGATTCACTGCCCTTTGAGTGAAGAAATTTATTTTTATTGTAATCTTCATCAGTCAGAGTATTGAGTATAGAAGTTGGGTGTCATGTTGTAGTTGTATAAGACGTTGGTGAGACCGCATTTAGAATATTGTGTTCAGTTCTGGGCACCATGTTATAGGAAAGATATTGTCAAGCATGAAAGGGTTCAGAAAAGATTACCGAGGATGTTGCCAGGACTAGAGGGTGTGAGCTATAGGGAGAGGTTGAGTAGGCTGGGTCTCTATTCCATGGAGCGCAGGAGGATGAGGGAGATCTTATAGAGGTATACAAAATCATGAGAGGAATAGATCGGGTAGATGCACAGAGTTTTGCCCAGAGTAGGGGAATCGAGGACCGGAGGACATAGGTTAAAGGTGAAGGGGAAAAGATTTAATAGGAATCTGAGGGGTAACTTTTTCACACAAAGGGTGGTGGGTGTATGGAACAAGCTGCCAGAGGAGGTAGTTGAGGCTGGGACTATCCCATCATTTAAGAAACAGTTAGAGAGGTACATGGATAGGACAGGTTTGGAGGGATATGGGCCAAACGCAGGCAAGTGAGACTAGAGTAGCTGGGACATAGTTGGCCGGTGTGGATGTTGGGCCTTTTTCCACACTGTATCACTCTAGGATCCTAAATTGTCAACTCCTTATTTTGAGATTACCTGGTACTGGGGTAACATTCTGCTTGCATCCATCCTGTCTGGGCCATTATTCCAGGGAAGATTATTCGGAAGACTCACCACCCGCCACGTGAAGACATTTGCTCAGTACTTTCTCTCTTGGGTAAGGAAACAAAAACTCTGGGTGCAGTTTCAGCGAGGTCTTGTATATTTAATTGCAGTAACTTTATATAGCAGTGACCGCATGATAGTGCAATTTTTTCTGACACCAGACACCTTACTGGCTTGAGAGTCATTCCCAATTTTAATCTTTACATTTATATTTAAAAATTTCCATCAACCATCCAATCTAGCACTGGTAAATTCAGATAATTATTTTGTATTTACTTATCTCCATTTTGACCTTCAGCTCCATTACATCTTATTACTATTTCCTGCCACTTTACACCAATGCCTATTTCATCATTTTATTTTTTCTGCCTTCTAGCAACACCATAAAACTTTCCCTTTTTCCCTTCCCTTTGTCGTTTGTTTTTGTTTTAAAGTTCTGATAAACTCTCTGTTCCTTTAAACGTTAAATCTGCTACTCTCTGTGGATTAAAAAAGACATGAAGCGCGGGAGTAACTCTGCGGGTCCGACAGCATCTCTGGAGAATTTGGATAGCTGACGTTTCAGGTCGGGACCCTTTTTCCAGACTCTGTTGAGTTACTCCAGCACTTTGTGCCTTTTTCGTAAACTAACATCGGCAGTTCTTTGACGCTCCATAGATACTGCTTGACCATCTGAGTAATCCCAGCAATCTACGTTTTAAGATGATTGTTTGGAATCTAATTATTTATTTAACAAAACCTTTTCATAATTATTCAGATTACGATGTTGAACTCTTGAAACATATTTTTGCTAAAACATAGATGCTTTCCCTTCATCATTCAGCGTCAGTCACAACAACCAAGTGAAACAGGGCATTTTCATTCAATAATTCGCTTATTTTGATAGAACTGACAAATATGAGAAATTTGTGGGTCAAGGGAGACTGGGTGGTATTTAGGGTTGCCAACTGTCCCGTATTAGTAGTTGTAGTATATATTTTATTTCGAACATGTAAAACAAAAAAATTAAAAACAACAATAAAATGAAGTGAACAATAAACCTATACACAACTCATTGAATAAATTCTCATAAACATCACAAATTAAATCTTACATATTCGAAAAGGAATTCGTCCCGTATTTTGACCTTTTGTCCCTTATTTGGGAGTGAAAGTTGGCAACCCTAGTGACGAGGGTAAAGCAGTGGATGTTGTCTATATGGACTTTAGTAAGGCCTTTGACAAGGTTCCTCATGGAAGGTTGGTTAAGAAGGTTAAACTGTTGGGTATAAATGCAGGAATAGCAAGATGGATTCAGCAGTGGCTGAATGGGAGAAGCCAGAGGGTAATGGTGGATGGCTGTTTGTCGGGTTGGAGGCAGGTGACTAGTGGGGTGCCTCAGGGATCTGTGTTGGGTCCTTTGTTGTTTGTCATGTACATCAATGATCTGGATGAAGGGGTGGTAAATTGGATTAGTAAGTATGCAGATGATACCAAGATAGGGGGTGTTGTGGATAATGAAGAGGATTTCCAAAGTCTACAGAGTGATTTAGGCCATTTGGAAAATGGGCTGAAAGATGGCAGATGGAGTTTAATGCTGATAAATGTGAGGTGTTACACCTTGGCAGGACAAATCAAAATAGGACGTCCATGATAAATGGTAGGGAATTGAAGAATACAGTTGAACAGAGGGATCTGGGAATAACCGTGCATAGTTCCTTGAAGGTGGAATCTCATATAGATAGGGTGGTAAAGAAAGCTTTTGGTATGCTAGCCTTTATAAATCAGAGCATTGAGTATAGAAGCTGGGATGTAATGTTAAAATTGTACAAGGCATTGGTGAGACCAAATCTGGAGTATGGTGTACAATTTTGGTCGCCCAATTATAGGAAGGATGTCAACAAAATAGAGAGAGTACAGAGGAGATTTACTAGAATGTTGCCTGGGTTTCAACAACTAAGTTACAGAGATAGGTTGAATAAGTTAGGTCTTTATTCTCTGGAGCGCAGAAGGTTAAGGGGGGACTTGATAGAAGTCTTTAAAATGATGAGAGGGATAGACAGAGTTGATGTGATCAAGCTTTTCCCTTTGAGAATAGGGAAGATTCAAACAAGAGGACATGACTTCAGAATTAAGGGACAGAAGTTTAGGGGTAACATGAGGGGGAACTTCTTTACTCAGAGAGTGGTAGCGGTGTGGAATGAGCTTCCAGTGGAAGTGGTGGCGGCAGGTTCGTTGGTATCATTTAAAAATAAATTGGATAGGCATATGGATGAGAAGGGAATGGATGGTTATGGTATGAGTGCAGGCAGGTGGGACTAAGGGAAAAAAGTTGTTCGGCACGGACTTGTAGGGCCGAGATGGCCTGTTTCCGTGCTGTAATTGTTCTTTGGTTATATGGTATTGCCTTGTCCTGCCCCGCCCGGCGTGCTCCCTCCTCCCCCTTCCCACCGTCTATGCCGCACGACAACACATTGCCTACATGCCGCCCAGGGATTCCGCAATGGCACCGAGCGCTGGGCCAACTCACAAGAGATTCCTGGCTCCTCCCCCACGCACGTTCGGCACGTCGCCTCCAGTGAGTAATGGCACGTCGCCTGTTCCTTCGGTTTGTAGCAATCTTGAATCCCCGCGGCGCTGGACCCGATAGGTTCGCAGTGAAGTACATTTTGCTTGGGCTTTCTGCGACCGAGTACCTGCGAGTAAGAAGCGGGTTTGTGAGATATCCGGCGGAATCTCCCTATTCAAAAGTTTACCCAAACTGGTGGCACGTTCGAGAAATATAGCAACACTGGATCCTCAACTGAGAACAGATTTACGCAATAGCAAGATGCTTTCAGATCTTGAGAAATTAGCGAGAGAGTCCATCGTGCCTCATTTGAATGAACATGGTTATTATTACATTGACACATTTTTGGGAACTGTAATTGGCGATTGCATCTTTGAAGAAGTTCGTAATTTGCATTTTGTTGGAGAGTTTCATGATGGGCAGTTAGCGGGTCGGAGAACTAGTTACTCGAAAAGACATCTGCGGGGAGACCAGATCGTTTGGATCAGAGGCATCAAAGACAATTGCAATGCAATGGAGCTCCTTCTTTCATCACTTGATAAACTTATAATGCTTTGTGGAGAAAAGTTGGGACATTATAGCATAAAAAACAGATCCCAGATAAGTTATCGTCATTTAGCATTAGATAATTTCCACTTTGTTCGAATTTGCTTCATTTAGTTTGAATAATTTAATAGGGGGGTTGCACGTAAGGTCACTGGGTCATAGGGCTTGGCGCACAGAGCCACTCAATCCATCTGGAGGACATCGCAGCTTCCGGTATATGTTGTTAATATACGAAACGCGTACCTGTTAAAATGTTGATTTGTTGAGCTGTAAAAAATTGTGGAAATCGGGGTAAGCGTGAGAGACATTTACCCAACTTCAGAATTCCAAAAGTGAAGCGAAATGACGGTAGGTAGAAGCGAGAGCTGAAGGGACAACAACAGCTAAAGTGCTTGGCGAACATTGGCGTGCAGATATCGAAATAGAAAATATTGGGAATTATCGCGTTTGCTCACTGCATTTCATCAACAGTAAAGCATTATTTGTGTTTTTTCTTGATTCCTTTGGTATCTAAAAAGTCTCAGAAGTGATAAATCTGGCTGTAAATTTTGCTTCAGAGGCGTTTTCTTTTTGTATGTAAAAACCCACTTTTTGAACCAAGGGCGATTTAAACATTTTACAGCCAGATTTATCACTTCTGAAACTTTTTAGATGCCAAAGGAATCAAGAAAAAACACAAATAATGCCTTACTGTTGATGAACTACAGTGAGCAAACAGCCAATGTTTGCCAAGCACTTTGGCTGTTGTTGTTGCTTCAGCTCTCGCTTCTATCTACCGTCATTTCTCCTCACTTTTGGAATTCTGAAGTAGGATAAATATCTCACGCTTATCCCGATTTCCATAATTATTTACAGCGCAAAAATTGATCATTTCGGCGGGTTTTAACGGGCCCGCTACGCTGGAAACAATGGTCAGTGCTTACCCGCAGTTCATCGCGTGTACTCCAGTTGGCGTAGCGTAGCAACAGTACGGTTCATGGGTCATGACCCGACTGCTATGTAACCTCCCTATACAGCTTCTGTCTCAACTACCTCATCTGACAGCTCATTCCATATACCCACAACTCTCTGTGTGAAATAGTTGCCCCTTGGATTCCTATTAAATCTTTTCCCTTTCATCTTAAACCTTGTTCTCTGGTTCTTGATTCCCCTACTCTGACTGGAAGACTGTGCATCTGCCCTATTTATTCTCATGATCTTATAGGGGGGTTGCACGTAAGGTCATCGGGTCAAAGGGCGTGACGCACGGAGCAGCTCAATCGTTCTGGAGGACATGGCAGCCTCCCGCATACACAAATAACTCACGAAACGCGTACTTTCTTACCTGTTAAAATACGCCAAAATGGTCAATTTATGCGCTGTAAATAATTGTCGAGGGTGACTGAGCGCTCTGAACCAAATACTCTAGTATCTTTGCTCTGAACCAAGGTGTAAGCGGCTGAAGGAGCGCATCCCTCGGGACAGCCCCCACTCTCCCCCCGTGGTCAGCGCTGTCCGGCCACGGCCGACCTCTGCCCCGTCTCCCCCTGTGGGCCGCATTGTCACGGGCTGTGGGTCAGCAGCACCCACACATGGGGCCGGGTGGAGCGGGGCTGCGGGGCTGCGGCTCCGGGCAGCGGACACACGGGGACGAAATCCCGGCCACGTTCCCGTCAGTCTGGTCCCTCCGCCCACCCAGAGTCGTGGGGCCAGACTGCCCGGGTTCCGCGAGTTTGGAACCAGTCAGGGTGTAGTCCGGATGCTGGGACAGAAGACGGGCCCACCGGGTGTACTCCAGAAGGTGTTGCGTGGCAACAGTACGGGTCGTGACCTCGGAGAGCTAGCCGACTGGATAGAAAATTGGCTTCATGGAAGAAAACAGGGGGTGATGGTGGAAGGTCTGTTTCAGACTGGAGGTCAGTAAATAGTGGTGTGCCCACTGCAGATGTCATCTATATCAATGATTTGGATGAGAACGTACCAGGCATGACTAGTAAGATTGTAGATGACACGAAAGTGGGGGGTATTGTAGATAGCGAAGACGGTTGTCAAAAATAGGATCTTAATCGGTTGGGCAGGTGGGCTGAGGCATGGTTGATGGAATATAATACAGAAGTGCGAGGTGTTGCATTTTGGGAATTCTAACCATGGCTCTGTAGAGCAGAAGGATCTAAGAGTGCAAATACATAGTTCCTTAAAAGTGGCATCACAGGTAGATAGGGAGGCCAAGGCGGCTTTTGGTACATTGGCCTTTATCAGTCAGGGTATTGACTATGCAAGTTGGCAGGTTATGTTACAGTTATACAAGACATTGGTGACCAGTTGTGTTCAGTTGTTGTCACCCTTTTATAAGAAAGATATTGTTAAGCTGGAAAAGGTGCAGAGAAAATTTCCGAGGATGTTGCCAGGACTCGAGGTGCCTGAGCTATAGGGAGAGATTGAGCAGGCTAGGACTTTATTGCGTGGGTCACAGGAGATGAGGGGTGATTTTATAAAGGTGTATAACATCATGAGAGGAATAGATAGGGTAAATGCAGAGTGTTTTACCCAGAGCGAGGGAAACAAGACCCATAGGGCATGGGTTTAAGGTGGAAAGATTTAATAGGAACCTGAGGGGCAACTTATTTTACAGAAAGGGTGGTACTTATATGGAATGAGCTGCCAGAGGAGGTAGTTGAGGCAGATACTATCACACGTTTAAAAAACATTTGGACAGGTACATGGATAGGATAGGTTAGGTGACCTTTTGTGACTAAATATCAATTGTGTTGATATATCAATTGTATATACATACCTCTAGAAGATCAGCTCTCATCCTCCTGGGCTTCAAGGAATACAGTCCTAGCCTGCCTAACATCTCCCTATAGCTCAATCCCTTCAGTCCTGGCAACATCCTCTGAAATCTTCTCTGCAATCTTTCCAGCTTAACAACTTTTTTCTATAGCAGTGACCAAAACAACACAATACTGCAACTGTGGCCGCACCAGTATCTCGTGCAGCTTGCGATCTTGCAAACAATTTAGTTGCTATGCATCTCTTCCAAAACAAAATACCTTTAGCATTATATGACTAGATCATGGTACTGCCAACTATTATATAGTTATGTGATATCATTTACTGCAACGTTATCCCAGAACCCTGTCCTCATCCGTCTTCGCTTTCCATAGTCAACAGGATTCCATCACCAGTCACATCTACCCAGTTCTACTCCTTTCCGATTTCTGTTGTCAATATTACCCCACCACCAGTCACATCTTCCTGTCCCCACCTATTCCTGCATTCCATAGAGAGTGATCTTACCGCCTCTAGCAAACTTCCCTCCCCGGCCTCCAACGTTATCCCTTACTGCTCTTTTCCATCTCCTTCTCAAAATCCACATGTAGGCCCATCGTTTCTGACTGCTCATGCCTCACTGAACTTATCTCCAATTACCTTGATTCTATTATGCCCCTCCCTTGTCCTGTCCCTTCCCACCTGCTTCGCACCACTTTAATAACTTTCAATTCATTGGCCACATCTTTACCATGGATGTTCGGTCTCTTTATAACTTATTCCTAAGCAGGAAGACTTGGGGCCCTCCAGTTCTTCCTTGAATAGAAAACCAATCAATTCCCCTTAATTAACTCCTCCGCCTGGCAGATCTTCTCTTCTTAACAGCTTTTCTTTTGACTCCTCATGCTCTTCAAGTCAAAGGCACTAGCATGGGCCCCACCTAGGCCTGTCACTGTGTTCGTTATACTGATCACTCCTTGTTCCAAACATACCCCGGCACCAATAACCAACACTATATCTGCCACATCAACGATTGCATCAGACCTGCCTCCTGCACCTCTTGAGAGTCTGAAGAAGGGTCTCGACCCGAAATGTTACCCATTCCTTCTCTCCAGAGATGCTGCCTGTTCCGCTGAGTTACTCCAACATTTTGTGTCTATCTTTGATTTAAACCAGTATCTGCAGTTATTTCCTACACTTCTTCAGAAATTGTTGCTTTCACCTACTTTACCATTAACTCTATGCTGCCCACTAATGCACATGGACTATCATCTCTTATATCTATTGCCCTTTCTTGATCTCTCTGTCTCCATTACAGGGGACAGACAATCAACTGATGTCTACTACAAACCCACTGACTCCCGCAGTTACCTTGACTATATCTCCTCCCACCCAGTTGCTTTCAAGACCTTATTCCTTTACCTCAATATCTCTATCTCAGCTCCATCTACCTCCAGGCTGAGGCTTTCCACTTTGAGATGCCCTCTCTTCAGTAAACATGGTTTTCCCTTCTGCTGTTGTGGATGGAGCACTCACCCACGTCTCCTCCTACCCCCTCCTCCCAGATAGAACAAGGATAGAGTTTGCGTGGTCGTCATCTTTCATTCCCCCCAGCCTCCGAACCCAACGCAACATTCCCTAACCAGTCACATTCGGGTTACTGAATTGATAATCCTGAGACGTGGAGTACTAATCTTGAGACCCAAATTCATATCACCCCACGGCTGTGGAATTTAAATTCAATTAATGATCTTGAATGTGAATAAAACAACAGGGCAGCACGATGGCGCAGCAGTAGCTTTGCTGCCATACAGGGACGACAGATGGCACAATGGGCTAAGTGTTCGGCTGGCAACCGGAAGGTAGCCGGTTCGAATCCCACTTGGAGTGCATACTGTTGTTGTGTCCTTGTGCAAGACACTTCACCCACCTTTGCCTGTGTGTGAATGTGTGTGAATGTGTGTGAGTGATTGGTGGTGGTCGGAGGGGCCGTAGGCGCAGATTGGCAGCCACGCTTCCGTCAGTCTGCCCCAGGGCAGCTGTGGCTACAGAAGTAGCTTACCACCACCGAGTGTGACTGAGGAGTGAATGAATAATGCGATGTAAAGCGCCTTGAGTATTAGAAAGGCGCTATATAAATCCCATCCATTATTATTATTATTATACAGCACCAGAGACCCGGGTTCGATCCTGATAATGGATATTGTGTGTAATTATTCCGTTTTTATTAACTGCATTGACGGAAACTGATTGAGAATTTTTTTTCGTTTCTTCTGTGTATGTAAGTACTCAGTTAAAATGACATTAAAGTAAATACTGAATACTGACACCACTATCCTCTGGCGCCATGGCCAAACCAATTTTGTATCTAATTTACCAACATGCTGCGGATCACATGTGTCGTTATAGATCAATCCACTATGTGGAACCTTGTCAAATGCTTGGGACTAGTGTAGGTGGGACATAGAAACATAGGCAATAGGTGCAGGAGGAGGCCATTCGGCCCTTCGACCCTTCACCGCCATTCAATATGATCATGGCTGATCATCCAAAATCAGTACCCCGTTCCTGCTTTCTCCCCATATCCCATGATTCTGTTAGCCCGAAGACATCAAGAGTCAAGAGAGTTTTAATGTCATGTGTCCCAGATAGGACAATGAAATTCTTACTTGCTGCAGCACAACAGAATATGTAAACATAATACAAAACGGAAGATAAAAGTTCAGTGTGTCTATAGACCATAGACCATATATACACAATAAATAAACAGATGTAGTGCAATAATAATAATAATAGACTGTTATTGTTCAGAGCTTATTTGATTTATTTAATAGCCTGATGACTGTGGGGAAGAAGCTGTTCCAGAACCTGGATGTTACAGATTTCAGGCTCCTGTACCTTCTTCCCGATGGCAACGGTGAAATGAGTGTGTGACCAGGATGGTGTGGATCTTTGATGATGTTGGCAGCCTTTTTGAAGCTGCGACTGTGATAGATCCCTTCGATGGTGGGGAGGTCAGAGCCGGTGATGGACTGGTCACAACTTTCTGTGGTCTTTTCCGCTCTTGGACGTTCAAGTTGCCGAACCAGGCCACGATGCAGCCAGTCGGTATGCTCTCTACTGTGCACCTGTTAAAGTTCGAGAGAGTCCTCTTTGACATACCGACTCTCCGTAATCTTCTCAGGAAGTAGAGGCGCTGATGTGCCTTCTTTATATTTGCATCAGTGTGCTTATAGCTGCTTCATCAGTAAAATGAGAAGTGGGGCGTTTGCAAATGATTGTGCAATGTTTAATTCCGTTCACAACTTCTCAGCAAATTATTATGTCATAAACTCATAAGTGATAGGAGCAGAATTAGGCCATTCAGCCCATCAAGTCTACTCTGCCATTCAATCGTGGCTGATCTATCTATCTCCACTAACCCCAATGTTATGCAGCTCATTCCTACATGCTGCAAGACCCAGACAACAGTAAATGGCAATTAAATTGTGCTCGTTAACGTGGGCTGTAAGTGGCAATTAAATTGTGTTCTACTAAAATGCTAAGCATTTCAAACAAGAGAGAACCTAACCACTTGCCCTTTATGTTTATTGATATTATTATCACTGACCTCCCCACCATTCTGGGATGTCACCATTGACCAGGAACCCAACCGGTACAGTCACACAATTACCATGGGATTATAATAGCAGGTCTAAGATTGGGTATCCTGCAGATAGAGTGATTGACCTCTTGATACACCCAAGGCATTTCCACCATCTCTACAAGGAACAAATCAGGTGTTTGATGCAATATTCTCCACTTATATCAATGTATGCAGCCCCATACTACCTCTAAAAAAGTTTGACACAATGCAGGAAAGAGCAAGCTGTTGATTGGAACCTCATCGACCATCCTAAACATGAATTCTCTCCGCCACCATCATAAACTGGGTGTAGTATGTACCATTTACAAAAAGCAACAGTTGTTCCACTGCGCTACACCTCCCAAACTCAACCTTTCCCACCAAAGACAAAGGCAGTAAGTCCATGGGCACAATAACACCTGCAAATTCCTTCCTAATGGGCCTATCCCACTTAGGCAATTATTTAGGCACTACATGCGACTAATTTGTCGCCACATGTTCGTCGGTGGTCGCCGGGAGTAGTCTCCTCAGTCGCGCAAAAAGTCGTAACGTCTTTCTGGTCGCTGCTAAATTTTCAACATGTTGAACATTTTTTGTCAACAGTGGGTTTGTCACTAATGAGCATAGCTTGACTTCTCCTGATGTAGGTGCTGTCGTAGGTTGTCGCCAGGATGACGTAGGTTGTCGCCGGCTTTCAGCGACCTGCTACGACTATGATAGTCCCAGCAGTTGCCTAAAAAATCGCCAAGTGGGATAGACCCATTAGTCGCATACCATCCTGACTGAGAATTTATTTGCAACATATGTTTGCAATTTTCGTATCTCATTGTGGCAATACTATTAGACAATAGACAATAGGTGCAGGAGTAGGCCATTCGGCCCTTCGAACCAGCACTGCCATTCAATGTGATCATGTCTGATCATCCCTAATCAGTTCCCTGTTCCTGCCTTCTCCCCATATCCCCTGACTCTGCTATTTTTAAGAGCCCTATCTAGCTCTCTCTTGAAAGCACCCAGAGAACCTGCCTCCACTGCCCTCTGAGGCAGATTGTATTAAAAAATATTTGGAATTAAAAGCAATATTGCAAGGCAGGCAAAAAATTGTTTAAAATATTATTAAATAATGAAATAGAACTAATTAACAAATAACATTAACTAAGTAATTCTTAAACTACAGAGGCCTACACAATAAAATGAAATTGCAAAGAGGATATTCTTGAGGCATGGAGGACCACCATCATCTCTATATCAGTTAGTGATTAGCATAAATCCAGGTCTTGTCAGAAATGCCCACATCATGTCATAAATAAATTGAAAAATATATTGTGCAGTTAGGCACAAGACTGGAAGTGTAAATTTTGAGTTAGAATCTAACTGGGGAAAATTATGATTCAAAGCCACTTGGTTTGAATATAAAGTGAGCCAGTATATCAATCGGTTCTTGCTTTCTCCTGGATACAATGTTTATTTCTAGATAGATGAGCCAGATTATATAAAAGAGGTACCGTTTAGTCTCCAATCAGTTTGGTAAGTATCAAGTTGTAAATCTGTTATTATATTAAAAATTCAACTAAATATTTTCACAAAAAGGACAGAAGACAACTCAAAATGACTGAAGGCAACTGTACAATTTTATTTAACTGTGTAGTCCTTTCACATGGATTTCACTTGGTTTAACACTGGCAGAGTTAATTTTATTTGTTCATAAGGCGTTATTTTCATCTTTTTAAATATTTTTAATAAATGGATTCTTGTCTGGAAATGTGTTGAGTATATTGCTTTAATTTCTGAATCTTTATAGTATTTTTTTCAAGAGATACGAAATTACAAAAACATATTGAATAGGATTCAATTCCACCTTCCAAACGAAGTTCTGGTTTTCTAATGGAAAATATTTTAAAATGTTTGACAGTGGAAGTTTTGATGAGTAACAGCTCCAGTTCTAACACTACAGGTGACCCTCATGTTTCGGGGTGAGGGTGTTGTAATCTTAGTAAACTATCGGGATTTTCTGTAATTCAAAGCCATGTTGTTTACGTGTCAAATTTTACCAGTAGGAATAAATCATTATTTTATTTATTTCCTTTTTTTTAGGTAAATTCAGTGAGAGTGAATTTTATTTTGTTATTCTAAGTATTTGGTAATGGTTTGTGAATTCTGTAAGGGTGACTCCATTACCCAAATGCCTATATTGTGGGAGTGAACTGTGTTACTTTCTTTATATTCTGCATTCAAAGTCAGCTTACATTTATTTTTTTATCATTTTGAACAATTGCTTAATGTCTCTGATCCTCTCACTTTCCAGATGTTGTCTGAGTATTTACAGTGTTTAGGAATGAACTGCAGATGCTGGTTTACACCAAATATAGACATAAAATGCTGGAGCAACTCCGCGGGACAGGCAGCATCTCTGGAGAGAAGGAATTGCCGATGTTTTGTGTGTGAAGAACGGTATTGACCTGAAATGTCACCCATTCCTTCTCTCCAGAGATGCTGTCTGTCCATCCAGCTGAGTTACTCAAGCATTTTGTGTCTATTTACAATGTTTACTGTTTTTTAATTTCAGATTTCCAATATCTAATGAATTTCATTTTTCAGTTTTGAAATTGTTTGTATTACACATAAAACCAGCAGCCCCAAAAAATATAATCTTTATTGAGCTGAATTATTGATTTTTATCTTAAATGTGCTAAAGAAAGACTTGTATTTCATTGGAAGGGAATGTGCTAAAAAACAGCAGCAATTTCATGCCAAAATACTAGTATGGTCGTACTAGCTTGAGTCCCAGTATAATCATTTGGATGCCCGCAGACTGTGGGAAGGCCCGAATACTATAACTGGCTGCAAGGCGAAGTCAGGCAGCATCGTTGGTGATCCTGCGGCACTCCCTAATCAATTTTAATGCACCCTATGAGAGAATCCAGAAATCGGAGGTGCAAAGGGACTTGGGAGTGCTGGTGCAGGATTCCCAAAAAGTTAATCTGCAAGTCGAATCGGTAGTAAAGAAAGCAAACTCATTTATTTCAAGAGGGCTTGTATACAAAAACAGGGATGTAGTGCTTAGGCTCTATAAGTTGCTGGTAAGGCCGCATTTGGAATATTGTGAGCAATTTTGGGCACCATATTTGAGGAATGATGTGCTGGCTCTGATGAGGGTCCAGAGGAGGTTTACAAGAATGATCCCAGGAATGAGTAGATTAACCTATGATGAGGGTTTGTCGGCACTGGGTCAGTACTCGCTTGAGTTTAGATGAATGAGGGGGGACCTCATTGAAACATGCAGAACAGTGAAAGGCTTGGATAGTGGAGAGGATGTTTCCATTGGTGGGAGAGTCTAGGACTAGAGGTCATAGCCTCAGAATTAAAGGACATTCTTTTCGGAAGGAGATGTGGAGACATTTCTTTAGTCAGAGGGTGGTGAATCTGTGGAATTCCTTGCCACAGAAGGCTGTGGTGGCCAAGTCAGTGGATATTCTTAAGGCAGAGATAGATTCTTGATTAGTACAGGTGTCAGAGGTTATGGGGAGACAGCAGGACAATGGGGTTAGGAGCAATAGATCAGCCATGATTGAATGGCAGGGTAGGCTTGATGGGCTAAACGGCCTAATTCTACTCCTATAACTTATGACCTATGCTTACTCTGAGCAGAAGGCCAACAAGGCCATGACATCCATCCTGTCAGACTCGCGTGTGCCTTTTCCCAGGGTCACTTTTGCAGAAGTTAAATCGGCTTTCCTGATGATGAACCATTGAAAGCAACTGGCTTGGACGGAGTCCCTGGCCACGTCCTTAAGAACCGTGCGGATCAATTAGCGGGAGTGTTCATGGACATCTTTAATCTCTACCTACTCTGTTCTGGGGTACCCATTGGTTTCAAGAAGACCACTATCATCAGTGCTAAAGAAAAGCAAAAATTCATGCCTACTGTCCAGTGTTCTTGACATCCACCATCATGAAGTGCTTTGAGAGGCTGGTTATGCAATGTATTAAATTCAGCTTACCAATCAACCTTTATCCACTGCAGTTCGTCTACCGCCCGAACGCATCCATGGCTGATGCCATCGGCCTGGCCGTGTACTCATCCCTGGAATCCTGGCAGAAGGCCCTGGGCACCTACGTCAGACCCCTACTCATAGACTCCAGCTCCGCATTCATACCATTATCCCATCCAAGCTAATATCCAAACTCGTGAAACGTGGAGTCAGCACTCATCTCTGCAACTGGATCTTTGACTTCCTGATGAATAGACCACAATCATTACTCCTTACACACTCTTGACTGTGCAGCCAAATCCCAATCCAACTCAATTTACATATTTGAAGAGGACACAACTGTAGTGGGCCAGATATCAAATAATGACGAGACAGAGTACAGGAAGGAGATTGAGAACCTCGTAACCTGGTACCAAGTCAACCTTTCCCTCAATGTCATCAAGACAAAGGAGATTGTGATCGACTTCAAGAAGCAAAGCAGCACATATACCCTGGAATACATTGATAGCAGCGAAGTAGAGATGGTTGATAGCTTCAGGGTCTTAGAAATAAATATCACCAGCAATTTTCCCAGGACCAGCCACATCGAAACAATGGCCAATAAAGCACCCAAACACCTCTACTTCCTTAGAAGGCTTAAGAAGTTTGGCATGTCCCCAACACGCCTCGCCAACCTCTACCGATGCACCGTGGAAAGCATTTCATCAGGATGCATTGCAGCTTGGTTTGGGAACAGCTCCATGCAAGACCACAAGAAATTGCAGAGAGTTGTAGACGAAACTCAGTCCATCATGCAAACCAACCTCCCTTCCATTGACTCCATCCACACTTCATGCTGCCTTGGCAAGGCCACCAGCATAATCAAGGATTGGTCTCGCCCCACTCATTCCCTATTCTCCCCTCTCCCATCAGGCAAGAGGTATAGAAGTTTTGGAAATGCATATTTCCAGATTCAGGGACAGTTCCTTCCCAGCAGTTATCAGGCAACTGGACCGTCCTCTCACCAACTAGAAAGCAGTCCTGACTTCCCAGCTACTCCTTGGAGACCTTTGAACTATCGTTAATCGAAATTTAGTGGATTTTATCTTGCACTAAATGTAGTACTCTTTATCCTGTATCCGTCTACGGGATAGCTTTATCGTAACCACGTATAGTCTTTTCACTGACTGGATAGCACGCAACAAAGATTTTCACTGTACCTCGGTATATGTGTCAATAATAAACAAAACTAAATATATCGGCTGCTCATCGCTGACTGCACTTTGAAGTTGTACTCCAGTGGCAGAGCACAAACTTACTGCAGTTTTCTAGCAGTTATGCTATGGAATTTATAAGCTAAATAAGCATTAATGCAGCCACCGAATGTCCTCTCCTTTCCACAGAAAGGAATAGCTGAAAGAACAACTCCTGGTTAATTAACGTTTTTAATTGAGTCATGTCAAGAATTTGTCATTTGTATTATTGATCTTTTTAATACTTTTGAATGTCATTGGCTTGACAGATGGAAATTGATTCAGCTGATTTGTGGATTTGGCATGTACTAGCCTGCCCAGATACAATGTTTTATCGTGCAAGGCTTGGGACATGGACCATGCATGACAGCAAGTTAATAGTGGTACCTCCACAAAAGATAAATAAGTAGTAACTATGAACAACAGCATGGTGTGTGAGTATCTCACCACTGGAAGTAAATTCTGGCAGTATTATTTGTTAAATTGTTAAAGATTAGCACAATCGTGGAACGAGAAAAATGGTTCTGGCATGGCATTATACTTGTATGAGGCATTGGTTGGGAAATCGGTATTAGAATTTCCATTTCAATTAATGTCATCAAATATAGCTAATCCTCAATTTTTCTTTGCGTTAGTCTAAAACATAGTCTAATTGGCTGCTA
Source organism: Amblyraja radiata (assembly GCF_010909765.2). Taxonomy (NCBI): domain Eukaryota; kingdom Metazoa; phylum Chordata; class Chondrichthyes; order Rajiformes; family Rajidae; genus Amblyraja; species Amblyraja radiata. The sequence continues at coordinate 35,897,972 of NC_045964.1, read as the reverse complement.
AAAATTAAATTAAGAACTATGTTCATGTTGCAGTTTGTAAACTTATTTAAAAGGGGAATGAGGTGGTGCTGGGGAAAGAAGACTTTTTCTTGAATTCTTGAAAATTACTGTTAACTAGTCAAGGAATAAATACAATTAATTTACAGCACTGCTCTATCAAGTTCTGCTTTGATTGAGGTGTTTACTTGTACAATAACTTAGTTCATTGGAGTTTGACTATCAGTGCGTCCACGTTCCGCACGTAACACTGTCATTAAACCATCAAGCAACTGGGCTGAAAGCCAAACCTTGCAGGAAACAGCTATCCTGCTCTCAAACATTACTGTTCGTGATTGCATTGTAGATTATATGTTGCAAATTACAACCAGATAATTATTTCCCAATAGCATCCAAGTTACCTAAATTAATACTTCCAGATTTTTTAATTCTTTATTCAATTTCCTAATAGTACTTTTTAGGTTTATACCCAAGTATTCTCAGACTGACTGGGCAACAAACAGCCTTCACCCACCCCAATCTAATGCTGACTGGGTCTCATTCTTGGGTCTCATTCTTGGGTCTCATTCTGGGTCCCCCTCTCCCATATCAACTCCTGTTTGTCAGCTATAAAAACCTGGATGCAACATAACTTCCTCAAACTCAACAGCGATAAGACAGAATTCCCCCTCATAGGCTCCAAAGCCACACTCAGCAAAATCAATAACCCCACTCTCACCATCGACGGCACCACTGTCTCCCCATCTCCCCAGGCCCGCAACCTTGGCGTGATCTTTTATTCCACCCTCTCCCTTGAGCCTCACATCTGCCATGTCATTAAAACCTCCTTCTTTCATCTCCGCAACATCGCCAAACTCAGACCCTCTCTCACACCTTCCGCTGCTGAAAGACTCATCCATGCCTTCATCTCCTCCCGACTGGACTATTGCAACTCACTTCTCCTTGGCATCAGCTCCACCTACATCAACCGACTCCAACTGGTCCAGAACGCAGCCGCCCGACTCATCACCCACACCAAATCCTGGCATCACATCACTCCAGTCCTCAAACAACTTCACTGGCTTCCCATCTCCCACCGGATCACCTACAAAATTCTTATCCTCACCTACAAAGCCCTCCACCATCTGGCCCCCCCATATCTCACTGACCTCCTCTCCCCCTACCAACCCTCACGGTCCCTCAGATCCACATCAGCCGGCCTCCTCTCCATCCACAAGTCCAACCTCCGCAGTTTTGGGAACAGAGCCTTCTCCAGGGCAGCTCCCAGGCTCTGGAACTCCCTCCCCCAACTGATCCGCAATTCCGTGTCCCTCACCATCTTCCAGTCCCGCCTCAAGACCCATCTCTTCACCTCTGCCTCTCCTTAGCCCCACGTCCCCCTCCCTTTTCATCTGTGCATTAATTGCCTCGTATTGTGTTTTGAATTGAATTCTGTCTTTACTTTGTGTACTAGTCATGTCTCTACTATTTATTTCATTCCCCTTACATGTTTTTCCTCTACCTGCTAAATTTTTGTAAGGTGTCCTTGAGACTCTTGAAAGGCGCCCATAAATAAAATTTATTATTATTATTAATATTCTTGAGCTTGTTGTTTATTTCTTCTGGGAAGTTTGACTTCTCTGGTATGGAGCCTGTTGTTTGTCAAAATGACTTGTATAGTTTTATGTATCATCTTCTATAAGAAGAGTTGGAGATGTGTTTAAGGACACTCATTGGTCGACTTCAATCATCAGTCCCATGCAATGGGTTATCCTAGCTCAGAACACGCATGTGTTTTTCAATATGGATCTCCGGAGAGCTGTTGAATGTGAAATATTGGTCGTTGTTTGTGACTGGAACATGATACTGAAAGCAATTGCAGAACTTCTAGGCAAGTTTAGTTGACTCAGCACCGGTCTGGAATTTCCCAATCTTTTATTCCTTTATTTTGTAATTTATTTAAATAACTTTGCCTTTTCCATTTCACTCTTCCTAATAGCTGAAAGCTGCAAAATAAGTGAAGTAGCTCACATGTATATCATCGGCCGTGGGAGAAGAAACCTTTTGTTTTAATTAGGATTTTTAATAGATTGGCCTCTGGCTACCTAATTTTTAAGTGTACGAGTCAAGAGTGATTAATTGTCATATGTACCGAAACGGGACAATGATATTCTCACTTCCAGCGGTATAACAGGACAGTAAATATAGTACGCAATAAATAACATAATAAAAACAAACAAAAATAAATTCAATTAAAAAAACAATATTAGTGGAAAACAATACAAACCCCATTCTCCCTCGCGTAACCAAGGCCGTTCGTAGTTTGAAACTTAGTTGGTGTTTGTGGTGTTCAATACCTTGATGTTTGTTGAGAAGAGGCTGTTCCTGAATCAGGATGTAATGGTTTTCAAACTCCTATACCTTCTTCCTGATAGCAGGGGTGAAATGAAGAGTGCGGCCAAAATCCTTGATTATGCTGGCTGCCTCCTATAGATCCCTTTGATGGTGGGGAGGTCAGTATTTGTGATGGGCGAGGTGGTGTCCACCATTTTTTGTAATCTCCTTTGTTCCTGGGTGATCCAGTTGCCGAACCAGGCCTTAAGGCAACCAGTCAATATGCTCTCTACCATATGCCTGTTGATGTTCAGGTGAGTATTCATCAACATATCGAATTTCCTTAATCTTTTAAGGAAGTTGGTTTTTTTTAAATGGTTTATCAATGTTCTGGTTCCAGGATTGATCTTCAGAGATATGCATGTCCATGATCTTGAAGTTATTGACCACCAATGACCCTCCAATGCAGACAGGTTCATGGATTCTCGGCCTTCCTCTTCCACAGTTAACAATTAACAACATGCTCCTTGGTCTTAACTTTGTTGCGAGCAAGGTTGTTGTTCTGGCACCATTCAGACGATCCATTTCCCTCCTATATTCTCACTCATCATTACTTATTCATCAGTGTCACATTGAGTTCCTTGGAGAGAGGAGAGGATAGGTGCAGTTGGCAGGTGAATGAATAGTGACCAGCAGAGATCATGCCAAATTGAATTTTGTAAAAGTTGTATTGAACAGATGCAAAGCCCTCTAATTGCATATTCCATTGGCTTGATCTCGTGGTCGAATGCTGCAGGAAGAACACAAGCTGTCTGTGACAATGGAGATTTTGCCTTTTGCTAAGCTCTTCTTACCTAATACCATTAAATAAATGCCATTCTACCAGGGCTCTTAATGTGATTAGCATGTTTTGGCATAGTCATAATGGCATAGGAGTCTTTCAGAATTCAGCCCATGGAACCCATTCTCTGTATAGTAATTCAGTTATTCCCAAACTGCCACTCTATTCCTTTGGGGAACACAGGTGGTTTTTATGGAGCACACCCATCCATGCATTTCCTCATTAGTAAACAACTTTCTTCACATTCCCCCTTCTGCCTAAATTCTTAAATCGATGCTTTTCAGTCCAACAAGCTGATGATAACAGATTTTCTTTGTCCACCTTTTTCTAAACCTATGATATTCTGGTTTACTTCTATTCTTTTTGCCAAAATCTCATCCCTGGAAACGTTATGGAACCAAAACTCTCCCATGAATCTTTTTAAAGTATAAAGTATCCTATATTGTCATTCAAACTGTCTCCAGTTTGAACAAAATTGCATACCTTGCAGTCATAACAAAAAAATAAAATAACAGAACACACAATGAACACAGTTTAACATCCACCACAGTGAGTCTACCAGGCACCTCCTCACTGTGATGGAAGGCAAAAGTCCTAAAGTCCTTGTCTCTCCTTCCTTGTTCTCCCTCTGCATTGAGGCGATCCAGGCTTTCGATGTTGGGCCCCCCGCCGGGTGATGGTAAGTCCCGCGACCGAATCCGAGCTCCGCGAACGGGCCGGTTCAAACTCCGCGGACCGGGGCGGACGAAGCTGCCACCCTCCAGTCCAGCGGACGAAGCTGTTGTTGCGGGAGCTCCGGAGAATCGGTCACCAACCTGGGACTTGCGAGCTCCCGACGTTGTCGTCCACTGGGCCCGCGGCCGAAGCCTCCGAGGCTCCGAAGTCGGGCCGTCACTGCCGCGCCACCACAGCCCCGAATTCGGCCAGCTTTGCGATGGTAAGTAAGTCCTGGCTCTGCCTCCGGAGCCTCGAGGTCGGTCCCAGTTGGAGGCCGCCAGCACCGCGATTAGGCCTCAGCGCAGACGGAGACGGGGATACGACAAAGAAAAGGTTGCATCCCCCCCCAAAGGAAGAGACTAAAAACAAGTTTCTCCCACCCCCCACACATACACAACTAAAAATAAACTAAACATACATCTAACAAGACAAAAAAAAAAAAAAAAAAAGGTGAAGACAGACGGACTTCAGGCGAGCCGCAGCTGCTTGGGCAGCGCCGCCACTTCACACTATTTCCAAAATGTGACCAGAACTAGATGCAACACTCTGGCTTAACAACAACTGTGTAAAGCTCAGCATAACTTTCTTGCTTTTGTATTAAATACTTTTTTATGAGGCCCGAGATTCCATAAATTTCTGTGCAGGTGTATGCTTAGATCCCTTAGTTCTTATATGCACATTAGAACTGTGCCATTTAAGTCTATAATGCTTGTCCTACCTCTGTAAAAATGCAACATCTCGCATATTCTGCCTGCCTACATGCTATTGCAGTCAGTTGGTATTATCATCACTGTTTACCGCTCCTGCATGTTTGGTATTATCACCAGATTTTGAAATTTTACACTGGATGTTTAGGAATTATTTGAATATTGGAATACAAAAACAAAAATAAAAACAATAGCTCCAGCACTGCTATTTGAGGAACACCATTTACCACCCTTCATTCTGAACTGCCACCCTGACTCATTTAAAAAAAAATACATAACACAATCCCTTCTTAAAAAAAAACCATATAAAGCCCAACTGGTCTTACCTTTGTCTGTTTCTAAGAACCTCGGCAGGGAACCAATTCAATGTCTGATGAAGGATCACAGATGTTCCCGGGAGTTTCTAGGGAGTCGGTCTTACAAGGGGGCCGATAGAGCTCAGTTATCTCCCTTCCAATCCCGGCAACCTCTGCAACCTCTTGCACAGTCAGCTCTTGATGTGGTCCCAGCGAGGCCTGCATAACTACGCCAATGAAAAAGCTACTTTTATAACTACTAAACCAGGTTCGCTTCTTAATAAACAGACACCACACAAACTGTTTGGTAGACCAGTTCACAACTTTACTTATTATCGGCCGATGGAAGGGAGGGAGAACTCCAGTCAAGTGACCATTACAGACACTTGACCGTCCTCCGTCCACCACACTGAACAACAGAATGACATTGTCTTAAATAGGGTTTTTTTGGTCCCCTTAGCACATTTCACAGACATTAGTCATGGTCAGAGGTACAGGAAAAGGTTTCCACAGAATGCATCACATCAAAGGCCTTTTGTTTACATAGTACAAGATAACATTGGCCATTTGGTTTACGACATTTTATCTTCACTTCCCTGGTTCCTTTCTCGTCCTTCATAAACATTGGCTATTTGGATAATGCCATTTTATCTTCACAGAGATCACCCTAGCTCTTTCGCTGCTTCCTCTCTGTCATTTGGTCCCTCATAAACATTGGCCATTTGGTTTATGGCATCTTACTTCACAGATATGACTAGCTGTTTCTCTCTTCCTTTCTCGCCTCCTCCCCCATAACATTGGCCACTTTGTTTACGGCATCTTACTTCAAAGAGATCTAGCTCTTCCCTGTTTGTCACTTGGGAGACAATGTTATGGTATTTATTATCTCACACACCGCAACCTAAGGCAAGCCTAATTTGAGACTAAATATAAGCTGTAAGCTAGCCCAGAAGCCAATTTAATATCTTCTTATATTTTAACTAAAATTCAGCTTCATCACTTCAACCATTTTTTACTGAAGCTGGCAGAGACCTGACAGTTTCATGAGTGTGAGGTCTCACAACTATCCTCATACTTCATCGTGCATTTCCATAAAATCTATACAATGTCCATTGCATTCTCTTCAACAGTTTCAATTATTACACAAAAAATCCAAGTAGGTTAGCCAATCACAATCTGCCTATTTTTTTATTGTTTCTACAAGCTTACCTGCCACTGTTTTTTTTTTTAACTGACCACTCTAGGGATGTCCTTTTATGCCCTTTAATATTTGTGATTTTCCAATCTTCTGGCATCTCCTCCACATCTAAGGAAGATTAGAAGATCTTTTATTCCAGTTCCCTTCACGACCAGGGATGCAAGCTATCTGCCCCAGGCAATGTGTTACTCTTTAGCAATGTCAGCTTTTTCAGGGCATCCTATCAATGATGTTCACTCACATTTTCCTCTACCATCTCCGCTTCAGTTCAATTGCGTCAGTATGCTCTTTTTCATTAAGTATTGTGGCCTTGCCCTGCACACAAAACACAAATTACCTTTATTCCCAATTTGTCCTTGCTACCTTTATACTGTATACATGGCTATAAAATGATTTTTGGTTCTATTTTGTGTTAACTGCCATTTTCTTTTCTTTTTCCTTATTTTCTTCACTTCCTCTCTTAAACTTCACAAAATCATAATGGAAGAAATTCATTCTCAATCCTGAGTGATTGCCTAGGATTGCATTTAGCACATACAACAATACAGATCTGGTTCATTAGCAAATCTCCTGTTATGCAAGATGTAGTCTTTTTTATTTTATCATATTCTTAATCTCCCTTGTCTATGTTATGGTCAGCTCCAGAATTAGTAAATTAAAATAAAATTGACTTAAGTTAATCAAGACATTTCCTTGTAACATTAATGCATCATGTAAAGTAATATCTGCACAATCCATCAAATCACTCATAGTCCTCTGGCTCTGGTGGTAAAATTGATGGTGTGCTTTATGCATGTTTCATGTAGATAGAAACATAGAAATTAGGTGCAGGAGTAGGCCATTCGGCCCTTCGAGCCTGCACCGCCATTCAATATGATCATGGCTGATCATCCAACTCAGTATCCCGTACCTGCCTTCTCTCCATACCCTCTGATCCCCTTAGCCACAAGGGCCACATCTAACTCCCTCTTAAATATAGCCAATGAACTGGCCTCGACTACCCTCTGTGGCAGGGAGTTCCAGAGATTCACCACTCTCTGTGTGAAAAAAGTTCTTCTCATCTCGGTTTTAAAGGATTTCCCCCTTATCCTTAAGCTGTGACCCCTTGTCCTGGACTTCCCCAACATCGGGAGCAATCTTCCTGCATCTAGCCTGTCCAACCCCTTAAGAATTTTGTAAGTTTCTATAAGATCCCCTCTCAATCTCCTAAATTCTAGAGAGTATAAACCAAGTCTATCCAGTCTTTCTTCATAAGACAGTCCTGACATCCCAGGAATCAGTCTGGTGAACCTTCTCTGCACTCCCTCTATGGCAATAACGTCCTTCCTCAGATTTGGAGACCAAAACTGTACGCAATACTCCAGGTGTGGTCTCACCAAGACCCTGTACAACTGCAGTAGAACCTCCCTGCTCCTATACTCAAATCCTTTTGCTATGAAAGCTAACATACCATTCGCTTTCTTCACTGCCTGCTGCACCTGCATGCCCACTTTCAATGACTGGTGTACCATGACACCCAGGTCTCGCTGCATCTCCCCTTTTCCTAGTCGGCCACCATTTCTTTGGAGAGAAGTTAATACAATATAATGCAATCTTTGTTTGTTTTAATTCATGGATGAAATATGGGGATCACGGGCAAACCAGTGATATTGCCCAATTGTACGACGAGTGGCTTCATAATTTTTTTTTTAACGTTTTGATTGGGAATGGAGATGAATTTAGTCTGACGAGAAAATGATGATAGTGAATCAGATTGGTTTTTCCAAAAACAATGATTACATTTTAGTTATATTAACTTTTTTTGGTTTTGCCTCCAGATAATTTGCTGAACAAAATTTAAGTCTCAGACTGCCACAGGATTTGGCCACCAAATTAAAACACTAGTTTATGAAACAAGTAGTATGGCCACTATATTTTTATACCTGTTTGGCTTAGAATCTGAATCTAATGTTACTTGCAATTGTTAATAGCGCATAAATATTAGGCATTGCAAATATTAAATTTCAACAATACCTCATCTTTCACACTTAATTGTTAATTGACTATATTAAAACTGCTATGCTGGAAGTGGTTAAAGTAATTTTGTTTTAAGTTTTTGGGTATAAGTGGAAGGATTATATTGAAATGTTGTGGATAAATTCTGAGTAGCCTTTAGTTGAAACCATGATTACGATGTAAGCGGCAAACTGATGTGTTGTCAGATCTTTTCCAGCAGGTAGTTATTACAGGTGCACAACCTTTTATCCGGAGTTCCGGAAACCGAAAAGCTCCGAAAACCGGACATTTTTTCCAGGATGTCGTCTGCACACCAAAGCTCGCGTTTGGCGCCAAACTTCACCCGAAACGACGCACGGTCAACCCAGGTCTATACTACTGTAGCGGCTGCCTCCTCCCCGGAGACCGGGGAGACAATTAAACATCTGTAAATCATTGCTTAAATGTTAGTCAGTTAGTTTGGAGGGCTTTTATGTGAAGGGGGAAACTTTAATTCTTAGTCCCCTACCTGGTCGGAGAGGCGGGGAGCAGGCAATGCCTTACCGGGTCGCCGTGCAGTAAGCTTCGGAGCGCTGTGGCCGCCGACTCCCAACATCGCGGAGCTGGGTGCTGCGGGCGTCCGGCCGCGGGCGGCGCCGGTTGTAGCTCTGACCCCGGCAACTCTACCCCTGGCTGCGCGGCGCTCCAAATCCAGCGCGGCCCGCGGCCGGACGCCCGCAGCCCCAGCTCCGCGATGTTGTGTGTCGGCGGCCACAGCGCTCCGGAGCTTACCGCACGGCGACCCGGTAAGGCATTGCCCGCTCCCCACTGGTATCCCAGCGCTGCGACGCCGCCGACACACAACATCGCGGAGCTGGGGCTGCGGGCGTCCGGCCGCGGGCGGCGCTGGATTTGGAGCGCCGCGCAGCCAGGGGTAGAGTTGCCGGGGTCGGAGCTCCAACCGGCGCCGCCCGCGGCCGGACGCCCGCAGCCCCCAGCTCCGCGATGTTGGGAGTCGGCGGCCACAGCGCTCCGGAGCTTACTGCACGGCGACCCGGTAAGGCATTGCCCGCTCCCCGCCTCTCCGACCAGGTAGGGGACTAAGAATTAAGGTTTCCCCCTTCACCCCCCCCCCCCCCACCACATAAAATCCCTCCAAACTAACTGACTAACATTTAAGCAATGATTTACAATGATTCCCCGGTCTCCGGGGAGGAGGCAGCCGCTCCAGACTTTTCAAGCCGCCCGCGCTACCTACCTAATCTACGCTAAAAATCTTCCATTCGGAAATCCGAAAAATTCCGAAATCCGAGAAGTGTCTGGTCCCAAGGCTTTCGGATAAAAGGTTGTGCACCTGTACTGAGTGCTTCTCCAGTGGCATAGTGGTTCTTGTCTTTTGAACATTTGCTATGTCAAACCAAGATTAGTAAAGACTGAATAAAATGGTAATGTTTTGGTCCCTGAACTGTGCTGCCTTTGCAAAGCCAAACTGTAATATGAAGTATTGGAATGAAATCAATAGTTTACAACTGCTGTGGCTTTCAGTTCATGACTGTTAGCACGTACAGTGCCCTCCATAATGTTTGGGACAAAGACCCATAATTTATTTATTTGCCTCTGTACTCCACAATTTGAGATTTGTAATAGAAAAAAAATCACATGTGGTTAAAGTGCACATTGTCAGATTTTAATAAAGGCCATTTTTATACATTTTGGTTTCACCATGTAGACATTACAGCTGTGTTTAGTCCCCCGCTTCAGGGCACCATAATGTTTGGGACACATGGCTTCACAGATGTTTGTAATTGCTCAGGTGTGTTTAATTGCCTCCTTAATGCAGGTATAAGAGAGCTCTCAGCATCTGACTTAGGTGAATTCCATTGGCGACTACCTACGTCAACCGGCGACAGGAACCGGCGACTGAATTGTCTTCAGTTGTCGTAGCTTGTCGCAGGTGGACGTAGGTTGATTTTCGTTGTCATAGGTTGTCATCTGTGTGGTCGTAGGTGGGCGTCCTAATGGGTGGCCAGTTGTCGGTAGCTTGCCTTAGCTTAACATCGACGAGGTGGTAGGTTGTGGTAGCTTGTCGTAGACATTGTCGTAGAGGGGTGCAGCCGCCGCTTTTTCGGCGTCCTGCTACGACTGTGCCAGTCGCCGAAAAAATCATGTAAGTGGGACAGGCCCTTTAGAGACATCAACCAAACCTTAGGCTTACCAAAATTAACTGTTTGGAACATCATTAAGAAGAAAGAGAGCACTGGTGAGCTTACTAATCGCAAAGGGACTGGCAGCCCAAGGAAGACCTCCACAGCTGATGACAGAAGAATTCTCTATATAATAAATTTAAAAAACCCAAACACCTGTCCGACAGATCAGAAACACTCTTCAGGAGTCAGGTGTGGATTCGTCAATAACCACTGTCCGCAGAAGACTTCATGAACAGAAATACAGAGGCTACACTGCAAGATGCAAACCACTGGTTAGCCGAAAAAATAGGATGGCCGGGTTACAGTTTGCCAAGAAGCACTTAAAAGAGCAACCACAGTTCTGAAAAAAGGTCGTGGACAGATGAGACTGCGGAAGAATTTTTTTTTCCACAGAGACGAAGATTAACTTGTATCAGAGCGATGGCAAGCGCAAAGTATGGAGGAGAGCAGGAATTGCCCAAGATCCAAAGCATACCACCTCATCTGTGAAACACGATGGTGGGGGTGTTATGGCCTGGGCATGTATGGCTGCTGGAGGTACTGGCTCAATTATCTTCATTGATGATCCAACTGCTGATGGTAGTAGCATAATGAATTCTGAAGTGTATAGACACATCCTATCTGCTCAAGTTCAAACAAATGCCTCAAAACTCAATGGCCGGCGGTTCATTCTACAGCAAGACCATGATCCCAAACATACTGCCAAAGCAACAAAGGACTTTTTCAAAGCTAAAAAATGGTCAATTCTTGAGTGGCCAAGTCAATCACCTGATCTGAACCCAAATAAGCATGCCTTTTATATGCTGAAGAGAAAACTGAAGAGGACTAGCCCCCAAAACAAGCATGTTAAAGATGGCTGCAATACAGGCCTGGCAGAGCATCACCAGAGAAGACACCCAGCAACTGGTGATGTCCATGAATCGCAGACTTCAAGCAGTCATTGCATGCAAAGGATATGCAACAAAACACTAAACATGACTACTTTCATTTACATGACATTGCTGTGTCCCAAACATTATGGTGCCCTGAAATGGGGATACTATGTATAAACACTGCTGTAATTTCTACATGGTGAAACCAAAATGGATAAAAATGGCCTTTATTAAATTCTGACAGTGCACTTTAACCACGTGTGATTTTTTCGATTACAAATATCAAATTGTGCAATACAGAGGCAAATAAATAAGTGATGGGTCTTTGTCCCAAACATTGTGGAGGGAACTGTACGTAAGGAATAAAATATTTGCAGATCCATGCTAACACTGACCTCATTTTATTCAGTTTGCTTGACAAAAAATAGAAGCTGTTCTTTGTTATAGGGAGATCTGATTGTAGCACTTGAGCTATATATAAAAAAACATACTGATTTTATTTGCGCAGCACTTAAATTATTTGCAGGAAGTATGAATAATATTTTGGAATGATAACAAGGTATCCTTACAACCACCTTGGAACACTGAAGAAAACTATCTTGTAGTCTAATTAAATAGCATTTAATGGCATTTTTATATGCCTTTCATAACTTTGGTCTGAGTTACGAAAAAATATTTAACATTTTCTGTAGTATTTCATTAACGGCTTTCTGACCAAAATATGTTTTTATTGCATGAATACCTCTTGTTAACTATTGATAGGCAGCCAAACGTAACTATGTGTAGGATGAAATTAAAAATACCATCTTATTTATATTGCTGTATTTAATCAACTAATGTTGCAACTGCCTTTATCAACGTTTTATGATCTCTGTTAGGTTTGATTTGCCTGTTTGCTCAGTCCTGAACAACAGTAATACAATAAAATAAATGACTGTATTCAGATTATTTTTCGATAAAATTATTCTCCTGGTTGTGATTGTATTACTACTTCATTATAGGAGGTAAAGGTACAATCTGCTGTTTGTTGTGTGTGATTGTTGTGATTTCTTTTCTCGTGGTTTTTAGTGCAGTATTGATGGCAGATAGAACGATACCTTTTCCTCCTGCAGGATGCGGGAAGTCAGGGAAACTGCTGGAGTCCATGATAACTACACCTGTGGGAATTGTGTCCAGGTGCACCTCCTGACACGCCACATTAGGGAACTGGAGCTGCAGCTGGACGACCTTGGGATCATACGGGAGAATGAGAGCTTCATAGATGGGTATTATAGTGAGGTGATCTTATAGAGGTGTTTAAATCATGAGAGGAATAGATTGGGTAGACGCACAGCCTCTTGCCCAGACTGGCAGTTAAAACCAAGCACAGATCTTTGGGTATGAAAACACACATGCCACATGGTAGATATCTCTAAAATACATCCGGTGGATGTTTATGGCAATCTGGTAGTCTCATGGTGCTAGCTTTTTAACATGCTTTAATTAATTGAATTTAGTTTCCCCTGGTTTTAATGGCATTTGAAGTTATGTCTCCAAATAATTATTCCAAGTCCTCTGGATTATTGGTTCAGTAATTTAATGATGCGTGCTTTCCATTCTCACTGTTATCTGTGAAGCTAAAATCAATAATAACTGTTGCAACTAATATTTTCCTTTCTTTTCAGGCTATGGTAGCCTGTTACCCAGGGCATGGAACAGGTTATGTCCGACATGTTGATAATCCAACTGGTGATGGGCGTTGTGTGACGTGTATTTATTACCTGAATAAAAACTGGGATGCTAAGGTATGAACTTGTTTAAATTAGTTATAGTGATAGCACACTTGTGGATTTTTAAAAACTCGTTTGACATTTCTTATCCACTCCTATACAAAAATATCTCCATTCCACCAATTTTATGTATCATAACCATGGTAGTGTTTTATGGTGATTTTGAAAAGACATGGAATGCTGGCACCCCCCCCCCCCCCCTTAATTGACATACCAAAAGATACAACAGAAGTCTTTTGCATTTACTCTTGATTATCATGTACAGGTGCTTTCAGAATAGTGTCTGTGAAGATTAAGGAATATATCGCTGTTTCCTGGTCAATAGAAAGAAGGATGTCACAACATTGTGACAATCTAGCTTTCCTGTTTATTATCCCATAGATACAGTTCAGATGATATGTTTTGTTAAACGAAATGGCGCACAGAGAGACTTAAGTGCCGGCCATCCTTCTCTCATTTGCCAAACGCTTCATTGGTAGTTAAAAATTGAGGATGAGCAGATGCACTCATTTGCTGACATGAATCAACTTGGAAGATAACTTGCAACTGCCCAGAATAATTGGATAACATTTTTAACTGTGCAGATTAAGGCCCTGTGCTCATATTTAATTGTAACTTTCAAATTGAACTATGTAAAACATGCATGGAGTATTAGATGTTCTCTATGACTACGTTTATTAATGATTTGGATGAGAATATAGTCTGCATGGTTGGTAAATTTGTAAATACATTGTTCAAAAGACATTTAGACAGGCATACAGATAGAAAAGGTTTTGAGCGATATGGGGCAAATGCAGACAAATGGGACTTGCTCAGACACGCCACTTGGTTGGCATGGATGAGTTGGGCTGAAGGGCCTGTTTCCGTGCTGAATAATTCTATGATCCGAGAAAGTTCTTTTAACTGGCTCCTCATACTTGCCTCCCTTCAGCATCCACCCCCATTGCTTTTGTTAGAATGCAACATCTACATTCTCTTCAGTCTTCTCTCTGCTGAAAACATTGCTAACTTTGCAGTTCAGGACCATCACAGTGAGTGGCAGGGCTCTGGGAAGTGTTGTGGAGCAAAGGAATCTAGGAGTGCATTATATAGTTTTGTTAAAATGGCATCACAGGTTGATTGGGTGGTCAAGAAGGCTTTCGAGTATAGAAGTTAAGATGTTTTGTTATAGTTGTACAAGACAATTGTGAAGCCACATTTGGAGTTTTGTGTACAGTTTTGTTACTCTGCTACAGGAAAGATGTTTTTAAGATGGGAAGAGTGCAGAAAAGATTTACAAGCATGTTACCAGAAATTGAGGGCCGGAGCTATAGGGAGAGGTTGGGCAGGCTAGGACTTTGTCCATTGGAGCATGAGATCAGGTGTATGAGGGAAATAGATAGGGTAGTCTTTTACCCAGAGTAGGGGAATCAAGAACCAGATGGTGATTTGCTATATGCTTCTGACTGCAGGGCTGCCAACATTGGGTGGGAGTGAGAAATTGTGATAGACCAAGCCGGAGGGAGCGTAGCGATGAGGGGGGGGGGGGGGGGGTGGGTGGGAGGGGGGTGTCATAATAGCTAAATAACTTAACCATTGTCGACTTTACACCATGATATATGTTGGAACAGTGATCATAATAAAAGTTCATACCAAAACATAAAATAGAGCATAATTTTCTTCCCAGATTACATGGTTCTTAGTATAACCATAACCATATAACCATATAACAATTACAGCACGGAAACAGGCCATCTCGACCCTTCTAGTCCGTGCCGAACACGTATTCTCCCCTAGTCCCATATACCTGCGCTCAGACCATAACCCTTCATTCCTTTACCATCCATATAACTATCCAATTTATTTTTAAATGATAAAAACGAACCTGCCTCCACCACCTTCACTGGAAGCTCATTCCACACAGCCACCACTCTCTGAGTAAAGAAGTTCCCCATCATGTTACCCCTAAACTTCTGTCCCTTAATTCTCAAGTCATGTCCCCTTGTTTGAATCTTCCCTACTCTCAGTGGGAAAAGCTTATCCACGTCAACTCTGTCTATCCCTCCCATCATTTTAAAGACCTCTATCAAGTCCCCCCTTAACCTTCTGCGCTCCAAAGAATAAAGCCCTAACTTGTTCAACCTTTCTCTGTAACTTAGTTGCTGAAACCCAGGCAACATTCTAGTAAATCTCCTCTGTACTCTCTCTATTTTGTTGACATCCTTCCTATAATTAGGCGACCAAAATTGTACCCCATACTCCAGAATTGGCCTCACCAATGCCTTGTACAATTTTAACATTACATCCCCACTTCTATACTCAATGCTCTGATTTATAAAGGCCAGCACACCAAAAGCTTTCTTTACCACCCTATCTACATGAGATTCCACTTTCAGGGAACTGTGCACAGTTATTCCCAGATCCCTCTGTTCACCTGCATTCTTCAATTCCCTACCATTTACCATGTACGTCCTATTTTGATTTGTCCTGCCAAGATGTAGCACCTCACACTTATCAGCATTAAACTCCATCTGCCATCTTTCAATCCACTCTTCCAACTGGCATGTCTGTTGAACACACTTTTTAGGTTGACGGTGGTATTCTTCGAATATCTCCAGAAGGAAAGTCCTATGTAGTTGACGTCGAGCCGATCTTTGATAGATTATTGTTGTTCTGGTCTGACCGAAGAAATCCGCATGAAGTACAGCCAACATATTCTCTCAGGTATGTTCCTAGTTGGAATCCCTACGGCTAGCAAACGAGCCGTACAAAGATTCCTTAATGTAATTTTCGCTCGCTGACGACAATCGTTCAATTGTTTTCAGCTCAAGAAGTTGTAAGTTATTTTGCAGACTTGAACCAGAGCTTTAATGCAGTAACGTTATAGTTGTGACTGATTAATAACTGTCAATCTAGCTTGCGTGTCCAGGCCAATAATTTTGTTAAAGAGTATCATTTAGCGATTCAGTTTTGTCAGAGATGAAATTTCTGCACTGTACAAAAATACCAACTCTTGCTCAAGCTTTGAACACTGGAAGAATTTTGACACAAGGATTCCTGAACAGCTACACCCTTAAATATTAACTGATATTGGCCAAATTTACATATCTCAATGATCTGACAGAGGAGGCATAAAAATGAAAGTAACAGTGGTGCTGCGGTAGATGTGCTGTCTTACAGCGGCAGAGACCAGGGTTTGATCCTGAATATGCTCTCTGTACGGAGTTAGTACGTTCTCCCTGTGACCACGCTGGTTTTCTCCGGGTGCTCTGGTTTCCTTTCACATTCCAAAGGCGTGCAGTTTTGTAGGTTATTGGCTTCTGTAAATTGTCCATAGCGTGTAGAACAGAACGTGTACGGATGATTGCTGGTCAGTGCGGACTCAGTGGGCTAAGGACCTATTTCCAGGCAACTAAACTAAACATCACTCATAAGTTCAGAAATGCTATATCTTAAATCTGAAGTAGTCACTTCAACCAGAATCCTGGGCAACATTTCTCTGAATTTTCAACTTTTTACTCAATTAAAAATCAAAATTAATTGTCGATCTTCAGCAACTCTGCAATGGATTTGCTTTGGTATTGCCCATTCATATAATTCACATGCAACAAAGTGAATTGAAAGTGTAGTCACTGTTAAATAAGTAAACATGGCATCCAATTTGCGCACGGCAAGGTTGCAGAAAATTAAATAATATTTCATCTTATGTTTGATGTTAATGGAGATTCTGTTGAGAATACTGATAAGATTCTGTCCAGAATACTCAGACTATAATCTTTATTTTTTAATAATGTTTTTGTAATAGTATGAAACGTTAAAATGATGAAGTAAATTGCATTTGATATTGCAGGCATACATTTAGTATTGTACATTTCCCTTCTTACAGATGTGATATTTGAGATCTGGAATTCCTAATTTAACACTGAAGTGAAGTGCTAGGAGTAGTAAACTTGAGGCAAATTCTTGGCAAAGGCTATACTCATACCCCACTCCCAACAAAAACCAAACAACCCTGACAATGGAAGCATTCGAAGAAAGGTAGCAGAACTCCTCATTCAAATAGGTAGAAATAAAAAGTTAATCATCTGAAATGTTGGTTTTGTTTCCCTCAACATCAATGCTGCCTGATCTACTGACTCTCTCCAACCATTTCTAAAAAAAGTTTTCTCTGTTGTTTTGTCCAGGCTGATAGTGGATATTGACTTACAAAGAAATGGGGTTCAAAGAGAAAAGAAAAATACCACACTCTAATTCTACAAGAGTGAAAGCACTGTTTTTGCCATTATTAATTTTATGATTTATGCTCCTTAAAAGCTGTTAAGTACTACCACACGTTTAGTTTTGAGACACAGCGTCGAAATTAGCCTCACGGCCCACAAATCCATGCCAATCATCCATCACCCGTTCACACGAGTTTGTTATCTTGCATTCACATCCACTCTCTGCACGCCAATAACTCTACATACATCTTTGGGATGTGGGAGGAACCGGAGCACCTGGAGGAAACCCACAAGTTCACAGTGAGAACATGCAAACTGAACACAGACAGCACCCGAGGTCAGGATCAAATTCTGGTCTCTGGCGCTGTGAGACAGCAGCTCTACCAACTATGCCATTGTGTCACCCTATAGATATAAAGTAGGAGCAGAAGGCTAATGGTGACCCAGTCCATTAATAAATTAAATGCTGATGGGACAGAAAACCAAGCATGTGTTTTACTTCCATTAAGGCCTGTTGACCATTACCTGATATGAAAATATTACTTGCATTTGAAAGGGGCACAAAGGATCAAAACAAAACGGTAGTTATAAACAAATTCGAACAAATTTTGAAACCTTCTAGACCACATGGGATCCAGGGAGAGTTAGCGGACTGCATAATGAATTGGCTTCACGGAAGGAAGCAGACTGTGATGGAGAAAAAGTTCTTTTTCAGACAAAAGGCATGTGATTGGTGGCATGCCGCAGGGACCGGTGATGGACCATTGCTGTTTGTGATCAACGATTTGGATGCAAATGTACAATGCGTGATTAGTGATTTTGCAGATGATACTAAATAAGGTGGTATCATAAATAGTCTCGATAGATATCAAAAAATAAAGCAGGATTTTGATCAACTGAGCAAGTAGGCTGTGGAATGGTTATCTGAGTTTATTGCAGTTAAGTGTGAGGTGTTGTATTTTGGGAAGTCAAACCAGGACAGGAGAGTGCTATAGAGCAGAGGGATCTAGCAGTCAAGATACATAGATCCCTGAAAGTGGCATCATGGGTAGATAGGGTGGTCAAGAAGGCTTTTGGTACATTGGCCTGATTATAGAAGTTGGGATGTTATGTTATAATTTTACAAGAAGTTTGTGGGGCCGCTTTTGTTCAGTTTTGGTGACTAGTTTAGGAAGCATGTCGCTAAGCTGGAAAGAGTGCAGAGAATGTTTACGAGGATGTTCTCAAAACACGAGAGCCTGAGCTACAGGGAGAGGTTGGGCAGGTTGGAACTTTATTTCTTGGAGCGTAGGAGACTGAGGGGTGATCTTATAGGGATGTGTAAAATCATAAGGGGAATACATCGTGATTGCAGTCTTTTACCCACAGTTGGGGAAATAAAAAAAACAGAGTACATACTCTTAAGGTGAGTGGGGAAAGATTTAATAGGAACCTGAGGGGCAACGTTCTCATACATGGGGTGGTGGGAATACGGAATGAGCTGCCAGAGGAGATAGTTGAGGCAGATACAATACCAAAATGTAAAAGATATTTGGACAGGTACATGAATAAGAAAGGTTTGGAGAATTATGGGCCAAACGCAGGCAGGTGGGAGTAGCATAGATGTGCCAACTTGATTGGCATGGACAATTTGAGCCGAAGGGCCTGTTTTCATGCTGAATGGCATTATGATTAAATTCATTGTATTCTAGATATGCCATAACTGTGTGGTACTTTGATGCTGAGGAGAGGGCGGAAGCAAGAACCAGGTATCGGAATCGAGCAGGTATAATTATAAATAATAAATAAACAAAATCTGAACATTTGTAGTTTTATATAATCCTTTACATTATTAATTTACAATTTTTGTACTTCAGCTTCTGAACAAGCCACAACCTTTTCTTCACGACAGTAAGCAAGGTGAACCAGTGATCCAAGCATCTGATGTTTTCAGCAGCTCCAAAGATATATGCCTTCTCCATAATGTGATTTGAAACTTTGCCTTTGAATGATCTTTGTGTTGTATCTACTTTTCAGCAAAAATGATACAAATAAAATTAATCTGCAAAGCAGAATTGTACAAAAAATTCTGCACCAACTTTCTTAAACTCAAAATCTATTACTGTGTTTCTCACAGGATTGATTTAGTGTTTAAATATTATGTTTGTTAAATCTAATATTGCACCTTATTCCAGATTGAAATGGTGTCGTATCATCCATTTGAATGCCCTTTTCCCCCTTATTTAAAAACAGTTTATGATCATTTATGGCAGTTTCTTCCTGTCAACATTTGAAGATTTGACTTATCTACTGATTCGTTCCACAATTTTTGCGCTAAATGAAACTGGTACCTTCAGCTTTGTTTGCATTTTCTCTATTTATGTGAAAACTGAATATCACTGTGCAAAACAATGCATTTCTAAAGTTACAATGAATAATCTTCATTGCACTTCATTGTGATTAATGTTAGTAAACCTTATCTCTGCACATAAATCGTATGGAATATTTTTGAGAAACTAAATTGAACTTGTGATAATTTTGTCTGAAGACTACACTATGATGTGAAATTCTTTCTGCTACTGCCTTTCATATGAAACATTGTTCCATGGGTTCATAAATTAAATTGAATGCAAGCTTCAAATTTACTGTTTTTAAGCTGGATGCTGCCATGTTTGCTGGTCAACAGTTTAGCAATCCAGCAGAAGCAGTAAACATGTGTTGCAGAGTAGCTTTGAAAAAGCTATGAATTTTATCTCCAGACTTTGTTGGCTTTTGATAATAAAGTGCTCTGTGTCGTCAAGACAAAGATGATATTTTACACATATATGGTTGTTTGCATTTTGTTTGCTTTACTCGATTTTATGCTCTCATTGCACCATTATTAAATGATTTAGACAATAATCTATATTATCGTCTTGGGTAATTGTAACTACTAATTCTCAGATTATCACTCAAATTCATAAAAAAGGTTCTGAATCTTACCAAGAATAATATTGCTTCCACTATTAACAATTTGAAACAAATAATAATAATAATAAACTTTATTACGGACTCAAGGTCCAGACAAGGGGCAACATTACTTTAAAAATGCATTGCATATCATATATCATAAATATATATATAAAATCATGGTATATCACATAAAAACATCATAATTTATATTTAACAAAAACCCACAATACTTAAGTTAAAAATCCAGATTAAAAGATGATCAATGTCCTACAACGAGACAACGATACCAGTGTCTCCACAACTGGGATTCGTAGCGTGTAGTGCTAACCCTTATGGTTATCAAGGCCACAATAAGCACATTTTTGGAGTCATTTATCCTGCAAATGAATTTATACATGTGGTGTCTTAGGATAGCTTCTAAAGTACTGACTCCTGCAGCCACAAACATATTACTGGCACTACACCACCTAGGTTGCCTTAGCAGTGTTCTCATGGCATCGTTATATGCCACCTTTAGTCTCTGCATACTTGTCTTTAAATAGTTCGACCACAGGTGCGCAGTGTAGAGGGGTGTGCAGTATGCTCTAAATAGCGACATCTTCACCACATCTGCACACGCACCAAATTTACGCAGGAGGATATTTGCCTGTACATACAGCATGCGTCGTTGCCTATAAATATCCTCATCATCTGTCATTTGTTCTGTAATAATATGCCCTAGATATTTTATCTTATTACAGACACTAAGATTGTTGTCAGACAATTTAAAAACAGGATATTTTAGGCATTTATCCTCTTTGGTTCTACAGACCATAACAGCACTCTTACTAGCATTATATTTAATGTCATGTTCCACACCATACACGGAACATATAGTAAGGAGCTGCTGGAGACCAGCGCTAGATGGACTAAAGACCACAAGATCATCTGCATACATAATATGGTTCACTAAAATATTACCAATCACGCACCCAGTGTTACAGGCTTTCAATTGTTTAGACAGATCATCAATATATAGATTAAAAAGGACTGGGGACAAAATTCCCCCTTGTCTAACACCATTGCTAACCCCAAATGGGGCTGAGACCCTATTGCCCCATTTTATTTGCATAGTCTGGTGGGCATACCAGTAGGCCAGAATTCTAACAATGTATTCACGCACCCCTCTTTGACTCATTTTACCAAACAGCTTTCTGTGATTAACACGGTCAAAGGCTTTGGAAGCATCAATAAAGCACATAAGGATTGAAGAGTTTTTGCCTCTATATTTGTTTACAATCTCCTTTAGGGCATATATGCATGTCAGATGTTTAGTCGATCGAGATTTTGTGTGGCTAGGAGTAGACTTAGTTCATTCAAAACTTGAGTTTTTGAAATATCACCTTTAGAAGAGTGGTGGCATTCTCCCATCTGCTTTATATTTATTGCATAAATCATTTGCAAACTTTCTGTAAATTTAAGATAGTCACTGAAAAATATAAGATTGGACCTAGTGTCAATGTCTTAAAATGGGAGGATGTGGCGGCTCCCAAGGGTCGTGCCATCATACTGTCGAACCCCTCGGCACGGGAGTGGTTCAGTCCGGAGGCGGCCCTTAGCCAGAGGGTTTAAAGGCAGGGGTTTGGGTGCCATCTTTCTCTTGTTTGGTCTTCCCTACAACCGGGAGGAACATAATAAAAGGTGCCTCTCAAAACACTGGACTTCGTGCTTCCTTTTGAGACCCACACACCACAAGGACTTCAATAACATGGCTGACCTTTGCAGAACTTCACTTCAATACAGATCTCTATAGTAAAACTCCATTTGACTTTTATCCTTTGATTTCTCCCCACACTCCCATATATATATCTTTATTTAATATTAATCAATTTACCATATCAGTTTTTTAGTAAAATATCTTTCTAGAATAAAAGTTAACTACATCAAACATGCTGCATCATTGAGATTTCTCGTCTTGGTTCTTGGTCTTAATTCTCTGAAAAATTGTACTGACTCCCCTGGAGTAAACATTGCCTCTCTAAATGATGATTTATAGAGTCCATCTTCCAAAAACATGCAGGTTTGTAGGTTAATTGGCTTCTGTAAATTGCCCCGAGTGTGTAGGATAGAACTAGTGTACGGTGATTGCTGGTTGGCACGGACTCGGTGGGCCAAAGGGCTTGTTTCCAATGCTGTATCTCTAAACTAAAAAATCTGAATTTTTCCCAATAATTTAACTGTCAGTGGTTTGTCTATCTTTTTAAACAATGATATCTCAGCAACCTTCAATTTCTCTGCCATCACGCACAGTCAAAGCACATAAGGTGAGAGGAAAGATTTAATAGGAAGCTGGGAAGCAACTTTCTCAACACAAAGAGTGGTGGGTATAAGGAACGAGCTGCCGGTGGAGGTAGTTGAGGCAGGTACTGTAGCAACATTAGAAAGCCACTTGGTTGGGTATATGGTTAGGAAAAGCTAGAAGGAAATGGGCCAAACGCAGGCAGGTAGAACTAGTATAGATGGGGGATTTTGGTTGTCGTGGGCAAGTTGGGCCAAAGGGCCCGTTTCCATGCTCTATGACTATGATAATGGAATATATTTGCACCTTACACCATTTATTTTGCTAATACACAATGAACGCATTAATTCCTGCTAGTTTGGCCTATCTATTTTGTTAATACTAGAGAACCGACTCAAATTATAAACCTACTTGAGAGTTTGTTCTCAACATTCCAAACAATATTAGTAGAAGTAATCATTGCACCGTCTCTAAGATGAAGTACCATTTAAACTCAAGGCCACCCCTTGTGTCATGATCATTGTAGTAATTGGGATAGATTCACAACTTCTTGTGTAAGAAGGAACTGCAGACGCTGGTTTACACTGAATATAGACACAGGAGGGAAGGAATAGGTGAAGGTCTGAAGAATGGTCTTGTTGCTCAAACTCATAGCTAGACCATCCTTTGCACTACCATTACTATAAAGCCAGGAACCAATAGTTCGTCACTGAGTATATGCTGGGTGTAGCAACAAATTTCATTAAAAATTAATTGCAAATGGGTGAAGCTGCAACAAAGGCCTATACTCAAGCTGAGAAACAAATGTAGCATAGAATAGCAGCATAGAATAGACAGCCAAATGATCCCACAACCAGTGAATAAGCTCAAAGCACTTAACGATAGCTACATCCATCGATGGTCAGCAATGTCAATTAAGCCACTCCTAAACCAATGCTCAAATGAAGACTAGGCCTATCGTTCAGTGCCAAAGACAAGGACAAAGAGTTTGAAAACATCTCCATCCACGAGGATGATATATATCAGATTCTCATCAGAGGCCTGTTTTTAACTAATTTACTAATTTTACTTTATTCAATGGGATATCAAGGCTAAGAGCACTGCATCAGACACCAAAATGACTTTCAGAATTAGCTACAGTTCCAACTGAGCTGTTCCAGTACGATGAAAGTCCTCACAGCTTTTTGACAGTATTGACAATTGCGCCGATTTGTCCAATCCATAACAAGATAGGACAAATACAATCCAACAAAATAGCACTTATTTCGTTTTCTCTTGGTTATCAATGTATGGAAGATGGTATCAACAATGACATCACTTAATCACCAATGTTTTGCAAGGATAACCTAGATCTTACTTTAGAACACGGCAGCATGGGAATGAGCTCTTCGGCCCACAATGTTTGTGTTGAACATGATGCCTAACTGAACTGATCTCATCTGCTTGCACATGATCCATATCCATCTATTCACTGCATTTCCATGTGCCTATCTAAAAGACTCTTAAACTGCACTATTGTATCTTTTTTCTTCAACCTCCGACGTGTCAGAGAAAACAATCCACATCTATCCAACCTCTCCCTGCCGAAACCCTCTAATCCAAGCAGAATTCTGTAATCCTCCTCTGCACCCTCACCATCTTTCTTGTAATGGGCCGAACAGAATGCACACAACACTCCAAATACAGCCTAACCAAAGTCCTATAGAGGTGTATCATGACTTCCTGACTATTATATTCAATACCCCTAGCAATGAAGGCAAGCATACCACATGCCTTCTTTATCACCCTATCTTCTTGTGTTGCCACCTTCAGTGAGCTATAAACTTGGACACTGAGATCTCTCTACATCAACATTGTTAAAAGTCTTGCCATTAACTATACTCTCTCCTTACATTCAACCTCCCACCTTGTAAACACCATCTGCCATTTCTGCTGATCTACAGTATATCTTGCTGTATCTTCTGACAGCCTTCCTCACTGTCTAAAACTCCTCCGATTTTGGTGGCGTCAGCAAACGTACTCGCCAACCCATCTACATTTACGTCGATCATTTATATATATTATAAACAGCAGAGGTCACAACACAGATCTCTACAAAACTCCACTGGTCAGACATCCAGCTAGAATATCTACCTTCCACCATAACCCTCTGTCTTCTATGAATAAGCCTGTTCTGAATCCATACCACCAAGTCAGCGTGAATCCGGATCAGCCTACCATGAGGGACCTTATCAAAAGCTTTAGCAAAATTCATGTCAAAGTCCAAATTTGTTTGTCACATGCACCAACTAAGTACAGTGAAATGAATAAGCCAGTTCGGCATTCTGAAAAACGTAAGGAATCATGGGATTTTTCAAAGGTCATTCGAGAATAAAAAAAGCGAACAGGGTGCCTGGTAGCGGGGGAGAGCGGGGTGTAACAGCGAGAGAGAGGGGGTAGATGCGAGTAGGAGGCAGGGAGAGACAGTGAGAGGTGGGGGAAGAGAGGTTTCAGTTAGACAGACAACCACTGGTAAAGCCATGGCTCGCTGCTTCTAGGAGAGTCAAGAAAATGTCCTCAATCGAGAGAATGGCACTTCAGAATCCGCTTGTCTCGACCGCGCTGGAGATTTCCGCGGGCGCAAGGAACAAATGACCTAAAGTTTGCATTGCATGAACTGAGTGTTCTTACCGTCCTCGTCGTACACCGGCGTTTTGTGAGAGTGGTTGGATCCCGGGATCGAGGAGTCAGCGCCCGACAGGTGAGCGGCCCGTGGTAGCTGGTGCCTCTCCGCAAGCCACTGGAAGAACTGACACCTCTACTCCCCGGGTCGGGCACTGCCTCCTCAACCCCGCTGCTTGGCGGGGGCCGACTAGGATTCCAGAGCATCGCCAATGCCTCACATCAGCTCCTGATCCCCTGCTGCCTGTCCGGATAACATGACCGACGTTGGTTAAGCTGAAGCTGGGATCCAACCACTTTCACAAAACGCCGGTGTACGACAAACGTTAAGAACACTTAGTTCACTCAAAGCAAACTTTAGGTCATTTGTTCCTTGTGCTCGTGGAAATCCCCGCTCCCATCCATCCCAACCACGTCGCAAAAGTCTAATGTGTAGGAAGTCTGAGAGAGGGTATTCTATCCAGTGGCCCGCGGACGGGAGTGTCTGCCCAGGCTCACAGACAGTGAGGAGAGGAGGCGCCGGCCCCAGCTCGACTCTGCCTGTCCCGCCGGCGGAGTTGGTGCTTCTTTACCGCGCCGCATGCGGGCCTGGGCCGCAGTTGCGACGGGCCAACACCCCGCCGGGACAGGCAGAGCCGAGCTGGAGCCGGTTAGCCCCCCCTCCTCCTCCCTTCCTCCGCGCTCCCGTCCGGGGCCGCCCCCGGAAAGGACACTCAGGAGGGGATGGGGACGGGGACGACCCAGCAGCGGCTGGATAGGGACGAGACGGAGGTCTGCACCCATGCAGCGGCACAGCCGCCGTGAGTGTTTAGCCCCAACGACCTATGACCTGTGCATGCAGTCGGAATACCGAACTGGCTTATTTGCCATGCAGCGATGCAATTGAAAAAAGAACACTCAATACAGAATAGAATTTAACATAAACATCCACCTCAGCATTCTTCACTATGGTGGAAGGCAATAAAGTTCAGTTAGTCCTCCTTTGTACATCCATGGTCAGGGCCATGAACCCTTCGTAGTCATCGCTATGGACGGCCAGATGTACAGGCCCTCTCGTCGGTATGATCGAAACTCTGACGTAGGGACGGTCGAACACACTCCACGGCTTGGAGTGCCTGAATCGACCACTTTCTTACCGGAGCTTTAGGCTGTTATAGGCCACAGGCCAGCGGTCGGAACTCTTCTCCGGCGATCCCCGGCAAGGGATCTCAGGCTCCGGATGGTAAGTCCACGCAACGCCCATGGCTAGAAGCTCCGCAGATCACAGCCTCATGATGCCAAAGTCACCAGGCCAGCGATCGGAGCGCTCCTTTCTGGCGACCCCCGGCAAGGGTTCGCCCCGCTCCGCGATGGAAAAGTCCACGCTGCGCTCGCTGTTGAAGCTCTGGGCTCGACTCCGGGAAAGGCTGCTCCAATCCAAACTGTTAGGCCGCGAGGAAGGCGGAGAAGCGATATGTAAAAAGTTGGTTCTCCATCGAGGAAGTGACTGAAAAACGGTTTCCCCCTTTTATCCCCCACCACTCCCCACATAAGGCATACCGAGAGATACTGAAACAAACATTTGGCATTACTAAAAAAAACAAAAAAAGTCGAAATAACGAACACGCTGCTGGCAGGGCAGCCGACTCGCAGCGCCCCAAACCGACTATTATACTATTACTGGCCTATCTTCATCAATTTCCTTTGTCAACTCCTCAAAAAAAGTTAGTGAGACATGCCCTGCCATGCAGGCAATCTAGTTAGCCCATTCTCCTTCCAAATGGGAGTAAATCCTATCTCAAAGGATTCTCTCCAATAGTTTCAACAAAGATCCTAATCAAAGTCCCCGCAATCTCCTTTCTTGACACTCAATAACCTGAGATATATCCCATCAGGCCCTTTAATATTCTTTCAAGAGACTCGGGTAAACCTCCTTGATCTCAAAGTGCCTTAGCATATTTGTATTTGCCACACTGACGTTGCTGTCCTCCTCAGTGATTACTGATGCAGGGGGTGGGGTCTCACACAGGACAGAGGCAGGTGAGAGGTTAGAAGTTGGTATGGAGGGTGGTGAGGGAAAGGTTAGTGGACAGAATAGGCAGGTGAAAGGTTGAGAGCGAGAAAGGAGGGTTGGTTTGAACTGCACATATTTTAATGCAAGGGGCCTGACGGGTAAGGCAGATGAGCTTCGGGCATGGATAGGTACGAGAGACCTTATTATGTACCGAGGGAGTTCTCCCACATCGTCGCCATTATTGTTTACATTCCTCCTCGAGCGGAGCCTGTAGTCGCATGTGACGTCATCCAAGAGACTGTCGCGAGATTACAGACCCGACACCCGGACGTACTCATTGCCTTATCAGGGGACTTCAATCATGTGAACATCAGCCCCCACTTGTCAGGCTTCTCACAGTATGTTGACTGTCCCACAAGGCACAATAAGACACTGGACTTGTGCTATGTCAATGTCAAGGAAGCCTATAGTGTCTTAGCCTTTCCACCGCTTGGCAAATCAGATCACAACCTGGTTTATCTAAGGCCTTCTTACAAACCCTGTGTACTGAGACAGCCTACAACCACCCGGTCTTTCAGAAAGTGGACACCAGAGGCCAGTGAATCACTGAGGGACTGCTTTCAATGCACAGTCTGGGACATACTGATGGAGCCACAGGAATTAAACAGCTGTATGGACATCGACAGGATGGCTGGATGCATAACGGACTACATCAACTTCTGTAGGGATGTTGTTGTGCCAGTAAGAACTGTTTGTTGCTTTCCCAATAACAAACCTTGGATTACAAGCAACATCAAGAGCCTCCTAAACAAGAAAAAGGAGGCTTTCAAGGTTGGTGATCGGGAAAAAATCAAGAGGGTACAGCACCACTTGAAAAGGAGCATGAAGCAGGCAAAAGGGGACTATAAAACGAAGCTGGAGAAGAAACTGCAGTACAACAACATCAAAGAGGTGTGGAGAGGAATGAAGACCATCAATGGCTTCAAGGAGAAGAGAAGCCAGCCGTCAGGAGACGTGGAAAAGGCCAATGAGTTTAACCTGTTCTATAACAGGTTTGATCTGGTATCCCCTCCCACCTCTACAGGTGCAGCCTCTCCCCCACCATCACCTCCACGAGGCAGCCCCCCCAACACCACAGCTGCAGCACCTCCTATGCCGGCATCTCCTCAACTGTTCTTCACGGCGGACGAGGTGAGAGCTGAGCTGAGGAGGTTGCGCCCTGGTAAAGCAGCTGGCCCTGATGGTGTATGTCCCAGGCTACTAAAAGATTGTGTGGCTCAGCTGGCGGAGCCGCTCCAGACCATTTTCAACCTGAGCCTCCAGTCAGGGAGGGTACCAGGTCTGTGGAAAACATCATGTCTCGTGCCGGTTCCCAAAGCAGGGCGGCCGACCGAGATCAACGACTACAGACCGGTGGCCCTTACATCCCATATTATGAAAACAATGGAGCGGCTACTCATTCGTCTCCTGAGACCACAAGTCCAGCACGCACTCGACCCACTACAGTTTGCATACCAGGAGAACATTGGGGTGGATGACGCAGTCCTCTACATGCTGCACCGGATCTACTCCTTTTTGGACAAACCCGGTGGCTATGTGAGGATTATGTTCTTCGACTTTTCAAGTGCGTTCAACACCATCCAACCCCTGATTCTGAATGACAAGCTTAAGAAGATGGGGGTGGATTCCACATTTATCTCCTGGATATACGACTACCTGACGGGTCGACCACAGTTTGTCAAGCTGGGGGACAGTGTGTCTGGCACAGTGGTGTGCAATGTTGGAGCCCCACAGGGAACGGTTCTGGCCCCGTTCCTCTTCACCCTGTACACAGCAGACTTTAACTATAAGTCTGACACATGCCACGTACAGAAATACTCAGATGATACAGCGATTGTGGCATGTGTAAGGAACGGGCAGGAGGAGGAATACAGGAACTTGACCAGTGCCTTTTGTGCCTGGAGTGAAGAGAACTGTCTCATCCTGAACACAACAAAGACTAAAGAGATGGTGGTTAACTTTGGCAGGTCCAAGCTCAACGCTGCAGGGGCTGACATTGAGGTGGTGCAGACATATAAATACCTTGGAGTGCACCTTGACAACAAACTGGACTGGTCTGTCAACTCTGATTCCCTCTACAAAAAAGGCCAGAGCAGACTCTTTTTCCTCAGAAGGCTCAAATCCTTCAATGTGTGTAAGGATATGCTGCAAACGTTTTACAACACAGTGGTTGCAAGCGTTATTTTCTACGCTGTTGGCTGCTGGGGCAACAGCATTAGTGCAAAAAACAATAGGAAGCTGGTCAAACTGGTTAAACGAGCTAGCTCAGTGCTGGAGGGGAGAGTAGACTCTGGGATGGAGGTGCTTGAGAGGCGTATGAGGCACAAGGTGCAGATCATCCTGAAAAACCCCGGGCATCCCCTCCATATAATTCTGGAGAGTCAAAAGAGCACTCGGAACAACAACCGGCTCCTCTCCCTGCCCTGTAGAACGGAGCGGTTCAGGAGATCCTTCACCCCTGCAGCCATTAGATTTTATAATTCGGACCGCTAGGCTGTAGGGGGATGCATTTTGCAATTATTAATTTTTAACTGTTAATTATTGGTCTTTTTTAAGTATTTATTGCTCTCAGGTAGTGTCCACATTGTATTCTATGTATTTTCTGTCTGCGTTCGTTTTGAATCTGTGGGTTTGTTGGTTGGGAGCTTCTGGACATCTGAATTTTCCTGAGGGGATCAATAAAGTATTTATTATTATTATTATTAATATTATTATTATTATTACTGAAACCTGGTTAAGGGAACGGCAAGACTAGCAGCTCAATGTTCTGGGGTACAGGAGCTTCAGGAGAGTCAGGGTGAGGCAAAAAGAGGTGGGGGGTTGCATTATCGGTTAAGGAGGATGTCACGGCTGTGGTCAGAGGTGACATTATGCATGGTTTGTCTAGTGAAGCTATATGGGTGGAGCTGAGGAACAAGAAAGGGAAGATCACCTTGTTGGGGGTCTACCGCAGACCTCCGAATAGTCAACAGGAATTAGAAGAACAAATATGCCAGGAGATTGCAGTCAGCTGCAGGTCAAATAAGGATGTTGTAGTAGGGGATTTTAACTTTCCCTATATTGACTGGGAAAATCATAGTGTGAAGAGTTTAAATAGAGTGCAATTCCTCACAAGTGTTCAGGAGAGTTTTCTCAAGCAGAATGTAGAGGGCCCCACACATGAGAGGGCAACACTGGATCGAGTACTGGGAAAATGGGAAGGGCAAGTTTATGAAGTGTTTGTGGAGGAGTCTTTTGGGACTAGTGACCACAGTTCGATTAGGTTTAAGATAGTTATGGAAAGGGACAGAGAGGGCCCACATGTTAAAATGCTCAACTGGGGTAAGGCCAACTTTGAGGGTATGAGAGAAGTTCTCGCTCAAGTTGATTGGAGCAGGTTATTTGAGGGGAAAGAAACATCAGCCAAGAGGGGTGTTTTTAAAAGTGTGCTGACAAAAGCACAGGATACTCAAGTCCCCGTTAGAGTGAAGGGCAAAGCAGGCAAACGTAAGAAAGCTTGGCTGAGGAGGGAAATTGAGGCATTTGTCTAAAACAAGAAGGATGCATGGGGCAGGTATAGGCTCCTGGGATCAAGCGCATCCCTGGAGGAGTTTCGGGAATTAAGGAGTAAACTGAAAAAGTTCAAGTTCACATTTATTGTCACATGCACCAATTGAAGTACAGTGATATTTGAGTTACCATACAGCCGTACAAGTAAGAAAGAACACAATACACGATAAATTTAACATAAACATCCACCACAGTGGAATCAACATTCCTCACTGTGATGGAAGGTAATGAAGTTGTCATCTTCCTCCTTTGTTCACCCGTGGTGGTCGGGGCTTTTGAACCCTCAACGCTGCCGTTGCTGACCGTCCGCTGTTCAAGCCCTCTTGTCAGGATGATGGAAACTCCGGTGTCGGGACGGATCGGAACACTCCGCAGCAAAGAGCTCCCGAGTCGGCCTCTTCTTACTGGAGACCGCAGCTTCACGGTGTTAAAGTCCACAGGCCCTGCGGTCGGAGCACTTCCACAGCGATCCTCGGCAAAAGATCCCCAGCTCCGCGGTTGCAAGTCCACGCCGTGCTAGCGGCTTGAAGCTCTGTCTCCAGAAAAGGCCGCACCAATCCAAGTTGTTAAGCCGCGGGGGAGCGGGGCGGGGGGGGGGGGGGGGGGGGGGGGACGGAGATGCGACACGGAAAAAGATCACATCTCCGTCGAGGTAAGTGACTGAAAAAGGATTCCCACTATTCCCCCACCCCCCACATAAAACATACCAAGAAACATTAAAACATACATTTAAGACACACTAAAAATAACAAAAAAGTTGAAATGACACACAGGCTGCTGGCGAGGCTGCCTTCGAGATTAGAAGGGCAAAAGGGCCAGGAGATAGCTCTAGCATTAAGGACAATCCCAAAATATTTTATAAACACATGGGGGAAAAGGGTAACTAGAGAGAGAGTGGGACCTCTCAGGAATCAAAGTGGTCACCACTGTGTGGAGCCACAGGAGATGGGCAAGGCCTTCAATGAGTATTTCTCCTCTTTACCGAGGAGATAGACAATAGGACGGAGGAACATGAGGCAGTCAATGGAAGTGTCTTGAGAGCAGCCAGTGTTACCGTCAAAGAAGTACTGAAGGTACTATCGTGTATTAAGGTAGACAAATCTCCAGGGCCTGATCAGATATATTCGAGGACATTATGGGAAACCAGAGAGGAAATTGCGGGAGCCCTGGTTGAAATTTACGAGTTGTCGTTAAATACAGGAGAGGTGCCGGAAGACTGGAGGGTGGCAAATTCTGTGCCTCTTTTCAAGAAAGGGCTGCAGGGAAAATGCTGGGAACTATAGGTCGGAGCTTAACATCTGTAGTTGGTAAGTTACTGGAGAGTATTCTGAGGGATAGGTTATACAGGCATTTGGACGGGCAAGGGCTGATAGGGGATAGTCAGCATGGTTTTGTACGTGGGAGGTCATGTTTCACAAATCTGATTGAGTTTTTTGAAGACGTGACCAAAAAGGTCAATGTGGGCAGAGCTGTAGATGTTGTGTACATGAATTTCAGTAAAGCATTTGACAAGGTTCCGCATGGTAGGCTGCTCTAGAAGGTTAGATCACATGGGATCCGAGAGATCTGAATGGATAGCAAATTGGCTCAATGGAAGGAAGCAGAGGGTGATGGTGGAAGGTTGCTTCTTGGACTGGAGGCCTGTGACTAGTGGTGTCCCTCAGGCTTCGGTGCTGGGCCCGTTACTGTTTGTCATCTACATCAATGATTTGGATGAGAACATACAGGGCAAGATTAGCAAGTTTGCTGATGATACAAAAGTGGGTGGTTTTGCAGATAATGAAGATGGTTGTGAAAGATTGCAGCAGGATCTGGATCCATTGGTCAGGTGGACTGAGGAATGGTTGATGAAATTTAATACAGAGAATGATGCGGTGTTGCATTTTGGGATGTTGAATAAGGGAAGGTAGGCCTCTGGGGAGTGTTGTAGAGCAGAGGGATCTAGGAGTGCAGTTGCATGGTTCCTTGAAGGTCGAGTCACGGGTAGATAAGGTGGTCAAAAAGGCTTTTGGCACATTGGCCTTCATCAGTCAGAGTAAAGAGTATAGAAGTCGGGAGGTCATGTTGCAGTTGTACAAGCCATTGGTGAGACCGCATGTAGAATATTGTGTTCATTTCTGGGCACCATGTTATAGGATAGATATTGTCAAGCTTGAAAGGGTTCAGAGAAGATTTATGAGGATGTTGCCAGGACTAGAGGGTGTGAGCTATAGAGAAAGGTTGAGTAGATTGGGTCTCTATTCCTTGGAGCGCAGGAGAATGAGGGGTGATCTTATAGAGGAGTACAAAATCAAGAGAGGAATAGATCGGGTAGATGCAGAGAGTCTCTTGCCCAGAGTTGGGGAATCTAGGACCAGACGACAGGTTCAAGGCGAAGAGGAAAAGATTTAATAAGAATCTGAGGGGTAACTTTTTCACACAAAGGAAGGTGGGTGTATGGAACAAGCTGCCAGATGAGGTAGTTGAGGCTGGGACTATCCCAACTGTTTAAGAAACAGTTAGACAGGTACATGGATAGGACAGGTTTGGAGGGAAATGGACCAAGCGCAGGCAGGTGTGACTGCGATATGTTGGCCATTGTGGGCAAGTTGGGTCGAAGGGCCTGTTTCCACACTGTATGACTCTATGATGCAAAGTACTTGTTTAATACCTCACATACACCTGACTCCAGGCATAGATTTCCTCCTTCAGAATGCCACTACCTTCTCCCCAGTTACCCGCTTATTTTTAACGTACATATGAAAGGCCTTGGGATTTTCCTTAATCGGCTCCTTCTGGCCCTTCTAATCGCCGACTTGAGTTCTTTCCAACTTGCTTTATATTCTTCATAAGCCCCGTCTGATGCCACCTTCTTAATCCTGACACATGCTTCCCTTATCTTCATGGCAACGTTTACAACCTCTTTGGTCATCCACGGTTATCTTACCTTGGCATCCTTATTCTTCCTCCTTATTGGAATATGCTGATCTTGCATTTTGAGCAGCTGGCCTTTAAACTACTCCCAAATGCCATGTGTGGACTTACCCAATATCAAGATCCCACTCTACAATGCATAGCTCCTGTCAAATGACATTGTAATCTTGCATGCCTCAATTAAATATTTTCCTTCAACATCCAGACCTGTCCCGATTCAAAATAATCTGAGAATTTACAGAGTTGTGATCACTATCCCCAAATTCCTCTTGCACCCCAACACCAGTCACCTGGCCAGTCACATTCCCCAATACAAGATCCAGTATGGTCCCTCCTCGAGTCGGGCTCTCCACATAGTGTTTAAGGAAACCTCATTGCATGTAACTAGCAAATTATGCCCCAACTAATCCTGTGTAAGTGCCAGTCAATATTGGGAATTTAAACTCACCCACTACAACTGTGGTTCTTAACCTTTTTGGCCCCATGACCCCATCAGACATTCTTGATCAGTACCGTGACCCCTGAAACAAAAATTGACTGAAAACTGATTTATGGAGCTCGGCAGAACTATTGGTTCCAGAACTCAGCATACAGGAGAAAATTAAAATTCTCCTTCAAGCATGTAATGGAAGCAACAACAGCGCACATGGTCACAGGCAAAACACACACAAATTCCTTGGAGATCACATGAACCTCAGGATTGAACCTGCATCAATGGAATTGAGAGATAGCAGCACTACCTTCTGCTCCTCAGATTCAGATTCAGATTCAATCTTTATTGTCATTGTGCAGTGTACAGTACAGAGACAACGAAATGCAGTTAGCATCTCACCCAGAAGAGCGAACATAGAACAATGGAACAGTAAAATATATATATGTACATACAGTACCAGTAGTGCAATTTTTCTGGTGCAGAGTTAAGTTGTGTAACAGCCGCAGGGAAGAAGCTGTTCCTGAACCTGCTGGCCCGGCAACGGAGAGACCTCTATGCTATCTAATGCATTTAAAATACATAGTTAAACATCCTTCTTCCAGTGTGTTGAATTTGAAAAGGCATGGGCTTAGAAACAATTTAGGAGCCTGAACAACATACCCCTTGATAATTCTATAGGAAATGATTGAAAACAAACAAATCTTGTTCATCAGTTCTGGCAAGGTATCACATCAAGATTTCCCCCAACAGTCTAAACCACGACCATACATCATCTTGAAATTTAAATCCAGGAACATACTTTAATGACTTGAGAACCAGATTAAAATATAATTTTTGAAGACTTCATTAAACCATGAGTTGCTGCAAGGGTTTGAATGTCCACATTTCAGGCACAATTAATTTGCAAAACAGCCCCTGTTCAGGCAGATGTTTATTAACATAGTTAAGTGCTGTCCAATATTACCAGTCCATAGCCAAAATCAATAAGACATCTACTGCATTTTGATTTTCTTTTTGCTAGGAGATTGTATGCCACAGAATCCCACATTGTGTTGCCCGTTGTGATCAACCAAAAAAAAAAACAGACTAATTTCAATCCTTGTCTTTCAGTAAACCTCTGGAGTGGTGGAACAGCATTCATTAACTAAACAATATGTATATCTATAAATATATATTCTTCAGGCAGAACTACTTTCATACTTACATGTGCAATATGCTTACCTTTCAATCAAGGCCATTTTCTTATAGCTCACTGGAATAATGTCAATATAGGAATAAACAAGAGGCTCACAAATATGAGTATATTGCCCAGCATGGATGAGTTGGGCAGAAAGGACCATTTCCATGCGATATATGTCTATGGATCAAAAGCAGCCAAATTGGACTAGTCCAGTATTCCAACTAAGTCAGCATGGGTAGAAGGGCTGTTTCCATTCTGTACAGCTCTATGACTCCATGACCATGAAGTCTGTTGTGTAAAAGAATTTTAAACAAATAAGGGTACTTTAAATGAATTAAGGCACAAAAGCATAATCATTCCAGCACTCTTCGTTTAAGCATGAGCTCAGGAGGAGGAGCCTTCCTCCCATCCATCCATCCATCCATCACCACCACCACCATCACCCACAGTGTCTCCCAACACAACTTGGATCACCACATGGTACCTATGTACCTTCCCCTCAACCCAAACCATTGCCCCAAAACATGGCCTGGAGCTATCATATTATTCTGAGTGTTTAAGAAAGAACTACAGATGCTGGAAAAATCGAAGGTAGACAAAAAAGCTGGAGAAACTCAGTGGTGGAGGCAGCATCTATGGAGTGAAGGAATAGGTGACGTTTCGGGTCAAGACCCTTCTTCGGCTATCAAAGTATTCTGAGTGCTCAGTTTCTAGCTCCACTCTGCAGGAAAGTTTAGCTCAATGCTTAACAAGCAAATGGCCCATCACAGATCAGGCATTGCATGCACTTGCTCTTAACAATTTAGCTTTTCAATATACCAGGAAAAATCACAAAAAGATGTACTTTAAATGTACCTAACGGTGTTGATATTTTGTCAATTTATAAAACAGTGCTTATAATCTAAAATCAAGTACAATTTAGTGTTACAGTGTCTCCACCAAGTGGTTTAAAACAAAATTGGCGTGCGTGCGAGGATGAAAAATATTGAAGAATAGACGTAGAAATACATGAAGGTATTGGATTGCTTCTGCAGCATCTGCAGAATTTAGTCTAAGTATAAAAATCGCATTTTCATGAAGGCAAAATAAATTGGTATTAGACCGTGAAATAAGCAGGCCGTAGACTCAGTGGTATCAGTAATAATTTGTTGACAGTCAGATCAATTCAATTTAAAACATATTAAATTATATTGAATATAGTGTACAAAATAACACAAATGTTTGTCATTTCAATGGTGTTATTTTTCAAAATGTGTTTTTTAATATTCTGCACAGATGAGTCAGCATTTATGACCGGGGGTTTCCTGCATGGCTGGTTGAGTACTTTTGTAAACCTCTTTCTTTAAGTCTTACAATAATATTGTCAAAAAATAGCAGTTGGGAATTGTGAAGCCAGAGTAAGAAATGTAGGTGGAGAGGGAGGGGAGAAATAGGTGTGAACCCAGGTGGGGCACAGGGGAGGGGGCTGGGGAAGGAAGGGGGAGGGGTTGGGAAAGAAAGGGGGAGGGAGTTGGGGAAGAAAGGGGGAGAGGGTTGGGAAATAAAGGGGAGGGGGTTGGGAAAGAAAGGAGAGGGGTTGGGAAAGAAAGGGGAGGGGGTGGTGTTGTTAGAGGTTCCCTAAAACAAAAATTGGAGAATTCAATGTTAATACCATTGGGTTGTAAGCTACCCAAGCGGAACATGAGGTTATCCAGTTTGCGTGTGGCCTCACCTTGGAAATGGAGGAGGCCCAGCATAGAAAGGTCACTATGGGCATGGAAAGGGGAGTTGAAATGGTTAGTAATTGGGTAAGCCTTGGTGGACTGAGCACGTGTTCGGCGAAACATTCACTGAGTCTACACTTGATCTCACCGATGTACAGGAGGCCACATCAAGAAAACTAGATGCAGTGGATGAGGTTAGAGGAGGTGCACGTGAACCTCTGTGTCACTTGGAAGGTCTACTGTCATCCCTGGAGGCGAGGGAGGAGGTATAGGGACATGTGTTGCAGGGGAAAATACCTGGGGAGGGATGCTTTGGATGGGAAGGGATGAGTGTATCAAGGAATTGTGGAGGGAGCGATCTCTGCAGAAGGTGAAAAGGGATAGAGTTGGGAAGATGTGACTGGTGGTGGGATCACGTTGGAGGTGACGGAAATGTCAGATGATGATGTGTTGGACACAGTGGCTGGTGGGCTGTAAGGAGAGGACCAGGGGGCTCTACATGTTTCTGGGAGGGAGCGCGAGAGCAGAACATCATGTTACCCAGGTGTTCATTTAATCATCACCTTTAACCTGCCATTATGAACAGCAAATTGTATTTGAAAGAGATGTTTAGGGTGTTGGATAATGGAGGGAAAGTGCAGTTGGTGCATATACCAATTTCAGAGAAGAGTTTTCTATAGTATACAAACTGTCTCGCACCAACTGGTGGTTTCCAATGTAGAAATGTATTAAGGATTAGAGAAGCAGGAAACATGGGGAATATTCAGGCAGCATCTGTGGAGAGAAACAGAGTTAAACTTCAGAAGATGTGGACACAAGGGACTGCAAATGCTGGTTCACAAATAAAGACACAGAGTGCTGGAGTAACGCAGCTGGTCTGGCAGCATCTCTGGAAGATATGGATAGGCGATGTTTCAGGTCAGGACCCTTCTTAAGGCTAATTGTAGGGGAGGAGAAAGCTGATAAAAGGGGTGGTGGCAGGCCAAAGCCTGGCAAGTTATAGATGGATACATGTGAGGAAGGGTTTTATTGGCAGATTGGTGGACAAAGGGCAGACAAGAAAAGAAGACAAGAGGCTGTAAGGCAGGGAGAGGAGAGGAGCAAATTGGGAACAGAAAGGGGAGGGGGGGAGGGGAAATAAAAGATAAACCATGTATTCTGAAGAAGGATCTCGGCCCGAAACGTCACCTATTCCTTTTCTACAGCACCCGCTGAGTTACTCCAGCTTTTTGTGTCTTTCTTCGGTTTGAACAAGCATCTGCAGTTCCTTCCTACACATGTAATCAGATCCACTGCATGTTAACATGGCCAATATGTTCGAGCACCTACAGTGCATTAAGGAAGTATTCAAACTCCTTCACTTTTTCCACATTTTGTTACGTTACAGCCTTATTCTAAAATGGATTCAATTCATTTTTTTTATCATCAATCTGCACACAATACCCCATAATAAAAAAGCGAAAACAGGTGTTTAAAAATGTTTGCAAAGTAATTAAAAAGAAATAACTGAAATATCACATTTACATAAGTATTCAGACCCTTTGCTATGACATTCAAAATT
The DNA here is from genome assembly GCF_010909765.2 of Amblyraja radiata. Taxonomy (NCBI): domain Eukaryota; kingdom Metazoa; phylum Chordata; class Chondrichthyes; order Rajiformes; family Rajidae; genus Amblyraja; species Amblyraja radiata. The sequence goes on along the minus strand of NC_045964.1, from coordinate 35,859,620 downwards.
GAGCTTAGGTGCATCCGGTTTCCATTGATTATCCTTGAGATGTTTCCACAACTTGATTGGAGTCCACCAGTGGTAAAATAAATTGATTGGACATGATTTGGAAAGGTACACACCTGTCTATATAAGGTTCCACAGTTGACAGTGCATGTCAGAGCAAAAACCAAGCCATGAAGACAAAGGAATTGTTCGTAGACCTCCGAGACAGGATTGTGTCGAGACACAGATCTGTGGAAGAGCATAAAACAATTTCTGCAGCATTGCATGTCCTGAAGAGCACAGTGGCCTCCGTCATTCTTAAATGGAAGAACTTTGGAAACACCAGGACTCTTCATAGAGCAGGCCGCCCGGCCAAACCGAGCAATCGGGGAAGAAGGGCCTTGGTCAGGGAGATGACCAAGAACCAGATGGTCACTCTGACAGAGCAGCATAGTTCCTCTGTGGAGATGGGAGAACCTTCCAGAAGGACAACTATATCTGCAGCAGTCCACCAATCAGGCCTTTATGGTAGAGTGGTCAGACGGAAGCCACTCCTCAGAAAAAGGCACATGACAGCCCGCTTGGAGTTTGCCAAAAGGCATGAAAAACAAGATTCTCTGGTCTGATGAAACCAAGATTGAACTCTTTGGCCTGAATGCCAAGTGTCACGTCTGGAGGAAACCAGGGACTGCTCATCACCTGGCCAATACCTTACCTACGGTGAAGCATGGTGGTGGGAGCATCATGCTGTGGGGATGTTTTTCAGCGGCAGGAACTGGGAGACTAGTCAGGATTGAGGGAAAGATAAACGGAGCAAAGTACAGAGAGATCCTTGATGAAAACCTGCTCCAGAGCGTTCTGGACCTCAGACTGGGGCGGAGGTTCACCTTCCAACAGGACAAACGACCCTAAGCACACAGCCAAGACGACGCAGGAGTGGCTTCCTGACAAGTCTGTGAATGTCCTTGAGTGGCCCAGCCAGAGCCCAGACTTGAACCCGATCGAACATCTCTGGAGGGACTTGCATCGACGCTCCCCATCCAACCTGACAGAGCTTGAGAGGATCTGCAGAGAAGAATGGGAAAAATTACCCAAATACAAGTGTGCCAAGCTTGTAGCGTCATACCCAAGAAGACTTGAGGCTGTAATCTCTGCCAAAGATGCCTCAACAAAGTACTGAGTAAAGGGTCCGAATACTTATGTAAATGTGATATTTCAGTTATTTCTTTTTAATTACTTTGCAAAAATGTCTAAACACCTGATTTAGCTTTTAAGGTTGTAACATAACAAAATGTGGACAAAGTGAAGGGGCCTGAATACTTTCTGAATGCACTGTAAATTTTGGAGTGTTAAAAGAGTCAGGTTTAATGAGAAGTTAATGCTGCAAGACCCCATACAGCAGCAGAGTTGATCAGAAATAAGACACAAAAAGGGAAAATATTTTCTTCATTAGAGACACACATATTGTGGAGGAGACTTTCAACCCTGAAATTCATGACGTTGGTTGCCACGAATCCACAGAATGAAAAAGGTTCATGAAATGTGTCTCTGGCTATTCCATCTTCAGGATGGGAAGCTTTTAAGTAACCCAAGCATGTCAGTTAAACTGACCTAGCTTTTTTCCCTGCACATTTGATTGACACTTCCCAGTTTAATTAATTGAAAAAAAAACATTAATTTACCACAGTCACGACTGAAGAGGCATTTATTATCCAAGAGAAATGCACTTATATTCGTTGTAGCCTTCATATTTAAGTTAGTCACGGAATCAGATTTACCCTGTACTTTATTTTTTTTTATTGTTCTTGGACCCTAACAGTGAAAGTGTACTCACTAAATATTCACAAATCATACAGGTCAGAATTATTCTATTGCAATTTTTCAGATATTTATGACCAACAGTTTTTATTTCCAGATAATGTAAAATAAAAGTAAATTAATATAAGTTGCTTTTAAATTAAACTAATAGAGATCAGTCATCCAGTAAAGTGGCAAACCTATTTGTATAATCTCATCATTTTCAAAATATTAGAGCATCAATGTATTTTCATAATAAACAATCCAAAAATGTTGCATATCAATTTGAAATTGGTTTGGGAACTGTTCAGCAGCTGACAGAGCAGCTCTCCAGAGGGTGATAAAAACTGCCCAGGGTATCATTGGACTCCCCCTGCCCCCTCTGGAGGACATTTACCACTCCAGATGCCGCAGCAGGACCTGTAATTTCGTGAAAGACATTACACATCCTTGTCACCACCTTTTCACACTGCTGCCCTCAGGAAAAAGGTACAGGTCGCTAAAGTCACGCACTGCCAGACTCAAGAACAGCTTTTACCCATCAGCAATCTTGGAACTGAACTCTGTCTCGGGAGCGGGTTATGGGGAAGGAGGGGGGGTGGGAGACAGTGTTGATTTATGTAAATGTGAATCCATGGGTGGGTTTGGGGAGGGAGGGAGTGTAAAAAGCATGAGTATGTGAATGTTTGAAGTTCTTTTAAATGGAGAGACACAGTAATCTCGTTGTATGTGACACATGCAATGACAATAAAGCATTCTGATCTGATCTGAAATTGTTCGAATACTGAATATACAATGTCAGTGTATTAAACATGATATGATGCAGGGCTGCCAACATTTGGTGAGAGTTGGGAGTGAGAAATTGTGAGAGACCAAGCCCGAGGGAGCGTAGCGACCAAGGGGGGGACGGGGGTGGAGGGTGTGGGAGGGGAGTGCACCCCTCCCATTGGTACGGAGCTTTTGCATTTTTCGGCTTGATATTGTTCAATCTGGTGCATACTGTAGCGAGTCTTTTAACATACACTTGAATGCAATATTTATGCTTTAAATTGGATTAGCTATGAATAAGGTTAGGCTAAATTACATTCCTAATTACATTCCACAGTAGAGCCAGGCTCTAATCAACAGGTGCAGCACATGAATGATCTTAGTGTATTCATGTATGGAAATCAGATTATAATCAAGCACTTGGCCCATGTTGACCAGCCTGGGGTCTCACTGCACACCTGGTACTACTCCTGATCCTGACTCCAGTTGCATACCTTCTCTCATTCCTGACTCTGAGTCCAGCCTTACATCTGGCCCCCTATTCTGCCCTGATCAAAGCTGCTTACCTGCTTAGGTTCCCAGTGCTGAACACTCCCATTGTACCAGCTTTGACTGCACACCTAGTACTATTCCATACCTTGACTCTGGATGCACACTTGGCCTTGCTCCTAGCCCCTCTGCACTGACAATATATCTGGCCTACACATAAAGCCCCATATCTGACCCCCTGGACTTAACCTATTACGTTCAAGTCCACAGGTGCTTATCTAATGCGGTAATCTTTTATGTGTAACAAAATTTGCTACATCCATTGGCTTCCTTGTAATCCAACATGCTAGTTATTTTGTCAAAGATGTCATCAATTGGTTGAACACAATTTCTCATCCGTAAAATTATACTCACTCAGCTGTATATATTCTGTTACCATTTCCTTCATTTTCTTAACAAACTGCCTGAAGTCATTTTCACCCCCAATATTTTCAGTATTTTGCTGTCTTCCTCTCAGCTGGGACTTTTCCGAAAAGCAAACTCCAATAACAATATATATTTAAGCAATAATATTCTATTTAATGTGAGAGTACATTTAATCTTGAGAGTACATAATATTTTCTGTGGTGTTCATAACACAACAATGATAAAAAGATCTTTGTTTTGATTGCACCTACCAACCTGCATACATTATTATATTAGTTAATATGTACCGAGGGCAAATGTTTCTTCCAATGCTCCCCATTCCCAATTACTTTTATATTGAAGTGATTGAAATCCAAGTGAAGTTTAAATGGCATCAGACAAATAAAACCTCCAGAATGGATGATATTCATTATGTGGTTGGTTAGTCAGTATCAGCACAATTACTGTATTAAACTTTGAATCTTCAGATGTCCTGGTTCAAGCTAAAACTAAAGGCAAATAATAACCTCCTCACACAATCCCCTGCAAATATCTCTGTCACTCCTTTAAAATATGCCCCTTCTTTGAACAAGCTCTTAAACATCGCCTCTGAATCAGTTTCCATCTGCTTTTACTCCTTGAGGATGTTCATCTATGTGTTCAATTAATAAAACAACAAGATTGGGGGCATTTCTATTCAACCTGTCAAAGGAATTGGGGGGGCGGGGGGGCGGGGGGGCGGGGGTAGAAATAGTCAGTGAGGTAAACAAATTTAATAGTTGAGTGGCAAATGACAATAGTGCTAACTTCCCAATATTTAACTGAAGGAAATAATGGGTTATCAGGGCTGTATGTTAAACAAGCATATAGTGGAGTATATAGAAAAACAGCAATATGAGGGGTGTACACTTTACTTAACACAGTCCTTGTATTTTGGATTCGGCCTGCAGACGCAACCTGTGCATGTACGGTATCCACCGTTTTCCCCTTCACCGGAGATTAAATAGAAGGGAGTTATACCGCAGGTCTGACCGGTGTTGAGGGTGAGGATGGAGAACTTGGCAGCGGCCGGGGAGGTGAATCAGCAGGAAAAGCACCTGGTCCGGGGTGAGCAGGCAGTTGTGGGACCATGGGATTGGAACCGTTGGACGGTGGAGGAGACACAGCTGTGTAGTCTGGATAGTGTTGAGGCGGCACTGGCTCATTGACCGGCCGAAGGTGTTGTCAGGTACATCTGTAGGTGGCATCATCAACACTGACCAGGTAAGAGCGCGGCTCAGGAGTAGTGCCTTGAATGACGTCCCCAGCCGGTCGTAGCCTTTTGGCATTTGCAAGAGGACAACCTGTCCCTTGGTCAGAGGTGGAAGCGGTGTGCTTGACTTGTCATAGTATTTTTTTCTGGGTATCGCGTCGCTGTGGAATTTTTGCCTGGATCACCGCTGGGGCACAAATTTGTGGTTGCAACATCTGTTTCGCTATAGGTAGCGTAGTGCGAGTCTGCTTTGACATAAGGTGCTGGGCAGGGGAACCCAGAATCGGATCACGAGAAATGTTCCGTAAATTGTGTAAGTCGAGATAGACGTCGGAACAGGCCCAATGGGACCGTTCCATCACTTGTTTTGTACTTCTCACCGCACGTTCGGCCAAACCATTGGACTGCGGGTACTCGGGGCTGCTGGTGATGTGCCGAAAATCCCAGCGTTTAGCGAAGTTCTTGAAATGCTGACTGGTGAATTGGCTGCCATTGTCAGAGAGAAGATGAATGGGAGCCCCGTGGACAGAAAAGTGACGTGCCAGCTTTTCAACAACCATGGCTGAGGTTGGACTGCGGAGTGGGTCGATCTCGAACCATCCGGAGTACGAGTCGGCTAGGACCAGGCACTGATTGCGATGCCACTCGAAAATGTCAGTTGCAACTGTAGACCATAGCAAGTCAGGTGTGGGGTGCGAGAGAAGGGGCTGTTTGGGTTGGTGCGGCATAAGGCTGTTGCACACCGCACAGGACTCGACTTTCTCACCTACAAAGTCCGACATTCCAGGCCAGAAGAACATACTCTTTGCCCTCAGAACGGTTGCCTCCACACCGGGATGACCCCCTGTGGATGGCATCGTAATACTTGTTTTGCAGAGATGCAGGAACAACTGCCGTGTGTCCTTTCACCACGATGCCATCCTGAAGTACCAGTTCATCATGAAAACAGGGTAAGATGGGCGAATCAGGGGCGTTAGCCTGTATTGCTTGTCTGGCCATACGCGTCCGATGACCAAGGAGAGTGACTGTAGAGTGTCGTCTGCAGCTGTTTGTGCTGCCAGATCGTCCCGACACGAGGATGGGAGGTAGGAGACCATCATAACAGCATCGTCCGACAGGTGTTTCTCGCAGGTGTTGCGCAGAGCCCGTGACAGAGTGTCAGCTAAGTGCATATCCTTTCTGCGTTTGTAAACCAGTCTAATGTCGTACTTTTCTAATACCATCATCATACATTGAAGGCGCGTAGGGGCGGCTTGTTCAGAATGCTGACCAGCGGCTGGTGGTCAGTTTCAACAATGACAGGGTTGTCGAAAATAAAGTAATTGAATTTCCTGCAGGCAAAGACCACAGCTAGCAGTTCCTTCTCGATGTGTGCGTAGCGCTGTTCTGTGTCAGTCATGGTGCGGGAGGCATATGCAATGAGTCTGTGGCCTCTGCCATCGTTCTGGAGACAGGCTGCTCCCAGTCCGTATTGGGAGGCGTCGCAAGTTAAAGTGACAGGTAGCTTGACATCGAAGTAAGCAAGTGTTGGAACGCAGGACATCTGTTGCTTAAGACGCCCTCTGCTGGTGGTCGTGCCAAGACCAGTCTGTGTCATTGTGAGTTAGTTGCCTTAGTGGGGCTGGGAGTTTACTGAAGTTTGGGAAGAACTTTACCGAACCAAGAAACCATTGTAATGCAGTCACGTTCGTGGGCACTGGCAGCTCGTTGATAGCGATGGTTTTCGAGGGGTCTGGTTTGAGACTGTCACTGGTGAATACATGACCCACATAGTTCACTTCGTTGACCCGGAACCTGCAATTTATGAGGTTAAACTTGAGGTTGATTGCTCTGGCACGGTCCAGAACCAGCTTTAAGTTTGCATCTTGCTATCATTGTAGCCGACTAGGATGTCATCTACTATGATAGCACATGGGTATCCAGCAAATAACTGCTCCATAGTGCACTGGAAGACCTCACTAGCCGAGTTTATTCCAAATGGCATGCGTAAAATTCTGTAGCGTCCGAAAGGTGTGCCGAACGTGGTCAACATGGAGGATTCATGGTCTAATGCCCGCCACGTTGAGGAGAATGGAAGCTTGTACATCAGCGGGTGCATCACAGTGTGCCACGTGGATGAACACTCCATATTCTACTTCAAAGCTGCGCCAACGTTCAGCAAGGTCACCATCAAACACTAGCGGGTCAGGTTTACGAAAGGCTTCAGCCATGATAAGAAGATCGTACAAAAAAACATACTAAAATAAATTCAGGCAAATGAACTGGAGAAGTGGTCCAAATCTTCTGACACCATGTTTTGTAATCAAACTACCTGTATTACAAAGTATTAGGTGAACTACAACGCATTTATTAAAATCTATGCAGAGAGAATAATACATACTGCTGCACTCGTTGCATCATCTTACAGACTGCCGAGCTAGGGACGAGCAGGTTGTTATCAGTAACTGCATTCCTTACTCAAATCCCGGACTGGATTACATGGTGGAATGTGTATCATGCATAATATATGTGAAGGTTATATTGACAGAGATTAATATGGTTGATCTACAGTGACCCACTGTTATTATTTAGCATTATTTAACATTAGAATCTGCAATTAGGTTTAGTTATCACATGTACTATGGTATAGTGAAAAGCTTTGTTTTGCATGCTAACCGAACAGATCAGATATGCCATACATAGATACAAATAGCCCCGACCAATGAAGGTAAGCATACCATATGCCTATCTACTTGTGTTCCACTTTCAAGGAGCTATGACCCCATCAGTACATCAATGCTGTTAAGGGTCATACCATTAATTGTCTACTTTCCCCTGACATTTGACCTCCTAAAGTGAAACACATCACACTTGTTCAAATTTAACCCCATCTGCCATTTCTCTGTCCATTTCTGTAGCTGATCTATATACTGCTGTAAAATTTGACAGCCTTCCTCACTGTCCTCAACTCCACCAATCTTGCTGTCGCCTGCAAACTTACTAACCGTCTACATTTATGTCCAAGTCATTAATACAAACAACAGAGGTTTCAACATAGGTCCCTCCGGAAATAATAGAATTAGAAATATTTTTGAGGAGTTCAAAAGGAAATATTGAAAGTCTGAGAGGAAGAGTGTGTGATGGTATTGAAAAGAGGAAATGTCAGAAGCAGGGCAATGTTGAGGTTAGAGGAGCAGCAGTAGTGAGGGGGAAGGAGAGTGGGTGAATGTGGAAGGAAGAGGGCATGCCTTGTAGAGGGAGAATGGGAGCAGATGGAAAGCGGAGGAATGGGAAGCACGGCAAGGGTGTACATGGTATAAAGGGTGAATGAGGGAAGAAAGAAATGGAGATGGGGGTTCGAGAGCAGGAATTTGGGGGGGGGGGGGTAGGGGGTTAGCAGTGGGCTAAAGGAAGAGAGACAGTAAGGACACTGGATGGAAGTATTGTTCAATCAGTGACAGGAAAACTCACAGCAATTCAAACTGTGCCTAAGTCAGGACTCTGTGTACCTTTACAATAGGCACGATTCGTTGCAGTAAATGTAATTTAGTTTGTTGTCAGAATTGCATTGTGGTATAAGGTATAAAATGTTGTTCAGCAATATCATAAGCAGCAGGTAGGTTTAGATACGAGGGCTTTGCTCCTCCTCGTGCCTATTAGCAATGAACCTTGTGACACAAAATGATGATCTTTTTATTGTAACGAGCCTTTCCAAGTTATCATTAATTTGCTGCTAGCTCTGTTAATGGGAGTGTAGAAATAGAGCAGTAGGGAAACCAGTTCTTGGTTTGCTGTATAACGAACCTCGAAACAAAAATAACTTTGTCCCTCTGGACAGAGTAATGATAAGCTGTACATATTATCTAAAAAAATAATAAGCGGGTAGTTACTACCAATCCATACAAATGGCCGATGGGCAATAGAATGGCCATCAAACGGACATAAAATTACCATGGTAAGTTTTGATGAGATGTGTAGTATACAGATGGGTGGAGATTAAAATTATTTTTGCAAAGCCAGCAGCACCACCAAATACTGAGGGTCCCTGATCATTGACCTCTTTTGCCAGTGGCCCCGGTCAGTTTAAGTCATCCAACCTCGCACTGGTCCAGGGAACATGCGGGACAATCCCGGTGGTGCAATACTCAGACCCAGCCATCAAGCTGGCAGATTAACAGTCAAATTATTAACATTTTCCCCTCTTAAAATACAACTGAACCAAAGTGCCAACGCTGCATCAATAGCACATACAATGATAACCTTTGATATCATATCACATGCAGTTTTCAGTCAAGTGGAGGTGAAAACTATTTAGATGGTTCTATAGGCCTGTTGTACTCCATCCTTTGACCGCTGCAAAACTTCCAATTGCTCAGTAAAGATAGGTGGTGTAATTGCAAGATAACTGCAAGAGAAATAGCTTTGGGATTGCGCTTGCAGGAACATTGAGCATAGATCGGTGGTCACAGTGGCACAGCGGTAGAGTTGCTGCCTTACAGCGAATGCAGCGCTGGAGACCCAGGTTCAATCCCGACTACGGGTGCTGTCTTTACGGAGTTTGTACGTTGTCCCCACGTTGTCCCCATGACCTGAGTGGATTTTCTCAGAGAACTTCGATTTCCTCCCACACTCCAAATACATACAGGTTTGTAGATTAATTGGCTTGGTAAATGTAAAAATTGTCCCTAGTGGGTGTTGGATAGTGTTCTTCTTGCGTATGGTGTACACAGCCTAAATTGTAGGACAACTTGTTCTATTTGATCTTATTTGATTGTACACGCCAGGTTGATTGCATTAGTTGAAACAGGGCGGACCACGTGAAGGTAGTGTTAATGTACGGGCATTGCTAGCCGGCGCGGACCCAGTGGGCCTGTTTCAGCACTGTATCTCTAAACTAAATCACCACTACCACTGGCAGCAAATTCTAGGCTCTGTGTAAAGGAGAGAGGCATTAGAGGAAATCGCAGAAGTCTTGACAAAGATCTTTGTGTCTTTTCTAGCCAGGGGTGAGGTCAAAGGGGACTGGAGAGTAGCTTTTGCTGTTCCTTTATTTAAGAAGGGAAGGAGAAAGAATCCAGGGAATTATAGGCAGGTGAGCCTCATAACAGTGGTTGGGAAATTATTGGAGAGGATTATTCAGGACAGTATTTACTCCCATTTGAAAGAGAATGGGTTACTTAGGGACAGTCAACATGTATTTGTACATGTCTTACTAACTTGATTGTGTCTTTCGAGGAGGTGACAAAAGATGATTGATGAGGGCGGGGCGGTGGATGTTATCTACATGGATTTTAGTAAGGTTTTTGAAAAAGTCCCCCATGGTAAGCTGATCCAGAAGATTAAGATGCACGGGATTAACAGTGTATGGATTCTGAACTGGCTTCCTAATAGAAGACAGAGGGTTGTGGTGAAAGGACAATATTCAGGCTGGACATCTGTGACCAGTAGAGTTCTGCAGGGATCTGTGCTGGGATCACGGCCTTTTGTGATATATATAAATGACTAGGACATAAACCGAGGAAAGGTTGGTTAGTACATTTGCAGATGACACCAAGATTGTTGGGGTCATAGACTATGGGAAAGGCTGTCAAAATATACAGCCAGATATGGATCAGCTACAGAAATGGACTGAGAAATGGCAGATGGAGTTTAATCCAAGCGAGTGTGAGGTGTTTTCTACTTTGGGAAGTCAAATGTACTGGGAAAATATACAATTAATGGCATGATCTTTAAGAGCATTGATGTACAGAGGGATGGTGGGTTCCAAGTCCATAAATCCCTGCAAGTGGCAATACAAGTAGTGGTAAAGAAAGCATATGGTATGCTTGATGTCATAGGTCAGGGCATTGAGTATAGGAATCATGAAGTCTTGATGCAGCTTTGTAGGACTTTGGATAGGCCACATTTGGAGTAATGTGTACAGTTCTGGTCACCCTATTACATGAAGGATGTGGAGGATTAGGGCAGGGTGCAAAGGAAGTTTACCAGAATGATACAAATAGCTGGAGTAACTCAGCGGAACAGGCAGCATCCCTGGAGAGAAGGGACGGGTGATGCCTCGGGTTAAGACCCTTCCCCAGAATGATGCCTGGATTAGAGGGTATTCGCTACAGGGAGGTTGGATGAGCTTGGATTGTATGTTTGTATGTATGATGTACAAGGCAAGTTTTTTTTTTTTTACACAGAGGTTAGTGTTTTTTTTACACAGAGTGCTGATCTCCCTGCCGGGGTGTGGTTGAACAGATACGATAGTGGTATTTAAAAGATGCTTGGATAGGTATATGGATATGCAGGGAAAGGAATAATATGGGATATGTGCAGGTAGACAAGTGATGGCCTTGGCATTATGTTTGGCACAGATATTGTGGGCAGAAGGGCCAATTTTTGTGCTGTACTGTTCTATGTTTTATATTTAACCTTTGCCCTTCTCATCTTAAAGCTTGTTCTCTAGTTTAGAGATATACCATGGCAAACGGCTGTTTGGCCCACTGAGCCCTCGCTGACCTTCCATCACTGTTCATACAAGTTGTATGTTATCCCACCTTTACATCCACTCCCCACACAAAATGGGCAATTTTACAGAGGTGCATTAACCTACAAACACGCTCCTCTTTGGGATGTCAGAGAAAACCCGAATATCTGGAGGAAACCCATGTGGTCACAGGAAGAACGTGCAGACTCCACACAGACGGCAGCCAAGGTCAGGATCAAACCTGGGTCTCTGGCGCTATGAGGCAGCAACTCCATTAGCTGCTCCACAGAGCTGCCCTTTGACATAGCATTTGTCATTTTCACCCTGGGAAATTGGTTCTGTCTACCCTATTAATGTCTCTCATTATGCACTTGATTGTTCTCTCAACGTCCAGTGAAAACAATCCAAGTTTGTCCAAGCTCTGCTTGTAGCTAATACCATTGGTGGCACAGTGGAACAGCTGCTGCCTTATAGCTCTGGAGAACCTGGACCCGCTACAATTTACCTCGCGCCACAACAGGTCAACGGAGGATGCGTTCTCACTGGCTCTCCAGTCTGCACTGGACCACTTGCACAATAAAGATTGGCACAAAATGCTGGAGTAACTCAGCAGGACAGGCAGCATCTCTGGAGAGTAGGAAGGAATGCTGCCTGTCCCACTGAGTTACACCAGCATTTTGTGTATATCTGCAGTGTAAACCAGCATTTGCAGTTTCTTCCTACACACTTGGATATAAAAACTTAGTTTAGTTTAGACACACAGGCCCTTCGGCCAACTGAGGCCGTGCCACCCAGCGATCACCGTATACTAGCCCTGTCCGACACATTAGGGACTATGCACCCATCAATGTAGCAGAGAGAGTGTTGGGGATAGGGCCAGTGTACGCCTGGAACAGGAACTGTTCAATGTAACCCAACAAAAAGGCAGGCATTGCTGAGGTCCATGCGAGTGACCAAAGCTGCAACTGGAGGAAGTGGGAGGATTCGAAGGAGAAGTTGTTAAGGGTGAAGATCAATTCTGGGAGGCAGACGAGAGTGTTCGTAGAGGGAAATTGGCTGGGTCTGCGGTCAAGGAAGAAACAGGGTCCTTAAGGTAAAGATGAGGGAACGGGGCCTGGAAACCAAACGTTATTAGAGTCAAAGGTCTTGTGAGGTGTCTTGGACATAGGTGGGAAGGAATTGGACAAGGGGGGGGGGGGGGGGGAAAAAGGATGGAATCGAGGTATAAGTTCTGGCCCTTTCTCGCCTCCAGCCCCCTCCTTCCCCTTTCAGTTTGAAGAAGGGTTCCCAACCGGAACATCACCCATACCTTTTCTCCAGAGATGCTGCCCGACCTGCCGAGTTACTCCAGCATTTTGTGTCTATCTTCGGTAAACCAGCATCTGCAGTACCTTCCTACACACTGTGTTCCGAGTCGCTGGGATTCCTCCTGTGCCCAACATCAGTACTCGCGCTCTCCCTGTTGCAGATGTGGGATCTTGCTGGATGTGCTTTACTGCACACCATGGACTCCCATTCAGTGAACGGGATATCCCATTCTCAGGGTGGACTATGGGGGCTCAGTTCTGTGGGAAGGAGGGGGTAGTGAGCAAAGATCCTATAGCTTCGCAGCCTCCGCTATAGGATCTTTGGTAGTGAGCGCTGCCCAGCCGCGGCGTAAATTGGCTGACTGCTCCCCCTGTCGGCATGTCTCGGACTGCTACGTCCACACCTATTGCTGATGGCTGGCGGCTACTCTCAGCACCGCCGGTCACAGCCGAGAAGATTCGGTTCATGCCTATCTCAATGCTCTCCTTGTTGTTTTTCGGATTCTAATGCTGGATTTTGTCTGGTGATTGAATAATTCAGTTTGTGTTGGGCTGATGCCTGTGAATTGGCTTCTATTGCCAATTATGTTTGGCCCCATTATCCCAGTAGAGGTAGAGGAAGGCTTCATCTTATCTGATAATTTGTTTTCTGTTCTGTCGCCATGCAGTAGATTAAAATACTCATGGTAATAACACAGGCTGGCTACATCTGCTTCTCTACACAACTGAAAGTGTTTTATTACTGGACTTCCGTGCCTTGGATAAATTACTCTAATATCACTAAACTCTTCAATTACACGTTTAAAAAAAAAAAAAACATACATTTTAACTTTATATTGCAGGCATTGATTATATTCTGGGTTACGTTTAACTATGTTACGGATGATAAACAACAGATTTTAAGACGGTAATAATCTTAAAAAAAAATAAGATAAATCTATTGTGCTACATGTACTGGTCCCATTATTTTGAGAATTTAACCTCTGCTGACATATTAAAGAGTTCTCAGGTGCTCCGTCATTGTTGCAGGCTGGGCTCTGTAAAATTGCACTGCAGAACTGTGCCACCGTCACAAAGTGTTGCATTAGGCGGGAAGTGCTATTACATTCGGTGGAGGGAGCCCAGTGAAATTGGTGCGTCATAACATTCCAGTGTTAACTGTTACAAAATTCATGTTATTCAATGCACACCCTGTCACAGGTTGGCGGTGACTAAAATAATGCACTCATTTCATTATTGAAATTGCTTAACTTTGAATTCAGAATTTACTTTATGCGCCTGCTTCAAAGAACATGATTTTCTTGTTATCTCCATTTTCAGAATATCTAAATACTCTATTACTGAGTTGAGAGGATGTTCACCTCTTTTTGCAGAGAATGCCTAGAGGCAGAGTCTGACCTTGAAACTGAACTGGGAAAATAACACCAAGAAAAGCTTGACTCATCTGTAGTGGTTCCTTATATAAATGTTATGTTGTGATGTTTAAACTATATCAGTACATAATATAAGTAGAAATATTAGTCTCATGTCTGGCAGTGCCGCTAAAGTAAATGTCAAACATGCCTCAGTGAACAAAAGCTTTTTAAAGATGTAATTATTTGTTTTATTTGGGTTTGAATCCTTTCTGGTTTTAACCATGTTTAATTTAGTCATGACTGAATTGCTCTGTCTGGACACATGTACTTAACACTGACTCTGTCTCTTATTGTGCAGGTTGTCAGATGTTCAAGGTCCTTACCCTGACTGCTTGAATCGTTAATAAGGAACTGATGTTTGCAGACAGAAAGACATCAATTTATTTTAGAAATAACCTCCAGTCAGAATGATTTCCAGGCAATTTGCCCTCTTTCATTCAGGGTGACTAATTGAAGTATTGGAACACATGTCCAAAATCCACTCAAAATTTCCAGTGTCCACAATATTTATCGTTTTGCTTCATCTGCTAAAGCTATTCAGCTATGGCAGAAAAGTAGATAACAAAAGCATTTTTTACCTATCTGGTGGCAGCTCCATAATTTTCTTATTACTGCAGGCACAACTTAATTACTTGAATGCTATAAGGTTGAAGAAAATAAAAGTAGATTCAGTGAAACAACAAAGCAGAGAGAAAAATTGCAGCTTGGGTAAATGTGCCAGTTGTAAAGCACAAAGTTCTGGAGGAATTCAGTGGGTCAGGCAGCATCTGTGGACTCAGATGAACAGATTATGTTCTTGGATGATTCTTCAGTAAGTGTCTACTTTCAAGTTTCTGGAAACCCGAAAAGAAAACTTAAATTTTTGCAACTTTGAATGTTGTTTCACATAGATGAACATCTCTACTCTGGGAAAAATATGTTTGGCGCAATCTTTTAGAGAACTTAATTTATCTTTTCCTCTTCTTTTTCCAGGTTGCCCATTGCATTGTCATATCCGTCATATTTTTATGATGACCAACACTGCAAAATATAACTGATTTAAGAATATAAATCAAATCTTTGTCGCAGTCTTTCAAATTATAGAGCATCTTCCTCAAATAAACCACCCAAAAAAAAACTTTTTCAGTCTAACGCATTGATTTTAAATCTTCTTAACAGTTTACTGCCGAAAAAAGTGGTGATTTCAACAAGGATGGTAACCTTCACATAACTTCTCACCAACTTCCTCTAAAATAATATTAACTTCAGATGAATAGGCAGAAGCATACTGTTCATTTATCAATTACAGTTGATAATTATGTTCATTGTTGTATTATTTTACACATTATGAGCATAAAATACTCATGTGACGGATATGACTCAGCATGGTAGAGATGATTAAGTTTGGGAGCGTCATGTGATGGAGATGACTAAAACTATCTTTAGGGCTATCGTTAGGGCTGGGGTTGGAGCTGGGGCTAGGGTTGGGGCTAGGGCTTGGGCTGGGTTTAGGGTTGGGGCTAGGACTGGGGCTAGGGTTAGGGCTTGGGTTGGGGCTAGGATTAGGGTTAGGGTTGGGGCTAGAGTTAGGGCTAGGGTTGGAGTTAGTGTTACTTACCCCCGATCTCCAGCTCCAGCCGGACACAAAGCCTCGTTGCAGCTGTCGCATCTTCCCGTGACCATCCCGCCTATGTTCCCCCCCCCCACCAGGGGCCAAGGGCTGAAGATGGCCGGGCATGGAGAGGGACATCGGGTCACGGGAAGATGCGACGGCTCTAACGGGGCTTTGTGTCGGGCTGGAGCGGGAGCTGGATGGAGATCAGGGGTTAAGTTGCGGATGTGGCCCTGATGGGTATGGTGGCCCAAGCCTTTAGCCCAGGATGGCCTCGCCGGAAGGCCATGCCTGGCCATATCGTTTCCCGAATGGCACATGGCACGATTTGTTCTCCAGAACAAATCAAAAAGGAACAATTTTTTTTTCTCTAAGAGTTCAGCACCGTTTGGGAATGACGCAGAATAAAGGTACGTACCCGCTATGCAGCAAAAAACTGAGTTTTCACACGCTTCTCATCCCGCGAATCAGGAGAAATTCCGTGGTCTTTTGAGGTCGGAAGTCTGCGTCTATTCTATTTATAGCCATGTGGGATTGCTCAGCAAAGCTGAGTGACGGTAATGGGACATCGGGACAAGAAACTTTCGGGAAAAAAATGGTAAGATTTATAATTTTATCAAGAATAGAGGAATTTTTTTAAGGGGGATAAATATTTTAATTACTAATACCTACCGTTTAAAAGTATTTTCATTTCAGATAGATCCCCCATTAAATAAATATGACGACTTGAAATTTCACAAGTAACCATCGGGACATGCGGTTTTCGGGGGGGGAAACACTTTATTCATTTACGGTTTAATCTTTATTTATGAGGATTATGTTTATTAACAATATAGAAAAAGAAGAAATGGGATAGAATTACGGATTTTCCTTATATACAGCATCAAAGTAGCGAGGCACCAAAGTAGACACTTACTGAAGAATCACCCTCTTGTCATAACCTTCAAGTCACACTATCATTAACTATTGGATATACCAAGTGCACATGCTGGTGCTGAAATAAGGAGAAATGCTAGAGCAAAATCCCACAAACTGGGGGTAAACCTCAAGCATTGCACTGCCAGAAATAATGAGGGAAAATAAGAACCTTTACCTTCTCCTGTGTTTCTGCATGGGGTGATGTCTGACCATATCTGACTATGCACCATTGGACTACTGAGTAGAAAGCAATGTAAAATATACATGATTAAATAATATTCGCAAAGGCAAATATTTCTGTATTCCAGTTATAACATGCTATTAAATGGATATCCCTTGACTCAAAGTTTTCAAAATTGGATGTTACTGAGTATATTTGCAAGGTCCCTCAAACAAACTGGTGGTCGGGGGCACATTGTCAAGTCCCTGCCATATTGGTGGCAGTTTGATCCCATTTTGATTCTATTACTATCATATTAATCCAATTTGGTTAAATTGTAATCAACTCCTTATTGTTGCTTGAGAGCTTTTGCCTAAATGTCACTACTAATTAAGCACAGGGAATCTAACTGCTTAGCCTACAGCACAGAACTTAAACCTAATAAAATATGAAGGTAAAGCCTTGAGGCATTTGAAATGCACAAGATAGATTTTAACTGATATATGTACATATTTTAAAATACTTGTGTGCAAGTGCAGTAATCTTTGTGAAAGATTGCGCGAAACTACGAACCAGTCTTGTTGTCCTAACAGTTACAATGCACCTATAATGTCCTTAATTAGGCAAAATAAATTAAAAAAAAACCCCAATATAAAATGTATTTTAAGTGATAATATGATTTACAAAGTTTCAGACTCAGAATTTACATAGGCTACATTTAAACTAAAATGCAATAAAATATATTGGTCTGAAATTACTTGCATGCCTTAAAATGAGTGAAAAAGCAATCCCTACACAAAAACGTGTCAGATTTTTGCATGGCCTTTTGGCAGCCAAAGTCTACAATATTCAAGACCCAAACTATCATTCCTTGCTTATGCAAATAAGCACAAAATGTATTCAGCAGCACAGCTTCACAGATAATGGAGGAGAGCTGGGGGAGGGTGTGGATGCAAAAGATGGGATGGTTCCTAGAAAGAATATAGGATGGAGTTGGATAACTGGGCCAAAAATTGAGAGAAAGGGGATGAAGCAGCATCAGAGAATGAGCCTATAGGCGTCAAGGAGCCATCATGCGGTAGTGGGTTTCTATGGTTTGGGCATTAACTGGATGCGGCTAGGGGGTGGGATTGGGGGGAATCATGTAGAAGATCAGGTGGTGGACTGGCATCACCAAGTGAAGGGGAGGGAGACATGGTCAGACTCTTGAGGGGACAGACTCGTGGGATCCCAAAATATTTGTCAGCGATGGGATACTGTGGGTGGTAGTGGGAATGGTACCAAACAAAATACTTAAAAAGATGATACCTACAAGAATATCATTGGACTGGAATCCCCAACTTCCATCCAGCTGATCCTGGTCCATTTTAACTAACATTAAATGGGCCTCAGCCTTCCAGTTAAGTGTGGTTGTGGTTTCTGCACTTCACTGGCCACCATTGTTTGATATCACTGTGTATGTCCAGTGTTCACCATTGTTTGATATCACTGTGTATGTCCAGTGTTCACCATTGTTTGATATCACTGTGTATGTCCAGTGGTCACCATCAGCAAAAATAATTGTATACACTGAAGATTGGAATTAATTTCTGGAGGTGCATTGAGTGGCACATCTATTGACTGAAATTTAGATAAAACTTATTAGCACATCATAGAGAAATATTGCGTTATGCAAGGGAATTTCTACATCAAAGGTTTTTATTTCAAGTTCGTATATTACTCAGGTACAAAGTTATTACCAGTATTAAGTTTTAAATATTTTATTTTGTCAATCAAAAATGCAGACTGCATTGGATACCTTTGAACTATGTTTAATCGGACTATATCGGACAATAATAAATATACTAAACTAAACAAATCCATAATATGGGAACGAATAGGCTGAATTTTTGATTTATTATGTTTTAAAATACAATTGATGCCGTTGACTGATATTTGCAGTATAATATGTTGGCGCTACAATCCGTAACTAAGTATAATCTCAACAGACATTTCCATTCTTTTGGTTAGGATTTTATATGTGCACTGCATTTGTATTTAAAACATCTTAGGCACTATGATGCTCTCATTATCCACTTTTCAGATGCTGGCTAATTATAAGCACAGAGGTTCCACTTCATGTCTTTGTAGATTTAATACCTTGAGGCAGAGATTGACCTTGAGGAGATTTATGTAAAACAAGGAGTATTCTACAAGATATTGATTGACTTGTTTCATGGCAACAAACCTAAGCTGCTGACTAAGAACTGCAGAATTGAAAACTTTTCCCCCTTTTGATGCCCTTTCTATATTGCTGGTTTTTCTATGTAGGCTCATGCTAACGTAATATTCTAAACAATAATTTGTATCTTATCTGAAACAGCATGCTTATAAATCGGTCTGAGTGTAGCTCTGGTGGTCTTACATATAGATTTAGAAACCAGACATTGCATCAATAAAAATACTTAAGCAAAACCTCAGCTTTATCTATTCTATTAAGCTGTTCAATAGATGGCTCACTTTGACGGAATTCAGTTCATTCAATTCCACAGAAGGTTAATTACAAGATGATCAATAATTTATAAACATATCATCCACCAGTCTGGAGGGATGCAGTGTAACCATTTTATGTAAATCTGTTATAGAACAGCTATTCTTCTGATGGCTTGAAGAAAAATCTCATTCACTTGAATTTATTTTAATGTAGGAGAATGAATAGAGAAGAACAATTTTTGTTAAATTATGCCTAAGCCCACTTTATGAAGAATAAATTTAAAGTGGTTAAGTTATATATGAATTACTCACAAGCTCTGAATACAATTAAATGCACAAACTTCATCAATGAGAGATTTCAAAGTTAGCTTAAAAGCATGACATAAAGGAATCTAATTTCTAGCTAGGCCAAACATAATTCTTTCATCTGTGTAAAAACAAAAGACTATTCCAAAAGCAAATGTCAAGAAATACCACAGTGAACATAATAACATTTGACAGGCATAATGATGGATATATCAAACAATAAAACACTATCTAAGAACATATTTGTTATTTCATGAGGGAAACATTTATTTATTCAGCCTCTATTGCTCTAATCTTCTATGTGTGTGCAAATTTCAACAGATAATAATTATAGGAACAGAAAAAATTCTAATGGAACATAAAAAACTTCCATATATTATGTGCAAAGAGAGTCTTTTAGATAGTAAGTATAAGATAATAAGCAATATTTTACTCCTTTATTTTTATTTTTATGTAAATTAACATAACAGCTGGAAAATTCCCATGAAAACATGAAAATTCCCAGGCTTGAACTCCCTATTTCATATTGATAATCATTGACAGAATAAAATTGTTTGGATTTAATTCGTTATAATATATATAATACTACGTTTTGAGTAAGACACTGTCACAAAAAAAAATGTTTTGTTTACTAAGAATATATTTATCATCGATTAGATGAGTAACTAGTTTCAGTTGTATGATACTTTGCAATGAGTTAGAGGTCAACTCTCAAAAGAGGTTCCAGGAAGAGAAATGGAATGTACATAACTAAATAGATTATGTTTCATAATGCTAGTGCCTTAATAACTTGGTTACAACTGCTGTTTACTGGGAGGTCTAATTTACAAGGCAAGATGTGGAGCTAAATTTATCAGAAAAAGAGTTTGCAGATACAAATTCTGTTAAAGAAAGTAACGTTAAATGGAGCAGCAACCTCATTGTTCTTGAGAATTCATTTAAAAACAAATCATACCATTAACATTATTTTTCTCAATAAAATCAATTACTAGGAACATATTTTAGTAAATATTGGCTGTCATCAGTGAGAGTGAATTCCATGTAAATTACGACACCAAGCACACAGTGATCAGTTGTTGAATAATGTAGAATAAATTGCCCTGCCCTAATGCACTTCAGAACCCTCTACAGAAGATGTTTCCCCAAAGCAATCCGTAATATGAGCTTCCTGAATGAGAAGGCAATTAAAAAAACATCCTCCAGGATTATTGCCGTGCACATAGTATGTTGGAATGTATGAGGATATCCAGTTCTACCACATTGGGAGGCACAGTGGCACAGCTGGCAGAGCTGCTGCATCACAGCACCAGGTTCTATCCTGACCTTGAGTGCTATCTGTGCGGAGTCTGCACATTCTCTCCGTGACTGCATGGGTTACATCATCCAGGTGCTCCGATTTCTTCATACATTCCAAAAACGTGCGGGTTTGTAGGTTAATTTGTCTCTGTAACTTGCCCTAGTGTGTAAGGAATGGATGAAAAGTGGGATAACATAGAACTAGTGTGAACGATGGTTGGTGTGTGGACTCTGCAGGCAGAAGAGCCTGTTTTCATGCTGTATCTCTAAACTACAAATGGGTCAGACTTTAGACATAATACAGTGTGGAAACAGGGCCTTTGGCCCACCGAGTCCTCACCGATCAGTGATCACCCCGTACACATACTAAAGCCAATTTTACAACTTATCGAAGCCAATGAACCAACAAATCTGTACTTCTTTGGAGTGTGGGAGGAAACCGGAGCACCCGGGGAAAGCCTGTGCTGTCAAAGGGAGAATGTACAAACTCCATACAGACGGCACCCATAGTCAGGATCGAACCCGGGTCTTTGGTACTGTAAGGCAGCAACAGTACCGTTGCGCCACTGTGCCAATGGAAATTGCACATACAATTCTTGAATTCAAATGTTATTCCAACCTTGAACGACAGAGGAAAGGTGTGAATTATTGTCCATGTGCAAGTGTGGTATCAAGGAGCCATAATAAAATTGAAGTTGGTAGAGTTCAGTCATTTAATCACCTATATTATATGGGTCATTTCGTCATCCAGAAATTTCACAGAGCAGAGTTCTACGCCTGACTTTCTTGAATAACCTTATTTCTATTGGATCACAAGGGGAACCTAGCCTTGACGTTCAATGGCATTACCACTGCTGAGTTCTCCATTATAGCCAGTGATCAATATACTGAGTTTGAGGGAGAGAGGTGATCATCATTGACCAGAAGCTGACCTGTAATGACAACATAAGGGGTCCAAGTAACTCCCTCAAGCCTTTCCTCCATTTACAAGACATGATTCAGGACTGTGAGGAATAGTCTCTACTAACTCTAACGAAACTCAACTGAAAGCAGCCTCATTTGATAACCACCATATTTCTCATCTTAAATATTCTCCCCCTTCACCATGAATGCAATGAAGCACTATGTGCGTATCATTTGCAAAACAATAACTGCAAAATTAACAACACCACTCAAACAGCACCTCAAAAACCTGTGATGATTTGCAAAATGTATTGTTGGATCTTAATTATCGTTGGGTCTAAATGCGCGAAGTCTTGACCCAACAACACTGTAGATGTAATATCATCAGAAGGTCTGCAGCTGTACAAGAAAACAGTTCACCATCCCGTTCACAAGGTGAATTAGTAATAGGCAGGAAATGTTGGCCTTGGTACGGATGCCACAACCTTATCAATTAATATAAAGTGGTTCAACCAGATTTTCTTAGCATTTGAAAGGATGCAAGGAGGTCTAGACTAGTTTCAAATTGAAATGAATTAATAATAATGGTCCAACCAACTTTGCTCTACCCTGCTTTAAAAAATATTTATGAACATATACAATCATCCTTTTTTTAATTCACTATCCTTGTCACATTGATTATTTCTCTTTAATTTGGGCATCATGATAGCGTGCAAATTTCCTGAGTGCAGTATCAAGATGCTGAATTAATATCAGTAGTTGCAGCCATCAATCTTAAGAGCTTTGGTAACCTTAAAAAAAAGGACACAATAGAGCAAACAATATTTTAAACATCAGAGTGTTAGTTAAATGGTGAAGATGAGATTGTTGGATAGTATATCTTAAACAAAAACACAAGCAAAAGACCCTGAGTCATGTCACCTATCCACAGTACAAACCATAAATCTTGATTTTATAGTCAGATGCAAACTCATTGTGGACTCCCCTTGTTTTTCCATTCCTGTTCATTCTTGCTGACCCCTTGTCGTGCCCAATATCCTCTTAAAACCCAGTGACAAGGGTGGTGCTGTTGTATTTTGGTAAACTTAACTCTACTTCGCAGAGGCCAAATTCAACTACCTGACTTCTCCAAAGAAGTCCCCCGGGACTATGTCCATCAGATCCCAGAAAGTTACTGACCTCATTTCTTCAGAAGGTCTTGCATCCAAAGCTTCCAAACCTGCACAGCCTGCTTCTTTCTGCCCAAGGTCCACAAGCAAGATTGTACAGCAGGTCTATTCAAAATGTTCTTACCTCACGCCAACATATGTCTTCCAGTTTTAATTCCATCCTTACCTCTGCTCTCACACCCTCTCCTTCCAGTTAAGAGTACAGATAGACTTTCGCTGGCAATCAGCTCTCATCCCACTCGACTTTCGCTGGCAATCAGCTCTCATCCCACTCGTTTCCAACTTCAACATATTGTCCTTCACATTCTTTGTCATCTTGAAAGAGATTTCATCATCAGACACATCTTTGCGTCCTCACCCCTTTCAGTTTTCATAAGCCATTCCTCGTCCACTCTTTCAACTCCACAATCCACTTCCCTTTTCACGGTACTTTCCCATTCAACCACAAGAAATGTAACACTGCTCTTTACCCTCCTTCCTACCCATTATACAGACAGACAAACATTCATTTCAGGCACAGTAGCAATTCACCTGTAGAACATTCAGTGCCCATGATGAGGTCCCTTCTGTACTAGAAAAACCAAACACAGATCAAGACCGCTTAGCAGAGCACCACAGAGCATTCTGTACAAATGATCCCAAGCTCCTAGTTGTCAGTCACTTTAATTCTCCATCCCATTTGACCTCTCTGTATGTGGCATCCTTCACTCTACCAACGATGTTCAAGCCAAGCTTCAGGAACAAAACATTTTCCATCTGGGCACGTTGCAACCTTTAGAACAAAAGATCAAATTCAATAATTCTAGGTAAAATGCTTTTTCTGTTTGTATCAGAATTGACCAGTTCTCCTGAACGATTATCTATCTGTAGTATTAACTCAGTTCTTGTCGCTCCACAGATACTGTCTGCTCTGCTGGGCATTTCCCGCGTTCTCCTTTTGCTTTCTGATTTCAGCAACAGCTCTAACCTGCATTCCACAGCTACAACATATCCTTCTATTAGTTCCATCCTCTCCAATTGTGGTTCAGTGATCAGCAGAGTGATGCAGCTGGTAGACTCACAGCGCCAGATATTTGATCTTGAGCTCGGGTGCTGTCTGTGTGTAGTTTACACATTCACCCTGTGACCGTATGGGTTTCCTCCAGATGCTCTGGTTTCATCCCACAGACCAAAGACGTGCGGGCTTGTAAGTTAATTGGCCTCAGAAGTTAATTGGCCTCGGTTAATTGCCCTTAGTGTGTAGGGAGTGGATGCAAAAGTGGGATAACATTGAACACGGTGTGAACGGGTGATCGATGTTTTGCGTGGTCTTGGTTTGCCAACGTTTTCCATGCTGTCTGTCCAAAGTAAACTAAACTAAACCCAAGCCTCAAAGAGATAATAACTGTCCTATCCCCCCCCCCCCTTGCCTACCTTCTCTACTACTTAAACTGCACTTTCCCTGTTCTGCTGAAGCGGTTTAAACTGTAATGTTAATTATGTTTTGCTTTCTATTGTTGCTGCCTGACCTGTTGAGTGGCTCCAATGTTTAATGTTTTTATTTCATATACCCCCCTGATACATGTCAAAGATGGACATCATTCTGAAGGGTCCATTCCCTTGTCAAGTTATCGGTCTTTAATCCTCCTTGTGAATCTCCATTGGTATGAAATAGTTACAAATTACATTTATTTCTTGTAAGGTAAACCTGATCAAATGAGATTTCAACATTTAATATTTTCAATCTTTGAATGGAAACAAGATATAAGCAACCTCATTAATGTTCCATCACAGTAAACATTTACTTGAAACGATGCTGTACTGAAGATTCAATGGAGAAGAAAATATAATGCTCAGGATGTGTAGGAAAGAACTGGTTTAAATCGAAGGTCAAGACAAAATGCTGGAGTAACTCAGCGGGACAGGCAGCATCTCTGGAGAGAAGGAATAGGTGACGTTTTGGGTCGAGACCCTTCCTTAGACTGATGTCGGGGAGTGGGCGGGACAAACATAGAATGTAATCGAATCAGGTGGGAGAACTGGGAAGGGGAAGGGGATAGAAAGGGAAAGCAAGGGCTATTTGAAGTTAGAGAATTCAATGTTCATACCACCGGGGTGTAAGCTACCCAAGTGAAATATCAGGTGCTGACCCTCCAATTTGCACTGGGCCTCACTCTGACAATGGAGGAGGCCCAGGACAGAAAGGTGAGATTTGGAATGGGAGGGGGAGAAACCGGGAGATAGGTAAGTTAAGACGGACTTAGCGGAGGTGTACAGTGAAACGATCGCCGAGCCTGCGCCTGGTCTCACCGATGTAAAGAAGTTGACACCTGGAACAGAGGATACAGTAGATGAGGTTGGATGAGATGCAATTGAACCTCTGCCTTACCTGGAAAGACTGTTTGGGTCCTTGGGTGGAATTCGGGGGGGGGGGGGGGGGGGGGGGGGAGGTAGAAATATAATGCTCGTCAGTTGTCACTTTGTAGATCCAGTTTAGCTATTCTTTGGAGAAACCTGCAGCACCATTTTGCACAGTGATATTCACAAAATCCAGTTAGAACATCCTCTTTTATTCAAATTGTAGTATACAGGTTTAGTGTAGTATAGTTAAAGTGTAGCATGTGCTATGTGTTGTGAGCTTTAATCTCAATACTTTGTTTTACAGTATGCATCAATGTCTTTGAATTATTTTGTTTCCGATAAAAAGTTTATCTTTTGTTCTGCAAATGGATCGTCTTCCTGCTGTTCAAACCAAAGGTCTTCCCAAGTCATGACTAACATGGTTTGACAGGTATTTTATAAAATCTTCATGAGGAAGAAACAATGACTTTGGTTAAAAAAACACAAAAAGAAAAGCTATCTGATTTCTCTCAAATCTGAACATTTCAACGTTTCCTCGTTTGAAAAAGGCTATGTGACAAATATTCAGCAATTAAAAAACATATAATATTGTGTACTCTGCACATTAAGACTCTTTTACAAGGAGCACTTGCTTAAGTGCAAATCACTCAAAACATCTTTCATAATCCTTGACAGGAGAATAAATGGAATACTGTATTGGATAAAAACAACCAATGTGCTCTTTGTTCATTTGCGGTCCCACTATAACTAAACATTGAAAAACTATTCAAAGAAAATGGCAAAATTGATACTTAAAGTGAGTGGTGCAATTAATCATAATAAGTTTAGAATTAATACACAGAACATTCAAGGCCCTGTATGAAATTATAAGTGCACCGGGTGTTCCAACTGTGTCTTCAATAAATGCATTGACAACACATAAGCTGCCCACTATTCCCAAATGGGATTGGCTTTTTAAACAAGGTTATATATCATTCTGATTAAGGCAGATATCGAGATCAATACTAACACATCAGTAAATATTGACTGCACACTTCCTTTGTAATGAATAGGTTTTGGGAAGCTGTTTAGCATAACTGACTGCCATGCTACACACGTGTGAATAAACATCCTTTACAATTTCCAGCAAAAAAACATTTCAAAGTATTGTTTTAGTCTTATACATACCTTCATAAATATATAATAGTAAATAAAACCACCATCAAATATAGATTACTGGTTATGATAATATTGATATTATGTGCATGAGATGTTAAAGCTTTGTTACTAGTTTAATGTGTTAATAGTTTGGATACATGTGTAAAAGAAAGATGCCAGATAGTAACAAATCCAAGAAAAGTTTATTATGAATATGGCATTTGCAGGATGATAAAATCAAGTTACATAACCATGTATGACATGTTTCTTTGAATTGATGAAATAATCTACAAAAGTATAAAATAATCCTTTTTGTAAATGAAATATGTACATTGCAGCATTATTTGTGATCAATGAAATGTTATTTTAAATAAGCCAGGCACTCAGAAGGTTAGCTTTAGTTAGCTAGAAGTTTGAACCACAAAAATAAATGTACCATAGTTGTCTCTTTAAATTTACTTTTAATTGTTTTGTATTGTAGAGTTTGTAACACTGTTAACATTGATACTAACAGAACCCCTCACCCCATTGTTTAGCTACTTGGCACCAATTCCTCATAAAATATTTTATATACTTGTACAAGAAATAGTTAAAAACACAGACACAGCCTTCACAGGTGATGAAATTTTCATACTGTAATTTGAAACACTATGTGATTTGACAGCAGCTGTGATTATTGTTAGTTCAAATCACCAGAAACCATCTGACACCAACACAGACACATTAAAAAAAAACAGCTTTTTGCTATTTTAGCTGTTGTTTGCAATTAGAGCACAAGGGACTCTGGGAATGTTTGTAGCTGAGGCTCCATGGTGGCAATCTGTCACATACATCTGAGCCTGACTATTTAGTGCATTGTTTGGCAAGATGGAAGATAAGTCATACCCAGAATTCCTTTGTGAAAATGGTTCCATTAACCATGAGCTAGTTAAGAGTCTTTTATCTCTGAGAGAGGTCTGAAGAATACACAGCAAAGCAACAGCAGAAACAAAAGGTATACAGACAGTGGAAGCAGCAATAAGGTGACACTACAGAGGAAGGCCATCACACAAAAAACATCACCTCCCAAGAATCACGGGTTCACGAAGATTGCGGTAATGAAACTGACCATTACAGACTAGAGATAAAGCACAGTGAAGACAAAGGACAATATTGCCACATTAGCTTAGTATATACTGCATATAGTAACACACATTAAACTTTGCAATGGAACTGACAGTCAAGGACACACACACACATTGTACACATTACGGATCTCACTCTCATTATTAGATGCCTTAATGAACAGCTGCCAAAGATGGAGTGAAAGAAGCATTTATACTGACAATCACAAATAGTGTCAAACACTGGAATGTGGTATTTGGCAAAATGATGACAGAAAAATAGAATTGTGAGTCTATGTGCAGTTTTGAGTTGTGTACCTATTCCAAGCTTATAAACCCAATCTTGAATTTCTGTTTCAGCACGAACTAAAGTACAATTAGAATTTTCTCTATTTCAGTAAACAAAAGAATAAAGAAACATAACATGTTAAATATTCTTCTTAAATTCTAAAACAATGGTATTTTAAGTTGCAGATTAGTCTCAGTTATACTGAGAAAAAATACAGCTGAAAATAAATGCAAGTTTTTTCGCCTCAACTCAATCTTATTGAGTTTCCTTAAAGCACTTTGAAAAAAGGCAGAACGACTATAAAAACTGCATGAGGCATTGTTTTTTTTAGTCTGGAGGTAAAGTTTGCATGGCTGCAGAAAATGCTAACACAGATTCTGGTCGTAAGAAATGAGGAGATTGCAGCCGCAAGCTAGCAACTAACATTTGTCTAGTACAAAACAGCACTCTCCCATAAATTCCAGCCCATATGCTGCATATTTTATGAAGACAACAAAGATTAATAATTGTAGCACCATGGTAGCAGAAGTAATGTCTACTTATGGTTCATTAACTACACATGGATTCCATCTTCCTACAGTTTTCATGAGTTTAACATTCTAGTCACAGGCCAGAATCAAATTATGTAAGAACCCAAATTGCTTTATGTGCAAGTAAGAAAAATCTGAATCATAAAAAAGAATTAAACTCTGCATAAAATTTCAAAATACTATACCCTATTTTTAAAAAGAAAAAAAACCCCTTTAAAGTCTGACTTAGTCAAACAGGGTTACCTTTCTATACTTACCTCCTTCAACCTTGATCATATCAAGATCTTTATAGATTAAAATCTGTGATTCTTTCATTTTACAATCTCTTTACCATTGCATTTGCATCTTATGGCAGAGGCATGTACACATAAAAGGCATCTTCACAAAGATGCAAAGGAAAACACACCTTGGAAGGAACATTTACAATTAACTGGTAATTCAACTTTCTGAAGGCAAAAAAATAACTCTTTACATTACAGAATGATTAGTCATAGTTCGAGACATGAGAACTGCTGTATTGAATGGCATTAGCTGACCTGCTCAAGTTCAAAGTGCTAGCACTAGAATTCAGCTGAAAACATTGTCTATGCCTCAAAATTTAATACTGAACACAGTTTATGGTCATAGTTTAATCCTCCTTACGTTCCAGCGTTTGTGTGGTATGAATACCATTACTGTACACAGGAAACGGAAGTGTGGAAAAGAGTCCCTCTGATGTAGTGAACACATTTGCCATTGGCATTTGGGCCAGACTGGCCCCACTCACAGTGCTCCCAAATGGCCCTGACATATTAATTCGATGTACGTGGTGATAGAGCATTTCCATTGGCGTTTTGGGTTCTAACCCAAAACTGGAACTGTTAACATCCACAAAGTTGACAGCATGAGCGTTAGGCAGCAGGTTGCCTTGCATGGCAAAGGTCACCTCAGCCGGAGCATACCGAATGGTACCGGTGGTATACACCCTCTGAGGAGTAGTGCTGGTGGCAGTCAAGGTTCCTGTCACTCTATGAACTAGGGGGAGGACCACATTACCAGCCTGTAACCTCTGCAGTGTTTCCAGGTCACTGGTGTACAGCACAGAACTGGTCGTGCTGGTGCTGCTGAGCTGCTTTTCACGTGGAGAGGCTGATAGAGGAGGGGACAGAGGGTCTGTGGTAGGAGCTAAGGTAGTGCTGGATGAGGTGCTAAATTGAGTTTTACGACTGGCACTATGTTCTGTCCCCGGTGGGGTGAGAACAGAGTCTGGAATGGTGACATGTAAACTGGTGTTGGTCTGTGGAGAGGGGAAGTGCTCAGAGCTTGGGGGCTTGGTCATACTATAGGGGGATTCATTCCTTGAAATCTCTCTGTTGGGAGGGTAATTCCAAATGCTGCTATCATTATCAAAATTTATAGGTTCTGTTATTTCTGTTTTAATTTTAAGCACTGAGGCACTGTTTGGTGAAGATAGCAGTTGTGGCTGGTCTAATAGATTTGAGTCAAGTCCACTCGGGCTAGAAGCACTCGACAGCCTCCTCCGGGAGACGTTCCCTCCTTTCTGTTGTTTTCTCCTCTTCTTCCTCTTCTGGTGTTTGCTGGAAGGCTGGATGTTCAATTCTCCGGCACTGTCCGAATCCTTGGCACTATCTGACGTCACAGATTCACGGCTTGGCAAGCGCAGCTCTGATTCACTGGCAGGATATCGTTCTACTTTGATCTGAATGGAACCAAAAGTGCCAAAGCTGCCTTCGGCTACTCTCTGACTCTCGTATTCGGAATTTTCAAAACTATCGTCACTGTCCCTGCTGTCCTGGTTGCTGGAGCTATTGTCATCATCATTGCAGTTCATTTCATGGTCAGAGTGGCTCCCAGATTGTTTCTTCCTGTTTGACTCCGGATCATCACTGTTCTCAGACTGGTTTCCCTTCTCGTCTGACTTGGAATTCTCATTGTCCTCTGGGAGAGATGAGGGGGAAGTTAATCAGTCCTTGGATAAATATACTTACTTATAACAGACACCATTCACACCCTCCCACATAACAGAGTAGTCTAGAAAATAATACAGGCATTATGTACACAATACAAATAAAATCAGTCATTCTAGACACAAAATGCTGGAGTGACTCAGCGGGACAGGCAGCATCTCTGGAGAGAAGGGTCTCGACCCGAAACATCACCCACACCTTCTCTCCAGAGATGCTGCCTATCCCGCTGATTTACTACAGCATTTTGTGTCTACCTTCGATTTAAACCAGCATCTGCAGTTCTTTCCTACACAAATCAGTCATTCTTATTGGTCAAACACAAAGTGTGGAAGTAACTCAGCTGGTCAGCTGTATCTCTGAGGGGCATGCGCAGGTGATATTTTGTGTCGGGGCCCCTGTGCAGACATGGAACATCGCCTGTCCATTCCCTCCGAAGATGTTTCCTGGCCTGCTGAGTTCCTCTTGCACTTTGAGTTTTACTCAAGATTCCGACATCTGCAGTTCCTTGTATATCGGTTATTTTTATATCTGTTCATACTTTTTGCTGAATTTAATACTGCTGGACAGTTATGACCAGATTTTCAATTTGTAAATTTATTCATGCACTCAATGTTGAAACACAGGAGCAGCAGATGTCAAAGGGCCTTAGATAAGTTCCCATTTAAAAAAAATATTTGTAAATTACACCAGAAGTGAATGACTTTGCTCAAAGTGCAGAATGCAAATATACATTTACCTTCTAATAGGCTGTGGGCCGAGAATCGAAAATGTGTCTAGAATGCAACTTTCATGACCCATGTCTGGTATCTACTTGAAATTTGGAACAGATTTAGATAAAATATAATTGAGAAGGAATTCATAACTCATCATTGTCAAAAGTTGCACACTAATTAATTAAGCTAATTAGAAAATTAGATCGAAAATTAGATGCGCCACCTAGTGCTCAATGTTCATATTACTTTATGGGGAGCCTAATTCCGTGCTGCGATCTATTTAAACCATATATTATTATACCACACACACACACACACACACATATATATATTATATATTATATATATATATATATATATATATATATATATGACTTGTGAATGACTGGAGTTATATATAATTATATGTAATTATTTCTATTATTTATATATAATTGTTTCCCTGAACCAGCCTAATTAATGGGTGAGGGCAGATCCAGTACGTTCCCCCATTTACTGAACCCCACTGACTGCCAGTGGGCAGAGTGGGGGTCACGGCCATAGTGGGACTGGGGCAGTGCCAGGCTGGGGGAAGGCTAAGGCATCTTCCACTGACAGGAAAATGCCTAACCCTAACCCTAACTCGCCCCTCTTCCAGAGCTGCCCACGGCTGGAGCTGGAGCCGCTTTGGGACCGGCTGTGGGATCCATACGTGTGGCCGCTCAGCGCGTCCACCTCGGCCAGCATGCCCTTCTGGATCATCATGGTGATGATGGTGGTGAGCAGCACTGCCCTGCACGCCGCGCGTGCCGTCTTCAGCATCCCCATAGCGCTGGCTCCGTCAGTCCGCCCACTCGCTCGCTGCAACACCGGCCGGCCGACAGCCCGACCGACCCCTCACAGCATCCACCGGCCTACCGACAGCTCGACCGATCCTTTGCCACACTCACCGGCCTACCGACAGCCCGACCGAC
Source organism: Amblyraja radiata (assembly GCF_010909765.2). Lineage (NCBI taxonomy): Eukaryota > Metazoa > Chordata > Chondrichthyes > Rajiformes > Rajidae > Amblyraja > Amblyraja radiata. The sequence continues at coordinate 35,827,913 of NC_045964.1, read as the reverse complement.
CCTTCACAGCATTCCCCGGCCTACCGACAGCCCGACTGACCGACCCACTGACTGACAGACCGACTGACTGACTGACTGACCCTAATCCTAATCCTAGCTCTACATATTTATTTATCATTTTTATTTAACAGTCCACATCATAACTTTACAAAGATACATCAATTGTAAAACAAAATTATCAGCAACGTTAGCATTACCTTTATTCCTTCGAAACCTTGCTATTGTTTTGGTGTAATTAGGAGTCAGCCATGATCGCAGAGAGCTCACTGCCTAGCTACCATGAAATAAAGCACGTGATTGGTCAATTGGCGTCCGACGTAATGTCAAACGTGCATTGATTGGACAATTACTACTCGGAAAATTTGAGGTTTTTCTCATATTTTAAAAATATGTGCAGGTTTTGTTCTTGACGAGTTTCAGGTATGATTTCTATAATATTTTTGCACAATATGTTAAAAATACAGGTAGATACGTGATTTGGGTCACGAAATGAAATGAAAAAGCACCTCGGCCCACAGCCGATAACAGGCAACATTGCTGTGAGTCATTTTTCAAAGGCCCACAAAATAATCTTGGTAATGTTTGCCTGTCTGATTTTAGGCTCTGATACCTTTCACATTGTCAGTTCCCAAACATATCTTCCGGTTTGTGGATGGGGACAATTTCATATCTGTCTAGAAGTGGCAAAATTCAGCAGGGTTTTACATCTGGTGCCCGCAACTCACTGGCAAAAGGGAAAAGAGGGGTACGCTGCCACGTGCTTCAGGATTCTAGCTAAAAGAAGGGTCATTGCCACAGCAGGCTACAATCTGCTAATTCTCCAATTAAAAAGGGTCGTACAATTGCATCAGCATATTCTACTACTATCCACAATGCTAACTTTTTAGTGAAGAGCAGAATAACAAATGTAAAATGATGTACACCTGCAATCTTTAAAATGATCAATTTCAAATCAATCTACAAATGCAAAATTTGCAGAAATATATTCATCCACAGCACAAAGTGATACATTTATGAAACCTCTGCACCGGGTTTTTCTGTTTCAATTCAAAACATTTTTACATGAAATTCTCTATGGTCAATTGCTTGGTTTCCTTCAATGATTCATTCCTTTTTGTTTACTCAAGACGTTTTTTCTGCAGATATTACCTTACATTTGGTAAAAAAATACTCATGGAACCAAAGCTTCCGAAGGTAATACTTCTCATTGTGCTCCTTTATTTAACTCCCCCCAAGAGAAATCAATTGAAAGAGGCTGATGTACAATAATAGGTAAAAAATATAAATCATTGATAGAACCAAGGAGAAATTCAGGTGAAACTTCTTTACTCAGAGAATGGAGAAATTGTAGAAGTTGTAGGAAATGTAATTAATAACTGAAGTGCAAATGAGATCAGTCATAAAGTACCATTAAGTGTGCTATGTATGTTGTGTGTTGTAGGACCTTTAGCTTAAAGTGAACTCTATGATGCCCCAGAGTTATAATGTCTATCACAGGCTTTAAAAGACACTTTTGGGAAAATGGGACTGATTAAATAGGGAATTTTGGTCGACATGAACATTGGGCTAAAGGGCCTGTTTCCGTGCTGTCTGATTATATGAATAAAACATGCAACCATTATCTACATTCAGTTTCTCTGTAGTGGCAGTGAGAGAAATTGTGGCAATTAACCTCCCTACTTTGATAATGAGCAGTTTTTAGTTGTAATCAATATCCGCCATTATTTATGTATGATAGTCTCAGAAAAGGCAGTTATTGGAAGAATAACTGGGTAGTGTCATTCCTTGGTTACTATTTCAGGAGATTATTCAATATTGGTGACGCAACTAGAATTATCTGCCATATGAATTAGATATTGTAGCCAAAACAAGTCCTTTTAATATTGCTCATTATTACTACTTAGTTTATTATTGTATCGTGCACCTAGGTACGGTAAAAACTTTTGTTTGCATGCTATCCAATCAAAGAAAAGTATACATGAATACAATCAAGCCACCATCGTGCACAGATAAAGGTAAAGGGCACAACATTTAGTGCTGTTGTTGAAATAAAGATTTAAAAGAGTCGATTGATTGTAATGGATGATAGCAGATCCTTTTCTGGGCCTGGCATGCTCAGGGCACCATCTTGGATAGATGCATCTGATCACATTACAGGAAGGATGTGGAGGCTTTGGAAAGGGTGTGGGGAGGTTTCCCAGAATACTTCCTGGAGGTATTAGCTACACAGAGAGGTTGGACAGAGTTGGATTATTTTCTCTGGGGAATGCTGGAGATTGTGGGGTGACCTGATAGAAGTATATAAAATTATGAGACGCAGATAGGGAGGACAGTCAGAACCTTCATCACAGGATGAAAAAAATTAAATACTAGAAGCCGTAGTTTTAAGGTGTGAGCGACAAAGTTTAAAAGAGAAGTGTGGGGCTAGATTTTTGCACAAAGAGAGGTGAGTGCCTGGAACGCACTGCCAGTGGTGGTGCGATAATGGCATTTTAGAGACATTTGGATAGGCATATGAATATGTATGGAAGGGAGGGGTATGGATTATGTGCAGGTAGATAAGATATGGTCTTAACATCCTGTTCAGCAAAGACAATGTGGACCAAAGGACCCGTTCCTGTGCTGCACTGTTCTGTGTTCTTTGTTCTACTAGTTCCAATGGTACAACTTCCATTGTTGCACCCGGTGCTTCCTGCTGCACTGCCTTCATTAGGTTAAAAGATGAATTTATCAACAGTGGGCAAGATTTACATTGCTCACAGATAAATGTGAGTTTATGGATAAGAGGGAAGTTGTTTAGGACCGAGATGAGAAAATCATTTTTTACACAGAGAGTGGTGAATCTGTGGAATTCTCTGCCACAGAAGGTAGTTGAGGCCAGTTCATTGGCTGGATTTAAGAGGGAGTTAGATGTGGCCCTTGTGGTTAAAGGGATCGGGGGTATGGAGAGAAGGCAGGAATGGGATATTGATTTGGATGATCAGCAATGATCATATTGAATGGCGGTGCAGGCTCGAAGGGCCGAATGGCTTACTCCTGCACCTATTTTCTATGTTTCTATGTTTCTATAAAGCTATTCAATTTGTGAAATCAGTTTGAAATTACTGTATGTCAGGTAATTAGATAATCTGGCGAGGTATTCCTCAACTTCAGAAAAGGATCAATATGTACCCTCAATGCTATCTAAGTACTACTGGTTTGTGGAGCAGGCCGAGAGATGAGTCCATTGAGGCCACAGACAAAATGATGGATGAGATGGCAAGTGTTACAGGAAGGAATAATATAGACTCAATGCTTAAATAATAATGCTTTGATTTTAATCCAAGGCTCTCAATGAAATCCCTGCAAGACACTGTTATTGTATCACCAATTCTGTGTGATTCCCTCTTTGCTGTGAAAAAGGGACATAAATGCCACAAATTGTGACGCCGAATGAATCTCTGGAGCATTGAGCTGTCAATTTCTCCGAAATGCTGGCAGTTCTGTGGTGAATACCTGGCATTTTCCTGGGGAAACACATGCCAGTGCAGGACTTTGGCACCTGCACATGCAAACTAGGAAAACTAATTTGGTGATCGGTGAATCCCAGCCACGTGCAGGTGCAAAGTGTACAAATTTGCTGAACTGCGTACTTGGGGAATCTGCTCAGAGAACTGGTTCCAGGTTGGACCTGATCCAAGATGCACAAATCCATTCATTTCAATGGAAATTTTTATGGAAGGGAGGGATATTTTTTAAAGCAGCAAGAAAGATAGATAAGAATTAGGTAAATTATTTATTTTAAATCAGTAATGTTTGCAGTAGTGTCCTATTTATTTAACGGGGTGGGGGATTGCAACCTTCACATGGTCCACCCTGTTTCGACAAATGCAATTAACCTGACATGCACAAACAGAAGATCAAACAGAACAAGTTGTCTTACAACTTTAGGCTGTGCACGCCATACGCAAGAAGAAGATTTATGTTAAAGTTACATTATTTTTCCTGTTGTTTTCATTGTTAATAGTTTTAGCATGCTTCTGACTGTCAGGGGTGATATTTAGGAACATTGCAAAAGCTTGACAGCTTTGATGGGTGGTAATGTGTACGTGTGGATTAACCATTTGTTACTGGCTTTCTGTGGGTGGGTAATTATTTGGCTTGCTTGTCTAACCCAGTTACATTAAGGCCTCAACAAAGGACTCTCAAGCAGCAAGTTCAGTTTTACGGATCTGAGGCTGGTAACAACAGAAAGTGCAAGCAACGGGACCCACATGGCAAATTCCAGGTCATGAGGTTTATCTACTGGACTGCAGCCTACAATATCGTGAAGTCCTGTAGTTGGCATGCTCGTAATTACACCATAGAATTACATAGAGCCTGGATCAAATTTCAGTAATTGATAGAATAAAATTTACTGGTTTAAGAATAATCAAACTAGTGCAGAGACAACCTAAAGTAATAGACAGTGAAAGACACCTGTAAGTAGCTGGTGTCCTTACAAATGATCTGTCATACATGCAACATCAACCTATTAATTTGTAATCTATTCCTGTCAATGTTATGATCCATCCCAGAGGATGTGGTACATATTCAGATACTCAAATGTATGCTTCTGGTAAACAGAGATAGCAGTACCCTTTGACTTGTATTTGCATGTCATGCATTTTGTTGTCATTAACTTGTTTTTAAATATTTGTCAACCATAAATAATGGAAATGCAAATAAGCTGTAAGAAAAATACACAAAGAATTTTGATCCACAAAAACATTTAGATTTGGCAGAAAAAGCTAGTGCTGGATTTAATGTTACCAGTAATACCTGAGTTTTCTTTAGAATCAGATTCCGAGTCAGAAGTCTCAGACGATTCAGAGGTTTTCTCGGGAAGATTAGGAAGCTGTGCAATATCCATCGGGATGTCCTTATGTTCAAAGTCGCTAGGAAAATAACATTTACATTAGACTCTGTCTACACCAATTGTCAAATATCTTTTCAGGGTCTAAATATTTGTTATTTTCTCGCATTAAAGAGAAATGACTAAAACACATTCTTCAAGACATTGAGAGATTCTTCTCCAGACAAATTAAAAGAAGTTTCATTCAGGTGACAAAATAATGAAAGGTCATCGACCTGAAACATTAACTCTGTTTCTGCCTCCACAAATGCTGCCTGGCCTGCTGAGATTTTAATTCAAATTTCCAACATTTGTTATTTTTGTTTGCTTTTGTAATTTTATTCAAATGTTCACTTCATCACAAATAATTTAAATTTCTACAGGTAACACAATAAAGTGCCTTGCCTTTTGAGCACTTTTTCAAGAAACAGATTATCTTCATTGTTTACACTGCAAAAAGTAAGTGGCGGGGATTAACTTTGATCCAAGCCAAGCCTGGTCTGCACCAAATAGAAGCTAAAATGAAAACATTACAGATGTTGGATATCTGAAATAAAACAAAATGCTGGAAGGCGGGGAGAAATATAGAGCTAACATTTCAGAACGTTGTTTGGAAAGATATGGAGGCATTGTGACTATAAATTCATCTCCGTGATATTTAACTTAAGTAAAACTGGTTAAGGGGCACTTGGAGAGACACTAGGAACAAATGAAAATGGTTATGGTATTTGGAAACCAAACTTCATAGTCGCTGGATACCTCCAGAGGAATTGTTTCAGGCTAACAACCTTGAGATGGTTCATCAATCGCTCACTCCCCATCAGGTGAGATACGATAAAGATTACTGTGTTTAGCTCCAGCTAGAGCTGAACAATAACCATGGCTGGACTGATAGCTGGTAAATCATATTTCCACTTCCAGAGTGCCAGCCAATGACCACAATTAAAAGAGGACAACACCGTTGCCGTGTTCCCCACCAGAGACTGGTAATTTCTGGAGTAAATGGATCATCCCCAATTCCTCAAAGTATTTCTGTTACATCCAAAGCACAAGTCAAGATTTCCACAGTGGATGCAATTTCAGAAATCTTTAAGAAACTTGACACCGTACAAGACAAAGTCATTGTCCCAAGACACCATCTTGTCATGTGCACTACAACAAATCATCATGAGTCTTTTTCTCATTCCTTCCTGATGCATGACTTCCGCCAACCAGAAATTCGAAGGAAAGTCCTCTCCCTGGTGTATATTGACATTGGGTCAAAACCTAGGAACTTCCTACCAATCAGAGTTGTGGATGCACTGGCAGAAAATAAATAAAACAAACTACCAATTGGGATGGGCAATGTGTGGTCTGCTTTGCTTGCAATTCCCACATCCCAAATGAGAGGAAGAGAAAGCCATGGTTTTCAGAGTAAGACTAGACTGCTCTTAGTTATACAAAACTAAGTACAGAGGAACCTCTGTAATTCAAATTGTTTGCCATGGAGAAATGAGGCAGATTTCCATATTTCCACACCCAGCGTTTTCCACACCTCGGGCAAAGCAAAAACAGAGAGGTCTGAAAGAATGTATGTGCACCAGGAACAGTGCACAACTGATTAACTGGATGGAAGTCACATGGCATACATTACTATGGCAATGACATTACAAATCAGTTTGTTTTGTCTGCTTTTTACACTGAGCCACTAGTAGGTTTGGTTCTATTTATGGTGCAGGAAATCTACAGAGGACACCATCTCCCTTGCACTACATTCAGCCCTGGCTCTCCTTTGATAATTAGAACATTATGTCAGGATGCTTTTATTGCAGCTCTGCCTTCACCACCATAACACAGAATAAGCTCATTCCTAAACCTCTGGACCTTGGAATTGAGGGGCTTTATCTGCAACTGGCCTCTGGACTGGCAGGCCTCAGTCGGTTAGAATTGGTTATAACATTTCCTCTACTTTGACCCTCAACGATGGTGCTCCTCATAGTTGTGTGTTCAGTTCCTGGCTCTACTCCCTGAACACCTATGATTCTATGACCAAGTACATCACCAATAACACCACTGCCATTAGCCAGATCTACAAGGACGATGAGATAAAGTACAAGAACGAAATTGAGAATCTAGCATCCTGGTGTCAGCGCAGTAGCCCAGGCCTTAACATCATCAAGTTCAAAGAGTAGGTTGTTCTAAGGAAAGTGAATGGGGGAAACACAACCCTGTCCTTATCGTCTTGCTGCTGTAGAGATGGTTGACAGCTTCAAATACCTAAGTATCCATATTACCAACAAAGTAACCTGGTCCCTTCACGCTTTCCTAGGCATCTGAGAAATTTTGACATGCCCGTCAAGATTTGCTCAAAATTCTGCAGATGCACAATAGAAAGTATTCTGATGGGATGCATCTCAGCCTGGTATGGCAACTGCTCTGCTTCTGACTGCCTGACCCAGCAGAGAGTGATGAGCACAGCCCTGTCCATCACAGGCGTGTCAATTCCTTCTATCCAGTCCATCTTCACGGTACATTGCATCAGGAAGGCTGAAAGTATTGTCATGTTTGCCCGTCACCTGGCCATTCCCTTTTCTCTCTTCCACCTTTTGGGAGAATGAATAGGAGATAAATAGAACAGTATAACTTAGGAACAGGCCGTTTGGCCCATAATGACTGTGCCTAACTGGATGCCAAGACCAACTCTTATCTGTCTGCACTTAATCCATATTCCTTCATTGCCAGTATATCCATGTGCTTATCCAAAAGTCTCTTAAATGCCACTATTGTATCTGTCTCCATCATTACCGCCCGTAGCATGTTCCAGGCACTTACAACCCTTTATGTAAAAAAATAATTGACCCGGCACATCTCCGTTAAATGTTAAAGCTAACCCTCTAATATTTGATATTTCAATCCGAGGAAAAAGGATTGGACTGTCTACCCTACTTAAGCCTCTCTAAATTTTATATACTTCTACCAGGTCTCCCTATAACCTGGGGGCTTCGATCCCACTGTTATCTTACTCCCTGTTCCCAGAGGTATCAAGTGCTGCCACTTATTATTAACTCTTCCTTCCCAAGGGTTACCCTTCACAAATGGATCTAAGTGCACATGAATGAGGAAGATAAAGTCATGAGTGATTTGATGTGGATCAGAGGGAGTTGAGGACGATGGGATAGAAGAAGGAAAAAAATAGGGTGCTGAGGCAGATAGCCCAAGGAAAATAAATAGAAGAAAAATATTGGAACAATGCTTTGTTGTGTTTGGTAGGGAGAATCTTCTGGAGGAATGAAGAGCAGGTAGGGATCCTACTGAGGCAGTTGAGGTTGAAAGATATCCTGTTAGAGGATGTGGCATTCTTCATTCTTTCAGAAGCAGGATGGATGACTATTCTTTAAGTTTACTAAATAGGATAGGCCCTTCCTTATAACATTGTATAACACCAGTAAATATTCTTACTTGTAACAGTCTTATCGCCATCCTTTATTATGATAATACAGAACATTTCAAAGGAAAATAAAAATGCAGTTGACAGAGCTTTATAAACAGACAAGTCCATCTCATCAAAATGCATATCTCTTCATCGGTGGGTGACATGAAGCTCAAGAAAATAGCGCCTGGCACTTCCTACCATAAAACACAATGAGTAAAGAAATGTATTTTTACTAACACCAGTTAAATAATAGTCTGAATGTCTCCTGGGTGTTCATATTTGGCTCATTTCAAGCAGTATGCATGACTTGAAGCAACAGTGCTCTAAAGTAAATTTGCACACAGTTAACATGTTCAGTTTCAGGAGTAATAAATGAAAATTTCATTATAATCATTTTAAAATAAACCAGCAAAGAATCAGTTTCTTTTTAATCCATATGGGAATGCTGAATGTCAGAACAAAATCAATCCACTGCTGCAAATTCATGTGTTATTACTTCTGTTAGAAACTGTTTGGATTTTACCCAAGACAATTTCCCTCAGTGCTCCCTTTACTATCCTTTCACCAATTACTCCAAAGCAATTTTAAATGTTCTAATCCAGCAGAGTTCCTTTGTTTCAATTCATGGTCATCTCAAGGTTAAAATCTACCTGTGTTAATAAATTACAATGTTATCCACATTTCAAAGTAATTAATTTGCCGAAAGATTCAATGGGAAGTCTGGGGATGACAAAGTATAAATGCAATGTTTTTGCTTTCTGTCCCACTTTTGTTATCCCACTTTTTAAGAAAGGTGGGAGAGAAAACAGGGAATTATAGACCAGTTAGCCTGACATCAGTAGTGGGGAAGTTGCTGGAGTCAATCATAAAAGATGAAATAGCGGAACATTTGGATAGCAGTAACAGGATCGGTCCGAGTCAGCATGGATTTACGAAGGGGAAATCATGCTTGACTAATCTTCTGGAATTATTTGAGGATGTAACTTGGAAAATGGACAAGGGAGAGTCAGTGGATGTAATGTACCTGGACTTTCAGAAAGCATTTGATAAGGTCCCACATAGGAGATTAGTGGTCAAAATTAGGGCACATGGTATTGGGGGTAGGGTGCTGACATGGATAGAAAATTGGTTGGCAGACAGGAAACAAAGAGTAAGGATTAACAGGTCCCTTTCAGAATGGCAGGCAGTGACTAGTGGGGTACTGCAAGGCTCGGTGCTGGGACCGCAGCTATTTCCAATATACATCAATAATTTAGATGAATGGATTCAAAGTAACATTAACAAATTTGCAGATGACACAAAGGTGGGTGGCAGTGTGAACTGTGAGGAGGATGCTATGTGAATGCACGGTGACTTGGACATGTTGGGGGAGTGGGCAGATGCAGTTTAACGTAGATAAATGTGAGGTTATCCACTTTGGTAGCAAAAATGGGAAGGTTATTATCTAAATGGTGTCAAGTTGGGAAAAGGGGAAGTACAACAGGATCTGGGGGTCCTTGTTCATCAGTCAATTAAAGTAAGCATGCATGTACAGCAGGCAGTAAAGAAAGCCAATGGCATGTTGGCCTTCATAACAAGAGGAGTTGAGTGTAGGAGCAAAGAGGTCCTTCTGCAATTGTACAGGGCCCTAGTGAGACCACACCTGGAGTATTGTGTGCAGTTTTGGTCCCATATTTTGAGGAAGAACATTCTTGCTATTGAGGGAGTGCAGCATAGGTTTACAAGATTAATTCCCGGGATGGTGGGACTGTCATATGCTGAGATAATGGAGCGACTGGGCTTGTATACTCTGGAATTTAGTTGAGAGGGGATCTTATTGAAGCATATAAGATTATAAAGGGTTTGGACACGCTAGAGGTAGGAAACATGTTCCCGATGTTGGGGGAGTCCAGAACCAGGGGCCACAGTTTAAGAATAAGGGGTAAGCCATTTAGAACGGAGATGAGGAAACACATTTTCACACAGAGTTGTGAGTCTTTGGAATTCTCTGCCTCAGAGGGTGGGGGAGGCAGGTTCTCTGGATACTTTCAAGTGAGAGCTCGATAGGACTCTTAAAGATAGCGGAGTCAGGGGATATGGGGAAAAGGCAGGAATGGGGTACTGATTGGGGATGATCAGCCATGATCACATTGAATGGCGGTGTTGGCTCGAAGGGCCGAATGGCCTACTCCTGCACCTATTACCTATTGTCTAAACTATCACAAAAGCAAATATATTTAAATATAACATTATTTGCTGTATTCCTCATATTTGCTTGTAATATCTTTGGTAGTTTATCTATTTAAATGAATGAAAACATTAATCACCCAACAAAAGCACTGCCATAAAGGATCCTGGCTGTTTTGAACTTAATCCTTTGTAAAGAAATTGATTAATTGATTGAAAGATACTCTATGGAAATGGGCCCTTCAGCCCACCGAGTTCATGCTGACCATCAATTGCCTGTTCACACCAGTTCGATGTTATCCCACTTTCGCATCACACCCTACATACTGAAATCAATTTACAGAGACCCATTAACCTACAAACCTACATGTGTTTGGGATGTGGGAGGAAACCAGACCACCCGGAGAACACCCACAGAATCACAGAGAGATTGTGCAAACTCCACACAGACAGTGCCCAAGGTCAGGTTTGAACCCAGGTCCATGTCATTGTGAGGCAGCGGGTCTACCAGCATGTAAAGTAGTCCAAAAGAAAGTGCAGGCAATGCAAGATAGTGACCAAAGTAATTTAAGAGAAACATCTTTACTTATAGAATGTGAAGAATGTTGAGCTCACTACCACATGGAATTTCCGAGATGAATATTAAGGATACATTTAAAAGGAACCTATTTAAACACAGGAGAGAGAAAGAATGACAATATAAATTGAAGGGGTTAGATGAAGTGCTGTAGACAGAATATTGTGCAATGCCTTAATACTGACATTGATCTATTGAATGGATTGGATTGTTATTAGTTTAGTTTAGTTTAGACACTAGTTTAGTTTAGTTTGGCCCACCGATCCCACACTGACCACTGATCACCCATTCACACTGGTTCTTTGTTATCTCACTTTGCATCCATTCCTGACACGTGAGGGGCAATTTACTGAAGCCAACAAACCTATTGACTTCCAAACCGGCACATGTTTGAGATGTAGGAGGAAATCCCGAGGAAACCCACTTTGGAGAACATGCAAACTCCTCACAGACAGCACCCAAGGTCAGGATCGATCCCAGGTCATTAGTGCTGTAAGGTAGCAGTTCCAACAGCTGTGTCACACTATTCAATAGTGAGAAGCAACAGACATGTCAGATTCTGACCAAAAGTATTCTATACCTGGAATGTTTTTACAAACTTTTTTTTGCACACACATTTCTGTGCAGGCTGTGCGATTTGTTTAGTTTATCTTGAGCGATCAATGCATATGGTATATATACGTGGAGTTCACCAGATACGAAACTGGCTTCGAAACTTGGAAATAAACATGTTTCTATTTGTCTTTCTCCCAATTTGTATTAATGCTATTCTTGACTGGCAAACCTTAGCCCAAATAAATCTATCTGAATAATCACCTGGTTATTCTGTTTATAGATATCAACGTAAATTTAAGCAACCCCAATAACTGTAATGTAGAAATTTAAATAACAGTTTGACTGTGGGATCATGGTCATGGGGTAGATATGAGGAAAAGAAGGGTCTCGACCTGAAATTTTGCCTATCTTTGTTCTCCCGAGATCCTGCCTGACCCGCTAAGCTGCTCCAGTTGTCTGTGTCTTCACCAATAAATGTAATTTGTATTCAGATTTAAATTTCACTAGTTAAAAAAAAGATTCAGATCTCCAGATTATCGTTTATATGGAAGCTTGACTTTGGATATCTGAATTAAAGAAAGGACCAGATATACACTTGGATCTGTTTTTAAAATGAGACTAGCGTTTGTGTGCATTAGATATGCAACTGCCATTTCATTCTTTATTTTGTAACATTGAGAAGATAATGATCAGAACATCTTACTGCTGAACAAAGATACTAGAGGAGTATCTTTTGCTGCTGAACACACCCCAACAGTCTAACTCGTTGTAGGCTGTTTCTGTTGCTCAATAAGCAGTGTCTTAGAGCGATGTAAAACAGATCTACATGAAATATCCACTGATTTTCTCTGCCACAGAAGGCAGTGGAGGCTAATTCACTGGATGCTTTCAAGAGAGAGTTAGATATAGTTCTTTGGGCTAATGGAATCAAGGGATATGGGGAGAAATCAGGAATGGGGTACTGATTTAGGATGATCAGCCATGATCATATTGATGGTGGTCTCAAAGGGCCTACTCCTGCACGTATTTTCAATGTTTCTATGTATCTTCCTCTTCTCTTTCTGGTAATTTACTGATTTCTATTTTGCATTTCTTAATCGCTTGGTCACAATCAAGAACATATTGTTCAGTAGCCAAGTATCCTATCTCACCACATTAGTTTCATTTGACCTCTTGTAATTTATCAGTTCATGTCAATTTCAGCAGCTGAGTCCCCACCAGATCAAGGTATGATGAGTGGAGGTGGCCTCAATTCATTCACAAATGTCAAAATGAAGTGAAAACAGGAAATTTTACTGTGTTTACAGCATTAAAATAATGTTTATAACACACCATCCTATTCTCCGAGTTTATATTCAGCTTCAAATCATCCACATTCTCCTCTTTCTTTGTCTGATGCTCAGATATAGTGCAACCTCCTTCTGCTTGAGAGGGAAATGGTTGTGCATTTCTTGTTGCCATCAGTGTTACTCTCTGATTGGCAAACAAGGGACATGTGTTTGTAATGCCTAGTTGCTTTTGCTCAATTTCCCTGGCGCTTAAATCAGACACTCCACTGACGCAGAGAATTGTATCTATTGATCGGGATAAAGACTGGATAAAACGTTAGTCAAGGGTGGTTGAATTATAATCAAAGTTGGCAATTAAAGTTTGAATTTCCTGTTGGGCATTTGGTTTGGTCCTGAAAGGGCAGTGTGAAATATTCTAAATTACCTTTCCATTATAGGCAAAAGCTGTAAATAGTAAGAGCAACACAAACTTAACATGGCCTTCTATATTCTGTATATTCATCAACAGAAGTTTAAAATATAATTATAAAAATATAAATTTAAGATATTAATGACATTCTTATTTTCTCTATTGAAACCTGAGAAATGTATTAAACATATAGTTTCCAAATGGGGACATTGTACATTATACTAGCTTAATATGCTTTGTTCGTAATTAAACTAGTGTTAGCAAAACACTGCCACATGGCAGTGGAATAGTGATTCGATTGTTACATTAATACAAATTTTGTTGCATATATAAAAATGCCAGTCCAGATGCTGGATTGGTTCTCCTAGTTACTTATCTTTTTTATGTTCCATGACTGGCTATCAGTAATTGAAGTGATTGCAATACATTTACTGCAGTCTATTGGTATATAGTTTAATGTTACTTTTATACATTTTATTTTGCAGAATTAAATGGTTTCTGTAGGGGAGGTTTGTTAAGTTACCATTAATTTTTTGGTAAAAATAGTTTAATTTAGTCCAGATAGATGGGTTGATGTAAATGAATATTTTGAGACATGAGCAACTTAATAAATACATGAATTGCATGTGTAAAAACATGAGCAATAACTACAGTAAATATGTCAATATTTGTGCCCAATGAATCTAAAACTGATACTGAAGGAACCTGTTGCAGGGATTTTTTAGATACTGAGTATCAAATATTATTGCTTGGCATGACTGTATTTTCTTACCTCAGAAGGTAATTGACCCAGATAACATTTTTCTCATTGGCATTTTTTACATTGATTGTAATAGTGGCACAGGACTGGATCCAAATATAGCCTCCATTTTTCTGCAGCCAGCGATAGTATTTCGTTATACATTGGCCCTTATTCAATACTAAACAAAGGAGATTGATTTCCATTAGTAAGAGAATTAATGTAGGAAGGACAATAACACTTAACAAATGTGAAAGTAGACCTCACAAACCATTTTACGATGAACAAACAACCTACTTGTATTCTACTCTTGTGAACAAAAAACAGATTGGTGCCTTCTCCACAGTTTTTGTCCACTCCAGTCATGAGCTGGAGGGCAGGTTTACCTTGCAACATTTTTCAGTCAATAACAGCATGTTGGAAATCAGACACACTGCATCTGTTGCATTGTCATCTTTCAACATGTTGGGTCAGCATAAGACTGCTGCAAGAGGCATACAGGCCACCATTTTTTCAAGTGATATTGGGAAATATTGTGCAAAGAAAGATTTCTGCCTCTACACATTGAACTAAATGCAGTAAGGATGTGGCTGATAAATATTTATCACATTCCTTTGCTTTCAAGCCTCAAATGTTTTTTTAAAAAGTTGCAGATCAGCACTTGTGCAGTGTTACAAGTATATGCATTATTATATAAAAATGAACATTTGCTGATGGTAGTTGTCGTTTGGTTAAAGGTATGCACACATTAAGGCAAAACGTACAGAAAAATGTCACAATTAGTTCAGAAGCATCCAGAGCAGATTTGCAGTTACATATTTATTACAAATCCTAACCACAAGGGGGTGCATTTTCCACACTAACCACTCTTGGGCCCTGGAATGTACAATTGCTACACTTCTGCTACGATGAAGAAACTCTAATTACGGTAATAAATCTGATCATCTTAGCTGTGAAATGGTTTTGTCAACTGATACATATTTCCATTAATCATTTGCAGCTATAAATTAGAACAAGATGGAATGTTTCAGAGCAACTTATTTCATTTACCAGTATGTTCAATCTGTCTGTTTAATTGCAACTAATAAGTGTCAAATGTACAACCACTGTGTAAATTTTGAGGAATGATACTGAAAGGAACATATTCTTCTTTAGAAATGAATTTCAAGTTAAAAGTGGGTTAATTTGTAGTTTGCTGGTCAATAAAAGTAACGTTTCAATGACTAAAAAGGAAGAATTTGCATAAACTATGAACGTTGCACCACGAATAATTAACCATCATATGACAATGCTACTTGTAAAATGATAAATGTCTTCAAAAAATTAAATCTACTCAACAGTCTCAATAAACTGCTAGGAGTGTGCAATCAGGCTTATCTTTAGCAGTCCTGATTACGTAGCCAAATGGCTAATCTTTCAATAACAAAATTGCACCATTGCTACATTTAGATTATGATTTTGAGCAGTCAAAGTATAAAATGGATTCCTTTGAATCCCATGATTACATTAACTCTGCACACATTGGCGAACCAATGGCATCATAATCTGATAACCAGATTTACAGTATTTAAACTAAAAGTTTTTTCATTGACACCGAATCTAAATTGCACTGCATTAGTATTCACCAAGGAAAAGAACATAGAGGATGCTGCTTGGGATAGAGGTTATTAGCTTACAAGGAGATGTTGGACAATCTTGGATTTATTTTTCTGGAGGTTGGTAGTTCTGATATAAAGAAATCATAATTTTATATTTATACAATTATAAGAGACATAGTTAGAGTAGACAATCAGAATCTTATTCCCAGAGTGGCAATGTTAAATACTAGAGGGCATAGAGTCATACAGCTTGGAAACACGCCCTTCATCCTAACTTGCTCATGCCCACCATGATGCCCCATCTACACTAGTCCCACCTCCCCACATTTGGCCCATATCACTCTAAACCTTTCATATCCATGTGCCTCTCCAAATGTCTTTTAAATGTCGTTATAATATATTATAATTATAATTTATGCTGCAGTTAGGCACGACATTGAGACTACATCTGGAATATTAAGTTCGGTAATGGTCTCCTTATACAAGGAAGAATGTTAAAGTTTTCAAGCAAAGAACACCAGGAATGGCTAAGTTGTCTTTATAAGGAGGAAAGGTTGAAAAGGTTGGACTTTCGCTGAGGTTTGTGAGTCTTTGGAGACAGTGGAGGACAATGGAGGACAATAGAGACAGAGTCTTTGAATATTTCTAAGGTAGAGATAGATAGATTTTTAATAAGTGAGTGAAAGATGGCATAGGTGCACAGGAATGAGCTTTCAATCAGATTAGCCACAATCTTATTAAATGGCACAGCAGATTTGAGGATCCTACTCCTGCTAATTCATAGAGTCAGAGAGCAACTGCATGGAAATAAGCCCTTAAATTCACCATGCCCATGTTAACTATCTGCCACCCATTTTTTAAATGCTCACAACATTCTTATCTCATGGTAAAAAAGGCATATGGTATGTTTGCTTTCATATGTTGGGGCCTTTTGTATACGAGTCAGGAAATCATGATGCAGCTTTATAGAACTTTGGTTAGGCGGCAATTTGAAGTATTGCATGCAGTTATGGTCGCCCCATAACAGGAAGGATGTGGAGGTTTTGGAAAAGATGAAGAGGAGGTTTATCAGAATGGGGTTGGATAGACCTCTCTGATTATTCTCTCTGGAACGCCGGAGGTTGCAAGGATACCTGATAGAAGGATATAAAATTATGAGAGGCATTGTGGACAGTCAGAAACTTTTTTCCAGGATGAAAAAATCAAATACTAGAGGGCATAGCTTTAAGATGAGAGTAGCAAAGTTTATAGGCAATGTGTGGGGCAAGTTTTTTGTACAGAGGGTGGTGAGTGCCTGGAATGCGCTACTGTTGAGACAGATATGATAGTGGCATTTAAGAGACTTTTGGACAGGCATATGGATATGCAGGGAATGGACATGGATTATGTGCAGGTAGATAAGAGATGGCATCATGTTCACCACAGACATTGTGGGCCGAAGGGCCTGTTCTTGTGCAGCAGTGTTCTATGTTCTAACTCCCCCTTCCCCCCACTCCCTCTGACCCCGCCTCCCAGATTATATATATTTTTTGCAAACTAGGAGCAAATTTGGAATGTCTCAAAAGTTCTCAAAAGTTGAGATGCCACATCTGCCATTGTAAAAATGGTAAAAGTACATGGCAGGCTGTAGTTGTGTCCTGCCCTCTCCACTTTTAAAAGTTCTGTTTCTCATGCCCAATACATGCCCAGTAAACAGTAAGGCCTATGTCTCAAGAGTCCATTTGGAATATTTTGGAGGACCAAGAAACCAAGAACCAAGACATGAGCATGTGACTTGCTTGCTCATAGGCAACGGCGTGATTTGTTAAAATGGAGCTTAGCATTTCTTTCTCTGTTCCCCATGACCTGCAATTTTAATGTCTTTGGTTTGGACGGTAGATAACTGCTTTGGGAGCCTCCGTGACAGTTGCAACCCAAGACATATGATAAGCGAGCAGACCTGTTGGGTGCCTACTGAAGCTCATTAAAATAATCCCCCAAATCACTTCTTAGTGTGATCTGGGGCATATGACAAGGCCCAAATATAGTGTGTCGATTTTATCCTTCTTACATTCATTGGGAGAAATCGTCTTTCAAAATTCCAAACATGGAGGATCAAATTTGGTGTAAGATTCAACTTTCTCTTTCTTTGACTGAGCTTGTTGGCTGGAATTTTCCAGTCTTTCTCTGTTGATTTTTTTTGAAATGGGACCTTAGATAGTGGGCAGGCACACCCTCTACTTCAATTCTGACCATTTTAATTCTGTGTTGATCTCTCTCAGGTGGGACAATATGAACAATATTTGAATCATAGAAAGCATCATCAGACATAGTTGTCCTAATTCCTGCTGTAATTCTGGATTCATACACTTAACTCCTTCTTAGATACGTTGCTGTGGAACAGAGGGCAGATATTGAAATTTCCATGCCTAGAATGCTTGTAATCTGGAACATTTTTAAATAATGTTATTTACTTTGCTAGGTCTCTTGGGACAATTGAACACAAATGTTATATTTTATCTTGCCCAGGCTGCAGGCAATCCTCATCTTTCTTGCAGGTATTGGACACCCACATGAATGGGGCAAATGACCTGGAGCAGAAGAGTCTGCAAAGGCAGCTTTGGGGTGGGAGGAAGTCCAAGTTTTTTTCTCATTGTCAATGTATCCAATACCACAAAAGTAGAAACTAAGACCTGATTTGATAACTGACAAAATTTACAGACCATAAAGAAAAAAACCCCTTCAAATACTATGGTTAAAATATCTATGATTCAAACCACAACCTGTTGGAAAATAGTCAGAGATGCTATCACCATCCTCCAAGATTAATCACAAACGTGTTACACCTGGATGAAAGCAAAGAAACCTGTGCACTGAAGAAGCCTTTTTAATAACTCCTGTGAATCAATACACATTAGATGTCTCTAAATGATGACATATTGTAACATTGATCTCTCATTTTATTGGACCATGGCCAGTGTCGGTCTGTGTTAGTAAGCAGCAGCTGTTGTGACAGTATGTTGTGTTTGTCTGAATTTGCGCTTTCATCTCTTGTGAAACGGTTTCCCACCAATGCGACAGACGCGAATAGAAACAATGAATAAAAACCTAGTATATTAATAAGACTGTACCCAAATATACCACTACTTAGAGCTATAAACTTAAACAATCACAAGAATAACACTGTAAAACAATTTAGCAGTCAAAGAAGTCATCAAAACTCTAAAGAACTAAAACTGATAGCATGACCTTATTTGCTGAGGATGTTAATATTTTCCAGTGAGATTTATTTTCTTTAGATTACAGGCCTTCTTCAATCTTGTAAAATATTATCAAAGCATGTCCTACATCTCTTTAATTGAGCACAAGTTGCATATTCTCCTCAAATTTTTTTACACCTTACAATCTGAGCCATCTCTGGAAATGGTGAAGGAGTAGTAATCTTTAAGTCAGTTTGGAGTATGTTCCTAAGTCGAAAGAAAAAAGGCATTCTCTTGCATCTTTTCTTTTCTTTTTGCATTTCTGTCCAGTGGGAAACCCCGGGTATAACCCTGTGTAGCAGCAAACACCAATGCACCAACACACTAAGCCATCACATCGCTACTCTGTGGTTTCACCTTTCACTACCAGTGATATAATTTTTAATTATTGCTAGAGCACAATTGGGATGCAATAAAAACATTTCAGTTCAAAGTCTGATCCAGTTGTAAATAATTGAACATCGACATATAAATTACTTCGTGTGGGGCCTCCAATTTATGGTCCTCGTTGTTCAGGACGGCTGAGGAATGGTAAATATTGCACCTCTTCCATTCAGTTCATTTTGTATTCAGGGTTTAGACTCTTGTTTATTATCACATGATGAATAGCTTCAGGAACCACAGCATTGTGTCTTGGGAGCAAACTCCAATTAACCTTTCCCTATGTACAAATGTTAGAATCTGATTATCAACCTCAGGTGGACATCACACCATATTCAGGCACAGCTGTTACTAAAGTCTGCCCCCAAAATGCTGTGGAGAGTTTCCACAGGACCATATATTTCAAGATATTTTAGGATAGTTCTCACAAATATTCTTGGATGGATACTTTACTCTGAATGCAATTCTCTTGACAGGAAAATTATTTTATGCAACATACTTTGCCGTGTATCAATACAGTTAGGTGTATACTTACAATCTAAGTGACTGTGCCTGATTCCTTCTACATCCTCAGCGTGAATGAAGTAATAACATCTTTTACCCACAACATCTACTGGAGTTAGATCCATGTAGTCACTGATCCTGCAGTTTTGAAGCATAAATAAATCCACATTAAATGTATGAATCCTTGAAGGAATAAATTGAAATGTCCTGAAAACAATCCAGGGAATAATTGATTTACAACTATATTGTCGATCACTGATGTTAGCCATTTCTCTCACTCCACAGATGGTCCAGATGTGTTGAGTATTTCCAGCATTTCCCAATCGATTGAAAAATACAGCCTGGAAACAGCCCATTGGCCCATCACGCCAACCATTGATCACTCGTTCACACTAGTTCGATATTATCCCACTTTTTCCTCCACTCCCTACCCATGAGCGACAAGTTAATGTAAAACCCGCACGTCTTTAAGATGTGGGAGGAAACCAGAGCACCCGGAGGAAACCCATGTGGTCACAGGAAGAACATGCAAACTCCGCACAGACTGCACCTGAAGTCAGGCTCAAATCCGGATCTCTGGCACTGTGAAGCAGCAGAAGCTGCACCTTTGTGCCGTCCTGTTTTTCTATTTTAGATAATATAGCATCTGCATTATTATGAACATTGATTACATCATATTTTGAATGATGCACTTAATAGTGATCCAAAATGTTTACAGTTGTAAAAATGGAGAATTGTGGTGGCGAATGTGAGAAAAGCAGAAATTGACATAAAGTAATTGATTTGTTGCATTCCATTTATCTATGTACTGGGGGATGGCTGAGGAGCAGGGCGCAGTGTATTGAAGGTTGGGGAGGAGTGCATGGCAGAGATCTATTGAACAATTTTGACTGTCATTCACTGTGATCAATCAGCAGCACTTTTAAGGATTACGCGCAGGCAGAGGAGATTAATTTAATTTGGCATCATGTTGAGTATGAACATTATGGGCTGAAGGGCCTATTCTTATGCTGTACTGTTCCATGTTCTGATCTCTTATAAATGAAAAGAAGTGACTGAGCGAAATCTGCATATCCTCATTTAAAAAAAAAGAACAGGAATATAAAATACAATGAAAAGCTACTTACCGGTTTTCACAGTAATTGATACTGAGGTCCATATTTACTTTGGTGACAAACATCTGGCAGTCAATCCTAACTTCATTTATAGTTGGAGGAGGCAAAGCATGAGCCACAACTACGAGACCAATGATATGAGTGGGGAGCACACGTCCATGGGAATGAGAAACGCGCAATCTTAACCGACCAGTGACGTGAATGACCTGGAACAAAACGACAGGGGTAAATGCTCCCAGTCCACCAGTTCATCCATGCTCTAGAACATGGACATAAGACAAGTTGATTCATATAACTCACTTGATTTGAAAGAATCCCTAAATCTGGCTGTTAAAGATTCACCTTAAGTCAGCCTGAGAAAGAAAGTGTCAACATGCCAACATTCAGTCCACATATGAAAAAGGAAATGATATAAATCTTTACATTCAGGAATTGTTTATTAATGTTTAACATTTCTCTGATATTCCTGTGGAAAAAATGGAAATAAATACATCTGTACTTAGGAAAGTCTTGATAACAAGCAGTCAATAAGAAGGTTCATGGGTAGGTACCAGTATTTCACTGTATCTCTGGGGTCAAGGAAAGAGCGTTCACGTTGCGGCGCTGTTTCCACCAATCTTTCCACCACCATGCACAAGAAGCACAAGAAATGACAAGACAGACACCATTGTATGCAGATGCTGAGAAGTGTGTTCAGCTCTGGCTGAACTACTTCTAATCTTGTGTGTGGACTCGATTAGAAGAAGAAGACTGTATCCCTGTTCATGTGACAATAAATAAACTAGAGATGATTTCCAAGGATGTTGCCAGGACTAAAGAGCCTGAGCTATAGGGAGAGGCTGGGCTGGCTACGATGTTATTTCTTGGAGCGCAGGAGTATGAGGAGTGATCTTGTAGAAGTGTATAAGATCATGAGAGGAATATATAGGGTGAAGGCACAGAGTCTTGTACTCAGAGTAGGGGAATCAAGAATCAGAAGACATAAGTTAAAGGGGAAAGATGTAATAGGAACCTGAAGGGCAACCTTTTCACACAGAGGATGGTGAGTATAAGGAACGAGCTGCCAGAGGAAGTCGTTGAGACAGGTACTATAACATAATTTAAAATACATTTCGACAGGTACGTGGATGGGAAAGGTTTAGAGGGATATGAGCCAAACGCGAGCAGACGGGACTAGTGTAAATGAGGCATTTTGGTCGGCTAGGCAAGTTGGGCTGAAGAGCATGTTTCCGTACTGTGTGATTCTATCTTTGACATTGAACCAGTCAGTGCTTCTGAAAAGAAAGCATTTAGTGCAGTTCATATCTGGGTTTTACAGTCTAACCAAAGATCAATCAAAAAATCAACTGCTTTGAAATCACAATCTTTCCCTCTGTCATAGTTCTGTAACAAACATATTTTGTTTTCTATATTGAAAGGCAGACTAACTCTGACTTTTCATTTAGTTTGAGTCTGGCTGCACTAACTGAGAACAAGCATTGTTCAGGGGAGCATGCAAATCTTCCCATGACAAGATGCAGCCTTTGAGATCTGCTGCTCTCCTCTGACTGACTGAAAGGGAAACATTGGCTGCTGAACAGTTGCAGCCATGTGAATTGTGCACTGGCATTTTCAGATTGGTTAATGGCTGACAATCTGTGATAACTATTTCATGATGGTGTGTGGATAACAGTTAGCAGTCTGATTCCAGTTATGACAGGATAGTACATGCTGTTGCTGGTTTTCTTTGCTGCCTTGCAGGTCTCTGAGAACCAATTAGTCCCAGTTTGGCTAGTTTTTGGCAGGGGGCATTTGGTATCCAAAGTTGCTTCCTGGTTAAGGAGTAATGGCTTGTAATGGAAGGGTAATTTCTGTCTGGTTGGAAGATGTTGAAATAGCTACTGGTACTGTCTGTCGAATGTCTGTGATTTGGCTGGGCAAGTTGCTGCAGAGGGATAGTTCACAGTAGATGTGTAATTTTCTTCATCTGCATGGCTGAGCTGTGTAATAGCGAAATCACTGACATTTAATCCTAATGTTACAATTACATGAGATTGTAAACCCAACATAATGGGCAGGAGTGATCTTCCTTGGGAATTACCCCTCATCCACCTTATGCTTTTTTTTTACCAGGTCATCATCTTCCACGTCTGACCACCACAACGTGAAAATTGAAATGTTGGCACATCTGACCTCCTGTCAAACTCACAGTCAAATATTTTCATTATTTTTCATTCCATTTATATTTGAATTAGTTTGCAGAAACATTTTCAAGCAGTTAAGTGTGTTATTGGCACGCTCAGCTGTTAAAGAGTGCCATGAAGGGCAGAGGACAGAGTCTCAAGATCCATCACCTGCATCTCGGTTGCCATTCTCTGGCTCGTGAGAGTGTTGTGCAAGTGGAGGCCTCCACCACAATCAATCCCGACATGCCACTGCAGTTCATGCAGCTGTGGAATCAATGTAAGGCAGCACCTGGACAGGTGGTCAGATTGCACATGATCCAACCCAATGTGGTTATAGATACAGATAAAAATATGCTCATAGATCCTGGAGAAAAATAACCCCATCTTTTCATATTTATTTTACAATTCCCACCATCCATTATAAATTCTTCACAGATGATACATTCACCATAATGTTTTTCCATGTCCTTCCTCTTTGCTGCATTTGAGGGCTTATATTCTGATGAAAGTATTTTTCAATGTTATTTTGCATTTGTTGACTGCAACCACATTCCATAGTGACATGAATGGAGATTTTAGCATTTGTAATCATGAGTCTCAATTAGTTATCTGAAAAGGTGAGGGGAAAAAAACATTTACAGAAACAAAAACAGAAAATACTGGAAAACCTCAGCAGTTCAGGCAGTATCTGTGGAAAGGGAATCAGTTTACATTTCAGGTTGAAGATCTTACACCAAAATCGAAAAAGAGAAAAAGGTTATTCGAGGTGGCAGATAATGAGAGTGAGGGCAATGGTGGAACAAGGGAACTTCTGTGGTATGGTGATATAATGTAGATGTTTTGAAGCAGTTATATTACTTCACTGTCACTGTAAAACCTATGTAATCTTGTACAGTCTGGAACATACCCAACAGGCCTGAATATACAAATGAAAGAAAGAAGAAAATGAGGAATGGCAGACAAAAATGGCCAGTCTGGCTATAAGCAGAAAGAAAGAACAAGGTATCTAGAGTTGGAGAAATCAATATTGAGTTCTGCAAGCATTGAAAGAATGCCTTATTGTTTGGTCAATATGACAAATGTTTTGCAAACAATGGTATACTTTTTGAAAGATTATCTTTGTTTATGTGACTAATATAGAGCATAATTTCACAATTAGCGAACGAAGAATAAAAATATATCCTTTCGTTGATACTAATTGAAAGATATTATTGGAAGTATTCTCTTCCATGCTTTGAATATGAGCAGGGGGATATTGGCTTGCATGGGCCGCAGCTTAAACTTTCATCTGAAAAGCGATGCCCCCTTTTGGGTTTACTAATGATATTTTCATACATAATAAATACACAATAAATATAAATTAGTTACTTTTTATGCTTAGGGTTTAAATGTTAAGTGGATTCAAATAGAGATTGAATTTTCGTTGTAACCAAGTGCGACAGTTATTGAGGCAAAAAGGAAGATTCTACATAAATAACCCAGGGACTAAAGGTCTGTGTACACAAGGGCATAATAGTTGGTTAACTCATTACGTTGTCTCAGACGTGCTACATTCATGTTTAACATGCTTTTAATAATGTATATGTTCAATGCAAGCTTGGAGTGTCTACATGAACTTAATCTTATTCTTGTTTGATAAGCCAGCATTTATTGTCCATCCCTAACTGGAGGTGATGAAGTAAGTTTATTGGCCAAGTATTCACATACAAGGAATTTGCCTTGGTGCTCCGCCCACAAGTAACAACATGACAGAGTGACAGTTACGAATGACTCAGAAGACACTAAACATTAATAATAATAAGACATTAATGATAAAACACCATTGATCAAGCATGTGAACCAACAAAATACCAGATCAAAGGGAGGCTACAGATTTTTGGCTGTTGAGTAGAGCAACTACTCGTGGATAAAAACTGTTTTTATGTCTGTGGCAGCTTTGACAATCCGGAGTCGCCTTCCAGAGGGAAGTGATACAAAGAGTTTGTGGCCAGGGTGAGAGGGGTCAGGGATGATCTTACCCGCTCGCTTCCTGGCCCTTGCAGTGTACAGTTCATCAATGGAGGGAAGGTTGCAGCCAATAATCTTCTCTGCTGATTGGATGCTTCGCTGCAGCCACCAGGTGTCGTGCTTGGTGGCTGAGCCAAACCAGACCATGATGGAGAAGGTGAGAACAGACTCTACGATGGCCGTGTAGAATTGGACCATCATTGCCTGTGGCAGATTGTGCTTCCTTAAGCTGCCGACGGATCTACATCCTCTGTTGGGCCTTTTTGACTATGGAGTCGACGGTAGCCCCCCACTTAAGGTCCTTGGAGATGATGGTTCCCAGGAACTTAAAATACTCCACAGATGTGACCGTGGTGTTGTTGATGGTGAGTGGGGTGAGGGGAGGGGGTGCTCTGCTAAAGTCTACAATCAATTCCACTGTCTTAAAGCATTGAGATCTAGGTTGTTGCTACGGCACCAGGACGCCAGCTGTGACACTTCCTGTCTGTAGGCAGATTCCTCCCCATCCTGGATCAGTCCAATCAGGGTTGTATCGGCGACAAACTTGAGAAGCTTGACAGAGGTGTCTGTGGAGGCGCAGTCGTTGGTGTAGAGAGAGTAGAGGAGAGGAGAGAGTACGCAGCCTTGCGGTGCTCCTATGCTGAGCGTTTGCGGGTCCGAGATGTGCTTTCCCAGCCTCACATGCTGCTTCCTGTCTGTCAGGAAGTTGGTGATCCACTGACAGAGGGGTTCAGGCACAGTCAACTCGTGAACTACCTGTGAACTACCTTCTTAAAGCCGCTGGCCTTGTGGTGAAGGTGCTACCATTCTGCTGTCATGTCCGTGGTTCCAGTTGAGCAGAAAGTTTTAAAATAAGTTTTGCATGAACATATACACACAAAGATCCACAAACAGTCATTTATTTAGGATATAGAATTTTAATATGATTGTGTAATATTTCATCTTCATCTTTTTATACCTAATATCAGAGCAATATTAAACCCCAATCTCATGCCGACATAGCAACATATCCCATTATTTACCTATTTTAACTCTTTCTGGTCAACTTTCCCAATTGTGACCAAATGAGACTAAATAAAATGAGGTATACTTTTGACAAGAGAGGCTCCCATCCCAGGCTGGCTGATTCCCATTGAATAAGGGGCTTTCGCTCTTTTGTTTCATGACCAAATGAAAATTATTTATTGTTCAGAGATTTTCAGTAAATCTGGAAATCTTGAAACTGATATTTGGGTCAAGTGTTTACTAATGAGATCCATGTGGGATGACGTTACATGCTGAATGTTAATATGTATATATTGCAGATACTATCACAATTTTTAAGAAACGTTAAGACAGGTACATAGATAGAATAGGTTTAGAGGGAAATGAGCCAAACACAGATAGGTGGGACGAATGTTACTTTTTTTTTGTTTTTTTAAATCAAAATATTTATTCAATTATTACAAATAATATTTACAATACAATAAAACAAAATAGAACCCATCACTATAATACAAGACAAACAAATATACTAAATAAACTACAAAATAATTATATTACAATCCTTGCCAAGGATGTTTCAACCCCCCGCGATGCCCAGCGGTCCCGGAAATCCCCCTGGGTGCCCACGGACAGCGCATAGTCCCTCTCCAACACCACCCAGGGCGGACGTAACCCCAGAAAAGGGGCAGGCAGCCGTCTCCGGCAGAGCCCTCTTCCGTCTGGCGCCGTGTTTCACGGATGGCCAACTTGGCCAGGCCCAGGAGCAACCCAACCAGGACATCTTCAGCCCTACCTTCTCCCTTATGCACAGGGTGTCCAAAGATGAGGATGGTGGGTCAGGTGGGACTATTGTTGATGGGACACGTTGGTCCATGTGGGCAGGTTGGGCTGAAGGGCCTGTTTCCACGTTGTATGTCTCTATAACTATATTAATGAGAAATTAAGTGTAAATGCATGTACCTGTGTTTTTGAGGGTCTGTGTATACAAGAATCAACACAGAGATATAGGGAGTACATTAAGCGTTGTAATGCTTTATTTAAGATTGGTAATCAACCATCAAATGCCTCTTTTAAACTGGCATTTGATGCCTTTATTTCTGCAGGCTAAGTTACATTTCTGCCCTTGTTCTGTGGTTTTGGACTGATAAGGGAAACAGAAATGTTAACCAGAAAAGTATTTCATATGGAATATTTGAGAGACACAATCACTGAGATACATTTGCTGAGAATAAAAACTTAATTTAGTGCAAACTGATGCATTTACTATAAATGGTCATTCAGTGAAGTGACATCAACAACATTGTTGTGGTTTCTTGAGCAACCTACTTTAGATCTTGTGCTATATAGCACCAGCTCTAAGAGGCTCTAAACAATCAATTGAACGCACATGTAGATTTTGGAAGAATATTTTTCCCTGCTGTTGTGAAGAGATTGATCAGAAAAAAAAAAACCCTACAGACTGAGTCTACTAACAGAAGAAGATATTGTACAAAGAACTGATCCAGCTTAATTTGTGAAGAGAAAAAGCAGCTAAATACTGCATTTGAAGTTCAATATGTATGTAGTAATATTATAGACTTTTACTGAACCTGTACATTTTATGTAATCTTCAAATTGGCTTAAAAAATATATATCAAATTTTCAAAATGAATTGAAATTAAAATTCCACACAGAATTTATCTAAGAATACTTTTGAAGCCATTTGGGTAAAGAGCAGTTTTGTATGCATTGCTTCAAGAGTGCTCTTGGCAAAAACATCACAAGTGGTAGAAAAACTTCAATATAACCAAGCAGCTAAATACAAACTGACATCAGGAACCCTACTGAGGCAATACACTGTAAAAAAAAGAATATCTCAATTTAATGTAACCCAACATACAAAGGAATATTTTTTTTATAATTCATGGTTCAGTGCACAATATCAACCTGCTTAGAGTGAATAATGAGTAGACCTACATAAGAAATAAGAATGATCAATTCCTAGGAATTCTCAGGAGTGCTCTTGATGTACAATATAGCCAACATAATGACTGAAAATGTACATCAGTGCATTAAATAAGATCAAGTTGAGATCCAGTTACAAAGGCAGACGTAAGCTAGTAAAGGAATCTCTTTGATATGAACCCTTGAGTAAAATGCTTGTGTAAGCATTTACTCAGGATAATCTTATTTCATCTCACATGTGAGCAAGGATATGCCTCAGGGCCATTTTTTAAATGTCAAACCCAGAATGCATTTTTCTCTGAGGGTCAAAGTCAGAGGCATGGCTGAACAATGTTGCAGGTGCACTGTGGCATCACCTTGGTGCTGCACCGGCCCCTTTCCATAAACGGGAGAAAAAAAACTATCAGCGGCTTGCAACGTCTTATCAAAACACTATCACTTTATCAGGAAAGTAATAATTCACAGAGATCCCTGTTTTACTCTTGAGAACCTTCTCCATACTTGAAAATAGACAGCATGAATTAACTGTATCACAGGGCCCAGTTCAAGTCAAGGAATGAGAATGTGAATGCTGCATGAAATGGTGTACACTTATTTTAATTAGGAATCAAGTAGCCTCAGGTAGAACAACAGATTATGGTTTCACTTATGGGTTTGTAGGTAACTTACCATACCTGTTCAATTGTCCAATTAACTACAGTCATGAAGTTATTTGAAAAATTGCCAGCCTTATGGAATGATGCCACCATACCATGCCCTCATACAGATATCAAAATATCTCCTATTATAACGTGACAGCTGTTGGTGAACTAATGAAAGCTTCAGAGACATAATGGGTCTTTTAACTATTGCTATTGGACTGGAACATTTAAATGCTTACACACAAATGAATTATGCAAACAAATGTTTAAAAAAGAAAATAGCACATCATTGATACAATATTTTAAAATCTGAACTAGACTAAGTGGGACCCGTTGGGTCCCATGTTCACACGGGAGGGCTGGTCCCCCAACACAAAATTCCACCTCTCCACCAATTCCAATATTGGTGGCCAGTGGAGGGGGGGGGGGGGGGGGGCTTTCTGGAGCGCTAGTATGGGTGTTGTGGGCCAAAGGGACTGGTTTCCAGAGGGCTAGTATGGACATTGTGGGCCGAATGGATTATTGGGCTGGCAGCTCAGTCACTCAGGCCTGGTGGGCTGGCAGCTCAGTCATTCAGGCCTGGCGGGCTGGCAGCTCAGTCACTCAGGGCTGGTGGGCTGGCAGTTCACTCGCGGCTATTCCTTGAAATAGCATTTCAGGCAGAATGCAGGCCACCAAAGTCAATTTCACAGTGTTTCAGGCAGAGTGCAGGCCACCAAACTCAATTTCACAGCATTTCAGGCAGAGTGCAGGCCACCAAACTCAATTTCACCGCATTTCGGGCAGAGTGCAGGCCACCAAACTCAATTTCACCGCATTTCGGGCAGAGTGCAGGCCACCAAATTCAATTTCACAGCATTTCAGGCAGAGTGCAGGCTGCCAAACTCAATTTCACAGCATTTCAGGCAGAGTGCAGGCCACATAACTCAATTTCAAAGCATTTCGGGCAGAGTGCAGGTCACCAAACTCAATTTCACAGCATTTCGGGCAGAGTGCAGGCCACCAATCTCAATTTCACAGCATTTCGGGCAGAGTGCAGGCCACCAAACTCAATTTCATAGCATTTCAAGCAGAGTGCAGGCCACCAAATTGCCAAACAACTCATTGCATTGTCATTAAGGGCTAACAAATCATTTATTGCAAGTACATTGCAGACTTACAGTTCAGTTGATTCACAGCTTAGAATCACAGTTGTGGACTCTCACTCACGATCTTCCAGAGTGACTGACTCATGTCCAGGCATCCGGGGTTTTATAGTCCCCCCCCCCCCCCCCGGAAGGGGCGTTACCTTCATAGTGGTGAATAACAGGCGAGAGGGCCAATCAGCTGATCTCAAGATTTTTAAACACTCAGAACTTTTTTAATTTTCATCGATCAGAAAAATCCTCGGGGCTGCCTCAGCGGAGGAGTACTGTGAGTAAGATGGCCAAAATAGCGATATATGGTAGCGTTTATTCTAAAATCAATATACAGCGCAGGCAGGAAGTGGTCAAGATGAGACTTTTAGTTATATAGATTATAATGGAGGCTACATTTCTTACTTACAAAACTGGGATATAATTTACACATTAGATATATCAGATACAATGTTCCAACAGCAAGAAGAACATTGTATCAGTGCTACAATGAAAAAAAAAATTTCAGAGACAGGTAGTGGAAAGTTGATATTTTTTACCTCCACTCATGTGAAAGATAAACTTTGAAGACTTTTTTTGACAAATATGTTTGTAAGTTTGTTATGCATCTGCGACACAAAAGAAACCTTTCAACAACAAAAACATATTAATCTGACATACATTCACTGATGCAAATTCCTGAACTTTACATATTGTTTGGAGATGCACAGAGGAATAGAAAATGGATGGAAAGTCTCAGCTTACACTCATCCATCATAATGTAGAGATAAAGTGGGGAGAAATGCGGACATCAAATGTAGAAAATAAATAAAACAATATTGTGAAATTACTTTTCCACTATTATATCACTCACATTCTTAAGCCCAATTCCTTGTGGGACAACTAATTGCATCCGTTATTAGAATGTCGTTGATGTAAAACAATAATGGCCCTTAGGTAACATTATTTTTGATAGCATCTGTCAAGATCAAGCTTGATTATGTAAATTTATTCATGCAAAAAATGTTCAAGAAATGGATCCCGATGAATAAACCAGGGCTATGTATGGAATAAAGCGTGGTGGAGTAAAGGAATCTTCCTAAAATGTAATTGTCAGGTGTCGTGCTTCTACGGCGAACAACAGAAATAACCTATCATAGAGGTTAAATACATTTCCATTGCTTATTTGTTTTGGAAAAGTACACTATTAATGCTTTATTAAAAATAAATGAGTTGAACGATGTTAATGTTGTTCAAATATTTTCATGTTTTTTATAACTGACATCATTGTTCATAACATTATCATGAGCCTGCATTTAGTTAACAGTTGCAAGACATCAATCTGATAAATGCTAATGCCATTTTGTGAACATATTTCTTTTTGTGCAGTGAATATGACTGCAAATTTACACAGAATAATTTATTTCTTTCACAATCCCCCATGTAATACAACTTTTCCAATCTCATGTTTATCTTTCGTAAGCTTGGCAGAAATAGTGATTAGCTACCATGCAATTTGTAATTGTCAATTAACTTTGCACTTGCACCAGATAGCAAGGTTAGTGAATTGAAGCATCGTAGATGTAGCATGATTGATCTGTGATTAAAAAAGTACATAATATGTCCTTATGTGAGTTCCAGCTCAAATACAAACTGGATGGCTATTGCCTACAGAAAATGTAAAGGCCACCATAGTTAGTCAGCTGAGAAATTAAAGACAGGGACAACAAAAAAGAGATTGAGAGTATATATACTTATTAGACATCAGAGTATAAATGGCAAAAAGGTTTGACACAGGGTAATAAATCTGTACTATTAAGATTTAATGGCTGAACTAAAGTTTCTTTTGCATGCTAATATTCAGCCAGGTAGCTCTGCAGGGATTGCTTGCATCTAGTCAGATTTAAGCCATGACCTGAAACCACATGGACTACACTGTTATGTTGATGGACCTAACATGAAACTGATCCATCAGCAATTCAGCTATTGTTATGCTTGGATAGCTGAATTGTAAAGAGAAGTCTTGGATGTTACAGAAATCAGCGAGCATGTATTGCAGGAAGTATTCAACAGCGGCTGTAACAGAACAAAAGTGCATTACATTTAAAGTCAGCAAATGGAAGACATAAGGAGGTTAAATATGATAGCTCGTGAAACGACACATAGAAATCACCCACACCCATTCAGTGAGAGGTAGGCGGCTCACTGAAGCCACGCTGCCTACTTATCATTATTTCAACATCCAGGTAGTGATAAGTGACTTTCTCTTTTGAGTGCGGCCCAGCTTCGTGAGTTGCTAACATGCTCTGATCAAAACCAGCCAGCACCTCTTACAGGGGGAAGAGGAATGTGGTGAAAGATATTGTGAAGGTGATAGAACATTTCAAAAGACCACATGGTGAGAGTGGACTTCCCATTTTACCATGTTTACAGTGTCAAAAACCTTACACCCCCCATCTGTTCAATACACCACTTATCTGTCACTTGTCTATCCATATAACCATATAACCATATAACAATTACAGCACGGAAACAGGCCATCTCGGCCCTACAAGTCCGTGCCGAACAACTTTTTTCCCTTAGTCCCACCTGCCTGCACTCATACCATAACCCTCCATTCCCTTCTCATCCATATGCCTATCCAATTTATTTTTAAATGATACCAACGAACCTGCCACCACCACTTCCACTGGAAGCTCATTCCACACCGCTACCACTCTCTGAGTAAAGAAGTTCCCCCTCATGTTACCCCTAAACTTCTGTCCCTTAATTCTGAAGTCATGTCCTCTTGTTTGAATCTTCCCTATTCTCAAAGGGAAAAGGGAAAAGCTTGATCACAGGTTACAAATGCTGACTTTTTAATTTATTCATTTTCAGGATCTGGGACTAGCTGTCAAGGCTGACATGTAAAAACTTATCCCTAACTGCCCTTCAGAAGGCAGTGGGGTTTCCTTGCATTCTAGGACTTGGACTCAGCAACAACTCAGCATGGGTGAGATGGGCCAAAAGACCTGATTACGTGCTGTATGACTCTATGACTGCTGGGTAGGTAGCATGCTGAAAATAAAACTTTTATCAGTTTAAGATTTTTTTCATCCAAGCAAAGTTATTCTAATAAAATCTCACAAACCTCATGAATCCTTACACAACCTCAAGGTTTATGATTAACCCCAACCCCGAGGGGGTTTTCACCCTGTGTTGAGTAAACCTGTCTCTTTCAACGAGTGGAATGAGTGGAAAAAGGCCCTTCGGCCCAATCAGTCTACGCCGACCAGTGATCACCCCGTACACTAGCACTATCCTAAGTACCAGGAACAATTCATATTTTACAGAAGCCAATTAACCTACAAACCCGCATGTCCTTGGATTATGGGAGGAAACCGGAGTACCTGGAGAAAACCCAGGGAAAATGTAAGAAATCCATACAGACAGCACCCATTGTTGGGATCAAACCCGGGTCTCTGATGTTGTAAAGCAGTAACTCTATCGCTGCGCCACTGTGCCGCCCCAAGTTCTAATTTACAATTTATTGAATATCTGTTTATTATATTTTATCCATGTGTATTGTGTTTACAAGCCTGTTATGCTGCTGCAAATTAGAATTTTATTGTTTTGTTGTCAGTCCTATGACCTGATTTGACTCTTAAAATTGGCATGGTTAGTAGCAGGAGATGAGCCCTCTTGTTGACAAGATTCTGACAGGAAATAGCCACACATTTTCCGAGCTGCAAAGCTGATTACTGCAGAAGCAGCAGATGCAGAGAGGTATTCTGTTTAAACTAGTTCCGTTATAAAAGAATAAGGTAATTGCAGAGCCCAGAATCTGACTGTGTCTAAAAGATATGCAATGGCAATTCAAAAGGTTATTTTTGATCCTTCAGAGTCCAACTGAACAAATCATCAGCAGGTATAACTCTGAAACAAGTATTGGGACTGCTGTCATAATACCTTTTTGTATCAAAACTTATTAAATGTTTTCCAATACAAACACAAACATAAAATGCTGTAAATATGCAGCAGGCCAGGAAGCATGTGATGAGGGAGAAACAAAGTTATGGTTTCAAATTGATGACCTTTCATCAGAACTTTTGAAATTCTGAAACGTTGACTATGAAATACAATATGTTGTATCCTCTGTGCTTTTTCAATTTTTTCCTCTTGTTAACCCTGTCCACTTTGTTACTCACTATGTAGAAATTAATTATACACCTGAAGTTATCTACTGTATCAATTTGAGATTTAATGAATAATTTCATTGCCAATTTCAGAAGCTTACCGTCTGCACTTTTGATCTGGAAGCATCTCCTTTTGATAATGTGCTCTTTGTAGAGTTGAATCACACTCACTTTGTACTGCCAAACAGTAAACCCAGATCAGGATTTACAGGCGAACAGAATTAATCTCCTGTAATTCCTCCAATCTACCACAATCACATTGGGGGAAGATAAGCAAAGCACCTGCCGAACTAATGCAAAAAAACGAACAATTTATAATATTTCTCTGAGGATTCAATTGAAGATCAGGAGAACCCCAGTGAAAATTCAGGCAAACATGTTTATTTTCAATTTACTTAGAGAATTGGCCTAAAACGAAGAACAAAATTAAAATAAAAGAACAAGCGATGTCCTTAATGCGTTGGGTACTTTTTGGAAAAATATCCTTAAATAAAAACCAGATTTCAGAATAAAGTTTCACTTTTTTTTGAACCATCGTATAATTTTAAATGAAAATAGCTGAGAAATGTTATTTGACAGTGTTTGCAATTTAGAGTTTATGTAATGTATGTTTATGTGCGCTATGCAACTGAATTAATATAAGAATAATTTTTGTTTAGACGAATTTCAAAGACAAAGACGCAGAACAGTGCTCCACAGAAACAGGCCATCTGTTCACGATATTTGTGCCGAACATGATGCCAAGTTAAACTGATCTCATCTGCTGGTACATGATCCATATCTCTCTATTCCATGTCCTTCCATATGCTTATCTATAAGTCTCTTATATTCCACTATCATATCTGCCTCCACCACCACCCCTGGCAATGCTTCCCGGCCCCACCACCCTTATTCATCCTTCAATGAATAAGCCAGTTCTAAATCCATTCAACTATTGTGAATCCCATACATCTTAATCTTCTGGATCAGCTTACCATGAGGGATGTTATCAAAAGCCTTACCTAAATCCATGTAGGCGCTATCCACTGCCAAACCTTCATCAAAATGACATGGATTATAATGTCTATGTCACTTGGATGAATGCACTCATGGGGTTGGTCTTCTGCAATGGCTTTCCATGACATGCAGCTCACAGTTGAACTTTCCAACATGTCTGCATAAATTCATGAGTGACATAGGTCTTCACAGCACACGCAAGACGTGCTTTGGTGTGAGTTAAAGGTATCCCAGGCAGTTGAATATGAATCTGAAAATTATTATTTTAATTCATTTTCAGGGTCAACTATAGACAGCAATGAGAAAAGTCAGCATTTATTGCCCATTTTTATTTGAATTTGAGAAGATATTAAGTCGTCTTTTTGAACCATCTGAACCGTCTTTGTGGGATTAAACTCCCACAATGCCATTGATAGAAGATTTAGATCCAGCAACAATGAATAGCTGGCAACATATTTCAAATTCAGAATGTGCAACTGGGAGGGGATCCTGCTGGTGGTGGTGGACCCGTGCATATGCTACTCTTGCTCTTCTTGATGGTAGATATTGCAATTGGAAGATACTGTCAGAACAGCCAAAGCAAGTAACTAAGTGAACAAAAAACAAAAACAATAGCTAAAGGAACTCAGCAGGTCAGGCAGCATCTGCGCATCTGACCAGAATCTGAAACCAGGTCCTGACCTAAAATGTCATCTTTCCATTTCCCTCCACAGATGCTGCATGACCCACTGATTTCCTCCAATATATTGTTTTTTGCTGTTAAGTCTCTTGTGTGTCCAAGTAGGTACAGTGCATATTTTAGGTGGTATATAATTATGGTGTGGTTTACAGAGTGCAAATCATGCAGGTTAATTTTGCCCCGATTGTTCCATACTTCTTCAGAGTCATTGGCATTGTACTTATCCAGGTAGGTGGACAGCATTGCATTTTGCTCCTGACGTGTGCCTTGTAGATGATGAAATAGGGTTGGGGGGTAGAAGTGAGGTTGCTCACCACGGTAAATCTTCTTGTAATAACATGCATCTTGTGACAGACATAACAACTGTATCTGAATCTCAAGACACACTGCATTGCAAGCTCAACCGTTGCCCTCTCGTAATTTAACTGCTCACCTCACTATCTCCCCAGGAGCTAATCATAACCTCCTTTTTAAGCCACTGTTCCACGATGCGAGTTTACACAAGAGCTCTCCTGTGTAAAAAAATATCAAACTCGTGGTACTTCATCACGAGTATTTTTTTACTCTTGGACATTTTTCACAGTGTTGAAAAAACGTCACAAGTTACCGCGTTTCCCGAGTACCTGCCGTTAGCATTACGAGCCGCTATGTGACATCCACGAGCTCCGACATACCCACTACGTACATTCTACGTACTTACCACGAGTTAGATTTTTTTTTTAAACTCGGGAGAGCTCTTGGGTAAACTCGCATTGTGGGACAGGGGCGTCTACACAAACCTCTCAATTCATCTATTGCCATGATTCTTTCCCCATATCTTTCTTCCTCCTCTGCCATCTTATCTACAATGTAGATCTTCCAATCTACATCATTGTGGCCATTGGACTTTTTCTCTGTAACTTTAATGCTACAATGCTGTAAAATATTTTCTGCACTCTGGTATTTTTATCTTTGCTCTATGTGTTGTATTTGTGTGTGGGGGGGGGGGTCGTCACGGTGGGCACCACGAGTTTCGATGAGCTGGTGGAGAAGATCTCCTCCGAGAGGGCCGTGAGGGTGAGTTACCGCAGCAGCGGCGGCGGCGGAGGAGACGGACGGTCGCAGCCATTCACCCAGGGAGATGGGTAGACGGGACCGTCATTGCCGCAGAGGGCGGGAGGGAAACAGTGGTGAGTGAGTGAGAGAGAGACGGGACCAGGGCCTCCACTGAACCCCCCCCACAGCGGCCACCACCGATGGTGGGGGAGACGGTAGACAAGTTACTGTGAGGAGCGGAGAGAGGAGTTTGTGAGCGAGGCGGGAGAGGCCGCGGTGCAGGAAGGGGCGTTGCTGTTCCGGCTGTGACGTTGACTGACAGGCGAGGAGACCAATCTGCGTGCCGCTGACTGACTGGAAAAGAGACCAATCTGCGCATGCGTGGTTTTTAAGATTTTTAAACCTTAATAACTTTTAAAATATACCATCGATCTGAACAAAACTTGTTGCACTTGCAGCATAGGAAAAAGGTGAGTCCAGTGGCGAAAAATCGTAGCGCTATCGTGTACCATTTCTGCGCAAATAGAAAAACCACACAAACCAGAAGAGCACAAGATCAGAGTTTTAGTTATGTACTAGACCAAGTGCAGACCTTTTGGGTCTGTTCCCCCAACGTGCGGTTGTGGGGGGGGAGGCGGCATGCAGCGTCACACACACTAACTATCCCCCCCTCCCCCCCCCGCACTCACGCTAATTACCCCCCTTGATATTATATTAATATTATTAATTTGCTCCTTTTACCCCATAACCACCCTATCTACTGACGCATAGCCCCCAACTTGCAGTCACATCTAGAGAGGGGGGGGGGGGGAGAGGGGGAGGGCAGAGAGAGAAGGGGCAGAGACACAGAGAGAGGGGCAAGAGGGAGAGGGGGGTGGCGAGGAGGAGAAGAGGGACGGTGGGTGAGAGGGGAAAGGTGGGGGTGGAGGGGAGGAGAGAGAGAGGGTGAGAGTGAGGGGGAGAGAGGTGAGGGGAGGGGGAGAGAGGTGAGGGGAGGGGGAGAGGTGAGGGGAGGGGGAGAGATGGGGAGCAGGGAGGGAAGGGGGGAGGGGTGTGTGGAGGGGAGGGGGGTTTAGGGGAGGGACGGTGGGGGAGGGATGGAGGGGAGGAGGGGGAGAAAAAGAGGGGCGAGAGAGAGGGGGGGAGTGGAGAGTAGAGGAGGGGGGAGAGGAGAGGGGGGAGAGGAGAGGGGGGAGAGGAGAGGGGGAGAGGAGAGGGGGGAGAGGAGAGGGGGGAGAGGAGAGGGGGGAGAGGAGAGCGGGGGGGGGGGAGGAGGGGAGGGGAGAGAGGAGAGGGTGGGGGGAGAGGAGGGGGGGGGGGGGAGAGGAGAGAGAGTGCCTTTTTATTTCAACCCAAACCCCCCAAACAACCATTTGCAGGCAGTGCTTTTTTACTTTAACCATATT
Source organism: Amblyraja radiata (assembly GCF_010909765.2). Classification (NCBI taxonomy): domain Eukaryota; kingdom Metazoa; phylum Chordata; class Chondrichthyes; order Rajiformes; family Rajidae; genus Amblyraja; species Amblyraja radiata. Next base: position 35,789,909 of record NC_045964.1, on the reverse strand, counting down.
TTCATTTTCAAACCACATTAAGGGTATTTACTCACAGTTGTGTGGACATGTGTTCAGTGTTATTCACAGCTCAGAGAAACGTGACCCTCTGCCTTCCTCCAGCTTGCAGACTAATTGAGGCACACCACTTCCTGGTTTTATAGTCCATCCCCCCTGCCGCCAACGGGGGCAGCAGAGAGAATGGGGAATTTTGTAAAATCATTAATATCTCTGTCATTTTTCATCGACTGGAAAAATCCTCGGCACACATGCGGCGGAGGGGGGCTCTGAGCGAGGTGGCCAAAAATGACGGCCGTAGGTGGCGGCGTTCTCTCGGAAATCGCAGCACAGATCGCCAAAACCGGTCAAGAACAGATTTTTAGTAATATAGATAGATAGATAGATAAAAGATATAGATAGATAGGTTTGTCTCCTGATAACTAGATCTCCATCGGCATCCCTTTTGATATTCACAATCCATAAGTGACCACCACTTATGTCATTCATTCTCTCTTGCCCTCCACTCCATCACAGATCTTCCCTTTTGTTCTCCGTTACCTTGCTTATTTCCACTCTAACACATACTTTATTTCCATGATGTCCAAGTTTTATTGAAAGATTATGGACTCACAATGGTAATTCTCTGCTGATGCTGTCTGATTTGCTGTGCATTTTCAACAGTTTTTTGTTTTTATTCATGAATTAACAACCAATCTAAGGTGAACATGTTGAGATGCCACAATCTACTTCTTCAAAAAGTGGAAGCTTGGTAAATAATGTGTGCTATAGGTCTGTGATTTTGAACAAGAGAATGAATTGATAGGGTGAATGCAGTTTTTTATCCAAGGTCGGGGAATCAAGAACTAAAGGACATAGTTTAAGGTGAGAGGGTAAAGATTTAATAGGAACCTGAGGGGCAATGTTAACACTCAGAGGTTCGTGAGTGCATGTAATGAACTGCCACAGAAAGTAGTTGAGGCAGGTACAATTACAACATTTAAAAGGCACTTGGACAGCTGCATGGAGAGGAAGGATTTAGAGGGATATGGGCAAAATGTTGGTAAATGGGACTAGTTGAGACGGAGCATCGTGGTCAGTATTGACGAGTTGCGGTGAAGGGCCTGTTTCTGTGCTGTTTGACACTATGACTCTCTGTGTGAGAGAAAAAAACTGAGTGTACATGAGCACAAGGGTGTGAGTGGGTCACTGAGAAAATTAGTGGCAAGTGGAGGAAGAAAGGCAAAGAGAGAGCGCCAACTTCATCCGCACCCACTAACCTCGAGTTAAAGGAGACTGAGCACAGGCTGTTGGAAATGCCGAAAATTAGGTGCTCTCCAATCGTTTAATACTTTGGTCTGAAAATAGAGAAGCAATGATGAGAAACTGGTTTACATGAAAAGAAAGAAAGCAAAGCTTTCACCCCTAAACTCAGTTTGTCTGTGAGTAAATAGACATGCATCATGCAGGTTGCTTTTGTTGTATTGTGAGTTTACCTTTCAAAATGCTAACAAAAGATTAGTTCCACTTTGAATTGGCAGTAATACTTGTGTCCCGCTGTTAGATGGGAATAATGTGAAGCTTTGAAAGATTAGTAGTGGAATATTTACCATGCTACCTCAATTGTGGCTTAACAGGGCGAGAGGAAACATATTGTGGCATCCAGAATTTCTCCATATATTTAGTATAATGAAAAACAGCCAGCTGTAACTTGGCACATTTCCAGAGGCTGTTCAACTGTTTTGAATCTAAAGGCACATCCTCGTGCTGTTGAAAGCAACATAATCTGTTCCCAGCTTGAGCCAAGAACTATTTTATTTTATTCTAGTAAAAGTAGATGTTATGTGTAGATATAAAGAATCTTGATATTTGCCATAGCCCAGCGATCAGGAAATGGAAGAACACTTTCAGGATTGAAATAGTTTACGAGGATCACAAATATAATTTTCATGGCACTGATGTAACATCATAATGCTTCAATATGTTGGCCTGGATTTCCTGCTAATTTTAGCCAGCAGAAAGTAGGAAGCAAGATGGAAACTTAGCAAGGAACCAATTGCTGACATTCTGCCATTATCCACTGCTGGAATTTGAACCCTGATATAAATGCTGGAATATGTAATCTGACATAATTCCCATCATTAATCCCTTGTAAAGATAGGTGACAGGAATGTCATACTGTTGCTATTGTACATTGTTACCAAGGTTGCCAGGAGTTAATAATTAAAACACTGCTTTGCCAGGTGCACTTAATTGCATGAGGCAATGAATTATTATTTTCTTTAATGACATTCCAGATTTTTTCCTCTGAAACTACGTACAAAGCATCACATGCAGCAGCAAAATAATTCTATCTTATAACTGGGATAAATAACTACAAAAACCTGACCCCAATAATCTGGGAACAGCATTTAAGGAAAACTAGACCAAGTGCGGACCCGTTGGGCCCGTTCCCCCAACGCAATATTCCACCACTCACCCATAGCCCCCAACTGCACAGGCACAGCTGATGGGTTCCCATTGTGACGCCTGAAATGCCCATTGTGACGCGAGTCACGGCAACCCTCACCCAACTGTGCAGGCGCGGCAGGCAAGTGGGAGCACGACTGCGACATTTTTAAAGTTTAAAATGGCAATAACGTAAAATATAAGATCAATGTGAATGCATCACACTCTCCCTCTTAAGTCCCCTATTCCCCTCCTCCATTATCCTCCTTCTACCCACCAACCCTCCTCTGCTTCCTCCCCTCACCCCTCCCTCCCCATCTCTCTCTTCCCCCTCACCTCCTCCATTACCTCACCATCCCTCTTCCTACTCCTATCCTCCTTCATTCCCCAGCACTCCCTCCCACTCCCTCCCACTCATGTATCGATGTATCCAGTGCTGCGCCGCCGCTGCTGAAGCTCTGGTTCGGGTCCCCAGCAGAAAGGCCGCTCCAATCCAGGTGGTAGGCCGCGAGGAGGGGTGCGAGGACGTGAAACGGAGAATAGTTGCGACCTCGCCAGGAAGTGACTGGGAAACGGTTTCCCCTTACCCTACCCCCATCCCCCACATAGAAAAGCTAAAGACATCTCCAAAACAAACTTTTAAAACTGACAAAAAATTAAAAAATGACGGAAAAACAGACAGATTGTAGGCAGAGGCTGCCATCATTGCGGCGCCCCTAGTGGCTATCAGGAGGAGGGAGTGGTGGGGGGGAGGAGGGAGCGGTGACGTCACTCGAGGTGCGAGGAAGAAGGCACGCAGACCCATTGTGACGTCCTCAGCGAAAGACAGTCAATTCAAAGTTTTGTCAGATATTTGAACATTTTCATTAATAACTCAAGAAATAAAGCATGAAATGTTCAGATAAGGTGTTTTGGACTCCAGGGGGAAAATGTCTACCAGAATATGTAAAAATGTTACCGTTACCACGTCGTTTTTTCACGAAGATGTGATTATACACAAACACACACACAAATAAATACACATCCAAGATCATAGTTTTATAAGTATAGAGATACTAGACCAAGTGGGACCCGTTGGGTCCCTGGCACACGGGAGGCCTGGTCCCCCACGCAACCCATTCTCCAACGCAATATTCCACAACCCAAAGCAAACCGTTCCCCCAATGTAATGTTCCACCAATCACCCATAGCCCCCAACTGCGCAGGCACGGCTCATTTCCCCTCATCCCCAGCTCTCCCTCCCCCTCCTCTTCATCCTTCCTCTTCTATCCCCTCTCCTCCCCCATTCCCTCCCTCACCTCTCCCTCCCTCTCCTTTATCCTACCTTCAGCCACTCCCTCCCTCCATAACCCCTTTCCCTCCCTGCTTCCCCCACTCGTCACCTGGTTTTAAAAACAAAGTTTTTGTAAATGAGGTCCTATTGTGATGTCATTGTGGGGTGGAACACTGCTGAGGGGCAGAAAATATGTTAATGAGATCTGATTGTGATGTCCTTGTGGGGGGATCACTGCTGACGGGCAGTTTATGTAATTGAGATCCCATTATGATGTCATTGAGGAGTGGTACACTGCTGACGGGCATGGCAAGTTTTTTAAATGTATTTTTTAAAAAGTTTTAAACGTCAATAACGTACAATATGCCATCAATCTGAACGAAACTTGTTTAATTTCGATCACAGGACAATGGTGAGTAAGGTGGTGCAAAAATTGTAGTGCTATCGTGTACCGTTGTTGCGGAAATATAGGTACAAACCGGGCAAACAAATATATATAGAAACAAGATGAGAGTTTTAGTAATATATAGATATATAGATATAGATAGATAACAGGTACAAACGCAACAGTCACGCTGTTGCTTGCACCAGTCCTATCCACTGTAGCTGCATTGATCACAGGACTGATTTCCAACTCCGACAGACGCTCTGCAGAGACTATTGACGGCCTCAGGAGTGTACAAGTTAACATATAGAGGTCCTGAATTATACAGTTATATATATGAAATGACCAGGAACTGGTTTCCAAACAAAATACTTTTGTGTGAATCACTTGTGACAAACAGAAATGTTGCATGTTATTCAAAGGTGTGCAGTGTAGCAGACAATTTCTGGGTGTTAGTGGGACTGCACACCTTTGAATAAAGGAGATGTAAAAAATTGCAGATACTCAACAAGTCAGGCTGTATCTGTGGAGAGAGGAACAAGTTGATCTTTCATCAGAAATAGAAATAGAAATGTTCAAGAAGGAACTGCAGATGCTGGAAGATCGAAGGTACACAAAAATGCTGGAGAAACTCAGCGGGTGCAGCAGCATCCATGGAGCGAAGGAAATAGGCGACGTTTCGGGCCGAAACCCTTCTTCAGACTGACGTTTTTGAAAAGTGAAAGTGAAATAGAAATGTTTGTTTGATATCGCAGAGATCAAATTTAATATACATTTGGACAGGTACATGGATAGGAAAGGTTAAGAGGGACATGGGGAAGATGCGGACAGGTGGGACTCGTATAGATGGGACATCTAGGTCAGCATGGGCTGGTTGGGTCGAAGGCCTGTTTCCGTGCTGTATAACCTTATGACTCTAAAAGAAGAAGAGGGATAGAGAGAGCACAGCGAATGTACTTCAGTGTTTCGATGTGCAGCATTTTTTAAATTTCTCAATTACTGATGTGGGGTTGGTGTCTGTTTTCCATCCTACATTCTTCTGTAACATCTAACATCTAATCATTATGCCAAATAGACTGCAATGAAATGAGAGCTGCAAATAATTTAGAGCTCCATCATATCTGGTACACTGCATTTGAAAAAAATATATTTTACTGCACGTTTAATTTAAAAGTGTCATTTACTTTTGTTTGCAGTCAAAGGATTTGAATTCTGATTTTCATCCACCACACAGAAGTGCAGCAAGACAAATTTCTGCTTGCCATACGTAATTATTTGGAAGGAACTAATGCAGAGAATTTAGAGGCCCACAGCTGCTAAAGGACTGGCATTGTTCTGTTTGAGCAGCACAGTGGTGCAGCGGTAGAGTTGCTGCTTCACAGCGTCAGACCTGGGTATGATCCTGACTACGGGTGCCACCTGTCTCGAGTTTGTATGTTCTCCCTGTGACCGCGTGGGTTCTCTCCAGGTGCTCCGGTTTCCTCCTACATTGCAAAAATGTGCAGGTTGGTAGGTAATTGGCCTCTGTAAATTGTCCCTAAAGTGTAGGCTAGAACTACTCTACGGGTGTTCATTGTTCAGTGCGGACTCAGTGAACTGAAGAGCCTGTTTCTACACTGTACCACTAAACTAATCTAAACTAAACTAGGAACATTGTAAAATGGGGAAAGTACTTTCAGCAGTTTCTCTGAATCATATGGAGTGAATGGAATTGTCTGGAGACTGCCTTTTATAAAGCTGCAGATATCAGGAAGAAACCAAGATGGATCTTCTGATACTTCTGCTGAATATGTCTGTCAATCAACTTGTACTTCTTCTCAGGAATGCTGCAATGCTAAAGGGAAGTGATTTCAGGCTTTAGCTTTCTGTTTGATGGAGGATGCGTAAGGATGCTGCACCATTTTTTGGCACAGATTTTTAACAGTGTCAGTGGTGGCCATGAAATCTATTGCTGCTCCAACTTCTTACACGTCTGGCACTGGAAGATATTACAAAGGATGGTTTTGAGTGATTGATTGAAGGATACAACATAGAAACAGGCCCTTCATCCTATTGAGTCCACACCAATTCAGCCCATTGAGTCCACACCAGTTCTCTGCTGTCCCTCTTTTGCGCTCCCTACACACTAGGGGCAATTTAGAGCAGTCAATTAACCTACAAACCTGCATTTCTTTGGAGCACCTAATGGAAACCCATCCAGTCATAAAAGAACATGTAAACTCCACACAGATAGCACACTAGGTCAGGGCCAAACGCAGGTCTCTGGCATTGTGAGACAGCAGCTCCACCAGCTGCATCATTGAGCTGCAGTGGTGCCATGGTGCCAATGGAAAGAAATGCATCTCCTCGTCACCATCCCCACATTTCAACATTCCACCAATGACAACTGTGTCATTGTAGGTCAGTAGTCATAGGAGTCCTGAACAGGACTTGACCTCAGTCTAAAGTTAACAAAGACATAGATGAGGGTTCCAGCAGCAGTTGAGCACAGACAGGAATGCCTCAGAGGCACAAAGAGACAGAGCAAGTAATGGTCAAGAGTTGTGGCCCACACTTCATCACAATGGTTGTATAAGATCTCGTTCAACTGAGGTAGTTGACTATGAGTCGACACCAAAGAAAATGGTTTCAGTGTCCCCAAAATATAATTCACAAAATTCCTGCTCACTCAGTACTGCATGGTTAACAAACAGCCTACCATTTAGAGGCTAAGAGGAGTTGAAATGGGATAGTACGACACAGCAGGGTATGTGGAAGCTGTGTTCTCCATAATGTTGCCAAAAGTCAATGATGGCAAACTCACATAGGTCACAAATAGATCCTTACGGAACAGTTAAGGGAATATTGTTGGCATGAGAATTTTTCCCCCCTGAAGATGAATGGATGAATGATAAGAATGAAACTGGCAGAAAAATCTCATCAAAATGGATATGAATGGAAATTAATTGGAGGGGCATAGTGTGATTAACCTTATTAAAGGCTTTACATGTTGATAAGAACTGGACGGATAGATTACATGAGTCACAATAACACATCATCAATGATTTTGTTCAGCACAGTGGTAGGTAGGTAAGTGACTCAAGTGAAATGAACCAGGGAGTTCTGAAGAAGACAGATAAGTATTTGGAAGTACAACACTCAATGACTTTGGAAAGAAAATGAAATTAAAGAGAGGGCAATATTTTATGGAAAGATTGAAGGGTTAAGGGCTGGTTATTGGAGAAGGACTGATAGAAAGGTTACTCATCCTCTGCTGTCTGCCCACCCACACAAAGATTGCTTTATCCATAGCATGACACAAAAATTGGTGGAGTCACAGATAATGAAGAGGTTTGTTTCAAGATACAGCAGACAATAGCTCAACTGGAAAGTTGAGTGGAGTGGTGGCAGATATAACCTCATCCAGACATGTGTTAGGTAATGCACTTTGAGATGTCAAATTCTGGTAGGATATATGGAGTGAATGGCAAAGCCCTAAAGAGCATTGATGTGCAGAGAGACCAACGGTACAGGGGAGATTAATTAGGACGTCATCTGGAATGCAGGGCTGTCGTTATAAGGAGAGTTTAGATCGACTGGATTTATTCTCACAGGAATGTAGGAAGCTCAGGGGTGGCCTTATTTAGGTTTATAAAATCTTTGATGGGCATAGATCAGATAGATAATCAGAATATTTTACCGGAAGGCAAGGGAGTCTAGAACTATGTGGTACATGTTTAAGGTGAGAGAGGAATTCAAAGGAGATCTGATGGGTAAGATTTTCACACAACGAGTAGTGAATATCTGGAACAAACTGTGAGATGGGGTGGTGGTGGTAGCTACAATTAGAGTATTTAAAAGGTTTCTGACAGGTACTTGGATATAAAAGAGGTAGAGGGATACAGGTCTAATGCTGGAAAATGGGATGAACGTAGATAAGCATCAAGGTGGGCCCAAAAGGACCATTTCTCTGATGCGCATTTCTATAACTCATATTTCATGGAAACTAATCAAGGCTTTGGAACATCAGTTTCATAATACCGATGAGCCATTGCATACATGGCAAAAGAAAATCAAAAATAAATAATCCTCCAGATCAGATAGATCTTTGTATTTCATGAATGAATCGATCAAAATACCTGAAAACAAGATTTCCTTCAAATAATCGAAAAGTTGCACATCATATGTTTCTAATGCTAATCATATGATATTTTAGTGAGTAGGTTAGTAACTGTTCCATAGTTAAAATCTATTCCATACATTTCCAAACTAGAATCCCAATAACATCATGTTTTAAGATGGGTATCCAATTGCAGTCCATTGTGCAGTTAAAATTCAATGCAAATTTCAAATTGGATGAAATTAAAATTTGGATCTGGATCTCTGATATATCAAAAAAAAGTATATTCATTGGCATCTAGACTAATAGCTTTTGTTGAAAATATAGAGTAATAATAAATAAGAAATAAAAGTGAAAACAAAATAAAATCACTAAATAATCAAATGCCAGCTAAGCAAGAGAGTATATTCAAATGATATGTAGATGTTGACATCTATCTACTTAGCTACATTAACAAAAATGGAAGAAGGATTTTAATTGAAAGTTAAAATACTGACTGCGAAAATAATTGTATAATATTGTTAATGAAATCAAGTCGAGCATAAAATAGGATATTCTCTTCTGTACTCTTTCCAAACAAGAACAGCCTAAATTTCACTCCAAGATTTTAAAGCAAGAACCTGGCATCCAAATGAAAGACCCACAGCTGAAGAAAATAACTTACAAATTGTAACACATCATACATTCAACCACAAACATTGTGGATTTCTGGCAACTGAAATATAATCACAGTGAGAAATGATTAAATAGTTATTTACCTTAAAGCCTGATGATTTGATATGAATTCCCCGCTTGGTCAGTGTTGACTTCATTCTGATAAAAAATGATCGTTCCAAGGTGTTGTCAATAGTTAGTAAAATTGAGCTAGTGGATTCTACAGTGGGATAAAAAAGCATGAATGTCACGATTTTGTTAGCAAATATATTTGGATATTTCTTTTGTGATTAATGTTTCTGTCACCACTAGCCGCCAGTAAAGGAGATCCATTTAATGGATTTTTGTTGTTGTAACTTGGTAGCACAATTATTTATTGGACAAGCCAATCATTAAATTTGAAATCAGGAGTACCGTAAGGCTCGGTGCTGGGACCACAGCTATTTACAATATACATTAATGATTTAGATGAAGGGATTAAGAGTAACATTAGCAAATTAGCAGATGACACAAAACTGGGTGACAGTGTGAACTGTGAGGAGGATGCTATGAGGATGCAGGGTGACTTGGACAGGTTGGGTGAGTGGGCAGATGCATGGCAGATGCAGTATAATGTGGATAAATGTGAGGTTATCCACTTTGGTGGCAAGAACAGGAAGGCAGATTATTATCTGGTGTCAAGTTAGGAATAGGGGAAGTACAACGAGATCTGGGTGTCCTTGTTCATCAGTCACTGAAAGTAAGCATGCAGGTGAAGCAGGCAGTGAAGAAAGCTAATGGCATGTTGGCCTTCATAACAAGAGGAGTTGAGTATAGGAGCAAAGATGTCCTTCTACAGTTGTACAGGGCCCTAGTGAGACCACACCTGGAGTATTGTGTGCAGTTTTGGTCTCCAAATTTGAGGAAGGGTATTCTTGCTATTGAGGGAGTGCAGCCTTGGTTCACAAGGTTAACTCCCAGGATGGCGGGACTGTCACCTGTTAAAATAATGGAGCAAATGGGCTTGTATACACTGGAAGGATGAGAGGATATCTTATTGAAACATATAAGATTATAAAGGGTTGGACACGCTAGAGGCAGGAAACATGTTCCCGATGTTGGGGGAGTCTAGAACCAGGGGCCACAGTTTGAGAATAAGGGGTAGGCCATTTAGAACAGAGAAGAAGAAACACTTTATCACCTAGAGAGTTGTGAATATGTGGAACTCTCTGCCTCTGAAGTCAGTGGAGGCCAATTCTCTGGATGCTTTCAAGAGAGAATTAGATAGAGCTCTTAAAGATAGCGGAGTCAAGGGATATTGGGAGAATGCAGGAACGGGGTACTGATTGTGGATGATCAACCATGATCACAGCTGGCTCGAAGGACCGAATGACCTACTCCTGCACCTATTGTCTATTGTCTATTGTCTAAAAAGTACCCCAAAAAGAAAGAGGAACATTACATAAAAAGAATTTGAATGTATTTAGCTTGCACGATGTATTCTTCATATAGATTATTATATTGATGACACTTTAATTTCCCGATGGAAAACTCAGTTTCACAGTCCTAATCTTACCTTTTTGTGATAAAATATCGTAGCTGAGACAGAAATTAGTCAACATGTAATATCAAAACTTTAAGGACTACTTCACAACAAAACAGATATGGCAAACATCTTCATACAGTAAGTAGTAACAGTTTGCTATGGTTGATACTCACTGACAACACATTCATTTTTATTGAGCAGATCAAATGTGAGATATCAATTAAAATATATGAAAGACAATGCACTTTTTAAGTATGGAATTCATGTTGTGAAAGTTGAGCTATGTAATGATGTGCTACAGGATAGTTATTTTTACAAAAATCTTTTTGACTTTCTAAAGTCTGAATCATTTTCCCTTATTCACAACCAATGTGGTGCAATGCTAAAAATTTAGTGCTTTCGCTTCTACTGATTAGAAAATGAATTAGCATAAAATTCTTCTCATCTAACTTTCTATAATGTGCCAACAGCTTTTTAATTTTATTTCATGTAGCCTATAATGCACTATCTAGGCAAAAACTTCAACTGTAAGAGTTTAATTCATCCCTCTAATCCAATCACATCAACCTTATTTTTCTTACCAGAGATTCTCATTTTGAATTAAATGAGCTCATTAGTTTTAATCAAAGCTAGAAAGATCAAAACTTACACTTAAATGCTTCAGATCAGAACTGTCACTCAGCCGTGAAGTTCTATTTTGTGAAAGCTAAGATCAGAGCCCCTTGGAGCAGTAATTTTTCCAAGGAATGCTTATAGTGTGAGAATGGCAGCAACTGAATCTCTGGAATTAAAGTCAGTCAAAGTCTTCAAAGCCTCTACTATTGTCCCTGTACCCAAAAAGATTACCGGTCTTTATGACTACAGGCCTGTCGCACTGACCTTTGTAGACATGAAGACCCTTGAAAGACTTGTGCTGGCCCAGCTGAAAAATATCACAAACCCCCTGCTGGACCCTCTGCAGTTTGCATACCGGGCCAATAATCAGTGGCTGAAGCAGTCTACCTAGGCCTGCACTTCATCCTCCAGCACCTAGACCACCAGGGGACCTATGCAAGGATTTTGTTTGTGGATTTTAGCTCTATTTTCAACACCATCGTGCCAGAGCTACTACACTCCAAACTCTCCCAGTTTACTGTGCCTGAATTCCTCAGGCAGTGGATCACCAACTTCCTGACAGACAGGAAGCAGCATGTGAGGCTGGGAAAGCACATCTCAGACCCGCTGACCCTCAGCATAGGAGCACCACACGGCTGTGTACTCTCCTCTCCTTTACTCTCTCTACACCAACGACTGCACCTCCACAGACTCCTCTGTCAAGCTTCTCAAGTTTGCGGACGACACAACCCTGATTGGACTGATCCAGGATGGGGAGGAATCTGCCTACAGACAGGAAGTGGCACAGCTCGCGTCCCGGTGCCTTCGTAACAACCTGGAGCTCAATGCCCTTAAGACAGTGGAATTGATTGTAGATTTTAAGAGAGCTCCCCTCCCCTCCCCCCACTCACCATCAACAACACCACAGTCACATCTGTGGAGTTCTTTAAGTTCCTTGGAACCATCATCTCCAAGGACCTTAAATGGGGGGCCACCATCGACTCCACAGTTAAAAAGGCCCAACAGAGGATGTAGTTCTGTCGGCAGCTGAGGAAACACAATCTGCCACAGGCAATGATGGTCCAATTCTATACGGCCACCGTAGAATCTGTCCTCACCTTCTCTATCATGGTCTGGTTTGGCTCAGCCATCAAGCACCACAGCTGGAGGCTGCAGCGAATCGTTTGATCAGCTGAGAAGGTTGTTGGCTGCAATCTTCCCCCCATTGACGAACTGTTCACTGCAAGGGCCAGAAAGTGAGCGGGTAAGATCATCTCTGAGCCCTCTCATCCTGGCCACAAACTCTTTGAAGCACTTCCCTCTGGAAGGCGACTCCGGACCGTAAAGGCCACCTCAGCCAGACATAAAAACAGCTTTTTTCCACGAGCAGTACCTCTACTCTATAACCAAAAGTCTGCAGCCTCCTTTTGCTCTGGTATTTTATTTCATTCACATGTTTAAACTATAATGTTTAATTCTTAATGTTTTAATGTTTTATATTTTATTCTTAATGGTTTACTGTATGTCGTGTTGTTACTTGCAAGCGGAGCACCAAGGCAAATTCCTTATATGTGTATAAACTTGGCCAATAAACTTATTCATTCATTCATTCATTCATTCATTCATTCATTCATTCATTCATTCATTCATTCATTCATTCGTTCAAATCAGTGCTCCCCAGTTTGTTATGTAGAAAGCTCAATGACCTATCCAACAAAACTACAGCTTTGGTACTTCAGTGAAAATTGAGATTTAATTGTGGAACATGAATATCTAATGACTGGCTAATATGGAAATCAGGAGGGATGATTTACAAACAAAAAACAAACTGCTGGAGGGCCTCTGAGGATCAGTCAACATCTGTGGAAGGAAATGGACAGTTGACGTTTCAGATTGAGACTTTGCCTCTGGACTGAGTGGATGGTAGATGACCTGTATAAAGGGCTAAGAGGGGTGGGGCAAGGTGTGCCACATGATACAGGTGAGGAGGAGTGGATTAGTGGATGGAGTCAGGTGGAGGAGTGAGGAGTGGAGAACAAAAAGGGGCCGGCACGTGATAGGTGGAGGTAACCAGCGGCTGAAGATGATGGATAATATTTCAAATTTTTACTCAATTATAAAGATGTATAGACTGGATAGAAAACAGGAATCTTTTCCCCTTTTCAGAGGAGAATAAAATTAGATGACATAAATTTAAGATAACGGATCTGAAGGGGATCTTTATTAGCCAGAGAGTGGTGATGCATGAAATGCACAGCTGAAGAAAATGGTGAAAGCAGAATTGCTAACAGGATATAAGTGGCATCTTGACCAGCACTTTGCTTTGTCATTGATGACTACTGGCCAAATGCTTGACGATGGGATTAATATAGTGGGTACCCAACAGCTGGCACGGATGCGGTGGGCTGAATGACCTTTTCCCATGTTGACAGCATGAACATGTTACCCTCCAAATCACACACAATCCTTGGAAATCCAGGAACTCCCTCCATAATCGCACTGTGGGATAACTTCACAGTAAGGCTGATGGGGAGCAAGACTGCTCATGTTGATGGTGTGAGAACATGGACTATAGTAATGCCATTAAAAATCAATAAGATAAGCTTTCTCTTGTCGGAGATCAGCATTGTTGGAGAGTTTCATGGTGCGAGCTTACCACCATCTTCCTAGGGACAATTAGCAATGGGCTGATCTTATCTAGGATGCAGTGCATTCTAATAATGATCAGAATGCAACTAAATGGGTGTCTTCCTATTGAACAAGCTGTCAGCACACTATTAATCAGATTATCGACATAATTGGGTGGAGAAATGGCAGATGGAGTTTAATCCAAGCAATTGTGTGGTGTTGCACTTTGGGAGGTCAAATGTAGGGGGAAAGTATACAATTAAATGCAAAGTTCTCAACAGCATTGATAAAATTATGTAGTATATAATAATGTCGAAGTATATAAAATTATGGGAGACGTAAGTAGGTAGGCGGCAGAATCTTTTCCCCAGAATAGAAATACAAAGATGTGTGGGTCAGGTTATTTTTATACATAAGGTGGTGGGTGCCTGGAATATATTGCCAGTGGTGATGGTGGATGCATGCGATAGTGGCATTTATGAGGCTTTTAGACAGGATATGAAGGAGGGATATGAAATATTTATGCAGGCACTTTAGATCAGTTCATCTTGGCATTATTTTTGGCACAGATATTGTGGGTCAAAGCTGATGTTCTGTGTTTAATGTTCTATGTTGGTGGTGCTGTTCTGGATTTGGCTTGATATTTAAAGTGAGGTAGGGACTTTGGAGTTAGAGGCTAGGACATGCCCATCGGCAAAGATGTCTTGATGGTGAATGCCATATTTTCAAGATGTACACATAACTCATTCATGTTAAGAGAGTTCACAATGTCCAGAAGGATGTATCCTGGAGAACAAATCTTTCTTTCTATGTCTGTGGCTTCTCACACCAATGTGTTCTTCAGCTACAATAGCTGAATGCTGATCAATGAATGCCAAATAAGATACTAGTCAGATTGGAAAATACAATCAGTCTCCTGAAGATGAGATTTGATGCTTGTGCGAACATTGACAAACAAAGACCGCAGCCAGTGCCTAGAGGCCCAGAATCTGAAGACCATGAAGCAGAGCCTAGAATGTAGCAGGAGAAATACGATGGCCACCAAAATGATGGCCCCGCTTAAGAATCTAACTGTTCATGTGGAGATTTTTGCAAACATTAAAGGAGGCACCTGGAGGTGAGGCAGTGAAGAATATACATCTGATTAAATGATTCCATTGTAAGCCATTATAGCAATTGAATAATTCAAGGTGCACAATAAGGGAAAAACTGACAAAGTATCAGCAGCGGAAACACGATGTTCACTCAGCTCATAACAAACATATGTGATTAATGTAGTGTCACGCTTCTCTGCACTAGCAATCACTTTTAACTAACATTCTTTCACCCATTCCTGCTACATTCAACCACACATACTGGCGGATGGGCAACATGTAGCACTTTTTTTTTTTAACCAATGACTCTGCCCATATTCTAAAGCCCATCCTGCATCTGAGGTTGCCATTACAAATATTATGAGCAGACCACGCAGAGAAGAAAATTCTCAATGTATGAATAAACGTTACATTGTGATTATACTCAATCATCGTAAGAATTACATGACATCCACAGCATCAGTCACATTAATCCACAATCATACTCTTTGAATGCAGTCGTGCAATCCTATTTAATTGAAAAAAATCCTTCGATGTTGCTAGCATTCAAGGCTGACCTCTGGCTGGCTGGCCAGAAATGCATGATATTAGTGAACTCGTTCAGTAAGGCACACATGTTGTAAAGCTATGCCAGCATCCGGCACACCAATCAAACGTACCAGCACACACTCAGTAGGTGGTGGAGGTAGAATATCAATGGTGGGGTGATGGTGGAGCGTGGTGTAGGAGCATTGAGGTATGGTAGGTTTGAGGAGTGTTTGGGTGCATACAAGAGTGGATTTGGCTCATTAGATAGTGCTTGCAGTGGTCATCTCGTAGAGTCTTATACTGTAGCATAGAAACAGGCCCTTCGGCCCAACTTGCCCAAGCCGAGCAAGATGGCCAATCTACACTAGTCCCATCTATCTGCGTTTAGCCCGTATCCTTCAAATCTCATGCAGTCAAATTTTTCATAGTACAGGGATTCTCACAGCTGGGAGAGTGAACTGGAACCATCCTCTACCAGCACTCCTTGTCAAACACGCACATGCACAAACTCCTTATGGTGGTCCTGCTGGGTATCCTCAATCCACCCATGGGACACAGGACTGCCCCTTCTGATATGCATCTCATTGATCCGAACTTCAGATTCAATAAAATTCCCTGTTAGCATAAAGCTCATACAGTACAAAGTATACATGATGATCGACACAACAATAAATATAACGGCAAATAGAATACAACAGAATGGTGCAAAGATTGCAGTGCAATCTGAAGTTGTGCAAAAAAATACTGGTGCACTAATGGAGTAAACAAATGAGAGAACGTTAAGAGTGACAGTATGTGACAGTATCTCTGGGACTGGAATGAGGAAGAGGTGACTAGTTTAGGAGTCCGATAACTGTGGGGAAGAAGCTGATATTAAATGTGGATATCCAGGCTTTAAAGCTCCTCTACCTTCTCCAAGATAGTAGAAGAGAGAAAAAGAAATAGCCAGGGCCGCAGGCATCCTTGATGATACTCTGAACCTTCCAGATGCAACGAATCATTAAGATGGACTGGGTTGAAGGAAGTGATAAACCTGTGATGGACTAGCCTGTTCACCACTCTCTGCAGTTCAGGGGATCAAGAGCAGAACAGTTGCTACACTAGGCTGAGATGCATCCTGTCAGAATACTTTCTGTAGTACACCTGCAGAGGTTCAAGGGAATCCTTGTGGACATATTGAATCTACTCAGACACTTAGGAAAGTAAATGTGCTTACATATTTGATCACCACAACAATGTGAAGGGACCAGATTTGGTTTCTGGTGAAATGGATGCCTTAGAACTTGAAGCTGTCAACGATCGCCACAGCAGTTCCGTTGATGAGGACAGGGTTGTGTTCGTCCCAGCTATCATGCTGAAGCAGAACTTTGACTGAAATGTATTTTAGGTAAATGTAAAATGGTGTCAAGTTGTTTCTTTGAGCTTAACATGGAAAGTTACAAGTCAGACTTGTTGCTTTAGTTTAATTTAGTTTAGAGATACAGAGTGGAAACAGGCCCTTCGGCCCATTGAGTCCAAGCAGACCAGCAATCCCCGCACATTAACGCTTTCCTACGCACACTAGGGACAATTTACGATTATACCAAGCCAATTAGCCTGCAAACCTGTATGTTTTTGGAGCATAGCAGGACACCAGAGATCCCGGAGAAAACCAACGCAAGTCACAGCGAGAATGTACAGACGAACACCCATAATCAGTATTGAACCTGGGTATCTGGCACTGTAAGGCAGCAACTCTACTGCTGTGCCACCGTGCCGGCCTTTGATATGCCCTTTGATTGTTCTGTGCGACTTCCTGCTTACCACTTAACTATAAACTGGTGGATAGTCAAGTGCTACATGATCTTTCCCTGTAGGATTACAGCCTGTTTAGATTATTACATAGTAGTGGATTTGACTGTGTGGATTCCATTGAGTGGATTCTAATTAATCATCAGCTGGAGACCACTCAAACAGGGTGATCACTCTGCATCTGCTGTCAACTTTGCTTAAAACATTCCTTCTTAGCTCTACTTCCAGTAGTTCATTTCTGAATCTTCCCTTCTCTTCTCTTCCTCAAATAACTATCTCCTCACATACAACAAGGCGCCAACTCCATTGCATCTTCCCCTGCGGGCATTTAGTTTAGTTTAGTATAGAGATACAGCACGGAAATAGGACCTTTGGCCCACTGGGTCTGCGCTGACCAGTGATCCCCACACATTAGCACTATCCTACACACACTAGGAACAATTTTTACATTTACTAAGCCAATTTACCTACATACCTGTACATCTTTGGAGTGTGGGAGGAAACCGAAGATCTCGGATAAAACCCACACGGTCACAGGGAGAACGTACTAACTCCATACAGACAGCACCTGTAGTATGGATCGAACCCGGGTCACTGGCGCTGCAAGCGCTGTAAGGCAGCAACTCGTGCTGCAGAATTCTGAAGGAAATATTTGCTCTACACATATCAGCATTTTAAATATGTCCTGTGAACTTCCTCTGATAATATTAATGAGGCCTATGGAAAAATTGGAGGTGGTCTTCTGATTTCATGGTTCTGGTGGGTTATCCATTTGAAAATAGTCAATTCAATCTCAGTTGGAATGGTATGGAGTAGGTATGTCAAACTCACGGTGTGATCAGGATGTCTGGTTGCTGTAGAAAAATATCTTCCTTTTAATTTTATTTAATGGGAATCCTCGACTTCATTTAAATTTCAGTCAGATGTTCTTGGCTTTCTGATGGAAAGTGTAATTAATTTAAAAATCAATCTGGTGATGCATTAAAATATTCACATTTTCCCTCTTTTAGTATGTATAACAGAAGGAAGCAGTTATTTGGTAAATGTTACACGTACATGATATGATAACCAGATTTGGCAGTTTCTCATCCAAAATACCCGATGAGCCAGGTTCAATGTTACTAACCAGTAAAAATGTAAATCGTTTTAAGGTAACCTTTTTGGGGAAAAAAGTTATTAACTGATCCTTTAGGTACAGTTCTAATAGAACATAGAACAATACAGCACAAGAACAGGCCGTTCGACCCACAATGTCTGCACTGAACATGATGTCAAGTCATCTCTTATCCACCTGCGCATAATCCATATCCCTCCATTCCCTTCATATGTATATGCCTATCCAAAAGTCCCTGAAGTCACTGTCATATTTACCTCCACCCCTCAACCCAGCAGTGCATCCCAGGCCCTGCACATCACCTCAAAACTTTGCCTCTCTCAACTTAAAGCTGTGCCCTCTAGTGTTTGAATTCTCCATCCTGGGATATAAATTCTGACTATTTACCCCATCTATGCCTCTCATTATTTTATATACTGCAAACAGGTCTCCCCGCAAGCTCCAGCATTCCAGAGAAAACAATCCAAGTCTCTCCAACTCGCCAAGTCTCTCCCTGTAGCTAATACTCCCTAATCCAGGCATCATTCCAGTAAACCTCCTCTGCGCCCTTTCCAAAGCCTCCGCATCCTTCCTGTAATGGAGTGACCAGAACTGCACGTAATATTACAAATATGACATAATGGGTGGAAACCCAAATTTCCACCAACCCTAGTTGTGTGGCAATAAATCATATCTATCTATATCTATCTATCTAAATTATATCTAATCAAAGTCCGATAAAGGTGCGTTATAACATCCTGAATCTTATTCTCAATGTCCCAACCTATGAAGGCAATTCGCCTTCTTAGCCACCTTATCTACTTGTGCTGCCACCTTCAATGAGCTACGAGCTTGGACTCCAAGATCGCTCGGTCCATCAGTGCTGTTATGTCATTAACTGTATACTTTCCCCTTATATTCAACCTCCCAAAGTGTAACACCTCATACTTGCTCAGGTTAAACTCCATCTGCCAATTCTCTGCCCATTTCTGCAGCTGGGGGAGGGGGCAAAGGGGAGGGGGGAGGGAGGGGGGAAGGGGAGGGGGGAAGGGGGAGGGGGAAAGGGGAAGGGGAAGGAGGAGGGGGATGGGGAGGGGGAAGGGGGAGGCCCTGAGCCACAGGGCCAAACCCGAGACCACCAGCGCAACCTTGTAGTCAAGACTGAGCTCTCAGGAAGAAGCCCTAAACAGCCAGCACCTTTAATAAGACTGGGTGGCCAGGGAAAGCTTGCAATGCCAGTGTCTCTTCCTGCCCATGGACAACAGGAGACATCGCCCACATACAGAGGCAAAGAATGAGCTGCCACGATAACTCAGAGACCGTCAGCGTTGCCTTTTCAAGCCCAAAGCTGAGCTGCCACGATAAACTGAGATCGCCAGCACCACCTCATGAGGAAAGAGTGAATTGCAGGGAGAAGCTTGAGATTGCCATTCTTCCTCCTTCGAACACCAGGACTGAGCTGACAGGACAACCCCAAGGTCATCAGATCACGGCACATGCACCTTAATGGCGAGGGACAGCATCTCCATGTGGTCCGTATTGTCCACAATGTCGTACCTACCAATTTCTAACAGTGCTATAAGCTCATCCACTTGTTCTGTAAACTACGTGCAGTCAAATATAACACCTTTAGTTTGGTATTCATCACCCTTCTCACATTGTTCCCGATTTTTCCTGACCTTAATCTCTGATCTCTTCTTAATCTTTCCGACCTATTACTTCCCCTGAAATGATTTCCCATGTACAAAACCATGCTTAATCAACCCGTCTATCAAAATGCATATATACTGTATCTTATCCCTCAGAATATTCTCCAGTAACTTGCCCACACAGACACTAAACTCACTAGTTTATAGTTACCAGGCTTATCTTTGCAGCCCTTCTTAAATAGAAGGACAACATTAGCCACCCTCCAGTCATCCAGCACCTCACCCATAACTATCTTTAGGTCCTGGAAAGTGCTGCAGAGCGATGGGATCTTGCAGTTACATTAGTCCCTAAAGTGGCACATTGGGTTGATCAGTCAGGGAATTGAGTATAGAAGTCTAGAAATTATGTTACAGTTGCACAAGACATTGTTGAAGCCGCACTTGGAGTATTCTGTTCAGCCTACTTCAAGGAAGGATGTCATTAAGCTGGAAAGAGCACAGAGGAAATTTACGAGGATGTTGCCAGTACTCGAGGGCTTGAGCTATAGGGAGAAGTTGGGAAAGCTTGGACTTATAGAACGTAGAACAGTGCAGCACAAGTACAGGCCCTTGCGCCCACAATGTGTGAGTCGAACATGATGCCAAGACCGATTCTTATCTGCCTGCACATAACCCATTTCCCTCCATGCCCTGCATATTCATATGCCTGTCCTAAAGTCTCTTAAATTCCACTATCATATCTGCCTCAATCACCACCCCGGGCAGGGCATTCCAGATGCTCACCACCATAAGGACGTTTATTCCTTGGAGTGTTGGAGATTAAGGGATGATTGTATAGAGATATATAAAATCATGAGGGGAATTGATAGGGTGGATGAAGAGTCTTTTTCCCAGGGTAAGGGTATCAAGAATGAGAGGACATCTTAAGGTAAGATGAAAAAGATTTAATACGAATCTGAAGAGCAACTTTTTCATACATAGGTAGTGGGTGTGGAACAAGTTGCCAGAGGAGGTATTTCATGCAGGTTCAATAACAAGGTTTAAAAGACATTTAGGGCTGATGGGCCCTTTCCCGTGTTACATGACTTGATAACTCTTACTGGTATCTATCTCCGCAGTAACCAAGACCACATTTTGGAAGTCTTTGCTAAAATCCCTCAGGCTCTCCAACTGCCTCTCCTCCTTAAAACCTTGCTAAACCTCACTTTATTCACCTAGCTCTTGGCCACTCTATATTATCTCTAACTCATTTGCTTATGCCCCGTGTCCATTTTACACCTCATTGGGGCACCGCAGTGGGATTTTTTGTATTCCATTGCATATATTGTGCAAGTGCAAATCATTTTCAGGTTAGTAAGGTTATTCAGATTACTCCATGATCAATGGGTGAAAGTGATATCAAAATGATGAACTATCTTTGCCACCGGCAGAAACAATGAGGCATTTTTAAAAGTAAATAAAGCAAAGAAATTGGTTTCCTTAGACAACTTGTCACACCCATTAATCCATTTCTCTGGGTTCTCAATTAAGAAGTGCATAATTTGTCTCCTGATCAGTTGCAACCAATAACAGAACAAATGAGGCCTGACAAATTCATCAGCAGCCACACTGCCATGTAACAGATCAATGGAGGCCCAATAGATCCAACTGACCTTTACTGCCATGTGCTGACTTCCTTGGCAGCAACACAAAGTGGTTTGAAATGACAAATTCTATAATGCCATAGATCGAGATACTTGAGAATTTTAGAGCATAATCTTAGGTAGATTAAGTTCCCAAATCATGATTTTTTAATTATGGACACACTTTCATTGAATGCATCAAAAAAATTAACTATGATCTCTTGATCTTCATCCACGATACTGCAATTGCGGTTTGTAAAAATTGTTAATCAAGCTTTTTACTCTCATGCCCTGAAAGCATTGAGTCATACTGGGATATAATGTTTTGCTAAATGGTCATTCCACATTGATTAGTCGAGGTGGTCAACGTCAGGAGGCTATTCTTCCAACAACAAATTACAGCTGAAAATGACCTTGTCTTCCCTCTGCATCAATAACACGTATTCTCAGTTGTGGTTACTGGAGAGCAATTAGCAGCAGATACATTATATGATCAATTTTACTCTTCAGCCTGAGTGCATTAATTGCAGTACTCGGTAATCATCCTATGGAATCTCCTAACACAGGTCAGATCAAATCCGTTTGGCTGCATCTGACTCTAAACCACAAACATTTTAAGAACATCAACATATATGTTATAATCTAGATGATCGATACACAAAACATAGAAGAGTACAGCACAGGAACAGGCCCTTTGGCCCACAATGTCTGTGCCGAGCATGGTAGTAAATTAAACTCTCATCTGCTGCACATGATTCATATCTCTCCATTCCGTGCATGTACATGTGCCCATCTAAAGGCCTCGCAAATGCCACTATCGTATCTGTCTCCACCCTAGGCAATGCATTCCAGGCACGCTCACTCTCTATGTAAGGGGAAAAAAATTGCCCCTTACATTCCCTTTAAACTTTGTCCCTCTCAGCTATGGTCTCTAGGTGGATGAAGGGTATATGAAACAAGTTGCCATAGGAGCTAGTTGAGGCAGAAACTATAACACCATTATAAAGACATGTGAACAGGTACATGTATAGGGAGGGATAGCTTTAAAAGCAGGAAACGGTTTTGGTTTTGCTTCTCCTCTTACTCTTTTCCTTCTCTCATCTGGCTGGAACGCCTGGGTTTATAAGGAGTTGGCTGACAAGGTTCAGGTGGTCCAGTCCAATATCAGCTAATAGGACCCAGCTGGTACTTATTTAGCTGTAGCCATAGGCAGTGGCGGACTGGGCCTAAAAATATTGGTTGCCAGGAGACAAAGGGGCCCACTTGATATAGGGGGCCCATTTCATCAGGGGCCCACTTGCCATCGGGCAAGCTGACACCCTGGCCAGTCCGCCACTGGCCACAGGTCAATGGTGTTAAGGTTTGGCCGCTCCTGGCATGTCATAGGGACTAGGGGCATCTGAGGGAGGGGGTGCTGTCACAGTGTCATGTCTTTGACATTTCTATGCTGGGTCAAAGGTTCTGACTATCCACCCTCTCTAAGCCTCTCAAAATTTGATACACTTATATCAGGTCCTCCCTTGAACCTCCTGCATTCCAGAGAAACCAATCCTAGTTTCAGCAACCTCTCCTTGTAGTTAATACCCCTAATTTGGACATTGTTTTGGTAAAGGTATAAGTTTCAGAGGCATCAATATTTGTAATAAAACAGCTGCAAACCATCAACATGTATTGAACACAAAGAGCCGGAGTAAATCAGCAGGTCAGACAGTAATTTTGGAGGACATGCATTGGTGACATTTTGTGTCTGGACCCTTCTTCATTGAAAAAGGGTCCCAATCTAAAACATCTCAAGATTCCAGCACCTGCTGTTTCTTGTGTCTCCATCAACATGTGTAAGTTCATTCATAGTTTAATGGCCAAGATAATAATTAATTCACTGTGAAATATATTGAACATTATACGTAATGTTTTATGGGATTATTGTAAAATCTGTGAAAGAATGTAGACTGGGATTGAGCTATCTGCAAATCACAAGTTATTCAGGAAAGATAAAACACCTTTAATTAACTTATGTGTGCTGGTTGGAAAGTTACCCTGCAATCTAGCTTGCTGTAAGGGATTCCACAGGAAATTAGTACTGGGTGTACTGGGGAACTTTCAATTGGTTTGGTACCAGCTTTGAACAGTTGAATGTACTTGCTGCATATGAATAAAGCTATTTCAACATTATGCTAATTTGGACCTTGTGTACCACAGCAGATGAATGCTAAATTAGTATAGCTTCTAAAAGGAAGAAATTTCTCTTTTTCCCATGCACATTGACAAAGTGATGTACATTGCATCTGACAACAGCACAGAATTATTATTCGTGCTCCCAAACATTGTGGTTTAAATTGTAGCACTTTTTGAAACATATGACCTTCCACTGGAAAGCTATTACCATCAATATCCATTTTTTTGCAACAATTTTATTTCAGAATAACCAGCATGCACCTTCTCTAAAAGCTTCAACAAACAAAATGTTATATCAAGATAAAGATTGCATGCAGTCAAAATGCAATACAATTGTTGTAGACTACTTACCATATCCACAGCATACCTTAAGAATTAATTTATAATATAACGACTCAATGGTAAAAACTGCTTTGCTAGATTTTGGATTGTGGTGTACCAGTTCTATATTTACATGTAACAAATATTACACAGACATTCTTAAATAGATTGTCCTTTTAACCCTGGCGTATGCTGTACTTTAGTGGTTGAGGTTTTAAGATTGTATTTAAGTATTTCAAAGCTCCATTGAACAGAATAAACTGGAACGGCATTGATCTTGGGAAAATAATGCAATTGACATTAATGGGGCTAAAATAGGCTTTGGGTAGACTTAGGCCTGCATCCCAAGTCTGCAGAAATATATACAATTATGAGGGGCATTAATCGGCTAGACAGTCAGAACCTTTATCTCAGGGTGGATATGTCAAGAACTACGTAGAGAAAGCAAGGCATTAAGGCGAGAGGGGCAAAGTTTTTAAGGAGATTAATGGGGCATGTTTTTTTACACAGAGGGTGGTGAGTGTCTGGAATACTCTGCCAGAGGTGGTGGTGCAAAACTAATCTTGTGCAGACAAAGGAGATTAGTTTAATGGCATCATGTTTAGCAAAGGACATTGTGGGCCAAATGACCTATTCCTGTGCTGTATGTTCTACAGTATGTTCAATGACCAGAATCACATCTCTCATGGAGTAGAAGCAGCCTGCCTTTGAGCTCTCCCCAAGTTGTTGCATTTCTTAAAACAAATATTTTTAAGGACATGCACAAAATGCTTATGGCACAAATGTTCCCACTAGAACATCAGGAATTGTCAAAATAAAATAAAATAAAATAAAAATGAAACTGCTCCTCCTTACACCATTTAAATACTGCAGGCTTCTGCTATGAACTTGATCTTATCCAAGTTCTGCACTGCTTCCTTTCCCTTCCAAAGAGTAAACTATAAGCCCATGCTCGTACTGAGGCTGAAATTGTGAAGGTTGAAGCGACATGGTCGTTTGGTGCCCACCACAACTGCCCTGGCAAAGTTACCTGAAGGCAGGCAATTATAATTGCTGCTCTTCTACAACGAAGTAGCCAGTTGAGGTGTGCCACTTGTCAGCTGCCCAAAGGACAAAATCAACTCCATTGTCTCTGCCTTAATTTACTTCACCTTGAACTGTATTTCTTGAAGTAATTGAAACAATTAAATGCACTAGATTTAAACATATAACAATCAATTGTTTCTATTGTTTGCATATTAGGCCATAATAAAATATTGAATTGAATTGGATATATTTTATTAGCCAAGTATGTATACATACAAGGAATTTGCCCGGGTGCTTTGCTCTTAAGTAACAACACAATATACAGTGAACAATTAAGAATAAAACATTATAATTTAAACATGTGAAGAATGAAATAAAATATCAGAGCAAAAGGAGGCTACAGCCTTTCGGTTGTTGAGTAGATCTACTGCTGGTAGAAAAAAAGCTGTTTTTCTGTCTGGCTGTGGTGGCTTTGACAGTCCGGAGTCCCCTTCCAGAGGGAAGTGCTTCAAAGAGTTTGTGGCCATGGTGAGAGGGGTCAGAGATGATCTTACCAGCTCTCTTCCTGGCCCTTGCAGTGTGCAGTTCGTCGATGGGGGGAAGGTTGCAGCCAACAACCTTCTTGGATGATCGAACGATGCGCTGAAGCCTCTGGATGTCATGCTTGGTGGCTGAGCCAAACCAGACCATGATGGAGACGGTGAGGACAGACTCTATGATGGCAGTATAAAACTGGACTATAATTGCCTGTGGCAGATTGTGTTTTCTCAGCTGTCGCAGGAAGTACCTCCTCTGTTGGGCCTTTTTAACTGTGGAGTCAATGGTGGCCTCTCATTTAAGGCCCCTGGAGATGATGGTTCCAAGGAAGTTAAATGACTCCACTGATGTGACTTTGGTGTTGTTGATGGTGATGGAAGGGGGTGCTTTCCTAAAATCTACAATTAATTCCACTGTCTTAAGGGCATTGAGCTCCAGGTTGTTGCGATGGCACCAGGACGCCAGCTGTGTCACTTCCCGTCTGTAGGCAGATTCCTCTCCATCCTGGATCAGTCCAATCAGGGTTGTGTCGTCCGCAAACTTGAGAAGCTTGACAGAGGAGTCTGTGGAGGTGCAGTCGTTGGTGTAGAGAGAGTAAAGGAGAGGTGAGAGTACGCAGCCTTGCAGTGCTCCTATGCTGAGGGTTTGCGGGTCTGAGATGTGTTTTCCCAGCCTAACATGCTGCTTCCTGTCTGTCAGGAAGTTGGTGATTCACTGAAAGAGGGGTTCAGGCACAGTCAACTGGGATAGTTTGGAGTGTAGTAGCTCTGGCACAATGGTGTTGAATGCAGAGCTAAAATCTACAAACAAAATCCTTGCATAGGTCCCCTGGCGGTCTAGGTGCTGGAGGATGAAGTGCAGGCCTAGGTTGACTGCATCATCCACTGATCTATTGGCCCGGTATGCAAACTGCAGAGGGTCCAGCAGGAGGTTTGTGATATTTTTCAGGTGGGCCAGCACAAGTCTTTCAAGGGTCTTCATGATTACAGAGGTTAGTGCAACAGGCCTGTAGTCATTAAGACCAGTAATCCTTGGCTTTTCGGGTACAGGATCAATAGTGGAGATTTTGAAGCAGGCAGGGACAGTTGAAAATGTCTGTGTAGACTGGTGCAAGTTGTTCGACACAGAGCTTGAGGGAAGAGGGGGAAACGTTGTCTGGTCCTGGAGATTTCTGGCTTTTCTGTCTCCTGAATAGATTCTCCACCTCAATTTCTAATGTTAGTGATGGAGAAGTGGTCAGACTGATGTGGAACAGCAAGGAGGGGATGGGTAGTGGACGAGGGCCCAGTCTTTGCAGACTGGAGTCAGTCTGTAAGTAGGTGTAAAGTGGTAATTGGGAAGGAGTGGGTGGGGAAGGGTCCAATCTTTGCAGACTGGAGTCAGGCTGTGAGTAGGTGTGAAGTGGTGATTGGGGAGGAGTGAGGGGGGGAGGAGGTTCCAGGGTTATGTGTCTGTCTATCGAACCAGCAGTAGAACTCGTTCAGGTCGTTGGTCAGCTGACGAGTTTCCAAGGAGCGGGGGGTTTTCCTCTTGTAGCTGATGATTTCTTGCCAGCCCTTCCACACTGAAGATGAGTCATTAGCTGAGAATTTGATCCTCAACTTCTCAGAGGACCTTTCCTTGGCAGCTCTGATTCATCTCCTAGCTTGTACCTGGCCTGCCTGTAGAAGTCTGCATCCCCATTCCTGTAGGCCTCATCTATAGACTGGCAGAGCTGTCTAAGTTCTGCTGTAAACCAAGGCTTGTCATTGTTGCACCTGATCTGGGTCCTAGTGAGAATGCAACTGTCCTACTCAAAATATTTTGAGTAGGAAGGAACTGCAGATGTTTAAGAAGGAACTGCAGATGTTTAAGAAGGAACTGCAGATGCTGGAAAATCGAAGGTAGACAAAAATGCTGGAGAAACTCAGCGGGTGAGGCAGCATCTATGGAGCGAAGGAAATAGGGAGCGAAGGAACTGAAGATGCTGGTTTAAACCGAAAATAGACAAGAAATGCTGGAGTAACCTAATGGGACAGGCAGCATCTCTGGGGAGAAGGAATGGGTGATGTTTCGCGTCAAGACCCTTCTTCAGACTGGAGATCCGAAATGTCACCCATTGTTTCTCTCTTTATATCCTGCTATAAACAATTTTGGATTGGATTCAGGGAAACAATGGTTTCTTTCTGAGCGGGGAAACAGTTACCTGGAGACGTTTAGAAGGCTTGTCAGTGTAGTTGTACCTGACTAAGCTTTACCCTGCAGAATGGTGATTCCTAACAATGCAATGCTCCAGCAACAAATTACACACGGCTCGTTAGCTGGCTATGTAGCATGGTCTTGAATTTGCAACTACCTTTTACTTTGCAAATTACCTTACTCCAGAAGTCAGTGCAATTGTATAGCAGAACTACAACTTAATTTAATAAAAAGATTCAGGAATCTGTGAGTCACAATTTTGTGTTATTTTCACCTGCCGGAGAACAATAGATTGTTTAGGTATTGAAGGAACCATAAGGTTCAAGCAGCAAGTTGTGCCAAGGTAAGTCATTATCCATGATATTATTGAACAGCAGAGCAAGCATGAAGGGTTGTTTGGTCTACTCGAGCTTCTATTTCTTATCTTTTCTCAATGCAATCGCAATGGTAAATTCACACTATTACAGTAATCTCTCTGCAGGGTCTGCCTCTGAAGATTGTAACAGTCCAATCTGAGGAAAAGGAAAATATCAATGATACCAACTTCATCTACAAATGCAGGAATCACTATCAATTTTAATAATGGATAATGCTGACTTGACTGGTATCATGAAATCTGAGTTAATAAATAATCACATTTTCTTGTGATTTTGTTGTTGTCATTTGCAGAATATCAAAATCAAGATGGCTGTACTTTACAATCTTATACACCTACGCAGAAACAGCTCCATAAATCAGCTCTCCAAGATGCTGATGGGTTAAATAGGGTCATTAGAATTTCCAGCAAAACAATTCATGTAACTTATTCATTGAACTGAAATCATTTATTCATTGTATCAATTGCTAAATTGTTCATAATTTAATAAAATACAAACAATACAAAAATATTGTGCTCTTGTTTCAACTTTTTGAAGCATGATCTCGATAAATATTTTGTGCAATTCCAGCAAGATTACTTATTTAAGCATTTCACTGAGCACAGGCAAACAACTTGATTATAATAAATTGAAAGTACCAGTGGTAGCTGTTCAAATGTTCAGTATTATTCTAATATAGAAAAGAAAATGGAACCTGAAATATATGAGGAAGGCTAATATGATACACAGCGCTTAATGGATATGTAGTTACTAACATTCATTCTCTCTTCATTCTAATGGGAATCCTTCACATTTATAGAAGTAATTTACATATGGTTCTTAACTGGAATTGAAATTGATCCAATATTTGATTAAAAGACATAGAAACAATAAGGAAAAGCAATAGATGGATTATAATTTGTGCATAGTTAAATGACTGAACAGATTTTAAATAAACTCCTCCAGCAGGCATACAATCACCATAGTCATGCTGGCATCCAGGGGATTTCAGTGTGCCAATTTATTACTGACATAGAGTGTCTCATGGAGTTTATGGGAAAGTGTACTTCTATCCTGCAATGCATCGTATGATACCTCTTTCACATGAAATACATTTTGTTACAGAGGACAATTCAATAATATAAAGGCAATATGCAGCAAGAGACCGTGGTGCTGCAGCTATTCCCCGGAGCATCCGCCGCGGTGCCGGGAATCCCACCCTGAAGAGGGAAGCTGCCAAGCCTGGCCCTTGCTCATCGCCGAGGACTGGATGTGAGGGTGGAGAGAGTCAAGATGGCGGCGGACACGAGAACAAAGGGCCAGTAAGAGGAGCCAGGGTCTAACCTTCCGCACCCTCAAGGTTGGCTGCGGGAAGTACCTCCGGAGCACAGGGGCTGAATGGTGGCCGGGAGAGGAGAGGGACAATGGTTCGCTGGCAGATCCGGATCGAGGCAACGGCTGGAGGTTCTGCAGAGACCTGCGGCTCAACTGGATCCGGTGCCGCTCCAAGAGAATGAGCTTGTGGACCATACGCAAACTGCAGCGGCACGGAGCGGTAGAAAAGTGGTGGAGGATGCCTATAACTGCACTTGGCCAGGCTGACCCTGCAACGCCACAAGGCCATGGGCCTTTATGTCCAGCTGCACTCAAAGCAACTTGGACTTTAAAAATAGCTCCAAAACCTGGCGCCTCTTGTATATGGTCTCAGTGGGCTACACACTTTGTACTTAAACTAGGATTGTGTTTATGTTGAGTAATAATTTACTGAACTGTATGCACAAAAAGTAATTCACTGTACCTCGGTACATGTGATAATAAAGAACCATTGAACCATTTGCAGAAAACAGAATTAACCATTAACAGCCACACTGCAGAGCATTAAGTAACTTTGCTGGGAGATTTAGCACAGTTATGCAACAAAGAGGAGCTCAGAATTTAATACTAGTTTGAACTGGAAGAAAAATAAGTTCAGTGGAACAGTTTAGCAAAATGATAGAATTTACAGCAAAACACAAACTGCTGTAGGAAATCAGCGGGTCAGGAAGCATCTGTGGAGGGAATGGGCAAACAATGTTTCGGGCCAGGACCATTCTTCATACCCGGAATGTATAGCAAGTAGTTTAGTGGGGCTATGATACTTACTCATATAATAAGTTATATATTAAGAAAATTGGGATCTTAAATTCACTTAGATCTCAAACTTGATGTGATGCTGCAGGTGCACCAGAAAAAGAAACCCAACAATCCAAAGTAATATCATCTTTAACCCCCTTTATGGCTATATTACATGTTATGAACAGGAATTACTGAATACTAGACCAACTGCCCCCACTACTAGACCTGGACAGGTTGAGTGTGTGGGCAGATGCGTGGCAGATGCAGTGTAATATAGATAAATGTGAGGTTATCCACTTTGGCAGCAAAAACAAGGGGGCTGATTATTATCTCAATGGGGTTAGCTTAGGTAAGGGGGAGGTACAGCGAGACCTGGGTGTCCTTGTACACCGGTCACTGAAAGTTGCCGTGCAGATACAGCAGGCAGTGAAGAAAGCTAATGGAATGTTGGCCTTCA
Organism: Amblyraja radiata; assembly: GCF_010909765.2. NCBI lineage: Eukaryota > Metazoa > Chordata > Chondrichthyes > Rajiformes > Rajidae > Amblyraja > Amblyraja radiata. The sequence continues at coordinate 35,759,385 of NC_045964.1, read as the reverse complement.
TAACAAGAGGATTTCAGTATAGAAGTAAAGTGGTTCTACTGCAGTTGTATAGGGCTCTGGTGAGACCACATCTGGAGTATTGTGTACAGTTTTGGTCTCCTAATTTGAGGAAGGACATCCTTGTGATTGAAGCAGTGCAGCGTAGGTTCATGAGATTGATCCCTGGGATGGCGGGATTGTCATATGAGGAAAGATTGAAAAGACTCGGCTTGTATTCACTGGAGTTTAGAAGGATGAGGGGTTATCTTATAGAAACATATAAAATTATAAAAGGACTGGACAAGCTAGATGCAGGAAAAATGTTCCCAATGTTGGGCGAGTCCAGAACCAGGGGCCACAGTCTTAGAATAAAGAGGAGGTCATTTAAGACTGAGGTGAGAAAAAACTTTTTCACCCAGAGAGTTGTGAATTTATGGAATTCCCTGCCACAGAGGGCAGTGGAGGCCAAGTCGCTGGATGGATTTAAGAGAGAGTTAGATAGAGCTCTAGGGGCTAGTGGAGTCAAGGGATATGGGGAGAAGGCAGGCACGGGTTATTGATAGGGGATGATCAGCCATGATCACAATGAATGGCGTTGCTGGCTCGAAGGTCCGAATGGCCTCCTCCTGCACCTATTTTCTATGTTTCTAACTATGGCGTCTGCGCTTACCCCGGAGTCAATCACCCCCATCACCCCCCACAAGGAAAATTATGGAATTTATGGAGGCAATCAATCATCCCCACATTGGAGGGGCGGGGGCGGGGGAGGGTCGAGGGGGGGAGGGAGGGGTGGGGGGGTGTGGAAGTGGGGAAGGGCGGTGATCGAGAGTCAAGAGTGTTTTATTGTCATATGTCCCAGATAGGACAATGAAATTCTTGCTTGCTAGGCTGTAGGAAAGAAGCTGTTCCTGAGCCTAGAAGTTACAGTTTTCAGGCTTCTGTACCTTCTTCCCGATGGCAATGGTGAAATGAGTGTGTGGCCTGGATGGTGTGGGTCTTTGATGGTTGGCTGCCTTTTTGAGGCAGCGGGGGGGGGGAGGGGGCAGAGTGTGTGAACAACCCAGAGGGGTGGGGGCAGGTGAATAACCCGGGGGGGGGGAGGGGTTTGGCTGCCCTTTTGAGGTAGGAAGGGCGGGGGGTGTGAATAAACCGGGGGGGGGGGGGGGGGGGGGGGGAAGGGAGTGTGAATAACCGGGGGGGAGGGGCGGGGGATGTGAATAACTCGGGGGGGGGGGGGGGGGTTGGCTGCCTTTTGAGGCGGGGGGGTGGGGGGTGTGAATAAGCCGGAGGGGTGTTGGCCTGCCTTTTTGAGCTGTGGTTGCCACAGCCAGTGCGGAGAAGAGGCGGCAACCCCAGCTCAACTCCCACCGGGCCAACCGACAGGCCCGGACCCACCGTCGCGATGCCTCGCTACCGCCGCGATGCCTCGCCACCGCCGCGGCCCCATCGTCGTGAGGCCTCACCGCTGCGGTCTCGATGCATCCTTGATGGCCGTGTAAAAACCCCAGCTGGACCGGAAAAAAGCGGTACGTTAATTTAAATGCGGCTCTCCCCCTGACGTCACTCGAAGCTCGTGGAAGATTCTGTGTGTGAAACGGGCGCCGACCCGAGCCATCGTGCCCGCCCACCTCATTGTGACGTCATCAGTAGAAGCTTAAAAGGCAGTTTTGTCTTTTTTTAAAAAACTTTAATCACCAATAGGTCATGAAATATAGCATCAAATCCTGTGAAGCTGATCACTGCTTAGAGGAGAAAATAGTGAGTCAGAATATGTGAAACATTTTATCGTTACCGCGTAGCGTTTTGGCAAAAATATAAAGAAGCACACATGTACATGTACACACACACATACACACACACATACAAGATGAGTATTTTAAAGTTATAGAGATTAGAAGCGGCCCCTCATTCCATTGCTAATTTTACAAGAAGTCAGGGCTTTGGTCTGACAGAAAGTAGTGTGGGGGAATATTCTGGTTGAATTGAATTGAATTGAATTGATTTTATTAGGGACAGTGCATATTAATAAACATTTGCATGTAATATGCAAGATTGTAGCCAGTAGCTAATTTCCATCTTTAGTCCCACACAAGGTAAACACATCCCAAACAAGGTAAAAACAAAAGACAAAAACAAAAACAAAACAAACAATATGGTTTAGCCTGCAGTCATAACATAGAATAAATAACAAACACTCAACACAGTTTAAAGTCCCAAAGTCATTGTCTCTTCCCTCCTTGCTTTCCCTCTGCGCTGAGGCAATCCAAGCCTCCGATGTTATGACCCCGCCAGGTGATGGTAGGTAAGTCCCGCAGGCTGAATCCGAGCTCCGCAAACGGGCCGGTTCAAACTCCGCGGCCCGGGGCGGTCGAAGCTACCGAAGCTGCCGTCCTCCAGTCCAGCGGACGCAGCTGTAGTTGCGGGAGCTCCGGAAAACAGAACTCGAGCTCCCGATGATGTCGTCCACTGGCCCACTGGCCCGCGGCCGAGCCTCCGAGGCTCCAAAGTCGGGTCGGAAGTTGTGCCGCACCGCAACCACAGCCCCGAAGTCGGCCAGGCTCGCGTTGGTAAGTCCTGGCTCTGCTCCACAGCCTCCACAGCCTCGAGGTCGGTCGCAGTTGGAGGCCTCAGCGCAGACGGACACGGAGACGGGGATACGGCAGGAAAAGTCGCATCCCCCCTGAAGGAAGAGCCAAAAAAACACACCACACCCATCCCCCCACACACACACAGCCAAACAAACCGAAACAAACCGCGAAAACAGGACAAAAGAAAACAAAAAACAGAAAAGACAAACGGACTGCAGGCAAGCCGCAGCTGCAAGTTGTACTGTTGTGAAGAACATGGAGGAGCATATATGTTTGGTTTTATTCTATTCTATAGAACTAGAACTTCCCTTGAATGTTTTAAAGGTCCAGGCTTTGAGCTGTGAGGCACGTAGAGGCATCAATTGTGAAGCCAGAGGAAGGGAGATAAGTGTACATCTATGTAGGGCACAGGGGTGGGGTGGGGGGACAAAAAAAGAGGGGTTTTGTTCATTAGTTACCTAAAATTGGATCATTCAATCTTCATACTGGTCTGCTGTAAACTATCCAAGCGGAATATGAGGTGATGTTCCTCCAGTTTGCAAGTGCCCTTAATCTCGCAATGGAGGTGGCCCAGGTCAGAAAGGTTGGTAAGGGAATGGGAAGGGGTGAAAGGGTTAGTAACATGGAGATCCAGCAGGCGCCGGACAGAGCTCATGTTCAGCAAAACTGTTGCCTAATCTGGGATTTGAGCACAAAATAAGGCTGATGTTCCAGTCAGGTGGATGCAGAAGGTCTTGTGGACAACTCAAAAATGTTGTTTCGTTTAATATCGTGGCCAAGGATCCTCTCAAGCACATTATATGATTGTCCGTTCTAATGCAATTTGATGGATCTTCTATTCATTGTCACATTTCTTGCAAGTAACAATGACTACATTTCAAAATGGTTGGCTGTAAAGCACTTTGACTATTAAAACCAATAACATAAATCCAAAATTATTTTTCTTTAGAACAGAAAATAGAGATTATTGTGGGTTTAGTGGGCATACTTTATGTAGATACACTATACAATCCATAGTAAGCATCTAATCAGGGCAGTTTACTATATCTGCATAGATATAGTTTAGTTCAGAGATGCAGAATGGAAACCGGCCCTTTGGCCCACCGAGTCTATGCTGACCATCGATCACTCATTTGGATTAATGGGCCCAATAGTGCAGATAATACAGCCACATACAATAATTTGTTGTACAAACTGGTTGCAATAATGCGATAGAATAAGGAAGCCAGTGGTGTAGCATATAATTTCCATACAGTAATACTCATTGCAGGAGTTCAGTGATTTCAGATGAAGCCCAAGATTATTTCTGGATTCTCATTCTCATACCACCTAAAGATAACTATTTTCAGTTCACTTTTAGGACATGTTATTGAATAAATAAAAGTATTTTAAATTAAATTTTCTCTAAAACTGGGATTACAGAGGGTTTCATTTTCCATTTCTTACTGCTACTTCCATTAATAAGCTTCTATCATGCATAGTGTGAAATGTCACTGTGCTGTACTCCACCAACAGAGCTCAGAGGCAGAATCAGAATCCTCTCCTTTTTCATCAACCAAACTTATTTAATTTACATTCAAAGAGCCTCTTTCACATGCAATAATATAACAAAATAATTGAAAAAAAAAAATCAATTTGGTGCTTCACCAAAGTAATACAATAATTTTTTTTCTATCTTGCAAATTTTCAGCAAATTAAAGGCTAGAATGCAAGATCTACAGTGTAGATTCTGCCAAGAACTAAGAGAAACAGCTGCAATTTATTTTATATCCTGTTCACTGAAGCACTAATCTAATGTGAATACATCATGTAGAAATGGATGATCTCCTGACCTGCACTACAATCAAACAACTGCTGTAGCATATTCTGTCTTTTCAACTCCAACCATTACCTTAATTACATGTTACTATGTAACAAACCATTTGTAATAAGCAACACTTCGGTCAAATATGTGGCAATCTGACCTTTAATGTCCTTGAAGTAAACTATGAGGTAATTTTAATCACAATTCTATTTTACTTAATACACACAGTGCTCCTTATATATGGGCATGTATTGTGATTGTTATAAATTATGCAATACCATGGCAAGAGTTTGAAAACAAAATAGTTTCACATATTGCACTAAAATTACCCAGCAATAATTTTCCATGAAAATTAATTATTAAAACCATTTTCCTATCTATAAATAGAGGTTTCTTGCCTTGAAGCAAATGCAAAATGTCCTTTGAGATATTTTAATCATGTCTATGAGAGAGTAATGCCAAGTAATCCACAATGGAGCATAAATTATGCGATAACTCTGACTGAGCAACAAAGCGCAAGATTGGAAATGGTGTTAGTGCGCTCCACTGACAAGATTTGAGGAACAGTAACCCAATAGGGATTCGTTTCATGAAAGTGATGACATAAATAAGATTTAAGAGGGAAAATAACCCATTTTTCATGTAGTAAGTACAAACTCTTAGAAACCTGATCAGCACTGTTTTTTCTTTAACTTTCATTCATGAGCCAGTATTTTCTGTGTTGAGCGTTGAGATATTTTTCTATAATATGATGAGCGTTGAGATATTTTTCTATAATAAAGGTGGTAAATAAATTGAACGTTTCAGTTGCTGAACTACAATTCATTACTGAGTTTTTGTGTAAAAATGGGAAGCAGAAGCCATTGGGAGAAACGGTGCTCATATTTGTTTCCTGTTGTCATCTGGGAAATCATCCTTCTTCATTCTTTTTTTTAAGATTGGCAAGAGGGCCCTTGTCCAGTGCTGGGATATGGATAGTAGGGCCCTTATCAAGTGCCACTGAATCAATTATTTATCAATACATTGATGGATTTGACCAATTTTATGGTGCAATGTTGAAGAGTAGAAAACACTACATATTCTGGTCAGTTTCATCCTCCTGTTCTGCTTATGTGACTTTGTGCTGATTATTGCTCTTACAGTAATTAAATAAAAACAGCTTTTGGAATGCTTGACTTTTTCACTTACCATATCAAAAAAGCTAGCAGGTCTTTTCCAGAGCTCAGTGTCATTGCTGGAGTCATTATGCATGATTGACTAAGAGCAAAGGAAATAGTGGCTAATGCTAAGTAATGGATCAGTTTTAACTGTCGCCCTTTTTATAAGAACACCTGCTGCCATACTTGTGCTGTTGTGTGGGCAAGTTGGGCCGAAAAGCCTGTTTCCACACTGTATAACTCTATGACTCTATGCCTCTATCTCTCAATTTTTACTCTAATCTTCTGGTCTTCTGGACTTCATTTGCCAAGTCAGTCATACAAATAAAAAGCAACGGAACACAGAAAATACATTTTAACATAAACATCCAGCACAGTGACTCCTCCACATTCCTCACTGTGATGGAAGGCGAAAATAAAGTTCAGATCTCTTCCCTTCTTTACTCTCCCGCGGTCGGGGGCCTCTAGCACTCCGTTGACGGGGCAATCTTGACTCCCGTAGCCAGTGACGTTTGGACCCTCTGCATCAGGGCGATCAGCTCCTGCATCGGGGGGATGTCAGCTCCCCCCGCGCCAGCGATCGGACCCCACGTCGGGACTGGTCGAGCCTCTGCGTCTCCCGAGACTGCGAGCTCTCGATGTAAAGTCTGCAGGGATCAGCTCCGATGTTAAGTCCACGACCCGCGGTGGGGCTCAAAGTCAGTCGGAGGAGGCCTCCAGCTCCATCGATGATAGGCCGCAGAGTGACCGGAGATGCAACCCGGATCTCCTGCCTTACTTATTAGTACGTAAACAGCAGGAGTAATGGTTGGCAGTTCAACAATTATTATCAATTAAGGCATGGGTCCAGTGTCTCTCACTCATGTCACAGAGCATGCATAATAATGAGCATGCCCAATGGCAATCATTTCATCAATACTTCAATGAGTTTTCAATTGTTATTAAAGTATTTCCAAATTGGATTCCGATTTATTTCCATTTGCTCCTCTGTCTTACACGTACTAATCAAAACATTTTCTAGTCCTTTCATATCTTTCTGCTGGTGTTGTGAAATTCAACCAGTCTCTAAAATACTTGTAATGAGTAAGTACCACACAAAGCAACATTCCCCTTGTGAAAACGTGTACATTTACCATGAAGTCCTAAACGTATGGCAAATAAATCTCAAAGACTGCTGCAGCACTTGTACAAACATCAGTTATTAAAATTCATCTTGGTCCAATATCCCATTTTGCACCTTCCAGAAACTAGATCTCATCCAACTGCCCATGCTGCCCATGCCCTTTCAGGGGCAGAATCAATTCAACCATCACCACTGTGTCCAGTGAGTTATACTGGTTCCAATTTTCTCAGCTATATATTAAATGACCTCTCAGCTTTATATTAAATTCCATTATAATCTCACCCCACCTGTCTCCATGACTGTTTTAACATCATATCTTGTTTTGCTATCTAGGTATTCCATGTGTTCTGGCGTTTTACACATCCGCAGTCTTCTTTGTTCCATCACTGGCACCTTGCCATTAGCTGAACAGGCTCTAAATCTCCTCTCCATAAATACTTTTCTTCATGTCTCTCTTTGACCATGATTTCAAATCACTTGTCCTAATACTTTCTTATGTGGCTCAGTGCCACCTTCAGTATACTATCTCTCCTGAAAGTGCTCGGGATGTTTTACTGTGTTAATGGTCCTTTTATAAATGCAGGTAAATATAATTAAATCAGATTGGGTTTGAATCAGATCATAATTCAATTAAATATTCACCAAGTGCCCAGGGCTATACAGTAACTGAGCTGTGATTTAAAGCACTGGAAGGCATTATGTCTTGTTGCTGAAGCCAACAGCTTGGAAGTTTAAAATGCTTTCACATCACAAAAGGAAACCATACCATTTTTTTCTGTTTTACATTTGCTTTGACTTTCTTTGTAGCATTTTCCCCACCCCACCGTAAAACTCTCCACTTGAAGTGGCAGGAAACGTCCACGTGGACTTCGGCCTCTGGACACTAACGCAAGTCCAATATTCGTCCTGTCATTACTGGCCTGCCCTCTGGCAGTGCCAAACACCTTGAAGTGAGGAAGTAGTCATTTGAAGCTGCAAGCCTGCAAAACCCAGACCCAGCAGCCGGATTTTAAATGCTGATACACTTTGAGACGGATGTTCCAATCGCATGTGGGAAACCTGGAAGAGAAGCCCATCTGTCAGCAACTTTTTAAATCCAGTCACTGGATTACCATATAAATTCCAGTAATCCCAACCAATTAGTCTGAATGGCCAAGATATTTATACTTGACCTAATTTCAACTCTACTATTTAAAGATGCACTTAAAAAGTTGAAGTTACAGACCTGCGATGGGGAACCAAATCAAAACTGCAATAGTTGAGAGAGACAAAGTTGAGAGACATGATTGAGAGATGCCTTTTTGGATCTGATGATTCATGGATCAGATTATAAAGGTCCACAGAGAGACTCCTGGCTACACAGATGCGAGGAAGCCTTCCAATGAAACAAAGGAGCTATGGCTAGAGATTGCCATTGAGTTCTACACTGGGCTTGTTGAACCATGCTTGTGTATTCAGTTCTAAAAACAGGCCGATGACCTAACCAGAGTACCAAAGGTAAACACAGTGTCATATCACCTAATTTGTTGTAACTCAACCCTTCCACTCTCTCTTCCCATTTCTACTTCAGCATATCACCAATTTATCTTGAACATATACTAACTCCTTTCTGTCAGAGCATTCCTCACATCCTACCTATCAATGTACCATCACCCTGAACTTTATCAATGTCACAATTCTTTCATGGCCACCCCCAAGAAATGTTCTTCCATTCATCTCTTCAATGTTTTTTATTCACTGTCACTCCTTGGTCCCTTTTTCTCCATCCTTACAAGAAAAGAGGACAGAGGCAGAGATTGTTAGCAGCCATTTCCTGCAGTGAAGGTGCTGATGCATATCAAGAGGAAACCATTGGACCTAGGGGCCACTCAGGAACATGGTGACAGAATTAAACATCAGACATCAACACCTTGTCTTCAGTTGAGTGAATAAAGATTTATGTTCAACCATTCATGGGTTGTAGTTGTTGTTGCTGGCAGGCCAGTATTTATTGGTCATCTCTAAATACAATTTATAAAGGCAATTAGTGAGGCACCTTCACAACTGCTGCTATTCACTTGATCAAGTGATTAATGATCACTTGAAACATTTTGCTTTGAAATCCTCATGTATGCCTTTAATGTCCCACAAGGACTTGAAACACCCTACAGGAGGTAATCCAGGGGGACGATGACAGCTCCTCAGAGATGGTCACTCATTCCCAGGCTGTATTCTGCATGTGGGTAATGCACCACATAGGATACATGCCAGTGGTTCTGATAATATTAAGCTACTGTTTAAGAAGGGAGGAATGGACGAGGAAAGCAATTACAGGACAGTGCCAGTGTGTTTGACTATGATGGGCAAATTATTGCAATCAATTTAAAGGGGCAGTTAGAAAAGCACAGATTAATCAAGGACTGTCAGCATGAATTTATAAACTAAACTTGTGCTTGACTAGTTTAGCAGAGTTTTTTGAGGAGGTAACCAAGAGGGTCGATTCCTTTCATGCTCTCAATGGATTCTAGCAAGACCTTTGACGAGATTCCGTATGGTGGGTAGATCAAAGAGGTAAAAACCCATGGGATCCAAGTAGAGTGGCAAATTAGATCTAGAATTGCCTCAATGAAAGGAAGCAATGTGTATAGGTTGATGGATTTTGACCATTTCCAGGACAACTCCACAGGGCTTTGGTGCTCCGACCCTTGCTGTTTATTGTATATGTTGATGAATTAGACTTAGATAGAAGAGGCATTGTAAAGGAGTCTGCAGGCGATTGTAGTGAATGTAAATACACAATATTTATGCATGGTGCAGGCACAATAGTTAAAGAGTAAACAACTTACACATATTCTTGCACCCCCCAGTCTCTTTCTGACCATCTATATTCCCTGCATTATCCACAATTTGAATAAAAACATGTGTATGAACACATTCATTCCAATGATATTAAACAAAATGTGTGGGTGTCAGTGTGGAAAGGGGCTTTGATATAGGTGGGCTGGTCAGTTATACAGAAAAGTGGCAAATAGAATTTGTCAGAGAAGTATTCAATGTTGCTTTGCAGAGTTGCAACAAGGCAAAGGTAAACACAGTAATGAGGAAGCATGAAGCAGGAGACCCTGTTGCTTATCAAATCTATCCAACCTGGCTTTAAACTATTCAAATATTATGCTTACATTCCCCTTTGAGGAAGAGAGTCCAAAGATTGATGATTCCAAGAGAGAAACATTTCCAGTTTTGGCACAAGAGGAAACATGTTCTCCACATCCACCTTCAAATCTCCTCAGGATCTTCACTCGTCCCCTCTCACTTTTTTAATTTTAGTTTAGTTTAGAGATACAGCATGGAAACAGGCCCTTTGGCCCACTGAGGTCATGTTGATCACCCATTCACACTAATTCTTTCTTATCCCACTTTCTTGTCTCCTTCCTAGAATTTACAAGGGCCAATTACCCTACAATCCACATGTTTTTGGGATGTGGGAGGAAACCGGAGCAGCTGTAGGTAGCTCATACGGTCACAGGAAGAACATGCAAGTTCCACGCAGCCAGCAGCCGAGGTCAGGATCAAATCTGGGTCTCTGGCACTGCGAGGCAGCAGCTTTACCAGCTGTGCCATTGTGCTGCCCTTCTGCATTCCAGATGTTACAGGATCTAGGACAGCAAATTGGCACAGCTGGTAGAGCTGCTGCCTCACCGTTCCAGAGAGCCAGGTTAATTGGCATCTCTGTAAATTGCCCTGTGTGTGTAGGGAGTGGATGCGAAAGTGGAATAACATAGAACTAGTGTGAACAGGTGATCGATGTTCAGTCTCGGTGGGCCAAAGAGCCTATTTTCATGCTGCACCTCTAAACCTAAAAACTAAACTAGCCTGTCCAACCTTTTTTCAGAAGGCCACTTGCTCATTTCAGGCATTAGCCCAGTAAACCTTCATAGAGTAGCTCCCAATGTTATGTTTCTTTGATTGTCACCCTTAATACGTGATCTTCCATTCATCTCTTCAATTATCAACAAAACTGCCCATTGTAATCAGATGTCATCTCCCTAAAGTCCTACTTAACTGAAGCACCTTCTCTTCTTACTGTCTAAATAAATGATAACATTCTGTTTACTTTTCTCATTATTTGCAGTTCCTGCAAATTTGCAATCATATAACTGGACATGCAAATCCCTCTGCACCACAGGGTTTTGCATTTAAATAATGCTTTTCTTATTTTTCCAGCTAAAATGGACAATTCCACATTTTCTTCACCAGCTGTGACCTATCTATATCACTTTGTAGCTTCCTTATGTCTTCTTCATAACTTACATCCCCATCTATGTTTGTGCCATCAGCAAATGTAGCAAATATACTTCAGTATCTTCATCCAAATTATTTATAGAAAATGTAAGAAATTGAGAAGACACAAGGAATTGCACTGCTGGAACCTTGTATTGAACACAAAGTGCTGCAGTAACTCAACGGCTCAGGCAGCATCTCTGAAGGACATGGAAAGGTGACGTTTTGGGTCAGGGCCCTTCTTCAGACTCTGTATGGATAGGGTCAGAAACCTTCTTTGGATTTACATGGTGATGTTTTGTATTGAGATGTTTCAATCTGAAGAAGTGTCCCAACACAAAACGTTGCCTATTTAAAGAATTAGAAGAAGGGTTCAACCCAAAACGTCACCTATCCATGTCCTCCAGAGATGCCGCCTGAACCACTGAGTTATTCCAGCACTTTGTGTAAAAAGATGAGGCCTTGACACTAATCCCTTTAGCACATTACTCATTACATATTGTCAACCAGAAGAAGCCCACACTGCTTATTTTTTGGCAAGCCAATCTTCTATATACTGTTGTTACCTCTTACTGCATGAACTATTAGTTTATGTGCTGACCTGTTGTGTGGCATCTTATCAACTGCCTTCTGAAGTCATGGTACCTCCTCCTATAGAAACAGATCCTTGTTTACAAAAAAAGACATAATGTTCTGGAGTAACTCAGCTGGTCAGGCACCATCTCTTATGTTTCAGATCGGGACCCTTCTTCAGGTTTAAAAATGGTCAAGACCTGAAAGGTCACCTACCCATGTTTTCCAGAGATGCTGTCTGACCCAATGAGCTACTTTGTGTTTTTTTGTACCTCCTCCTGTTTCTCTTTATCCACAAGACTTATTACATCTTCAAAGAACTCCAATAAATATGTCAAACCTGATTCTCCTTTTACAAAACTATGTTAACTTTGCCTAATGACCTTGACCGCCCCCCCCCCCACCCACCCCCAAGTGTCCTGCTGATAAAATCTTTAGTAATAGTTTTCAACAGTCTCCCTGTGACAGCTGTTAAGCTAATTGGCATGCAGATTCCTGCTTTCTGTCTCCTTTCTTTTTGAATAAAGAAATTATGTTTCCAGTTTTCCAATCTAATGGAACTATTCCCAACTCCTGGGGAATTTTGAGAAGCCACCTTAATTAGGTTCATTATGCCTTAACCATGGCCATTCATCGTCCTAACCCTATTGCAGGAAATTGATTTCAAGCTCATCCCAGTCAGGAAGAAGCAGAGGAAGAAAATATTTAGTCTAATATTCGATAGCTGCAGGCAGAGCAATATTTGGCAAGGCCTCAACAGATTCCATAACCCAGTAAAAACCACCTCAGCAGTCATATTGGACATTTATGCAACCTGCCTATGTTTGCTGAAGTCAACTAGATTGAACCATCTACACATGTTAGGAAGCGGATGAGTAAAGATATGCAATAAAATCAGAAGTCACTGTAGATAATCAGCACACCATGCAAAAACCATGGTGAAAGAAACAGAACTAATATTTCAGATGGCGTACAGGGTGGTTGAAGCAATAGGATATGTGTATTGATGACCAGATAGGCAATTCAAATCGAAGTGAACTCTTCAACTACCTCTAACATTGAACACAGCCAGGTCTCTCCAGCACCTGAAGTACATTTTCAACTTTTTGCTAGTTTGTTCAATGTCTCATATGGTTGCCATGTGATTTTCAATGAATCATTCTTGGGGCTTACAACCTGGGATCTTTGGATTCATTTTTAGCCGGGGTTTAAGTATATTTTATCCTTGACTCTTATCTTTTATTTCAGAGCTGCCAGCAGGGAGGTCTACTACGAGGTATGGAGAGAACAGAGGATAGGTTGGCACAGAACAAAAGCATTATGGCAGCTGTCCAAGAAGCTTAAGCTTGGCTACACAAAGATCTTTTTGTGGTTGCATTTTATGCACATGGTGTGCAGGCTCTCACAGTTGACAAATGTACCAGCACATTAATCACCATATGTGCAATCAATGACCCTACTGCACATTTGAAGCCAAGCAGAGCACAAAACACAAGCTGGTCATTCTGACTGGTATCACGGCAGGAAAATTATACATGATTGTCTGGCCTGGAAAACTGACCATCTGAGGGGGCAGATCCCATAATTGTGTGGAACAGTGAAGAATCCTGTGGTAGTCAGCACGGTGATTTTTGAGAACAATAGTAAAGCATGGCAAACAGGTCAACTTATTCCAGTGGGATACGGAGATCTACCATCACCTGGCATAAGGAACTGAGACACTTGCACAGCAACATGTTAAGCAAACATATCTGTGAGCTTCTGCTATTCCTCAGTCACCTGGTGCTTGTTGCTACAATTGCAGATGGTGTCACTGGTCAGTGTGCACATTTCTGAGTTTCAGATTCACTCAATGTAATTAGCAGCGTTGCCGAACTGACAGATCTCTAAACCTCTCAGAGCCAGCATCGTGAACAAGCCTTTCAAATAAATGAAATAACCCTCAGCTGCATCCATACTTATTGCCATATTTCTCTATTAGGTCGCCAACCTTCTCAATTGCCATCCTATCTTCTCACCTTGCTTTTACTGGTGAGTTTCAAAAAGCCCGGGAAACCCATAGACTCACAGATAAATTGCAGAAGCAATGTTAATATCACTATAATTGAGCGATTAACATATTGAAATTGACAACCAGCCTCTCCTGAGGGGATTATTCATATGCAGTTTAATGAGCTGCAGTTAAATGTAGAAGCTGGTAGGTTAGGGCTAGCTTCTGGATTCACTGTCATTTTATTTGGTTTTAACCCCCAGCCGCTCCTGCACATTAAAATTCAACTCCATATCTGTGATCCTATTCTTTGTGTACCTGCAGGAAAAAGTAGCTTTCATCTGTGCCGTTACTACAAGCAGCCCACAGGCCTTGTTCAGAATATTCAATCTGAGCAGACAGAGCATAAATCCTAAATCCCAGTCTTTGGAGCACTCTTGAGAATTAACACCGACCTCAGGAAACAATCAAGGAGACATTAAAGCCTTTGTTGCAGGCGTATTTTCAGAGAATTAATAAAACTGACAAAATAATCTGGAATGTATATTGCTTTGTATGCAAATTTGCTTACGTTTAAGCATGCAATATTTTTGTTTTTCCGCATGCAAAAGGTCTGCATTTCATCAGGCTTCACAGGGTAAAAACCATGTGTTTTGGTGATGTGACAATTTAACGTTGGATAGCACTGATACCAATGGAGCATACTGTACATGTTTAAAGAATTTATAAAGAAAATGACCTTCATTTACATCAGAAAATGACCTTCTTTTAACACAGCTGGAATTTCAAAAATACTTCACAAGAAATAGAAATTGACAATAATAGCCGCAGAAGATGATATTAAGACAGAGTGACCAAAAGCTCCATCAAAGAAATATATTTCAAAACAGGGAAAGAGAAGTCACGGGATGTCAAAGAGAGAATTACAAAACCATTGTCAATTGTTAGGTCCATGATGCTGTAATAAAGCAAGAATAAATACAAATAGAACCTGACCAATTAAGCATTAAACCTGATAACAGGAAATGAATTATTTCGGAGGCAGGTTTAAATCTAATCATGATAGAGAAAAATAAATCCTTGCAGCTTTTTAATTCATTTTGAAAATGCACATTATTGAAACATGCATATTTATAACTGGAGGTTTTACATTTGTTTCTACAACTTCAATTTCAACTTTTGATGAAATATTAGATAAACATTTCAAAATCAAATTTGCTTTTGTTTCCTCGCTTGGGTAGGCAAATGTCATGGCCAAATAAAGATACAAAGTGCTGGAGTAACTCAACGGGTCAGGCAGCATCTCTGGAGAACATGGATCGTCGATGTTTTAAGAGATAGGTAGATATAGGTGAGGGGGGATTTTGACAGGCAGATGATTGAACAGAAGTGAAAAGACAAAAGGTGAGAGATAAAGATATGCCTTACCTCACACCTTTTGTCTTCATCTCTAGCCTTTGTCGAACCATCTCCCAATGTAAAACCCTACTCACCCGTATTCACCTTTCACTCACCTCCCCATTACAGTTTTCTCCCCCACAACCGCCCCCCCCCCCCCCACACAATCAGTCTGAAGAAGGGTCCCGACTCGAAACACCGCATATCCATGTTATCCAGAGATGTTGCCTGACCTGTTGAATTACTTTGGCAATTTGTGTCTTTTTTTGTAAACCAGTGTATGGAGTTCCTTGTCTAAATGTCATGGCCACCTGGGAGGACTAACAGGACCTAATGCAACACCTTTGTGGTCCGAAAAAGGGATCTGATGTGAAACTTCACCTATTCATACACTCCAGAGATGCTGCCTGACCTGCTGAGTTATGGCCCTGTCCCACGGTGACAGTTCATTCCAAGAGCTCTCCCGAGTTTGCCCTGATTCGAACTCGGAGATTTACGGTAATGGCCGCTCGTCGGTACTCGGGTCTCTCGTGGACATTTTTCAACATGTTGAAAATCTTCACGAGTCTTCCTGAGCTTACCTGCCGTTAGCGAGTCGCTAAGAGACATCCCCAAGCTCCGACGTACCCGCTACGTTCATTCTCTGTGCTTACCACGAGTTTGATTTTTTTTAAACTCGGGAGAGCTCTTGGAATGAACTCGTACCGTGGGACAGGGCCATTAGTCAAGCACTGTTTTTTTTTGTAAACCAGCATCTGCAGTTTGAGTATCTCCACCTCTGCATTAACTTGTGTGAACATCATGTTCAGCACAGACATTGGGGGCCAAAGGGCCTGCTCCTGCACCGTACTATGTTCCGTTATATATGATATATGATCAGGTAGACTTGTGAGAGGGAATGTCAGGCCAAGATTTTGCTTATCTATTCTAATGTGAAATTCATATTACCGGATGTCAAATGAATAGATCTTACTTGTTTGTGTTACATTTTTTCCTTCAATATTTACCAGTCCACCTATTTAAATACCCACACAAATGTGTACTTTAGACACCAAGGTTATAGACTTCCTTTGGTGTCATGCTAGATTACTACTTTCATCACAGTTTGAACATCAGGTTCATAAGCAGAGTATCAGATGGGATTTGTAACAATATTGTAACTTCAATTTTGAGCTATCAGCAACAAGCCTGGGGTATTTCTTTCCTCCAGTTCCTTCCCCTATACTTTCAGTCTGAAGAAGGACCCGAAACGTCACCCACCCTTTTTCTCCAGAGATGCTGCCTGACCTGCTGAGTTATTCCAGCACTTTGTGTCTATCTTCAGCAACAAGCATAAGTTTATTTATAGATATACAGCAAGGAAAAAGGGCTTTTGGCCCACACTGACCATCATTCGCACTAGTCCTGTTATCCCACTCTCCATGCACTCCCTATGCACTAGGGACAATTTATAGAGAGCTAATTAACCTACAAACCCACACATCTTTGGAATGTAGAAGGAAACCGGAGCACCTGGAGGAAACCCAAAAGGTCACAGTGAGACTGTGTAAACTACACACAGACAGCACCCGAGGTCAGGATCGAACCTGGGTTTCTGGCACTATGAGGCTGCAGCTCCAGCAGCTGTGTTGCACTGTGCCATTGCATAATATTTAAAATCAGAATAACTTAACGTGTTGGAGACATGACCAAATAACTTTGGTTATAAGATGCTGAACTTCTGAAGTTAGACATAAAATGCGGTACCCGGACGTGGTGTCGAAGGACGATAAGCCAAAGCAAAGAAGTCAAAGCAAAATAGCCGAATGGAAACTAAGCCAAAATGCCAACGAACCGAAAGCAAACAAAGCAACAACGCCAACGAACCGAAAGGGCGGGACGCCTAAAAGCCAACTAACCGAAAGGCTGCGTCGCCTAAAAGCAAACTCACCGAATGGCTGCTCTGCCGAAACGCCACCTAACCAAAAGGCTGCGTCGCCTACAAGCCAACTAACCGAATGCCGCTCTGCCGAAAAGTTAAATAACGGACATGATGTCGCCGGGGGGTGGGACTTGTCAGCGATTGTTCCAGACCCCCGCGTCCATCACATCACTGGCCGGTGGAGATGGGAGGGTAAGTGTCATTTTCCCACACAAGCCATTATTTGACTTTTCGTCAGAGCGGCATTCGGTTAGTTGGCTTGTTGTATCATCAATGACACACATGGTATGTGCCTAGTCAAAGTGGCACCTCTTCCGCCTGCAAGTGTAAGATCATCATAATAAATGCACTTCCTCTTGATGAGTGATTCTTTGCTCCACAATATTTTATGCATATTCCATCATCCACAAAAACATATATGGTACAGTAAAAATTGCCTTGATTCTGCCCGAGGATTGCATGGAGATCTTAGACTAAATATGTTAACTCCATTTCTTCTTCCACAGATGCGACCTGATCAGCCGAGTGCTGAGGCATTTTCTGTTTTATTTCTCATTCCTCTCACTTTCTTTTTGTAAATTAAAAAGATACAGAAATCGATTCTGATCATTCTCCCTCGTTTTTTCTTGTTAAACTTGCTTTTAGCCTCCTACTGAAGAACAAAATCAAATCACACTCTTGCTTATAATTGGGTTGTGATGAACTGTGATTTTGTTTAAACTGTAGAAGTTAATAAAAATAGATTGGCAGGGTTACAAATATTGATTTCTAGGAATGCTACTATTTTAGAAAATTACATTTTCAAGATTTAAACATTAGAATGATGTTACAATATACTTCAGTTTTTGGAATAACCTATATTTGATGTCCAACCTGAACTATTGCTGGTTTTCATATCTGAATTTGTTTAATCTTTAATAAAGGATATATCGCTAGCCTGCACTCGAAGACATTTCATTTCACGTTAAAGGTTTAGAAAATAGATACAATGTCACACATAATTTTAAAGATTTCTTTTTTCACTTATGCCCTTTCTTTTTCAAATCAAACTACATTAGTACAATCAAACCACACGAGGGGTTTGGGTTGCAGGTGGCTGCTTTACTCTAAAATGTTCATGCTTGACTGACCCATTTCATCAGCACTGTCAAAGACTTGCACTGATACATGTTGACAACATTTAATCTTAAAAATTGAAAGAAATGAATTAATATGCAAATTTCATCAGCCTTGTAATAAAAATGTCCTTGAAAAAAAACCAGAGAACATGACCCCTCTGGAATTCTATGAATTATCCCAGCCCAGCTCTCTTACTTAGTCTGAGACAAGATGGTCCACAAGGAAATCATTTTGGTTCATACTTAGAAATAATTATGTTGAAGAACAAAACAGAAGCGAGTTGAATACATTTACTGAGTAGGGAAAATAAATATCTAGATACTACTGATACTCAGTCTGACTAAATGGAATTAACTTTACTTCCAAAACTCCGAAATACTAATTTAATTTTCTCATCAACAAAAAAAGAGGTAAATCAGATCTTCAGTTCTGGAGGTACAGGACGGGAAGTCCACAAGGGTTAGGAACAATACATCACCCACAAGTCCAGTTGTAGGTATCTACCCAATTTGCAGGGTAAAGGGAAGGTTTCTTATTCTTGCGCGAGTAGCACAAGGTCACATTACCAAGGGTACATTAATTATGTAAGAAAGAACTGCAGATGCTGGTAAAATCGAAGGTAGCCCCAAATTCTGGAGTAACTCAGCGGGCGAGGCAGCATCTATGGAGAGAAGGAATAGGTAACGTTTCGGGTCGAGACCCTTCTTCAGACTGATTAATTATGTTTTTCATTATGTTTCAATCAGGTACATTAATTATGTTTGCCGTTGCCAGAAAATTCAGCTCAGTTTGATAATATGTAAGCAAATCAATTGAAATTATCTTTTAACATAACCACTTTTATTTCCTTCCCAAAATAGGCGAAGACCCTGAGATACACTTCCTGTATTGAATAAGTTTAACTGGTCTGGAAACTTAGTACATGCTCTTCTTCAAATCTTATACAAAGGTACCATATCCAACTCCAGTTTTATATCGAAGTCACGTGAGTGGATACGTGAAGAGCCCGTCAGCCCACATGCGCGGCAATACGTCGACGCATGGCGCTAGGTTTGGCTGGGGGGGAACGTCGTCTCCCCAGTGGTAAGTTTACAAACCATACAGGTGAGTACAAATGTTCACAGGAAATATTTGGAGTGAACTAATTCCGATGTTGACCTAGGTTTTTGTTATGGAGAAGCCTAGGGCGAAAGGAAAACGGGCTGCTGAGAAACCAGCTTGGCAGCCCCGAGCTAAGTCTGTGAGACAGGTTCTGTAGACGATTCAGGACAGGAGGATTCTGTCCCAACATCTATGGCAGATGTGATTGGCCGTTTATCTAAACTGGAGCAACTAATGGAACAAATGGGGGCACAAAATATGCTCCGTGCTACAGAGGCATTCACAGGCAGCTCGAGCCATATGACTGTGGCAACACCGGGTTCAGGGTTGCAATATTCCTCCCACTATGATGAGGGGAGTGTCGGCGATTTTTATAGAGCTGACTCCGATTATGGGGATGTGTCTGAATCCCATGATTTAATGCATGATATGCGGGAGACGCATAAGGAAGAGCTACCTGCTCTTGCCTCTAAATTTGCTGTTCCCTCGGGGACGGGCAAGCCACTACAGGAGGAATTGGCCAGCAGCATCAGCTATCTAACATTGCACCAGCTGAAGGAAGAAGTTATGCTGGAAACAGCTGGGAGATATCCCAGCCCAGAAAATTGCAAGACCTTGGACGTTCCCAAAGTCAATACTACCATTTGGGAAAACATCGGGAACAGAACAAGGTCCAGAGAGATGAAATTACAGAGAATCCTGAGATTATTGTCAGGAGGTATTACGGCCTTTGCTAGGTCAGTGGATGGGGCTCAGCTGTCGGAAACACAGCAGGATGCGATGGCACTGCTGCGCAATACTCATTTTGAGATAAACTGCTTCCGTAAAGATGGCATTAGGCCAGAATTAAACCCCAAATTTGCACATTTATGCAGGTCCAGCAATGTTCAGCCTGCTAAATACTTCTTCGGAGAAGATTTGTGTAAGCAAGTCAAGGACTTGCAGGAGGAATTAAAGGCTGCTGCTGGTATGGTCAAGACACCCTATATGGGTAAGACTCCTCTATTCCGACAATATCACCCCTATGTGACAACCAGCAGGAATCGGTTCTCTGAGGCTGGTCGGAATATCGGATCTGCTCAATTTAGACCCAGTCACAGATCTTTTTTAGGCAAGGCCCATCTCGTCCGTCTTGGAAGATGCGGCAGCCTCAGTTCTCAGCGGCTGAAGATTTCAGAGTGAAGAGAAGGAGACCGAACAGAACTTAGGGTCTGCTGGCCCTGGTGTTAAACTGCCTATGGCCTTTGAGGTAGGTGGATGTGCATCCATCAGTCACAGGGTGTGTGCGGAGGAATTGCAAGTCGGTGGCAGGTTAAGTCTATTTTTGCACGAATGGCAACAGATAACCTCTGACCCGTTTACACTGCATAGTATAATGGGTTACTAAATTGAGTTCTTGGCTAACACATTTCCACCTAGACAAGATATGCCGAGTCGGGCGTATATTTGTTCCAAAAAGGAAACTTTGGATATGCAAGCAGAGATAGAGGCATTGCATAAAAAGGTCAGTCCATGAGAAAGAGGAATATATCTCTAACATGTTCTCAAGGGAGAAGAAAAATGGTGGATGCGTATCATTCTTGATTTGGCAAGCTTCAACTCAAATGTGCAGTATAAACATTTTAAAATGGAAACTTTCCACACCACTAAACAGCTAATTACTGAGCGTTGTTTTATGGCATCCATCGAATCTTAAGGATGCATATTATTCGGTTCCTATTCATAGGAATCACAGGAAATATCTGAGGTTTAGCTGGCTGGGGCAGTTGTGGCAATTTAAGGTGTTACCTAATGGTTTAAGCTCAGCCCCTCAGCTATTTACCAAACTGCTTAAACCAGTGCTTGACCTACTTAGAGCTGAAGGGCATATTGTTGTGGGGTGTATAGATGACATTCTGATAATCGGGAGAACGATTATGTTATGGGCCTATGCATTATCGGAATCTGGAGCGTGAAAAGGATCAGGCACTAAGACTCCACAAGGGTCATTTTGACAGACCTATGCAGTTATTGTCAGAGTCTAAAGCTGAAGTACAATGGTGGATTGCGAATATTCATCATTGTTCAGGCGGCTTTCTACCTAGTGAACCCACAACAACACTGCAGAGTGATGCTAGTGAACTAGGATGGGGTACAACTAACACCGTCTCTAGTTGTGGTGGTAGATGGAACAAGGAGGATTTACGCCTTGGTCAAAAATATGGCATCAATTATTTGGAAATGTTGGCAGCATTTCATGCCTTGAAAGCATACTGTGGGAAGGTACATGGTGTGCATATTAGACTTCAATTGGATAATTCGACGGCAGTGGCATATGTAAATCACATGGGTGGATGTAGATCACTATCCCGTGAAACTTTGGCAAAACTTATTTGGGCTTGGTGCATAGATAGGAGCATTTGGATTTCAGCTGCTCATTTGCCGGGCAGATTTAATAGGGTAGATCACGAAGTTGCTAGATCACGAAGGTTCAATGATCAAACTGAGTGGATGTTGAATCAGGTAGTATTCAACAACATAATAGCTCGTTATGGAACACCAGACATTGATTTGTTCACTTCCAGGCTTAATCATCAATTGCCACGATATGTAGCCTGGCAACCAGACCCAGGGGCAGGAGCTAGAGACGCATTTTCTATAGACTGGGGGGGGGGGGGGGTTATTCTATGCCTTCAGTTCAGTCTTTACAGAAACTGCGACTGGATAATGCGGTTATATCTGACAATAAAGTGACCTTTTATATAGATGAATTAATTAAGCAGAACAGGTCAAATCTCACTCTACCAGGGCTGCAGCTACCTCGGCAGCGAGTAATATGGAAGTTCCACTGGATCACATTCTTACGACAGCAGGATGGTCCGATGAGCGAACTTTTCAGAAGTTTTACAATAAACCAATTAACAGGCCTGGTTTATTTGCTAGTAGAATTTTAAGTTGTGTTGATTAAATCAAGAGGTTATCCCTGATGTAAAGGGACTGTTTCTATTAAAGCATGGACATGTTTGCGAATTAACA
This sequence comes from Amblyraja radiata, assembly GCF_010909765.2. NCBI lineage: Eukaryota > Metazoa > Chordata > Chondrichthyes > Rajiformes > Rajidae > Amblyraja > Amblyraja radiata. The sequence goes on along the minus strand of NC_045964.1, from coordinate 35,737,357 downwards.
TCATGTTTCAATGAAGTATGTTTCTTTCAACTATGTTTGGTCGATTGGTGCAGTGTGGCCACATATAGACTGGTTCACTGCATGAAACCAGAGCTTTGAAGGCTTCACGTAGTCACTCACGTGGCTTCGATATAAAATAGAAAGATTAAACGAGAACTTACCGTTTGAAATTTGATCTTTATTTGATGAGAAGTTGAAGTGAGGGAATACGTGCCCTCCACTCCCAACCCTGATTCTCATAAAAGATCATCTGGTAACTCTAAGGTCATTAATCTTTCTATAGTTTAAGTTCTGCAACTAGTCTGTGGTTTCATACAGTTGCTCTGAAGATTGCTGCGCATGTGGGCTGGCGGGCTCTTCACGTATTCCCTCACTTCAACTTCTCATAAAATAAAGATCAAACTTCAAACGGTAAGTTCTCGTTTAATCTTTTTATTCTATCCCACTGGGAATCACACATAGTACTGGCAGTTCGGTCCTTTCTCAATGCTGTTGACCTCAGGGGCAGATACACGAGACCACAGCCTATTGTTTCATTTACTGAGCCCAATGGATTTATAGCAGGAAGCATTAAGGGGACTGTTGATGTTCAGGCCCTTGCTTCTAACATTGTAACAAGAAATGGATGTATTGGGTGGCTGAAGGGAGGAAGTGGATTTTAACTGCCTGGCATGTTGGGAGCAGGATGTGGGGGCTGGGAGTATGAGATGGGAGCAGGGAGCTTGCTGTGGAAGAGAGACACAATTTATGTAACAATATGTTAGATGTGATCTTTTCAACTCAGCAGCTCAATTGATGCAAGTGTTCTGAACTCAATCAATTAGGAAAATAATGATACATCGTGAAAACAGGCCCTTCGGCTCACCAAGTCCATGCCGACCATCGATCACCCGTTCACTGGAGTTTTATGATTTTGCACCTTTTCATACCATCCCTACACACCTGAGGTAATTACAGCAGCCAAGTAACCTACAAACCTGAGGAAAACCCACATGGTCCCAGGGAGAATGTGCAAACTCCACTTAGATAGCACCCAAGGTCAGGATCGAACCTGGGTCACTGGCGCTGTGAGGCAGCAGCTCTACCAGCTGTGTCATTGTCTTGCCCAGTGGATGAATACTTCAACAGCTGTATTTATTGAAACTTTGGAACAAAAATTTCTTCTGTAATTGTCAGTGAGTGGAGCCAATGGGTTGGTCAACATACCAACATTGCACCATATCCGCCTGCCTTACATCCAAGGGGGAATGTAGCGAAAACATCCTCCCTGATGAGGGAAAAGGAAATGTGGTGTCATCATGTATGACTGGAAGTGAATAATAGTAGAAGGCGTGGTGCAATCTACTCCTGGCCTTATGGCATAATGGTTGAATGACCTAATCGGATCTGGAAAGTTCAGCATGGGGTCACATTTACTCACATCCTGACAAGCGTATTACTCCAACAGCCCTGTTAACTACCATTTACCACATTACTCACACATATTCACATTACATAATTGCCCACTGCTCTATAATTCACTAATTGAATTAACATCATGTCACTTTCTCATCGCCGTCATTTTCCCATCTACCCACAAAAAGAGGGCATCAGTCACACTCAATTGTCTCTTCTATCACCATCACCGTAGAAATTACAGATCACAATGGGATGGGGGGTTTCACAACTACCTGTTTTCAGGTAGGCACAACGATTACTCATATGGGCTGGACATCAGGAATCTATGTGCAATGTCAGGCGTAGAGTCACAGTCTTACAGCGTGAATACAGACCTTTCGGCCCAACTTGCCCACACCGGCCAACATGTACCATCTACACTAGTCCCACCTGCCTGCATTTGGCCCATATCCCTGTAAACTTACCATATCCATGTACCTGTCTACAGAAGCCGACACCTTTACAGTAATCAAGCAGTAATCTTTACGTTTCCCTGAATCCAAATAACACATATGCTGTACCGAAGCTCCCACGTACCGAAACTTCCACATTTGTAGAGAAGATCTCTACATGTACCTGTCTAAATGTTTCTTAAACGTTGTGATAGTACCCGCCTCGACTACCTCCTCCGGCAGCTTGTTTCATACACCCACCACCATTTGCGTAAAAAAGTTACTCCTCAGGTTTACTTTAAATCTCCCCCCCCCCCCCCCCTCACCTTAAGCCTGTCCTATGGTTCTCGATTCTCCTACTCTGGGCAAGAGATTATGTGCATCTACCCAATCTATTCCTCTCATGATTTTATACAGCTCTATAAGATCACCCCTCATATTCCTGCGCTCCAAGGAATAGAGTCCTAACCTGCTCAACCTCTCTCTATAGCTCAGGCCCTCAAGGAAGTGGCGTTCACGTTGTGGCCCTGTTTCCACCAATCTTTCCACCACCACACACAAGAAGCGCAAGACAGACACCATTGTATGCAGATGCCGAGTAGTGTGTTCAGCTCTAGCTGAACAACTTCTAATCTTGTGTGTGAATGCGATAAGAAGAAGGTCCTCAAATCCTGGCAACATCCTTGTAGATCTTCTCTACAAATGTGGAAGTTTCGGTACGTGGGAGCTTCGGTACAGCATATGTGTTATTTGGATTCAGGGAAACGTAAAGATTACTGCTTGATTACTGTAAAGGTGTCGGCTTCTGTTGTTATAGATGACAGAATAATATTGGAATCAGATGCTAAATAGCTCTCAGGTCTTAGACAAAACACCATTCATTACGTCTTCCCACTTTCGGGATCTATTACACAGACTTTGCATTTTCACTAATAGTGCTCATTGCAATAAAGACAATCATGTCAATCATAAAGATTATAGCTCTCCCTTCTTCAGCCTCCGGGACCAGTCAATATTGTTTTAATTCATGGTATGGCAGCTCCCCTTTTTTAATTCCACATTTTCAGGTTGAAAACATCTTTTCTATAACATGGTGCCCAAAACTGAACACAATACTCTAAATGTAGCCTCACCAATGTCTTATACAACTGCAACATAACCTCCCATCTTCTATACTCAATGCTCTGACTGATGAAGGCCATTGTGTAGCAATGTTACAAAATTTTGAGATTTTAAAAATCAAGTCTGCAATTTATCTCATCAGATAAAGCATAAAAAGAAGTTTAATTTGACACCTAATTCACTTTCATATCTTCAGTATTAAAAAGGTTATGGCCATTTTCATACTCGGAAATTAGCATCTTGCTTTTCCATTGACTTAACACAAAAGCTGTGATCAAGGACAGTCAAAAGCCCATAACTTTCTTAAAAATTAAGAGAACTGAATGAAATTTTCAGTTATTATAGATTGAAGCATTCTGAAACAAATATAAAACATCTTACTTGGATGACCTGAAATTAAAGCATATAATTAGTTAATTACCTAATTGTATCTAATTACAAAATTGACTGTTGTGACGGAAATAGTGATAAACACCCAGACTGCCTTGAAAATTCAAAAATGTGATATTCTCATGATCAGAACTTTAATATTATTGTATTATATGTTGTAAGTCCGTAACAGATAGGTAAATAAATTATAATTTCTAGCAATAGACCAAGTCTTTATATCATTTAAAAATAAATTGGATAGTTATATGGATGGGAAAGGAATGGAGGGTTATGGTCTGAGCGCAGGTATATGGGACTAGGGGAGATTATGTGTTCAGCACGGACTAGAAGAGTCGAGATGGCCTGTTTCCGTGCTGTAATTGTTATATGGTTATATGGTTTATGGAGAAGATCAGTTGCTAGCTGGTACATTGGCATATCATAATCAGTAGCAATATTATACCCCTCAGAATGTAACCAATAAGCAACTCTGTACACCTTGTTTTTCCTCAACTTTTCAATTTTGGCATTGTAAACTACAAGTTTTTGCTCTTCAAACCACACATGGCATGCCTTTCTGCCCACTACTTTCTCATTAACAATGTCCTATAGATTCAATTTCTTAAGAAAAGGATATTTTTTTTTAAATAGCCTAACTATCGAAATAACAAACTAATCCAATTCACACAAGAATTCACAATATAACATATTGAAATATAACATTTAAAATCTCACTGTCATTAATTTATAGAAACATAGAAACATAGAAATTAGGTGCAGGAGTAGGCCATTCGGCCCTTCGAGCCTGCACCGCCATTCAATATGATCATGGCTGATCATCCAACTCAGTATCCCGTACCTGCCTTCTCTCCATACCCTCTGATCCCCTTAGCCACAAGGGCCACATCTAACTCCCTCTTAAATATAGCCAATGAACTGGCCTCGACTACCCTCTGTGGCAGAGAGTTCCAGAGATTCACCACTCTCTGTGTGAAAAAAGTTCTTCTCATCTCGGTTTTAAAGGATTTCCCCCTTATCCTTAAGCTGTGACCCCTTGTCCTGGACTTCCCCAACATAGGGAGCAATCTTCCTGCATCTAGCCTGTCCAACCCCTTAAGAATTTTGTAAGTTTCTATAAGATGCCCTCTCAATCTCCTAAATTCTAGAGAGTATAAACCAAGTCTATCCAGTCTTTCTTCATAAGACAGTCCTGACATCCCAGGAATCAGTCTGGTGAACCTTCTCTGCACTCCCTCTATGGCAATAATGTCCTTCCTCAGATTTGGAGACCAAAACTGTACGCAATACTCCAGGTGTGGTCTCACCAAGACCCTGTACAACTGCAGTAGAACCTCCCTGCTCCTATACTCAAATCCTTTTGCTATGAAAGCTAACATACCATTCGCTTTCTTCACTGCCTGCTGCACCTGCATGCCCACTTTCAATGACTGATGTACCATGACACCCAGGTCTCGCTGCATCTCCCCTTTTCCTAGTCGGCCACCATTTAGATAATAGTCTGCTTTCCTGTTTTTGCCACCAAAATGGATAACCTCACATTTATCCACATTATACTGCATCTGCCAAACATTTGCCCACTCACCCAGCCTATCCAAGTCACCTTGCAGTCTCCTAGCATCCTCCTCACAGCTAACACTGCCCCCCAGCTTAGTGTCATCCGCAAACTTGGAGATATTGCCTTCAATTCCCTCATCCAGATCATTAATATATATTGTAAATAGCTGGGGTCCCAGCACTGAGCCTTGCGGTACCCCACTAGTCACTGCCTGCCATTGTGAAAAGGACCCGTTTACTCCTACTCTTTGCCTCCTGTTTGTCAGCCAGTTCTCTATCCACATCAATACTGAACCCCCAATGCCGTGTGCTTTAAGTTTGTATACTAATCTCTTATGTGGGACCTTGTCGAAAGCCTTCTGGAAGTCCAGATACACCACATCCACTGGTTCTCCCCTATCCACGCTACTAGTTACATCCTCGAAAAATTCTATAAGATTCGTCAGACATGATTTACCTTTCGTAAATCCATGCTGACTTTGTCCAATGATTTCACCACTTTCCAAATGTGCTGCTATCCCATCTTTAATAACTGACTCTAGCAGTTTCCCCACTACCGATGTTAGACTAACTGGTCTGTAATTCCCCGTTTTCTCTCTCCCTCCCTTCTTAAAAAGTGGGGTTACGTTTGCTACCCGCCAATCCTCAGGAACTACTCCAGAATCTAAAGAGTTTTGAAAGATTATTACTAATGCATCCACTATTTCTGGAGCTACTTCCTTAAGTACTCTGGGATGCAGCCTATCTGGCCCTGGGGATTTATCGGCCTTTAATCCATTCAATTTACCCAACACCACTTCCCGGCTAACCTGGATTTCACTCAATTCCTCCAACTCCTTTGACCCGCGGTCCCCTGCTATTTCCGGCAGATTATTTATGTGTTCCTTAGTGAAGACGGAGCCAAAGTAGTTACTCAATTGGTCCGCCATATCCTTGTTCCCCATGATCAACTCACCTGTTTCTGACTGCAAGGGACCTACATTTGTTTTAACTAATCTCTTTCTTTTCACATATCTATAAAAACTTTTGCAGTCAGTTTTTATGTTCCCTGCCAGTTTTCTTTCATAATCTATTTTTCATTTCCTAATTAAGCCCTTTGTCCTCCTCTGCTGGTCTCTGAATTTCTCCCAGTCCTCCGGTATGCTGCTTTTTCTGGCTAATTTGTACGCATCATCCTTCGCTTTGATACTATCCCTGATTTCCCTTGTTATCCACGGATGCACTACCTTTCCTGATTTATTCTTTTGCCAAACTGGGATGAACAATTTTTGTAGTTCATCCATGCAGTCTTTAAATGTCTTCCATTGCATATCCACCGTCAACCCTTTTAGAATTAATTGCCAGTCAATCTTGGCCAATTCATGTCTCATACCCTCAAAGTTACCTTTCTTTAAGTTCAGAACCATTGTTTCTGAATTAACAATGTCACTCTCCATCCTAATGAAGAACTCAACCATATTATGGTCACTCTTGCCCAAGGGGGCACGTACAACAAGACTGCTAACTAACCCTTCCTCATTACTCAATACCCAGTCTAAAATAGCCTGCTCTCTCGTTGGTTCCTCCTACATGTTGATTTAGATATGTAGATGGAAGGAATTTAATGTTTAATTCCCATAAATTAATCTAGAAACATCCACCCAAAATATAATCAAATTATTGTTTTTTGCACAATACATGTGACTCAAACTGTTCTGAATATTTAGTTTAAAAATAATGATCAGGGAGAGAGAGTAACACAAAATATAGGCAATTTAGACGGATTATGACATGATTGTCCAAAAAAAAGGGCATTTTAATCATCTTGCTTCTGGAACGCGATCGATTGGAACGTTGCATTTGCGGTGAATTTGAGCCCCCATATCGGCAGGAAAAACACTGGGGCCCAAATCACATTTTCGCAACGTAAAATTAGATTAAAGCCATCCCAAGAAGCAAGATTATATGTTAAATAAACGACTTACACCTTGTTTCATCCCGTTCTTGCGATCCGTCACGTTGTAGGCGTTGAGGGTGTTCGAAGTAGCTTTTTATTTTAATCCAAATATTAAATTGTCCAGCGATTAAAAAAAATATATAGCGCGAACGGGAGACGGATCGATATTTCTTCAGCAGCTCGCAGCCTGAGGAAGTCTGCATCCGATAGGCAGTACAAAACGGCATTTTAATCCCGCCCCCCCCTCAAAGGTGCCAAAGTCGCGCGCACGGCCAGTGGCAGAACTGCAGCGCCGCTGAAGGTAAGTATTGTAACATCGCTACATTGTGCCAAAAGCCTTTTTGATCATCCTTTCTACCTGAGAACTATGTACCTATACTCCTAGATCTCTCTGCTCTACAACACTCCCCAGAGCCCTACATTTTACTGTGTAGGTCCTGTCCATGTTATTGCTCCCAAAATGCAACACCTCACATTTCTCTGTATTAAATTCCTGCAACCATTCCTCAGCCAACCTGCCCAACTGATCAAGATCGTACTGCAATTTTTGACAACCATAGGTGTTAACAATGTCAGTGATCTAGTGGCAGAATCTGTCCTTACAGAAGAGCAGTTGAACCAAGCCACAAGGCCCAGATAGTAGTGACCAAGGAGTGCCCAGATATTAGTGACCAAGGTAACCTCAGTCATCAGAGCAAAAATACAAGCTGCCTGCTCCAGCAAAAGGGATTGCAGCAGAGACGGGCAGTGGGAAGAGCACAGAGTTTCACTGGAATGTTTCAGAAAGCTTGTGTAATGCATCTGCCAGTGGTTACATTTTAAATTTGCCGTTAAAGTCTCTCTTAATTAGCAATAAGAGTATTTAAATTACCAGTCCATCTCTCCCATGGGATATTCCAAATCATTGCTAAGCATGCTTTATTTGGATCGAGAAACTTGCATGTTTCCGACACACTACCTGTTTAACACCCTGGCTATCCGTACCCTCCCATTGTGTTGGGCAGTAAGATGGCATGTCAAATCTGATAAGCTGATGAGCACAACATCTTGAAGGGCTGATTCCAATGAAACATTTGCTCTTCCCATTGTTCCAATAAACTAGAAAGCACAAACGAAAACAAATAACATTTTTATTAAGTGGCTTGGAACATTGAAAGAAGCTTAGGATTTACTGATGCTCAAATGATTCAGTGTGTGGGATTTACGTGAGCTAATAATTTGTTTTTATTTAGCTATGGAATATTATAAACAAACATTCAAGTTTATAACATGCACCAATTCTTTATCCCAACTGCAAAGCCACCTTTGCCTCGACAATGATCCCTTTGCCATTCCTATTTTCATCAGGTGAAAGTGAATTAAAAAAAAAACCATATACCAATTACTCAAGGAATGGCTGTCATCAATAGATTTGAACTCCTCTGAAAATGCAGAGAAACATCAATTCACTGTACTGTGTCAAATCCATAATATGTCAAGCATTCATTCAAGCACTGTTTTTGAAAAGTTAGCAGCTGACCGAGTACCTGCACAGACAACCCCTTCTCAGGGTAAATGCAATAAATATGCCTTTGTTTTTAATGTGATTAAAAAAAAAGTCTCAAAACATACGCAACTGGAGAGCAAATTAATATGAAAAAGTCTGGCTGTGGTGGCCTTCAAATGTTATTTTTAATAGCGATCAAAGTTGACAGCCAAATATTTTAACAATTGAAAAATTAAGTATATTTCTAACTCTTACATAAACATGCGGTGACATGGAAATGAAATGATTGCTTGGGTCAGAGGAAGGGGGATATGCTGGCCAGAAAGTAATGGGATGTGGCAATTTACAATTCATACATGTGGAGTGTTCTCGCTTTCTTACAATGGAAAATGAGTGATGTGCGCAATACTTTCTTACAGGGGAAAATGAGAAAGAATGAACACACAGACATACACACTTAAGCCCCTGTCCCACTTAGGTGATTTTTTCGGCAACTACAGGCGACTAGGCTGTTGCCACATGGTCGCGGGGTGACGCCTGTATGGTCGTGAGTAGTCTCCTCAAGTCGCCGAAAGAGAAGTAATGTTTTTCTGGTTGCCGCTGGATTTTGAAATGTTCAAAACTTTTCGGCGACTGTGGACTTGACGTTGCTTGACGTAGCTTGGCTTCTCGTGTCATAGGTGCTGTCGTAGGTTGTCGCCAGGATGACAGAGGTTGTCACCTGGTGACGTTGGTTGTCGCCAGGCGCTGACTTCGGTGAATTCCACTGGCGACTACCTACTTCAACCTACGTCAACCGGCGATAGGTACCGGCGACTGAATTGTCTTCAATTGTCACTGACAGGGTCATTGCTTGTCGTAGCTTGTCAGGGGTGGACATAGGTTGACTTCAGTTGTCGCCTGTGTGGTCGAAGGTTGACGTAGATGTGGTCATAGGTGGACGTCCTAATGGGTTGCTGGTTGTCGGTAGCTTGCCGTAGCTTGACGTCGACTAGGGTAGTAGGTTGTCGTAGCTTGTCATAGACATTGTCGTAGTGGGGGTCCAGTCGCTGCTTTTTCAGCGACCTGCTATGACTGTGACAGTCGCTGGCAGTCGCCGAAAAAAATCGCCTAAGTGGGACAGGCCCTTGACACGCACACCACACACGCGCATCACACTCACACAGAAACAAGCCCACACACATTGACACACCACACCCACGCCCAGACACATACACCCAAAACACAGACAAGACAGACGCAGACACACCCACATACACCCACGCCCAGACACATACACCCAAAACACAGACAAGACAGACGCAGACACACCCACATACACCCACGCCCAGACACAGACAAGACAGACGCAGACACACCCACATACACCCACGCACATTCTTCTGCATCATTTGATGAGTTTTTTTGAGCAGCAAAGACAGAAAACTGGAAACAAAGTGACAAGCTACCACTGTCGCTTGGGAATTGTGGCTAGTGTGAATAATACGTGGAGTGTAAAGAGAGAAAAAAATAAATTGTTAAAGAAAATTCACAATATTTCTGTGAGTGTAATTATTTTTCCATTTTCCTTCCTTTAAACGTCTTTTGCTGTGTATCTCCTCTTTCAGAGAATAAACTGAAGACCTGATCCCTAATGGCATGAAGAAGTGCTCACCAGTAGTCAGTGGTGACTGTTTCACTAGGTTTCATTGTGTATGAGGAAGCATTTTGGCCAATTCCCAGTTGTGAGCGGGAAAAACCACTGTGGTTAGAAACAAATGTACAAGGCTACATAGCAGCACTAGCACCTTGAGCTAATGTAAATTAGGTTACAATCATCATCATTGCACTCTCATCTAGTTTTATGGATTCATCTTCATTCTGTATCATTCATGAAGTACTTCGTAGACTCCAATTAAAACGATTTGTTGAGGGAATGAATATGTATGCATTATTGCCCATTAGTGTTAGGTACTGAAATTCAATTGAATATTTTCTCATATTCACTGGCACTAGTGTACCCAAGAACAAATTCAAGCCTTGGCTTGGATTTTCATCATGGAGATTATTTTAATCTAATAAGAAATTGATAACATTAATCAATGGCCCCACTCATGATAGATACATCCTGGACAGACATGAAAGGCAAGGGCACACAGAATATCAAAATTTGGAAATATATTATGACAGTGGTGAGGTCCAATCTTTGAAAAAGAGATTGGTTGGTATTGGGGGGAAATGGGCCAAGCAATGGTAAACGGTGTTTAATCAAGAGATTTGCAATCATGCTAGAAACCCACAGAACATTTACAGGAAACAGTCCTGAAAAAAGTTCAGTGCATTATCATGCACGTTTTATTTAAAGAGACAAGGTTCCATTAATTGAACCAGTCAGCATGACTTTGACACGGCAGATCATATTTCGCTTACTTGATGAATTTTTTTGAGGAGGTGACATAGGTTATCAATGAGGTTATGGAGTTGGAAGTTGTTTACATAGAAAGGCATACATAGTAAGGCATTTGAAAAAGCCCCCATGGTAGGCTGATCCAGAATATTAAGATACGCGGGATACAGAGTGACTTGCTAATAGGAGACAGTGCATTGTGGTGGAAAGGCCTTACTCAGGATGCAGGTCTGTGACCAGTGAAGTTCTACAGGGATTTGTACTAGGACCTCTTGAGCATGAGAGTAGATGCGTTGGTTCGTAAGTTTGCAGACAACACCAAGATTGCTGATGATGTGGACATTGAGTGTAAATGTCAGAAGTTATGATACAGCTCTACAGGACTTTGTTTGGGCAGGATTTGGAGTATTGCATGCAGTTTAGGTTACCCAATTACGGAAAGGGTGTAGAGGCTTTGGAGACATTTCAGAAGAGGTTTACCAGAATGCTGCCTGAATTAGAGGGTATTAGCTATGAGGAGAGGTTGGACCCGCTTGGATTGGACACGCATGGATTGGACCCGCTTGGATTGGACACGCTTGGATTGGACCCGCTTGGATTGGACACGCTTGGATTGGACACGCTTGGATTGTCTTCTCTGGAACAAAAAGGCTTGAGGTTTGACGGATAGAAGGTATAAAATTATGAGGCATAGAAAGGAAGGACAGTCAGAATCTTTTTCCCAAGGTAGAAACTCAAAGACTAGAGGGCAGAGGTTTAAGGTGAAAGTGGCAAAGTTTAAAGGAGATGTGCAGCCATTTTATCATTCCATTCCCATGCTGATCGATCTGCCCTTGTCCTCAGCCTTCTTCATTGCCATAATGGGATCACACGCAAACTGAAGGAACAGCATTTCATATTCTGCTTGGGTACCTTACAACCAACGGTATGAACAATGAAGGTAGACACAAAATTCTGGAGTAACTCAGCAGGACAGGCAGTATCTCTGGAGAGAAGGAATGGGTGATGTTTCGGGTCGAGACCCTTCTTCCTCTTGGTCATTGTATGAACAATGAGCTCTCAAATTTTAGGTAATTAACCAACAAACACCTTTTCTTCTCCTTTCTTCCCTGTGCCCCACCTGGATTTGCTCCCATTTCTCCCTTTGCCCAATCCCCTTTCACCTATATTACTTCCTCTGGCCTCAGCTTTCACGCCTCTTCTCTCCCTATCTCACTACCGTTCGGCTTTTCATCTCCAGCCCTTATCCAATCATCCACCGCGCAAAATCCCCTCATCAAAATCCACCTTGTCAGGCTTTGTCCCACCCCCACACTCCAGTCAGTCTGAAGAAGGGTCCCGACTCGAAATGTCGCCTATCCATGTTCTCCAGAGATGCTGTCCGATCTACACTTTGGTCTTTTTTTGTAAACCAGCCTTTGCAGTTCCTTTAATCTAGGGTCTAGTTTATCTGCAGCAGTGGAAAGTGGAGATAACCTGACAGAAGTGTGCAAAACTATGGCAAAGCTGGACTCTGCACATATTCAAAGATTTGGATATGCAAGTATAGAAATAGGCTGATTCATAAACAGTCCCTCAAACCTGTGAGAAAAAAATCTTTGGGATATATACGTTGCCAGCTTGACAATTGGCTCGTTTCAATGGGTCTAATGAAAGGTAAATAATTTACACGTGTCTGATCATTGTAACATCCTGGAAGATCTTCAATAGTCTGAAGAAGTCAGGATTTTTTTCAACTAGATTTTCTCTTCAGTTTTTGACCTTTTCCAGGAAATTACATAGTAGACGGGGAGTAGCAGGTATCTTGTCATGAGTGTGGAGCACCTACATAAAGGGCCTGTCCCACAGGCGACTGTCATAGTCGTAGCAGGTCGCCGAAAAACCGGCGACTGGACCCCCCCATATACGACAATGTCTACGACAAGCTACAACAACGTACCGCCTAACCGACGTCAAGCTACACAAGCTACCGACAACTGGCAACCCATTAAGACGTCCACCTACGACCACACCTACGACAACCTACCACACAGGTGACAACCTACGACAACCGAAGTCAACCTATGTCCACCCACGACAAACTATGACAAGCAACGATCCTGTTGGTGACAACTGAAGACAATTCGCTGGTACCTGTCACCAGTGGACGTAGGATGACGTAGGTAGTCGCCAATGGAATTCACCAAAGTCCACTGGCGCCAACCTATATCACCCGGCAACAACCTACGACAGCTCCTACGTCAGGAGAAGTCAAGCTATGCTCATTGGTGCCAACCCACTGTCGCTGACTGTCGACGAAAATGTTTGAACATGTTGAAAATCCAGCAGCGACCAGAAAGACCCTACGACTCTTTGGGTGACTGAGGAGACTACTCACGACCATAAAGGCGACACCCCAGTGACCATGTGGTGACAGCCTAGTCGCCTAAAAAATAGCCTAAGTGGGACAGGCACTTAAATGCTCACATTTTACTTTCCATTGAAGTCAAAAGAAAAATAGAAAATTAAATGCAGTGCTCCTCAAGGAGTAGTTTCCTGCAATCGCATAACGTTTGTACATTTACATTTTGGTCGGAGTGTGGAGGAAATCAAAGTCGAAAATCAAAGAAAGTCAAAGTCAATTTTATTCGTCACATGCACATCACATGCAGTGAAATGAATTTGCCAGCAGCGATACACTTAAAAAGAACACACAATCTTATTATTATATTACTAAAAGTCTGTTCTTGACCGGTTTTGGCCATCTGTGCTGCGATTTCCGAGAGAACGCCGCTACCTACGGCTGTCATTTTTGGCCACCTTGCTCAGAGCCCCCCTCCGCCGCATGTGTGCTGAGGATTTTTCCCGTCGATTAAAAATGACAGAGATATTAATGTTTTTACAAAATTCCCCATTCTCTCTGCTGCCCCCGCTGGCGGCAGGGGGGAGGGACTATAAAACCAGGAAGTGGTGTGCCATACAGTCTCTTCAAGATGGAGGAAGGCAGAGGGTCACGTTTCTCTGAGCTATGAATAACACTGAACACATGTCTACTCAAATGTAAGTGCCCTTAGTGGTTCTAAAATGCTTGCAGAATGTGTCTATTGGTTCTAAAGCTTGCAAAAAGTGTCTCTATTGGTTCTAAAGCTTGCAAAAAAGTGTCTATTGGTTCTAAAGCTTGCAAAAATATGTCTATTGGTTCTAAAGCTGGCAAAAATATGTCTATTGGTTCTAAAGCTGGCAAAAATATGTCTATTGGTTCTAAAGCTGGCAAAAATATGTCTATTGGTTCTAAAGCTGGCAAAAATATGTCTATTGGTTCTAAAGCTGGCAAAGAATGTCTATTGGTTCTAAAGCTTGCAAAAAATGTCTATTGGTTCTAAAGCTTGCAACAAGTGTCTCTATTGATTCTAAAGCTTGCAAAAAAAATATCTCTATTGGTTCTAAAGCTTGCAAAAATATGTCTATTGGTTCTAAAGCTTGCAAAAAGTGTCTATTGGTTCTAAAACTTGTGAAAAGTGTCTATTGGTTCTAAAGCTTGCGAAAAGTGTCTATTGCTTCTAAAGCTTGCGAAAAGTGTCTATTGCTTCTAGAGCTTGCAAAACAATGTCTATTGCTTCTAAAGCTTGCAAAACAATGTCTATTGCTTCTAAAGCTTGCAAAACAATGTATATTGCTTCTAAAGCTTGCAAAAAAATGTCTATTGGTTCTAAAGCTTGCAAAAAAAATGACTATTGGTTCTAAAATGGTTCTAGTGCTCCAGAAAGCCCCCCCCCCTCCCCCCCTCCCTCCTCCCCCCTCCCCTCCCCTGGTTGGCTTGGCTTGGGTGTGTCTTGAAATTGAAAGGCACTACTTACTGCAAATGGTGGCATGAAGTTGAAAGGCACTACTTACTGCAAATGGTGGCTTGGTAGCTTTGGCTTTCTAGTTGAAAGGCACTATTACTGCAAATGGTGGCTTGGTTGCTTTGGCTTGAAGTTGAAAGGCACTACTTACTGCAAATGGTGGCTTGGTTGCTTTGGCTTGAGGTTGAAAGGCACTACTTACTGCAAATGGTGGCTTGGGTGTGGCTTGAAGTTGAAAGACACCACTTACGGCAAATGGTGGCATGAAGTTGAAAGGCACTATTTACTGCAAATGGTGGATTGGTTGCTTTGGCTTGAAGTTGAAAGGCACTACTTACTGCAAATGGTGGCTTGGGAGCTTTGGCTTGAAGTTGAAAGTCACTATTACTGCAAATGGTGGCTTGGTTGCTTTGGCTTGAAGTTGAAAGGCACTACTTACTGCAAATGGTGGCTTGGTTGCTTTGGCTTGAAGTTGAAAGGCACTACTTACTGCAAATGGTGGCTTGGGTGTGGCTTGAAGTTGAAAGACACCACTTACTGCAAATGGTGGCATGAAGTTGAAAGGCACTACTTACTGCAAATGGTGGATTGGTTGCTTTGGCCTGAAGTTGAAAGGCACTACTTACTGCAAATGGTGGCTTGGGAGCTTTGGCTTGAATTTGAAAGGCAATATTACTGCAAATGGTGGCTTGGTTGCTTTGGCTTGAAGTTGAAAGGCACTACTTACTGCAAATGGTGGCTTGGGTGTGGTTTGGATGTGGCTTGGGTGTGGCTTGAAGTTGAAAGACACCACTTACTGCAAATGGTGGCATGAAGTTGAAAGGCACTACTTACTGCAAATGGTGGCTTAGGAGCTTTGACGAAGTTGAAATGCACTACTTACTGCAAATGGTGGCTTGGGAGCTTTGACTTGAAGTTGAAAGGCACTACTTACTGCAAATGGAGGCTTGGGAGCTTTGGCTTGAAGTTGAAAGGCACTATTACTGCAAATGGAGGCTTGGGAGCTATGGCTTGAAGTTGAAAGGCACTATTAGTGCGAATGGTGGCTTGGTTGCTTTGGCTTGAAGTTGAAAGGCACTACTTGCTGCAAATGATGGCTTGGATGTGGCTTGAAGTTGAAAGGCACTACTTACTGCAAATTATGGCTTGGGTGTGGCTTGAAGTTGAAAGGCACTACTTACTGCAGATGGTGGCTTGGGTGCAATGGCTTGAAGTTAAAATACATTACTTACTGCAAATTGTGGCTTGAAGTTGAAAGGCACTACTTACTGCAAATGGTGACATGAGGTTGACAGGTACTACTTACTGCAAATGGTGGCTTGGGTGCTTTGGCTTTAAGTTGAAAGGCACTACTTACTGCAAATTGTAGCTTGGGTGCTTTGGCATTAAGTTGAAAGGCACTGCAAATGGTGGCATGAAGTTGAAAGGCACTACTTACTGCAAATGGTGGCTTGGTAGCTTTGGCTTTCTAGTTGAAAGGCACTATTACTGCAAATGGTGGCTTGGTTGCTTTGGCTTGAAGTTGAAAGGCACTACTTACTGCAAATGGTGGCTTGGTTGCTTTGGCTTGAGGTTGAAAGGCACTACTTACTGCAAATGGTGGCTTGGGTGTGGCTTGAAGTTGAAAGACACCACTTACGGCAAATGGTGGCATGAAGTTGAAAGGCACTATTTACTGCAAATGGTGGATTGGTTGCTTTGGCTTGAAGTTGAAAGGCACTACTTACTGCAAATGGTGGCTTGGGAGCTTTGGCTTGAAGTTGAAAGTCACTATTACTGCAAATGGTGGCTTGGTTGCTTTGGCTTGAAGTTGAAAGGCACTACTTACTGCAAATGGTGGCTTGGTTGCTTTGGCTTGAAGTTGAAAGGCACTACTTACTGCAAATGGTGGCTTGGGTGTGGCTTGAAGTTGAAAGACACCACTTACTGCAAATGGTGGCATGAAGTTGAAAGGCACTACTTACTGCAAATGGTGGATTGGTTGCTTTGGCCTGAAGTTGAAAGGCACTACTTACTGCAAATGGTGGCTTGGGAGCTTTGGCTTGAATTTGAAAGGCAATATTACTGCAAATGGTGGCTTGGTTGCTTTGGCTTGAAGTTGAAAGGCACTACTTACTGCAAATGGTGGCTTGGGTGTGGTTTGGATGTGGCTTGGGTGTGGCTTGAAGTTGAAAGACACTACTTACTGCAAATGGTGGCTTAGGAGCTTTGACGAAGTTGAAATGCACTACTTACTGCAAATGGTGGCTTGGGAGCTTTGACTTGAAGTTGAAAGGCACTACTTACTGCAAATGGAGGCTTGGGAGCTTTGGCTTGAAGTTGAAAGGCACTATTACTGCAAATGGAGGCTTGGGAGCTATGGCTTGAAGTTGAAAGGCACTATTAGTGCGAATGGTGGCTTGGTTGCTTTGGCTTGAAGTTGAAAGGCACTACTTGCTGCAAATGATGGCTTGGATGTGGCTTGAAGTTGAAAGGCACTACTTACTGCAAATTATGGCTTGGGTGTGGCTTGAAGTTGAAAGGCACTACTTACTGCAGATGGTGGCTTGGGTGCAATGGCTTGAAGTTAAAATACATTACTTACTGCAAATTGTGGCTTGAAGTTGAAAGGCACTACTTACTGCAAATGGTGACATGAGGTTGACAGGTACTACTTACTGCAAATGGTGGCTTGGGTGCTTTGGCTTTAAGTTGAAAGGCACTACTTACTGCAAATTGTAGCTTGGGTGCTTTGGCATTAAGTTGAAAGGCACTGCAAATGGTGGCATGAAGTTGAAAGGCACTACTTACTGCAAATGGTGGCTTGGTTGCTTTGGCTTGAAGTTGAAAGGCACTACTTACTGCAAATGGTGGCTTGGGAGCTTTGGCTTGAAGTTAAAAGGCATTACTTACTGCAAATGGTGGTGTGGGTGCATTGGCTTGAAGTTGAAAGGCACCACTTACTGCAAATGGTGGCATGAAGTTGAAATGCACTACTTACTGCAAATAGTGGCTTGGGTGCATTGGCTTGAAGTTGAAAGGCACCACTTACTGCAAATGGTGGCATGAAGTTGAAATGCACTACTTACTGCAAATGGTGGCTTGGGTGCTTTGGCTTGAAGTTAAAAGGCACTACTGTAAATGCACTTACTTCCTGTTTGCACTGCATATTGATTTTTGATAAAAACGCTACCACTTACGGCTGTGATTTTTGGCCATCTTACTCAGTCCCCCTCCGCTGAGCAGGTGCAGAGAATTCTTCCCATCAATGAAAAATAAAAGTGTTATTAGTTTTAAAAAAATGTTGAGAATCTCTCTCCTGTCAATCACTCCATGAAAGCCACACATTTTCCGGTGGGGGGGGGGGGGGGGGGGGGGGAGGAGGGGTTATAAAACCCGGAAATGTGGGTGTGGCTCAGTCTCTGCAAGATGGAGGAGGGAGAGGTCACGACTCGCTGTCTTTAGTGGCTTTGCACCCTACTTCAAATGGTATGAAACTGCACTTGAATTTGGTGGCCTTGCACCCTGCTAGAAGTGGTAAGAAACTGCACTTAAATTTGGTGGTCTTATACCCTGCTTGAAATAGAATTTCAAGGATTAGCTTTTAGTCAACTACCAGCCCACCAGCCGTGAGTGAGTTGTCAGCACAACAGGCTTGATTGACTGAGACGCCAGCCCAAGAATCCATTTGGCGCACAATTTGCATACCAGCCCTCTGGAAACCAGTCCCTTCAGCCCACAACACCCATACTAGCGCTCCAGAAAGCCCCCCCCAACTGGCCACCAATATTAGAATTGGTGGACAGGTGGAAGATTGCGTTGGATGACTATCCCTCCTGTGTGATGCTGGGACCCAACAGGTCCCACTTAGTCTAGTATACAATAAAATTTAACACAAGCATGCACCACAGCATTCTTCACTGTGGTGGAAGGCAACAAAGTTCAGCCAGTCCTCCTCCTTTGTTCTCCCGTGGTCGGGGCCATAGACCCCCCCGTAGTCGCTGCTACAGACGGCCCGATGTCCAGGCATTGCAACACACTCCGCGGTTTGGAGATCCCGAATCGGCATGTCCGCGGCTTCAGGATGTTATGGGCCGCGGACCGGCGGTCGGAGCTCTGCTCTGGCTATCCCCGGCGAGGGATCCCAGGCTCCAGATGATGTCCACTCCACGCCCGCGGCTAGAAGCTCCGCAGTCCACAGTCCCATGATGTCAACGACACCAGGCCAGCGATCGGAGCACTCCTCTCTGGCGACCCCCAGCAAGGGTTCGCCCGCTCCGCGATGGAAAGTCCATGCTGCGCCTGCTGCCGATGCTCCGGGCCCGAATCCAGGAAAGGCTGTTCCAATCCGTGGTGTTAGGCCGCGAGGGAGGCAACATGGAAAAAGTCGCCTCTCCGCGGAGGAGGCGGCCAAAAGCGTTTTCCCCCTTTCCCCTCCCCACCACCCCCCACATAAGACATATCGAGACACCCAAACTGACACTAGACGCACCAAAAAAAACAAAAAAAGTAGAAATAACGAACATGCTGCTGGCAGGGCAGCCATCTCGCAGCGCCACCACCGACCTAATCAGGGAGAATGTAAAAGTATAGAGTCATGATTTGATGAGTCTCCTCCAGAAATGTTATACTATCATTTCCGTTAAGTCTAAGACTAAGTCTAAGACATGGTGCACCAGGGTAGCAAATTATATTTTTTAACCAAACATGCTTTTAAAATATTTTATTTTCTAGATGCATTTATAATTTACACACATCCTGATTTGGATCATGACGTGCACTATTCCCTCATCAAAAGGTCCATTAATTGGCTTACTTATAGATCTTTAAGGCAGCCAGAATATTAGAAAATGCTCCCAAAGACAAAGTGGCAAGGTTTCTAGAATCAGGAACTCAATAAGTTGTGAATCACAACATCAACCTTCATGTTGTAACATACTATTTTTAAGCAATAACACTTGACATTTCATTGCAAAATACACAACATACAGCCGCAATTTTCAAAAGGCCTTACCAATTTATAGATCTGGACAATCATCCCTGATAGAAAAAATATTCTTCTATTTTATTCTGTTTTGTTTGGCAACCCCTGGTTAGTAAGCAAGTGATGGAAGATTATTTCCTTATGCCTTGTTAATTAAGACAAAGCATCCTCTTACAATATTTGATATACTTTCAAAACTACAAACTCTATTCTCTACACTGCAATTCCCTTTGCAATTACAATGTTTGTTTTATTACTTTTGGAATTTTAGGAGCTTTAAATATAATTTAGGATTTTACACAATGGTACAATACAATAAACGATATCTGTTAAATATAAGCAATTAAGTGATCTGATTTATTGATGATTCTCTTTTTAGTAGAGAAGGTGATACTTTGGTATGAATGTTATTTTTTATAATCTTATCAAGGTAATGGTACATACACTGCCTACAAAGAGTTGTACCACTGGTGTATTTAAAATGAATCCAAATTACAAACATTCATCAAAGCAAAACTAGATATCGTAATGATGGCATCTATTCAACTGCTGTAAAAAAAAGTGTGGTTCTCAACATTCTTCAGGGGAGGAAGTTTGCCATCGTTACCCCATGTGGTTTACAAGTGATATCAGACAAGGCCATGGTTGACTTTTATCCAGGTTTGCTGGATCATTTCTGAGAGCACTCATGTACCATGACTACATATTAAAAAGGAAAAGGGATGAAACCAGATAGACCACCCCGTACTGACACAGGCACCATTTTTACATTGTAGAAAGTCACTCTCAGTCCAACTGATCTGACAAAGTCCTCTTCACAATCACCTGGCGATTGGTGTCTGAATTGGGAAAGCAGTCCCACAGAAGACTCCCAACAGTCTGAGAGTCTCTTGAGTATGATCCTGTGAGCATAATTACATGCCTGACAATAGCTGGTGTCACAATAGCTGACGTGTGTCTATTCCAAGGGCTGGCCAGATCACTAGAGAGGATGATACAGTGGTGCCATGATAAAACTGAAATCAATGAGCATCAAAATAGGAAAAACACCTTGGTTGGATTCAGACCTTGTACAAAGGAAGATGGTTTTGTTGGAGTGAATAATTCCAGCCCCAGGACTTCACTGCAGGAGTTCCTTGGGGCAGTGTCTTAGACACTGTTTGCAGTTTCTCCATCTTCCTTCCATCATAGTTAGAAGAGAGGATTGTTGTTGATGATTGCATGAAGTTTATGTCAATTCACAATTCCAAACAAACCCATGCCTATAGGCAGCAAAAACTGCGTAGGATTGAGGGAAACAGTTGACAAACAGAAAATAACGTTTTCTGTCGGTCATAGAAACATAGAAAATAGGTGCAGGAGTAGGCCATTCGGCCCTTTGAGCCTGCACCGCCATTCGATATGATCATGGCTGATCATCCAACTCAGTATCCCATCCCTGCCTTCTCTCCATACCCCCTGATCCCTTTAGCCACAAGGGCCAACTCTAACTCCCTCAATGGATACAGCATGGAAACAGGCTTTTTGGCCAACTCATCATGATCAACCTTATTGGCCCATCTAAGCGACAGCCATGGATCAGCACTTGGCCCATATCCCTCTAAACCCCACCTATCCATCTACGTCCAAATATCTTTTAAATGTTGTTATTGTACTTGCCTCAACGACTTGCTCAGGCAGCGTGTTCCATATACCCACAACCCTCTGTTTGTAAAAGTTGCCTCTCAGGCTCCTATTGAATCTTTCTCCTCTCACATAAACCTATACCCATTAGTTCTTGATTCCCCTATCTATTTTACCAGTGGAAAAACATTCTGCAATCAGCCTATCTATTTGCATTACGATTTTATACACCTCAATAAGATCAGCCCTCAGCTTCTACTGCTGCAATGATTATAGTCCTAGCATGCCTAATTTCTCCCTGTAGCTCAGGTCATTGAGTCCTGGCAACATCCTCATAAATCTTTTCTGCACCCTTTCCAGCTTTATGATATCTTTCTATTAACAGAGTGACCAAAACTGCACATAATAATCCAGTTGTGGCCTCACCAATATCTTATACAACTGTAACATAACGTCCCAAATTCTATTCTCAATACCCTGACTGATGAAGGCCAAATGCATTTTTCACCACATATATACATGTGATGCCACTTTTAGGGAACTAAGTACTGAAACCTTTAGATTCCTCTGCTCCATAACACTCCCCAGGGCTCTATGGTTCTATGGTGAAAGATCAGTCCTGGTTCAACTTTGCAAAATGCAACACTTTACACTGATCTGAATGAAATTCCATCACCCATTCCTTGTCCCACTTGCCCTTCTGATCCTGTTGTAAACCTTGATAACCATATTCACTGTCTGTGATGCCATTTTTTTGGTGTCATTTGCAAACTTATTAATCATGCCTTTTCTCAAAACTCAACATCATCTAGAAAAAGTACCTACTTGATTGCTACACAATTCACTACACCAAAATATTCATCTCTTGTACCACCATTGCTCCATAGCTCAATGTGTATCATCTACAAAATGCCCAGCAGTCCTTTGCTTCTTCTTCTTCTTCTTGCGTATGGCATGCACAGCCTAAAGTTGTAAGACAACTTGTTCTGTTTCATCTTCTGTTTGTACACGCCAGGTTGATTGCATTCGTCGAAACAGGGTGGACCACGTGAAGGTTGCGATCTCCCACCCCAGTCCTTTGCTAAGGCTACTCCCACAAAACCTTGCTCCAAGAGGGTCAAGGGCAATAGGCACAGGGAACTCCATCACCTGTAGGAAATCACACCCTTCTGACTTGAAGTATATTGTCAGTCCTTCATTGTTGCTCAATGTCATGAATCATCTCACGAGCAGGCCTGCAGTGGTTCAATGTAGTGGCTCTCCAACATTTTCAAAGGCCATTAGAGTTGGATAATAATACCTAACCTTGCCAGTAACATCTGCATCCAGAGAAATAATTTATGTTAAATGACTGTAAAGCTGTGTAATCCTTTAGAAGAGACATTCACTTTCAAAAGCACTAAAAATAGTGAATGGTTAACATGTTGAATAATGGTTCATTCTGTAGCAGTTCACTCCAGGCAGTCTTGAAAGATCTGAGAAGTTGTATAATAATGAAAAATGTGCAATACTTGTGGGGCATTGCTTGTGCACATATCCCTGCAACCACACATTCATCATTTTACATGTATTGTCACTGAAAGTTTAATTGCATAAACACTCTGTAACTGTCCTGTCATATTTCTTGTCACTGTGGATTCTCTCTCCGGGCTTACTATCTCAGAAACCATAATTGAATTGCTATTGAATCACACAGAGCTGAAAAATAAAATCTTTATGTATAGAATTTATTTCCTATCAGAAGACTTGACAAATTATTGCACAAGAACAACCTTGGTGATAATTTCTGGGTTTATTCTGGACTGAATTATTCCCCATTTATTGTTATCTCTCCACTAGAATTATGAGAATCCAGGAAAATGTTGAATGTTGTAAAACTCCAGGGCTGTAGCAAATGAGTCCTCGAGGGGACACTGACAATTTTAAATTGCTCACTGCCTCGTACAGCTTTGGTTCTTAAATAATCAACAGAACTCGGCAGCAATTCAATTACTTTGTCATTAAAATTTGAATGACTCAACACTATTAGATTGGGAAAACAGAACATCAACCGACTGAACAATTATTCACCTGTGCTGTCTGAAATGTTGTGGCAATTTCTGTTTATTTATTGATTTTTGGGGATCTGAGCATCAGTGGCAAGGCCAGCTGTTATTGCCATCTCTAACTGGCCGTGAGCGGGTGGAAATGAGTTGCCCTTCTTTTTAGCATCTGCAGCCCTTGTGCAGGTATGCTGGCAGTGTTGTGAGGTTGGACATTCCAGGATTTAGACTTGGAGACTTGAAGGGCTAGTGTACAATCTAGCGGGGACCTGTAGGTGGTTGTATTACAGTTCATCTCTTACACTTGCCCTGCTTGTCTTTGTTTAGGTTAATTTAGAGATACAGCATGGAAACAGGCAATTTATCGAGGCCAATTAACCTGCAGGTCTTTGGGATGTGGGAGGAAACTGGAGCACCCGGAGGAAACCCATGTGGTCACATGGTGAACGTGCAAACTCTGCACAGACAGCATCTGAGGTCAGGATGGTAGTGCCTGTCACTAGGCGGTAGTGACCCTTCCAGCTGTGCCACCATGCTGCCCACACAGTGTCTATGCTTGTTATGATCATTTGCTTGTAAGTGCACTGAGTAGCCCAGACAAGCGATTGCAGCGCATTTTGTGGGTGGTACAGATTACAGCCACTGTGTATCACAAAGAAAAAACAAACTAATTTGATGCTCAGAGTTATTTTTAATTATGCACACATGATAAGCCTTGTAAAAATATTAGACAATAAACAGTAGACATTAGACAATAGACAATAGGTGCAGGAGTAGGCCATTCGGCCCTTTGAGCCAGCACCGCCATTCAATATGATCATGGCTGATCATCCACAATCAGTACCCCGTTCCTGCCTTCTCTCCATATCCCCTGACTCCGCTATCTTTAAGAGCCCTATCAAGCTCTCTCTTGAAAGTATACAGAGAACCGGCCTCCACCGCCCTCTGAGGCAGAGAATTCCACAGACTCTGTGTGAAAAAGTGTTTCCTCATCTCCGTTCTAAATGGCTTACCCCTTATTCTTAAACTGTGGCCCCTGGTTCTGGACTCCCCCAACATCGGGAACATGTTTCCTGCCTCTAGCGTGCCCAGACCCTTAATATTCATACTTGTTTCAATAAGATATCCTCTCATCCTTCTAAATTACAGACTATACAAGCCCAGCCACTCCATTCTCTCAGCATATGACAATCCCGCCATCCCTGGAATTAACCTTGTGAACCTACGCTGCATTCCCTCAATAGCATGAATATCCTTCCTCAAAACCGCACACAATATTCCACGTGTGGTCTCACTAGGGCCCTGTACAACTGCAGAAGGACCTCTTTGCTCCTATACTCTTGTTATGAAGGCCATCATGCCATTCGCTTTCTTCACTGCCTGCTGTACCTGCATGCTTACTTTCATTGATTGATGAACAAGGACCCCCAGATCCTTGTTGTCTATATATTGTCTTTAGAATATTGTCTAAAAGGTTTGCTTTTGTAAGCAATCAAGTAAAATTCAACAGCATTTACACACAGTACAGAATTTGCACAGTATGGTGCTGAGAAGCACCACACTTCAAGCTCTTAGCAATAGGTAAGCCTGGTTTATTGATGGTAAATACTTTCCGTTCAAGGACAAGGAATGGCAGAGATGAATATTAGTTAATCCTTTAAGTTTAGAGATTCAGCGTGGAAACAGGTCCTTTGGCCCACTGAGCCCATTCTGACCAACGATCCCCTGTCCACTAGTTCTATCCTATACCCTCAGGACAATTTTACAGAGGCCAATTAACCTACAAACCTGTACGTCTTTGGCATGTGGGAGGAAGCCAGAGCACCCGGAGAAAACCCATGCGGTCACAGGGAGAAGGTACAACCTTCCTATAGACAGCACCTGTAGTCACATTGAACCTGGGTTTCTGGCGCTGTAAGGCAACAACTCAACTGCAGCACGATAGAGCATTTTATAATTTCTTATGAAAAGACCTACGAAAAAATTGAATGATCTTGACAAAGTGGGTCTTGCTTGTCATTCCACCAATTAACACAAATATGTCACTTACATAACTATGTACAAGTATGTACACAGAAAATGATCTAACAAAATTTCTGGCCATCCTGCTTTCTACTTCAGAAATGCACTTAGTTACGTTCAGCTGATATTTCATTCCAATAAAAGCAGGAGAAATCTTCTAACCTCACAGAACGGCACAGTGGTGCAGCAATAGAGCTGCTGCCTTACCGTGCTTGCAGCGCCAGAGACCCGGGTTCGATCTCGACTAAGGGTGCTGGCTGTATGGAGTTTGTACGTTCTTCCCGTGACCACGTGGGTTTTCTCTGAAATCTTCGGTTTCCTCCCACACTCCGAAGACGTACAAGTTTGTAGGTTAATCAGCTTGGTATAAGCTAGTAAATTGTCCCTAATGTATGTAGGATAGTGTTAAAAAGCGGCGATCGCTGGTCGTCGTGGATCGGTGGGCCAATGGGCCTGTTTCCGCGTTGTATCTCAAAACTAAACTAAACTAAACTAGCATCAAACATATCAAAGAGCAGCCAGTAAAAATATAGTAAGATGAAGCAGATACCTCAAAGATTTGATCAAAGTCATCTGCTCACTGTCATAGTACAACATAGAAATGGGCCCTCCAGTCGATCACATCCATGCCAACCTTTCTGCCAGTCATAGTAGAAATTGGTTGCATCAGTTTTGCATCTTTCTCTGCCTTGCTTATTTAAGTTTGTGCCTGAAAGTCTCTTAAACATAGCGATTGTATCTGACTCCAACACCTCCTCTGGCAGCAAATTCCAGATATCAACCTCTCTGTGCAAAACATTTTCCCGTTAATCCCCTTTAAAACATTTTCCTTTCACCTTAAGCGTATACCCTTTTGTTTTTGTTACCACTAGCATAGGAAAGAGATTCTGACCTGCTACTCTCTCAATGCCTCATATACTGTAATTTTATACATTGGCTTCCTCTGCTCCAAGGAAAGCAAGGCCAACCAGTCAAATATTTCACTATAACTTTGTGGTGGTTCCTGGGGAGTAGGCCACTCCCTGGTTCATCCCCCTCGGCACTTCATGGACAGGTCCGGTGGCGGCTCCCAGCTATGAGATAAAGAGCAGGGATTTTTGGCGCGAGACCAGTCTTCAGTCTCTCACTGAAGCGGAGAGTAGTGTGCTGTGCTCATTAAAGCGTCTACACAATTTGCCTGGCTCCTCGCCTTCATTCCAGGCTCTCTCACGCACCCGCTACAACTTAATTACTCTAATCCATGCAACATCCACCATCACCACCATCTACTTCCAATCATCAAACCAACTTTGAATCCAATTAGCCAGCTCACCTTAGGCCCCTAATGCCAGCTTCAGGTTCCTAATTTGTGATTACAAACATGCCAGCACTCCAGCTATCCCCTCTCGCAGGAGACCTGTGACCAGGGGTGTTCTGCAGGGGTCAGTACTGGGATCACTAATGTTTGTGATATACGTAAGTTATATCCGTTTAACTTGGCATCATGATCAGTACAAACATAGTGGGCTGAAAGGCCCAATGCTGTGCTGTGCTGCACTGTTCTATGTTCTTTGCAAATGACTTGGACAAAAATGTTGATGGATTGGTTCGTAGGTTTGCAGATGACACAAACATTGTTGAGTTGAGGACAGTGAAGAAGGCTGTCAAAGGATGGAGATCAACTACAGATATGGGCGGAGAAATGGCAGGCAGTTTCATCCAAGCAATTGTATACCCTCTCTCTGTAGCTTAGGCCCTCAAGTCCTGGCAATATCTTCGTAAATCTTCACTACACTCTTTCTAGCTTAACAACGTCCTTCCTAAACGACCAAAATTAAACACAATACTCCAAACGCAGCCTCACCAACATCTTGTACAACTGTAACATTACATCCCAACTTGTATACTCAATTCCATGACTGATGATATATCGAAAGCCTTCTTGACCAGCCTGGCTATCTGTTATGCTACAGTTAGGGACTATGTACTTGCACTCCTAGATTCCTCTGGTCTACAATACTCCCTAGGCCCAGTGATACACCTGATCCAGTTGCCTATCACTGCCTTCAATTTCTCGTCATCCAAGGTTGCTTACTTCCACCTGCCTTGCCCTTCACTCTTACAGAAACATGCATGGCCTGAACTGTTGTCATCACACTTGTGGGAGAGTCTAGGACCGAAGGCCATAGCCTCAGAATGAAAGGAGATGAGGAGGAATTTCATTAGTCAGAGGGTGGTGAATCTGTGGGATTCATTGCCTCAGACAGCTGTGGTGGCCAAGTCAATGGATATCTTTAAGGTGGAGATTGACAGACTCTTGATAAGTAAGGGTCAGGGGTTTTGGGGAGAAGGCATGAGAATGGGGTTAAGAGGGAAACATACATCAGCCATGACTGATGACAGAGTAGACTTGACAGGCCAAATAGCCTAATTCTACTCCTAGGACTTATGAACTTTTTAAAGCAACCTACTTTACAGATGTTCCTTTGCCCGCAAACAATCTTCTTTAGCAAGTTCCTATCTAATACCATCAAAGTTGGCCTAGCTCCAATTCACAATTTTAACGTGGGCCCAACCTGTCTTAATCTATAACAATTTAAAAACTAACAGAACAGCAGTTGCTAGTCCCAAAAGGCTTGTCCGCAGGCACTTCAGTCATTTGCCCTTCCTAATTTCCTAAGAGTAGATTAACCTTTGCCCTCTCCCATGTAGGTCCTTGACATATTGCCCGAGGAAACATTCCTGGACACATTTGACAAATCCCACCCCGCCTAAACCCTTGGCACTATGAGAGTTCCAGTCTACATTGGGAGAGTTAAAATCCCCTGTGTATGCTTTGTAAATCTTTACCATTGCTCTAAAGTTGAATTAGGTTTTTCTTTTAATGTTAATTTCCATCTGTTCTATGTTCTCCATTATCTCTTCATTTCCCCCCATAATTAACCGTTTGAGATGGAGAAGAAAAACAGAATTCAAAAATGTAACTTTATCAGTAAAGATGCCACTTTACCCTCTGGAGAAAAACCCACAAGCTGAAAACAAGTGGTATCATGCCTCTTGTGGACATACCGTGCATTCAGAAAGTATTCAGACCCCTTCACTTATTCCCCATTTTGTTACGTTACAGCCTTATTTTAAAATGGATTTAATTTTTTTTTTGTCATCAATCTACACACAATACTCCAGAATGAAGAAGCGAAAACAGGTGTTTGGAAATTTTTGCAAAGTAATTAAAAAGTAACTGAAATATCACATTTACATAAGTATTCAGACCCTTTGCTATGACACTCAAAATTGAGCTTAGGTTCATCCTGTTTCATTGATTATCCTTGAGATGTTTCTACAACTTGATTGGAGTCCACCAGTGGTAAATTACATTTATTGGACATGATTTGGAAAGGCACACACCTGTCTGTATAACAGTTGACAGTGCATGTCAGAGCAAAAACCAAGCTATGAAGACGAAGGAATTGTCCGTGGACCTCTGTCAGGATTGTGTTGAGACACAGATCTAGGGAAGGGTATAAAACAATTTCTGCAGCAATGCATGTCCCGAAGAGCACAGTTGCCTCCGTCATTCTTAAATGGAAGAACTTTGGAACCACCAGGACTCTTCATAGAGCTGGCTGCCCGGCCAAACTGAGCAATCGGAGGAGAAGCGCCTTGGTCAGGAAGGTAACCAAGAACCCAATGGTCACTCTGACAGAGTTCCAGAGTTCCTCTGTGGAGATGGGAGAACCTTCCAGAAGGACAACTATATCTGCAGCACTCCACCAATCAGGCCTTTATGGTGGAGTGGCCAGACGGAAGCCACTCAGTAAAAGGCACATGACAGGCCGCTTGGAGTTTGCCAAACAGCATAAGAAACAAGATTCTCTGGTAAGATGAAACCAAGATTAAACTGAATGCCAAGTGTCACGTCTGGAGGAAACCAGGCACCATTCATCATCTGGCCAATACCATACCTACGGTGAAGCATGGTGGTGGGAGCATCATGCTGTGGGGATATTTTTCAGCGGCAGGAACTGGGAGACTAGTCAGGATCAAGGGAAAGATGAATGGAGCAAAGTACAGAGAGATCCTTGATGAAAACCTGCTCCAGTGCATTCTGGACCTCAGACTGGGGCGGAGGTTCACCTTCCGACAGGACAACGACCCTCAGCACACAGCCAAGACACACAGGTGTGGCTTCGTGACAATCTGTGAATGTCCTTGAGTGGCTCAGACAGCCCCGACTTGAACCCGATCGAACATCTCTGGAGGGACCTGAAAATAACTGTGCAACGACGCTCCCTATCCAACCTGACAGAGCTTGAGAGGATCTGCAGAGAAGAATGGGAGAAATTACCCAAATACAGGTGTGCCAAGCTTGTAGCGTCATACCCAAGAAGACTTGAGGCTGTAATTGCTGCCAAAGGTGCATCAACAAAGTACTGAGTAAAGGGTCTGAATACTTATGTAAATGTGATATTTCAGTTATTTCTTTGCAAAAATTTCTAATCACCTGTTTTCAATTTTTAATTATGGGGTATTGATGATAAAAAAAAAATAATTTAATCCATTTTAGAATAAGGCTGTAATGTTTCAAAATGTGGAAAAAGTGAAGGGGTCTGAATACATTCTGAATATACTGTATATATTCCTTCTGAAACATGTTGTTAAATACACTATTTTGAAAAACTTGCTCTTAATACTATGTTTATCAGCCTCTTTTAAAAATTAATATTTCAATACAATAACCAATTGAAAAGTTGCAAACCACCTTTAAATGTATCGTCAGAAAATTTTCAGGTTTGACAATAGTATATTATAATCAGGTGGCAACCTTAAGGTAGGACACAATTAGATATTCCATAAAATGTTTCAGTAAAGTACAACAGTGCACCTTCTGTGCTGGAATGAGATGAGGTGGCATACTGTTTGTGCTATTGTAGACAAAATGATGTATATTGTTTAAACATACAGTACATTATTCAGTGCCTAAAACTGACTGCAAAGTGCCTAGGGATCTCTTCACAACAATTGAAAGAATACCTGCAATATCATATGATTGGGATTTTGCTGGAATCCGGATTCGCACTGTATAACTCTCTTGAATGCCACAGCAGACTGAACACACACTTATTGACGTTCTAATTTACCATTCAATCTCGGAGGACTTTTGTAAATTTTTGATCAGCTAACTTGCATGACATCCTATGTGAAGCCAAAAGCTGGCTACATTCTATATATGAAACCAATTCACCTTCAAGTGTGTATAGGAGCATAATTCCAAGTCTGTGCAATATAATATGCAACATAATATACTTAATGATTTAGATGAAGGAATTAAAAGTAACATTGGCAAATTTACAGATGACACAAAGCTGGGTGCAGTGTAAACTGTGAAGAGGATGCTATGAGGATATAAAGCGACTTGAACAGGTTGGGTGAGTGGGCAGATGCATGGCAGAAGCAGTATAATGTGGATAAAGTGAGGTTATCCACTGGAGGCAAGAACGGGAAGGCAGATTATTATCTGAATGGTGTCAGGTTAGGAAAAGTGGAAGTACAACGAGACCTGTGTGTCCTCATACATCAGTCACTGAAAGTAACCGTATGGGTACACTAGGCAGTGAAGAACACTAATGGTATGATGGCCTTCATAAAGAGAGGGGTTGAGTAGAGGAGCAAAGAGTTTCTTCTGCAGTTGTACAGGGCCCTGGTGAGACCATACCATGAGTATTGTGTGCAATTTTGGTCTCCACATTTGCAGAAGGACATTCTTGCTATTGAGGGAGCGCAGTGTAGGTTCACAAGGTTAATTCCTGGGATGGCGGGACGCCATATGATGAAAGAATCGAGCGACTGGGCTGATATACTCTGGAATTTAGAAGGATGAGAGGCGATCTTATAGAAACATATAAAATTATTAAGGGATTGGACACCGATGTTGATGGAGTCCAGAACTAGGGGCCACAGTTTAAGAATAAGGGGTAGGCCATTTAGAACTGAGATGAGTAAAACTTTTTCACATAGAGAGTTATAAATATGTGGAATTCTCTGCCTCAGATGGCGGTGGATGATTCACTGGATGAATTCAAAAGAGAGTTAGATAGAGCTCTTAGGGCTAGCGGAATCAAGGGGTATGGGGAGAAGGCAGGAACAGGGTACTGATTGTGGATAATCAGCATTGATCACATTGAATGGCGGTGCTGGCTCGTAGGGCCGAATACCTTACTCCTGCACCTATTGTCTATGTAGCTAAATATAAGTAGGGCTTACAGTTCCATTTAGTTTTTACCAGATTTCTTTAAAATATGGCACCACAAGAGACAAACAGGAAGTAGAGGATTTTTAAATAGACACAGAATAGACAAATTCCTTAAAGTACTGAAATACAATCAAAATATTCTGTTCATGCTGAAGTGGATCATGGAGATTGTGAATATCATTTAGATGACTACAATATTGGTCATTTCAGTTGTTAAACTGGCAAAATGTTGTGGTCGAGCATCATTATATTATTAAACCGATAGCAACTTCTGCCATCCACAAATGCAAAGCTCAAAGTGGAAATCCCCAATTTTCTTTCAGTAATTCATACTCCTCTGCATATGTTGCATCATTTAGGTGCGCAATAAATGCAAAACAGTAATTTTATGTGACTTCAACTTTTTACATATTTTTAATAAAACACCTAAAATTATGTAATTGAGCTTTTTATACTGTATCAGGAGATAATTTACTGCTGGACAAACTCTAAAGGACTTGTCCCACTTGGGAGACCTCGTGAGTTCTGGCGACCTTAATCGACTAAAAAAAAATCAAGGTCGCAGTGACCTACGACCTTCCTCGACTATGTGTACGACCTCCTACAGCTATGTTGAAGATCTCCCTCGACTATGAAGAAGACCTCCTTCGACCTCCTTCAACTATGTTGAAGACTGGCTTCGACCATGTACGTTTTACTCGAGGATGGTCACTGGCAAATTGGTCCGCAAATGAGCACGACCCCCTACGACCTCAGAGGACCACACCGAAAACCAACAATGACCAGTAACGAGTGTCTACAGCTCAAATGATCACCTGATAAAATTATGTCATGTCTGCATTTGTTTCTCACAAAAAAATGCCTCCCAGGTTTTTTTTTAATCATTCTGAACCATGCAAGCATGGAAGGAACTAGTTTGGAGGATGTTAGTAAAGATACAACTACTGCTGTTTGCAGTAGTCGTTTTGCTTCAGCAGCCTTTTAAGAAAGGCAGAAGGGGAAGAGCAAGGGTGAAGAGGAAGCAGAAGAAGAGGTCTCAATGGGTGAATGCTGCCTTTTAGGTGCCATCTCTAAAACACAAGTCTCCTCTCCAAAAAACGTTCCAGCTATGAATGAACATGCCCTGGAGTGATAGAGGTAACGTGCTGCTGTTTAAATGACCTTTTTTTTTCCTACTGACCTTTTTTTCACCCCGGAGCTATTACCTTCGACCACCTTCGAGTATCTACGACTAGATTCACGACCTACTACGACCGACTTCGACTAGACCTATGACTAAAAAAGTATTGATTTTTCCCACGGCTACCTATTTTTAGTCGCGGTCAATTTTTAACTTCTTGAAAAATACGCCGCGACCTAGCTGAAGCCTCGACTACGCGGAGACCACTCTCGACCATGAAGGAGAGTGCCGAAGACCTCCTACGACCTCGTGGCGACCTTCCCGCGACTATGGGTCGCGGGCAAGGTCGCCAGAACTCGCGGTGGAGGTCGCCCAAGTGGGACAGGGGCTTGAAGCCCCAAAAAGCTAAATCTGTGTCGATCATTCAGCATAATATTTTGAAATTCTCAATTATTAAAAATAATGGAAAAATCTTAGTTATTGTTTCTGACATTTCATCTTTGAATGTTCTGATATGTGCACACTCCAATCTTTATTTCACTTTCTAAAAAAAGTCTCATCAGAAAAGGGAAACCCACACCACAGAATCTGTTCAATCCTGTGATTTATTTCTTCGAAGTCAGTATCACGCACCATCTCTTTGCATTAGATCAATGCTACAGACAATAGGCGTAATAATGCTCCTTTATGGATGAAAGCCCAAGTCAAATCTCTTATAGTAATGGTGTCTGCTATAGCTACTCTTTCTGCTGGAAAGGAAAGCAAAAGAAATGTAACAGTTTATCTACGAGTAATGGTGTAACATAGCCATCTACTCCTCTACAGCATGTTATATTTATTTATGCAACTAAATCTTTCTGCACATGTTTATAGAAATAGACTTTATTGAAACACATTAATATTTAGAACATTGTAATTTCTGTCAATCACAGTTGTATTCAAGGTTGTAATCAAAAATGATTTATCTTGAATTTAACGGAAAAGCTATTAATATGCAGATTTCACAAGTGGCTGATTGCATGTAGGAGTCATTAAACAAATTTTTATTTTATCAATTATATAATCTGTCACTGCATATTAAAAGTTTTTATATATTCTCAATCAAAGCCTTTGATCTTTTGTTTATGTTTCTCAGACAAAAAGAATAGGTGGAAAGAGCTTCAATATTTTAATCTTCAAAATTTGTGTCTAATACAACATTAAAATATTAGGAACATTTTAGAATGGTGCTTATTACATTAAAATATTTCTACATCAATTGGGCAACATGCTCAGCTATTAAAATAACTAGCACTTGTGAAATGTGTGCAATTCATGTGGTTCACTCATGCTGTACCCTGCATGATATAATTGTGCCAACACATTTTTAAATGATCATAAATAATTATATTATTTGGTAAATATGTTGATTTTCTCCAAAACATCCAATTCATTCATATATCCAAAACTAGATTTGAACAAAAACATTGAACATAAACTAATCTGAAAGGGCAATCAATTCAGCCTGAGTCACATATAAAGGATGTATAGAATGGATTCCTGACTGTAGCTTCTGATCAACTTATCAATACAATTTTATCGGATTATTCAAATCATTAATTAAATCTCATTCAGATTCAGTCCCATTCTTATGGAATTCAAAAATTAAAATTGTTACACAAAATTTGGAACAATAAAAATATTATTATATATAGTACCATGTTTTGGATGCAGTGGATGTTCAATGTATGATTGAAGTGTGTGCATACATTTGTGGAGCAAGTTCTAAACATTTTTAGTGAGATAATATAGTTAATGCCCACTGAGTTTGGATAGATTATGATATTATGACATGTAATATTGATTTGATGCACTGTTCCCATTCTGAATTAGATGCTCCAGCTACCACTTTCTCTTAATCATCGACAGCACAACACCGGTTTTACACCAGGAAATATGTCCATATTTTGAAGGTTTCATCAACTACCTTCAATTACAATACTCATTGAAGTCTATTGGTTATTGCTATGGTTAACAATCTTTCCAGATGTCTGATAATCTTTAAGTCTACAGGGAGCAGTTGCTGAAGAATCTGGGGATAGTGTTCCTGGCCAACATCATGACCAGAGTCTGAAGAAGGGTTTCGGCCCGAAACGTCACCTATTCCCTTCGCTCCATAGATGCTGCTGCACCCGCTGAGTTTCCCCAGCAATTTTGTGTACCATCATGACTAGAAGAATGGGCAGAAGTAACAGAGTCGGGGCAGCTGGGACATAAGAGAGAACAAGGAGGGAGAGTTGGATTTTCTATATTAGTCCTTTCACCCTTTAATTTATTTTTATTTTTAGTGAGTTAAAAGTGTTTGTTTTGGTCTAATATTTTTTATGCGGGGGGGGAGGGGGAAACTGTTTTTCTCAGTTCCTACCTGGTCGGAGATGCGGCTTTTCTCCAAGCCGTATCTTCGCACCTTCCTCGTGGCCTACCAACGGGACTGGAGCGGCATTTCCTGCCGGGACCGGCCAGGACTTCAGCTTCGGCGGCGGCGCAGCGCTGAAGCATCATCACGGAGCGGGCGATGCCTTACCCGGGTCGCCGTGCAGTGGGCTCCGGAGTGCTGGGACCGCCGACTCCAACATCACGGAGCTGCGGTCTGTGGAGCGTCCAGTTGCGGGGCGCCGCTGAACTTTAAACAACGCGGAGCCTGGGATCTCTCGCCGAGATCGCCAGTGTTGGAGCTCCGACCAGTGCTGCCCGTGGACTTCGGGAGCCCCGGTCTCCAGGGGGGAAGCGGCCATTCCAGACACTCCAAGCCACTGAGACGGTTCTGCCGACGCCGGAGTTCCATCAACCGGCGAGAGGGCCTGAAGCATCGGGCTGCCGTAACGGCGACTGCGGAGGCCTCAATAGGCCCGACTATGGGTGAACAGGGGATAAGACTGGACTTTGCTGCCTTCCCTCACAGTGGGAACCATTGTGGGGGGATGTTTTTATGTTTATTGTTACATTTTGTCTGTTTTATGTTCTGATTGTGTTGGCTACTGGACATCTGAATTTCCCTGTAAAAGGGGATTAATAAAGCTATCTATCTATATGAAGCTATTTCTAACAGTGATCAGGAAGTACTTGTTGTAGAAGATGTTGTAATAGATGCTCAATGAGCGTCCGCAGCATGCTATATTAGCAGCATGCTTTGTAGTGGAGTTTTACTTGTTGTAAAATACGCTCAATGAGTGAGCCTTCTGCCCTTTGGCAAGTACATCTGCATCCACACCAGAATTGCCATGACATCCTCTTTGACAAAGGTTTTACTTGATGAAGATTAGTATTAAGAAGTGCTAGCATCCTTTCAGATCAGAAAGCAAGGGTGATGTAGATAATGTATAATCTGCTTACATAATGTAATCTATACATAATTACATAATGTAATCCATACACATAATTTTGGAGGCTTTTCATTTTTGCCTCCCTAACAGACTATTCAAGTGTTAAATCTATCCTCCACAATAGGTTTATTCATTTCCTTAAAGTTGTAATTTTTGAGGCCTCTTGAAATGTTTCCTGCAATTGGCTCTTAGCTACATGCAGCCAAAAAACTAAATAAGTCATACAGCATGGAAACAGGCCCTTCAACCCAAATGCCCATGCCACCCAAGATGCCCCTACTACACTAGTCCCACCTGGCTGAGTGTGACCCATATCCTTCTAAATCTGTCCAAATATATTTTAAATGTAATCATTTCTGCCTCAACTACCTCCTCTGGCAGCTCATTCCATATACCTGATACCCTATGTATGAAAAAGTTACCCCTTAACTTCCTATTAAAATTTTTCCCTCTAACCGTAAACCTATGTCCCCCGGTTCTTGATTCCCCTACCATGGGTAAATGACTGTGTATCTTCCCCATCTATTCCTCTCTTGATCTTATACACCTCTACACAATCACACCTCATCTTCCTGTGCTCCAAAGAATAAAGTCCTAGCCTGCCTAACCTCTACCCACAGCTCAGGGCCTCAAGTCCTGGCAACACCCTGGCAGGGTGACCATAACTGAGTACAATATTCCAAATGTGGCTTCACCACAGTCTTGTTCAACTGTAACATATACCAACTTCTATACTCAATCCCCTGATTGATGCAGGCCAATGTGCTGAAAGCCTTCTTAATCACTCTATCTACCTGCGACGCCACATTTATGAAACTATGGGGTACTTGCAATCCAAGATCCCTCTGCTCTACAACACTCGCCTTTTACTGTGGAGGCCCTGCCCTTGTTTGACTTCCCAAAATGCAACACCTCACACTTATCTGTGTTAAACCCCATTAACCATTCCACAGTCTGTTGCCCAACTGATCAAGATCTTGCCGTGATTTTGGTAACCATCTTTGCTATCTACAATACAACCACTTTAGTGTCATCTGCAAACATTACTCCTGCCTTGTACATTCTCATATACATCATTGATATAAACCATGGACAACAATAGGTCCAATGCCGAAGCCTGAGGCACACCACTAGTCACAGGCCTCTAGTCCAAAAGCAATCTTCCACCATCACTCTCTGCTACTTTCCATTAATTGATTTTCTATCCATTCGGTAGCTCTACCTGGATCTTATGTCATCTAACCTTCCAAGAGCAGCCTACCATGTGGAATTTGATCAAATGCTATGCTGAAATCCAAAACACAATGTCTATGGCTCTGCCTTCATCAACTTTCATCAAAAAACGAAATCAGATTTGTGGAACACACTATCCCACACACAAAACCATGTTGATTATCCCTAATCAACCCATCTATCCAAATGTAGATATATCTTAATTCTCAGAATATTCACCAGTAACTTGCCTACTACAGATGTTAGGCTTACTAGTCCATAGTTCCCAGGCTTTTCCTCACAGCCCTTCTTAAATAGAGGCCCAACATTAGCTACCCTCCAGTTTTCCGGCACCTCACCTGTTTCTATTGATGATTCCTATATATCTCAGCCAGCTCACTGCAATTGCTTCTCTAGCTTCCCACAGTGCCCTCAGAAAAGGCCCGGGAGATTTGTCTACCTTCATATGCCTTAGGACATCCAACACCTCCTCTGTAATACGGACTGTCCTCAGGACACTTCCATTAACTGTCCCAAGTTCAAGTCTTCATGCCTTTCTCCACAGTAGAAACAAAGGAGAAATACTCATTGAGGGTTTTGCTCATCTCCTGTGACTCTACACATAGGCTATCGCTTTGGTTTCTGAGGGGCCCTTTTCTCTCCATAGTTACCCTCTTTCCCTTAATGTACATAAAATGTCTTTGGATTTTCCTTAATATTATCTACCAGAGGTATCTCCTGCCCCATTTTGCCCTCTTGATTCCCTTCTTAAGTATGCTCTTCAGTTCCTGAAACTCCTGAAAAACACAATGGGCTAATGTGCCTGTTCCTGCACTGTGTTGTTCTATGTTCTATATTCAGAAAAGTGCGTGACAAATCTTAGAAGAATTTGTTTATTGGACCTAGAGTTATTACCATGCAATTCATCTCAAGTTTCATAAAGTTATACTCAGAAATAATTTCCCAATAGAAATACCAATTTAAACAATTCAAATCTTATCAAGCTATTGCAGCAACAATATAACATAATACAATTGCCTTGAATTGTTCGGAAGATACTGTTAATTTGAATTTAATTTCAGTCTGAAGAAGGGTCTCGACCCGAAGCGTCACCCATTCCTTCTCTCCAGGGATGCTGCCTGTCCCACTGAGTTACGTCAGCATTTTGTGTCTACCTTCGATTTAAACCAGCATCTACAATTCTTTCCTACATACTTTTAATTTGTGTAACTTCCATTTTTATTAAATAAGACATCATTACGTTAGTATATTTTGCTTTTAATGTTCTCAGCAGGAAATTTATGGAAACAAGTTGGTGCAGTTATCCTACCGTATTTAAATTCCAAAAACATAACAAGGCCTAATTCAGTCTTGATTTTTCGCAAATAGTACAGGATTATAAGCACTCTGGGCATATTGCTTCTCAAGATAAATCTACCTGTAATTGAGGATTGGTATGGAAACGGCATAGCAAGGGTATATATAATAAATATATATATTTATGTGTGCCAAACAATCAAAGGGGTCCTATTAATGTTGCCAATAAGCCTCAGTATATATTTGAATATATTAAGCATACAACTGGAAGGCTGCATTACTTGTTGTTTATGAAAAGTGCTATGGATATTATGTGCATGGCTTTGTTTATCATGAATACTTTTTCAAAATGTTAGGTCAATATTTCCTGACCACTTTCTGTCCGATTGTTAGCTAAGCTTTAATATATGTAGTAAGCTTGTATTGATTTGGATTAGAAAGCTAATATTGTCTGTGATTATCACATAAGAAGCAGAAATTTCAGATGGATGGTTCACAGGTTAGCATTGCCAGGCTTGCCAGTAAAACTCTGCACTATAACAAATGTTGTAAGTCTCAATACAACAGTCCCTATCCAAGTGTCAGAGGGACTTGTCGCTGGATCACTATAAAGGTGCAATTTTTGCAGACAACTCTTAAAGGGGCATGCAATGATAGCAATTGGGGCATGTATGATGTTACCAATTAATTAATAGAAGTTGTGACAATAGGAAAGTAATCGGCTTCATTAAATCTCTTTCCATGAGTAGGAGCTGTTGTTATTTACATAACTTGGTTGAAAATGTCACCACAAGTAAATTTTGCATGTTGCATTACTTTTGACATTATTTGATGAGGTTTTATTCCAGCAAAAAAATGCTGGGGTGAGTGGAAAACAGTCTGAGAAATGAGGAGACATTGTGGCAACCAGAAGTAAAGACAAAATTGCCTCACTCCAAGATAACCTGACTTTTCTAAGCACAATACTTTTGTCTGCAATTTATTGTCTGAATAAACTTCTAACCTGCTGTCTTTACAATCTAAAATCTTCTGATCTAGAAGTGAGCTTATTACTTTTGATCCAAAATGTTATGTGCTGACAGCTAACAGTTAACTGGGTCCTTGGAGAATTGTTTTTCTCCATCCTTCATATGTAACAATGTAATTCTGTATGCACAACATCTTTACATATCATTTTCATAGACTGAAATGAGCTAAGGTATTCAACAAGAGCATTATCAAACAAATATTTGGCAACAAATCCGAAGAAGGTTTCAAAACTAATAACCAAAGACTCGCTCAAAAAGTAAGTTTTAGGGAGCATCTTAAATGAGGAAAGGTTAGGAAAGGTTTAATAGAAAATGTGAGGCTAGCCAAGAGGTCTAAAAGTCAAATCTGCAGAGGAAATAAATGTTAAATAAGGGTTTCAAATCAAAAAGGATGAAGTAGTATTTGAGATTGGCAAATATAGAGAGATGGGAAAAAAATATTCCCAGTAATGGAATGGATATTTTGTAGAAAAATTACCTCTTTATCAAATATGGCATCCAGGTTATCAATTTCCAAGATTTTAAAGGACAAGTAATATGTTCAGGTCTGCTGCAGGGACAAATGGTAAGAGTTCATTATATACATAATGTGCTGGAAGAATTAGTGAGGCAGAGTTAATGTTTCAGGTTAATGGCCTTTTATTTGAACCAAAATATTGACTTGGCTTTTCCTCTCCCCAGATGCTGCCTGACATCTCATGTGTTTCCAGTATTTTCTGGTTTTAGTTTTGAAAATCATAATCTGCAGTTGTTCTGCTGTTGTGCTCAAAAGGTTTGGTTTTAGAAAATTCATGTCCATCCAATACTGAATGTCGGATAATGTGACAAATCTGCAGCAATGGAGTTGTCCAGACAAATAGTAGTAACGGGGAGCTGAGCACCATCAGCCTACTAGATGCTATTTTTTTTAAAGCAGATGGATGAAAAATAGAAGTGGATAAAGATAAATCCAATAGGAACTCCATAGGAAATAGTAATGGAAGGGGAAGGGAAGCCACAACAGAAATTCAATTGGCTCCTTCAATAAATAATGAAACCAAGCAAGTGCTGTTGCACTCAGCTGGACAAGAGAGTCAAAGCATGAGAGTGAATGGACTGATCAACTGCAGCAAAGTCTGCAGATGCATCAAGAAAGATAAGGAATATTTTCTACAGTGAAGTCATAAGAAAGGTTTTTTATAATTCATGTGAAGGTAAGTTTTGACGTGCAATGAAGTTGAGTAACAACGATCATTAACCAAACAATAATATTAATAATAATATCTTTATTGCCATTGCACAGAGGTACAAGGAGATTTGGAATGCAACTTCCATCCGATGTAATAACTTAATTAGCTAAAAATTTAGACACCCAGAGAAACAAGATTAAAAAACAGTTAAAGCAGTATAAAGTGCAAATAGGTCTGTGCCGGGTCGATGTACGACGTGGCCATCCGAGGGAGACAGTTCATAGGGGGGCACTCAGTAGGACCGGTTCAGAGCAGCTATAGCTCTGGGGATGAAGCTGTTCCTAAGTCTGGAGGTGCAGGCGTAGAAGGCCTTGTAACGTCTGCCGGATGGTAGAAGTTCGAACAGACTATTGCAAGGGTGTGAGGAGTCTTTATGAATGCTGGGGGCCTTCCTGAGGCACCGTGTATTGCAGATGCTCTCCAAGGCTGGTAGCTGTGTCCCAATTATCTTCTACGCTCTGTGGACGACCCGCTGAAGAGCTCTCCTCTCTGCCTCCGTGCAGCTGAGATACCACACAGAGATGCCATACGTTAGTATGCTCTCTGTGGTGCAACGGTAGAAGGTTGTCAGCAGCTGTTGGGGCAGACCAGTCTTTTTTAGTGTTCTCAGGAAGAACAGTCGTTGCTTTGCCTTCTTGACCAGCGCAGCGGTGTTGGTGGACCATGTGAGATCCTCCGAAATGTGTGTGCCCAGAAACCTGAAGCTGGACACTCTCTCCATACTGTCCCCGTTGATAAAGATTGGAGCGTATTCCCCATTATGTGACCTTCTGAAGTTGATGATCAGCTCCTTGGTCTTAGAGGTGTTTAGGGACAGGTTGTTATCTGAGTACCAGTCCACCAGGTTCTGCACCTCCACACTGTAGTGTGTTTCATCACCATTTCATCACCTATTAATATGCTTTTGGTGGTTCTGGTTGAAGAAATGTGACAATATCTTGTTCTACTTGGAATTTAGCTTTTTTTTTGCCTTCTCCAACAGAGCCTCAATTCAATATATTTTTTGAACGATGATACCTTTTACAAAGCAGCCATTTTACAGAACTAAAAGTCAAGTGTCAGCTCAGGGTATGCCCCTAAGGGAAGTGTAGAAGAAAAGGAAACGGATATAATAATAAGGGGCAGAAAATCTAATCTGATAATGTGGATTTCACCATGGTTTGATAGAAGACTCGTATATATGGTATTGTTTCTGCACCTTGAAAATCAAGACTGTGCCGATGTAGTACATTTCACAGTCTAATGTGCCTTACAGGATGTTTAGTCATTGTTAAAATCCATGGAACACATCAGTCAATTTGCACACATCAAACTCCCATAGCTGCAAAGCTATAACGAACAGATAATCTTAATTTGCATCATTGTGATGTGGAGAGTATAAACTTGCTTGGCCTCTTGCTGTTCCTCAAAGTGGTGTCTATTGGGAGGATGGTTTGGGCTTTGGTTTACCATCTCATTCAAAAGGTGTTATCTCTATATGTAGCACCCACTCACTACTGCAGAAAAAAATAAGTTAGATCTTTGCACTCTCAAAAAAAATCAAGCTGCCCAAAATGATTCTGTCTTGCGTTGAATACAGAACTGAATTTTCAGTTCACAAAATGTGAAAAAGATCCTCTGACGTACAAACAGGAAATATCACAGTATGTTATGAGCAACCGGTGTAAGCCAGTGTGTGGAATATTTCATTCAGATCAAATGCGGTAA
This sequence comes from Amblyraja radiata, assembly GCF_010909765.2. Lineage (NCBI taxonomy): Eukaryota > Metazoa > Chordata > Chondrichthyes > Rajiformes > Rajidae > Amblyraja > Amblyraja radiata. The sequence goes on along the minus strand of NC_045964.1, from coordinate 35,694,973 downwards.
GACATTATGATGACAACTTCTTTCAGTCATTCACAGAGCTATTATCATTAATAATACACTTGCAATAGAGATGAAATGATAATTCAAACATTTTATCCACTGAGAAAAATCAAACAATCAAAGTAACATAGAAGGATGAAAGATTGGACGAAAATGAATTAAAAGATGATTTAAATTAAACAACTTTCAATTGATCATAAATTTCCTGCAAATTCCTTGTTAGTCCATAACACTAAATACACAGCACGGCAGCACAGCAGTAAAGTTGTTCCCTTACAGCGCCAGAGACCTGGGTTCGATCCTGACTACGGTTGCTTGTCTGTACCACGTTTGAATGTTCTCCCCATGACCTGCGAGGGTTTTCTCTGGGATATCCGGTTTCTTCCCACACTCCAAAGAAGTACAGGTTTGTAAGTTAATTGGTTTGGTATATTTGTAAATTGTATCTGATGTGTGCAGGATAGTGTTAGTGTGCAGGTTGGCACAGACTCGTTGTGCTGAAGGGCCTGTTTCCGCACTGCATCTCAAAAAAACTAACCACCATATAGTAGATCTGGCAAAGTTATGGACTCGGTCTCCAAAGTGAATGTCAGAGGCACAGTATCATACACTATTACAACTATGCCGTGTGATAAGCACTACTGAGCAGCAATGATTTTTTTACATATATCTTTAATAATAAAGTAACTCAACTCCATTACATGGGCATTTCTAAAGGTTTTGTAGACACAAGGGACTGCATATGCTGGTTTACAAAAAAAGACACAAAGTGCTGGAGTAACTCAGTGGGTCAAGCAGCATCTCTGGAGAATATGGATTTGTTATTTGTCGGGTTGGGATCCTTTTTCAGACCCGCTGGGACGATCAATAACCAGTAACATTTATGACAAAAACCATGCTTCCGAAATATCTTGATATTGATTAGAAACATAGATAGAAACATAGAAAATAGGTGCAGGAGTAGGTCATTCGGCCCTTCGAATATGATCATGGCTGATCATCCACAATCAGTACCCCATTCCTGCCTTCTCCCCATATCCCTTGATTCCACTAGCCCTAAGAGCTCTATCTAACTCTCTTTTGAATGCATCCAGTGAATTGGCCTCCGCTGCCTTCTGAAGCAGAGAATTCCACAGATTCACAACTCTCTTGGTGAAAAAGTTTTTCCTCATCTAGATGGCCTACCCCTTATTCTTAACCTAAATGGCCTACCCCTTATTCTTAACTTAAATGGCCTCAGGCCTGTGCCCGTCGCGGTCAAAACACTTTAATTCTGAAAAATGGTCCCGACCCGAAACTTCAGCTATCCATGTCCTCCGAGATACTGCCTGACCTGCTGAGTTACTCCAGCACTTCGTACTTTTAAAATTAAATCTAAAAGCTTTGCTGCATTTCACAAGTAGCTATGAGATCAACTGCCAAAATGTTTTCAGCTGGATTATAGGCACGTTGGGGATATGCCAAAAGATGAAAGGAGAAATGAAAGGAGAAATACGAAGGACTCAAATGCAATGTTTTCCTCTACCTTCAAAGTTCTATTACACAGTAAGTTAGAGAGCTTATACTCAAGATGTTGCTGCTGCCTTGCTTTCCACAACTCAGACTTTCTGGAATTCAGAGTAAACTCAGCTTCAACTAGAAAATGCTGTAAACCACAGGCTGAATTCATTTCAAGATTCATTCAACACTCCCTTCAATTTACTCACTAGCGAAGTGTTTTATTTGATGTTGTAATAGTTTAAACAAATTAACCTGCTCCCTGATTCAGCTCCAGACAGTATAATGTCCCTTATATGTCCCTTCATGTGATTCAAATGAAACTAGTGGAAGCAATTCGATTCTAACAGGGGAGAGGGGGATGGGAGAGGGGTTGAAAATGGTTATACTGGAATCAACGATTACTTATCATTTGAAATTCGGACAGGTGGGACCAGTGTAGATGGGTCATCTTGGTCGGCATGCGCAAGTTGGACTGAAGGGCCTGTATCTGTGCTGTATGATCATGGTAGAAAAGAAGTAGTGAAGAGAACAAAGGAAGTGCTTGTGATAGAATAAAAATGCGATAGAATGAATGTCACAAAATATTGTGACATTGGCTGAGAGAGGCTGGTACAGGCCACAACTCAAGGAGGGATGCCAAAAGTCAACACAAGAGAAGCAACTGAATAGGTAACCTCTACAACCCACCCTCCCCCTCACCACTCGCCACATCTTCCCATCTCCCCCCATGTCTGCCTTCCGCAAAGACCGCTCCCTCCGTAACTCTTCCCTTCCCTCCCGTACCACCCCCTCCCCGGGCACTTTCTGTTGCAACCACAAGAGATGCAACACCTGTCCCTTTACCTCCCCCCTCGACTCCATTCAAGTACCCAAGCAGTCGTTCCAGGTGCGACAGAGGTTCACCTGCATCTCCTCCAACCTCATCTATTGCATCCGCTGCTCTAGATGTCAGCTGATCTACATCGGTGAAACTAAGCGGAGGCTGGGCGATCGTTTCGCCGAACACCTCCGCTCGGTCCGCAAGAACCTACCTGACCTCCCGGTGGCTCAGCACTTCAACTCCCCCTCCCATTCCCCATCCAACCTCTCTGTCCTGGGTCTCCTCCATGGCCAGAGTGAGCAACACCGGAAATTGGAGGAACAGCACCTCATATTCCGCTTGGGGAGTCTGCATCCTGCGGGCATGAACATTGAATTCTCCCAATTTTGTTAGCCCTTGCTGTCTCCTTTCCTTCCTCAGCCCTCGGGCTGTCTCCTTCCATCCCTCAGCCCTCGGGCTCCTCCTCCTCCTTTTTCCTTTCTTCTCCCCGCCACCCCCCATCAGTCTGAAGAAGGGTTTTGGCCCGAAACGTTGCCTATTTCCTTCGCTCCATAGATGCTGCTGCACCCGCTGAGTTCCTCCAGCATTTTTGTGTACCTTCGATTTTCCAGCATCTGCAGTTCCTTCTTAAACACTCCCCCTCTCTTTTCTCATCTACCCCTTACCCAATCCTGCCTCACACCTTTCTCTTTTATCTCTGGCCTTTGTTCCAACCATCTGCCTATCAAAATCTCCCTTGCCTGCCATGCTTTGTCCTGCCTCCACTCTTCCAGCTTTCCTCCCTCACCCACCACAATCAGTCTTGTCATGACGATGAGTCATGATGATGATATGCAAATATCTTGACCTTTGTATCAGCTGACTTGGAGGTCAGATTGCATGTGCACTGTGTAAGCCAAGGCAGGAAGCCATGGTTGGGTGAGATAATAAACACGGAGTCCAAGGAATATAACCTGTAAATATTGTGTCAGTATTATTATTATTCCACATCTGAAGCGAAGATGTGACATTGGCAACAAGAATATTTCGGATATTTCAGATATTTTGGATTCTGAATTCATGGCTTCGAGCTGGGAAATGATTTTTTTTTAAATGGCAGTCGCTGGAGCTGATTTCTTAGCACTTAGCACAGAATATGCCGGGGCAGAAGGCGCAGCGGAGAGCATTGCTTCTTTTCACCGCGGGGCCAGCAGTTCAAGAAATTTTTAAAACACTCCCTGAGTGAATGAAGGAAGACTATAAGAAAGCCGTTGATGCTTTGAACAGTCATTATGTGGTGCTGCCAAATGCTACATTTCAACAACAATGCAGGAATTGGGCAAAACTGTTGCTCAATTTGTGACGAGACTCAGACAGGTGTCTGTAGGATGCAAATATGTGGCTGCTGATGTGGAAAACCAGATATTGGATCAGGTTGTCCAGCATTGCAGGTCAGACAAACTCAGGAGAAGGCTGCTAGAAAAAGGGGGTGAGTTAAACCTTAATGATGCTTTGTCGATTGCAGCAGCACTGGAAGCTGTTGAGGGGCAATTTCACAGCATGAAACTGAAAGATTCCAAGACTGGGCAAGTAAACCAGCTGTCCTACGGTAGACCAAGAAGTATGCCTGAATGTGAGATCGAGTGTTACAGGTGTGGCAACAAGGGTCACATAGGGAAAGATGCATGTTGTCCAGCAAAAGGTAGGACATGTAGGAAATGTGGAGATAAAGATCATTTTGCAAAGAAATGTAAAGGTAAGGCCAGGGACAAGACAAGTGATTACAACAAGAAAGGGTAGTCCAGTGAAAAGAAAGACAGACCTTGGCAGAAAAAGAAGGGTCATGTCCGTCACGTAGAAGGTGATTTCGGAAGTGATGAAGACAGTGATGAAGCTGGTGAGCATGCTGTTAAAAGGAATTATCAGTTTGCATGAAATGAGGGCCATCACAAGAAAGTTGCAGTGACCATCGGAGGTGTTACATTGCCAGATTCTGGTAGCGACAGCAATGTAATTGACAGATCACTTTGGGAATGCTTGAAACAGCAGAAAGTCAAGTGCATGTCCAGGAGGTGTAGTAGGAAGTTATATCCATACACCGCAACTAAACCATTGCAGACCATTGGATGTTTCACGGCTAAAGTAGTAGTCGGAGATAGAGAAACGGAAGCAGAATTTGTGGTGATAGAGGAGAAGGGAGAAGCTCTACTGAGTAGAAATACAGCTGGAGAGCTGGGAGTGCTTCACATCGGAGTGCATGTCAATTCAGTGCAGTCATATGATGACATGAGGCAGGAATTTCATTCAGTATTCCAAGGGGTTGGAAAATTGAAAGGCCGGCAAATGAAGTTAGCCATTGATGAAAATGTCAAGCCGATAGTTCAACTCGTGCGGAGAAACGCCATTTGGACTCCATGGAAAAGTAGAAGCTAAAATCGAGGAGTTGATTGATCAGGACATTATTGAACCAGTTGAACGTTCGACACCATGGGTGAGTCCAGTTGTGATTGTGCCGAAACCCAATGATGACGTTAGACTGTGTGTTGACAGGAGGAGAGCCAATGAGGCAATAATCAGAGAAAGACACCCAATTGCTACGGTTGATGCGGTGTTACAAGAGTTATCAACCAGTAAAGTGTTTCCCAAAATTGATCTCAAGTGGGGATATCATCAGTTGTAATTACATCCTCAGTCAAGAGAGGTGACAACATTCGTCACTCACTGCGGATTGTACCGGTACAAAAGACTGATGTTTGGAATCAATTCTGCTCCCGAGATCTATCAGTACGAAATCCACAGAGTGATTCAAGGTGTACCAGGAGTAGCAAACATATCAGATGACATCATCGTCCATGCATCAATTCGTGAAGAGCATGACAGGAGGTTGAAGCTAGTGTTGACTAAACTTCAAGAAGCAGGACTCGCTGTGAATGAAGACAAGTGCAAGTTTGGCGTCTCTGAGATAGATTTCACGGGACACAGACTCACAAGTGAAGGGTTGAACCCAGCCAAATCGAAAGTGAAAGCTGTTGCAGATGCACGTGAACCTCAATAGGCCTGACTTTGGGAGAACTGGAGATGGGGACTGGACATTGTGCCTTCCCCCAGAGTGGTAACCATTGTGGGGGGATGATTTTTTTGTGTGTAAGTTAATATGTTAGTCGGTGTCCAAGATGGCTGTCGGAAGGGAGAGTGTACGCTGGCGCGGTTTAGCTGCCGCTGCTCTCTCTTCACATTGTGTTTTTGATTTTTTGTCTTTGGAGCGATTTCTGTCTTTAATTTGTGTATTGGTGATGTCATTATTTATTTTACTCCGACTATATGTTTTTTCTCTCTTGTTAATTTCTGTAAGGTGTCCTTGAGACTTTGAAAGGCGCCCGCAAATAAAATTTATTATTATTATTATTAGAATGCAACCGAGATGAGGAGTTTTCTAGGACTGGTCAATTATTGTGCAAAATTTACTCCAAATTTTGCTACACTGGCAGATCTGCTGAGAAAGTTGACCAGGAAAGACGTACCGTTCCAGTTTGGTAATGAACCGAGACAGGCATTCAAATCACTGAAACAGAGTCTAATGAGTGCAGAAACCCTTGGATATTATGATCCAGTTGCACCAACAAAAGTCATAGCAGATGCAAGTCTGGTCGGCTTAGGAGCAGTGCTGGTACACTGATGGTCCCAGAATCATAGCATATGTCATTCGATCGTTAACCAGCATGGAGAGAAGGTATTCTCAAACAGAGAAAGAAGCACTGGGATTAGTGTGGGCCTGTGAAAGATTCCATGCATACTTGTACGCAGGGGCGGATTAACCATTAAGCAGACTAAGCACATGCTTAGGGCACCAGGGCCAAAGGCGGCACCACAAAGTTGGGAAAAGGGTGAAAAGAAAAAAAAACGAATGAAGATTTGTAAAAAAAAAAAAATTGATAAAACTAGTGCAAATTGATCATAATGTTCTGTTTCTTGATCATGGTGCACCCTAGGGTTATCTTCCCAGGTGTACCACAAGGGGCACTGCTGGCGCAGTGCACTCTGACCTCTGTCGGTCAGTAAGATCATTAACACTGTCACATGTTTCCTGTTGTGGAATATTCTCGACTCTGTGCCTCAGACATGATGTGTGCGATATCCTTGGAAATCTAAGACTATTGCACTGGTAAGATGTCATACAGCTTCAATGATCCTTTATTTAATTAGTATACATAGTCGTCTCTTATCTGTCGATCTTTTGTGAGACTTTTTGTGTCTACTTTTGCCTGATTTAAGCAATATTTTGTTGGCGAGGTGCAGTGTCATAGCATGTGTTTAAAAGTAAAATGATGGAGCCAAATTCAGTTGTCATGACAGTCATTTCAATGACCCTCTCTGCCCCTTTTTAATTTCAGCCCCATGTAAACGTCAAAAATGAAGCGTGTTCAGTTGAGTGGTGCGCAAAAGAGAAAACGTGCAAAAGAGAATGAGCAAAAGAATCTGTCTGTTGTAGCCAAGACAGGAAAGTTGACAGATTTCTTCTTACAAACTGCAGAGAAAGATGATCCAGATCAAAACCAGTGTCAGTCTTCAGAGACAGCAAGTGAATCAAATCTATCTCCTTCATCAGAAACAGGCAGTGTTGGTGCAAGGCCAGATTTTCATGATGACGTTGCACATGATGAAGTGCCACAACCTGGACCTAGTTCTACGACAAGATGTGTAAATGCTTTTGAACTGTCCAAGGAGTTTAGAGAACTGACCAAGGATGAAATGAACAAAGCTAAGGACCCAGGGTTGTGGGATGAATTTTATGGTGATGATGTGACTTATTGGGTTGCTTGTGGACCCAGTGAATGTCAGCACCACAATGGGCCATTTGACAAATCGTGTCGCAATTTCATCAGTGGGAAGCCAAAGAGATACTGTTCACAGAAAATCTTTTTTGGAATAAAAGCCAATGGTGAACTCTACAAGAGAGAATGGCTGTTGTACTCTCCTTCAAAAGGATCAGTTTACTGTTTTGTTTGTAAACTATTTGCGCCCAAAGGGTCAACGCATTTTGCTAGAAATGAAGGATTCAGTGACTGGCGAAACACTGCTGTAATTGACAACCATGAAAAAAGTACAACTCACCGAGATGCCATGTTGACATATTTAACTCGGAAAGGAGTTGAAGAGGAGTACAATTACTGGGAGAATGTGCTTCGGCGTGTTGTAGCAGTCATTTGCACACTGGCTGAACGAGGATTGTCATTCCGAGGAAAAGTGGAAAAAATTTGGGTCTCTCAATAATGGGAATTATTTGGGGCTACTCGAATTGATAAGTCAGTTTGACCCATTCTTGGCTGCTCACATATCACGGTATGGCAATGCTGGAAAAGGCAACCCTTCGTACCTGTCCAAAACGATATGTGAGGAACTTATTGAGTTAATGGTAAAGAAAGTGCACTCCGTCATCATTGACAAAATTAATGTTTCTGGGTACTTCAGTCTGTCTGTGGACTCAACGCCTGATCTTTCGCATGTTGACCAACTGAGCATAGTGCTCAGATACTTGCAAGATGGACAGCCAGTTGAACGATTTATCACATTTTTGGAATTACAAAACCACATTGGTGAAGCTATGGCACAGCAGGTGTTGAAGTACTTATGTGATGATTGTAAATTGGATTTTGCTAAATGCAGTCATACGACAATGCTGCCAACATGTCTGGACGTTACAATGGCATGCAGCAAAAACTTTTGGATGCAAATCAGTTTGCCATTTATGTACCCTGTGCAGCTCATTCACTAAATTTAGTTGGATGAAGTGCTGTGGATTGCTGTCAAGTTGCAGTAGATTTATTTTCCACTGTACAACTGCTCTACACATTCTTTTCAGCCTCAACTGCTCGGTGGAGAATTCTCAAAGATTGCATTGGAAATGAAAAAGTGTTGAAATCACTTTCAGACACCAGATGGGAAGCACATGCTGTGGCAACTGCAGCAATTATCAACTCTTTCTTCAAGATTCTGGAAGCTTTGGAAGATTTATCAGATGACCAGTTGCAAAAAGGTGACACTAGAAGGGAGGCAAAGAATATTGCAAACAAGATGCAAGAACTGGAATTTGTGTTCATGCTGAATTTTTGGAATTAAACTTTAGAAAAGTTTCATAGAACAAGTCAACTTCTTCAAAGTGAAAATGTGATCTTGCAAACATGTGCAGATTTGTATTCATCATTGGCAGACCAGTTGCACACATCAAGAGATGAGTTTGAGAGATTTGAATCACTTGCAAAGGACATGCTCCCTGATGTAGAATACAAAGCAACTCAAACGCGTAAGCATATAAGAAAGAGAATGCCCAACGATGGAAATGCACCAGAGGTCATTCTCAGTGCCAGAGACAAATTCCGTATCTCCACTTTTTATGTAATTGTTGAAAAGTTAGAAACGGAAATGACGAGGAGACGAAAGGTGTACACTGAAATAGCAGACAGATTCTCTTGTCTGACAGATGTTCCTAATGCCACCCAACAAGGTGCTAATTCCCAATTATCAGAAAGTGAAAGGTACTCAAAGACTTGTCAGACACTCATTGATGCTTATCCAGATGACATGAACAACACTTTGTCTACAGAGCTTCAGCAGTTCCATTCATATGTTCTTCATAAGTTTAAAACAACCAAGAAAACATCTTTCACTCACATGGAACTTTACAACACAATTACAGAAGACAAACTAGAGAGTGCCTTTCCAAATGTTGAAATTGCCTTAAGAATATTTTTAACATTAATGGTCACCAACTGCACAACAGAGAGGTCTTTCTCACAACTGAAACGTGTAAAAAACCCAAATAGATCAGTTATGCTTCAAGAAAGACTCGACTCACTGTGTATATTAACAATTCAAGCAGACATTCTGAGAAGTATTAATTTCGAGGATGTTATTAGTGATTTTGCGAAAATGAAATGTAGAAAAATGCCTTTCAGGTCATGAATATTGGAACTTTGATACATTTAACTTGTGAAATATTAAAATAGATGTTGTATTGCATTTTTGTAGAACTTTATGTAGCCCAAGCTTGGCTTAGTTTGTACAGTATATTGTGTTATCATATGAATACATTTTTGTACTGCTGCAACCTGCATTGTATATCTGGTCAGACAGGTCAACAACTAAAATGGACTGGGTCAGTGTGGAAAGGAGGGGGGCACCAAGATTGGTCAGTGCTTAGGGCACCAGTGAGCCTTAATCCGCCCCTGCTTGTACGGGATTGAATTTGAACGTGTTACAGATCACAAGCCGTCAGAAGTGATTGGACAAGGTCTGAGCCATGTGCCAGGATAGAACAAGTACAAAGTAGTCCACATTGCTGGGAAAGCAAACATCGTGGACACGCTATCGAGACTGTTGAAGGATGAACAGCTGGGAGCAACATCCATGCTAGAGATGGAAGCAGAGAACTTTGTGCGATTCGTCGCAATTCAGTCAACGCCAGGAGCCGTGACAACGAGGGAAGTTGAAAGGGAATCAGAGCATGGTCCTGAACTCAAAGATATCAGAGAGCGTATTCACAGTGGGCAATGGGATCAATGCCCTTACAAAGCATATGTTCCAATAAAAGATGAATGTTGTGTAATTGGTCAGTGTGTGCTGAGAGGTAGCAGGTTGGTGATCCCGCAGGCACTGCGACCAAGGATTGTGTCATTAGTTCATGAAAGACATTTAGGCATCGTCGGTACTAAACAGAATTTGCGGAGCAAAGTGTGGTGGCCAGATTGTGAGAAGATGCCGGAAAATTTATCAATACCTGTCACGGATGCCAAATCACAAGCAGGAGCAACCCACCAGAACCAATTAGAAGTACAAAGTTGCCAACAGGACCATGGGTTGACATAGCTGTTGACTTTCTTGGACCACTTCCAACAGGTGAATCAGTTATGGTAGTGGTAGACTACTATAATAGGTACTATGAGTATGCAGTGATGAAGTCAACTGCAGCAGAAAAGACTGTACAGGCATTAGTAGAGATCTTCGCCAGACATGTCTCTCTCTCCCCATCCCCACACTCGTAATAAGGGCAGAGTCCCCCTAGTCCTCACCTTCCACCCCACTAGCCGTCACATACAACAAATAGTCCTCCGTCATTTTCGCCACCTCCATCGTGACCCCACCACTCGCCACATCTTCGCATCTCCCCCCCTGTCTGTTTTCCGCAAAGACCGCTCCCTCCGTAACTCCCTGGTCAATTCTTCCTTTCCCACCCATACCACCCCGTCCCCGGGCACTTTCCCATGCAACCGCAGGAGATGCTACACTTGTCGCTTTACCTCCCCCCTCGACTCCATTTAAGGACCCAAACAGTCGTTTCAGGTGCGACAGAGGTTCACCTGCACCTCCTCCAACCTCATCTACTGCATCCGCTGCTCTAGATGTCAGCTGATCTACATCGGTGAGACCAAGCGTAGGCTTGGTGATCATTTCGCCGAACACCTCCGCACGGTCCACAATAGAAGTGCAGTGAAGAAAGCGAATGATATGTTAGCTTTCATAGCAAAAGGATTTGAGTATAGGAGCAGGGAGGTTTTACTGCAGTTGTACAGCGTCTGGGTGAGACCACACCTGGAGTATTGCGTACAGTTTTGGTCTCCAAATCTGAGGAAGGACATTATTGCCATAGAGGGAGTGCAGAGAAGGTTCACCAGACTGATTCCTGGGATGTCAGGACTGTCTTATGAAGAAAGACTGGATAGACTTGGTTTATACTCTCTAGAATTTAGGAGATTGAGAGGGAATCTTATAGAAACTTACAAAATTCTTAAGGGGTTGGACAGGCTAGATGCAGGAAGATTGTTCCCGATGTTGGGGAAGTCCAGGACAAGGGGTCACAGCTTAAGGATAAGGGGGAAATCCTTTAAAACCGAGATGAGAAAAACTTTTTTCACACAGAGAGTGGTGAATCTCTGGAACTCTCTGCCACAGAGGGTAGTTGAGGCCAGTTCATTGGCTATATTTAAGAGGGAGTTAGATGTGGCCCTTGTGGCTAAGGGGATCAGAAGGTATGGAGAGAAGGCAGGTACGGGATACTGAGTTGGATGATCAGCCATGATCATATTGATTGGCGGTGCAGGCTCGAAGGGCCGAATGGCCTACTCCTGCACCTAATTTCTATGTTTCTATGTTTCTAATAACCAATCTGATCTCCCGGTGGCTCAGCACTTCAACTCCCCCTCCCATTCCGAATCCGATCTTTCTGTCCTGAGCCTCCTCCATGGCCAGAGTGAGCACCACCGGAAAATGGAGGAGCAGCACCTCATATTCCGCTTACACCCCAGCGGCATGAACATTGACTTCTCCAATTTCCGGTAATCCTCATTGTCACCCCCCCTTCTCAGCTCTCCCTCAGCCCTCTGGCTCCTCCTCTTCCTTTCTTCTTCCCACCCCCCCCACCCTACATCAGTCAGAAGGGTTGCCTATTTCCTTCGCTCCATAGATACTGCCGCACCACCTAAGTTTCTCCAGTACTTTTGACTACCTTCGCCAGACATGGGTTGCCTGTTACATTGTATTCTGACAATGGGCCACAGTTTGTTTCTGAGACGTTTGCTGAATACATGGGAATCACAGGTATCCATCATCACAAGGTGACTCTGAAATGGCCACAAGCTAATGAAGAAGTAGAGTGATAAAACCAGTCCAAAGAGAAGAGGATACGAATCGCCCATGCCGAAGGATTAAACTGGAAGGATGCACTATTAGCGTAAGTAAGCTGTATATCGGGCGTTCACTCACTCAACAACATGGAAAAGTCCAGCAGAAGCTTTGTTTGGAAGGAAAATTTGCACTAAAATACCAGAAGTGCGAGAGATCATGGAAGACCAGGAGCTGAGAGACTATGATGCCAAAAAGAAAGGTGCGGCAAAATGGTATGCCTACTTGAAACAAGGAACTCTGAAATAATTCCTGGGGGTGATGTGCTTGTGAGGCGAGATGATGGCAGTAAGATAGACACTCCTTACCATTGCCAGCCATACAATGTTGTATCGAGGACAGTCAAGTCTCCAGAAGGTGTTATCTACAAGAAAAATGTATCGAGCATCAAAAAGTACATGTCCAAGGGACACACAAAACGAGGTAGCCCTAAATCCACCAAGAGCTACTGATTCAGAGGGGCAAGATGACATTTCCGAGGTGGTGATCAGAGTTCCAGAGGCAGCACGCTGCAATGCAGGTGGTGAGCAGAGAAGGTGTCTGGGTGACAACACTTTGGCAGATTCAACAGGCTCTGATGCTTCTGTGCCAACTGGTAGACCAAACCGTCAAAGGAGAGTCCCCAAGCGATATGACGATTTTGTGTTATAGAATATACTGTTTAGTATGATACTGTTTATTATGATACTGTTTTTTATAATACTGTTTATTACGAGCAAGGGGTTTATTAAGGTTACAAGAGTGTAAAAAGTTGCATTTGTTTTGTAGTTGTAATGCATCTGTTTCATGAGTTAATGGAACACAAATGAAAATACAAATATGTTTAGTAAGAATTTAATTGGAAAGTATATTAGAAAAAACACATATTAATTTAAAGTTTAATTCTGGTAAAGGAGGGATGTCATGATGATGAGTCATGATGATATACAAATATCTTGACCTTTGTATCAGATGACTTGGAGGTCAGATCGCATGTGCACTATGTAAGCCAAGGCAGGAGGCCATGGCTGGGTGAGATAATAAACACGGAGTCCAAGGAATGTAACCTGTAAATATTGTGTCAGTATTATTATTATTCCACATCTGAGGCGAAGATGTGTCCGGACCAAAATCTTCTCACCTATCAATGTCCTCTGTAACCATTTAACCCGCTGAGTTACTCCAGCACTTTGTATCCTTACTGTACGTGTAAACCAGCATCCGGAGTTCCTTATTTCTGTGATGTAAGACTACGCGTGTAATGAACACCTTGTCGTAGATGGAGATAAGCTATTTAAAATGACAAATCAGATCAAAACTCTACAACTCTACGTAGGCGGCATGGTGGCGCAGCAGTAGAGTTGCTGCCTTCCAGCGCTTGCAGGCGCCGGAGACCCAGGTTCAATCCCAACTACGGGTGCTGACAGTACAGAGTTTGTACGTTCTCCCAGTGACCGTGTGGGTTTTCTCCGAGATCTTCGGTTTCCTCCCACATTCCAAAGAGTACAGGTTTGTAGGTTAATTGACTTGGTATAAGTGTAAATTGTCCCTAGTGTGTGTCAATGTGCAGGGGATCGTTGGTCGGTGCAGACTCAGTGGCCCGAAGGGGCTGTTTCCGTTCTGTATCTCTAAAACTTAAAAAACTAAAAAACTAAACTAATCCTAGCACATCCATTCCTTAAATGATGGTTCACAAGGATGTTGCCAAGGCTCAACGGCCTGAGCTAAAGGGAGAGGTTGAGCATGCTAGGACTTTATTCTTTGGAGAACAGGAAGCTAAGGTGTGATCTCCTAGAGGTGTGTAAAATCATGAGGGGAATAGATAGGGTGAATGCACCAAGTCTTGTACCCAGAGTAAGGAAATCAAGAACCAGAGGACATGGGTTTAAAGTGCGAGGGGAAAGATTTAATAGGAACCTGAAGTGCAACTTTTTCACTCAGAGGTATAAGGAAAGAGCTGCTAGAGGAGGTAGTTTTGACAGATACTCTAACACCATTTACAATGTATTTGGACAGGTACATGGATGGGAAATGTTTAGAGGAATATGGCCAAATGCGTGCAGGTGGGACTAATGTAGATGTAGCATTTAGGTCAGCATGGGTCGAAGGGCTGGTTTCCGTGCTCTATGACTATGACTCTATTTATGATTTGTGTGGAGAATGGAATGTGAGTGGTGGAGGGAGGGCGTGCCCGGTAAGAACAATTCTCTCTTAAATGGGAATCATCAAAAAAAGACGTGGAAACCAATGACTTAAATCATGCTGAAAGTCCATCTAAAAAAACTTGAATTGATGCCATCTTTTTTTAAATTGAAATATTTCTTTAATCAACCTTATTTAAGAATTCCTGAAAGAAAACAATTCTCTGTCGGTGCAGATTTCTGCTTTTATCAATTAAGATGGATCCGTGGAAAATCACAAATCGGGATAGATGACGAAGAAATATCTAAGAAATGTATCCTTCTGATCATTTGGTGCAAAAGTTGGCATAAGACATGAGGAATTTCAGAAATACTTGCCTGTCTTTAAATAACACAAGGTATTCAGTTGGGTTGGAGTTTACTTGGTCGGAACTTAGAAACATAGAAAAATAGGTGCAGGAGTAGGCCATTTGGCCATTCAATATGATCATGGCTGATCATCTAAAATCAGTAGGTACACAAAATTGCTGGGGAAACTCAGCGGGTGCAGCAGCATCTATGGAGCGAAGGAAATAGGCGACGTTTCGGGCCGAAACCCTTCTTCAGACTGATGTTTTTGAAAAGTGAAAGTGAAATAGAAATGTTTGTTTGATATAGATAGATAATAAAGTATTTATCTATCTATCTATCTATATCGCAGAGATCAAATTTAATATACATTTGGACAGGTACATGGATAGGAAAGGTTTAGAGGGACATGGGGAAGGTGCGGACAGGTGGGACTCGTGTAGATGGGACATCTAGGTCAGCATGGGCTGGTTGGGTCGAAGGCCTGTTTCCGTGCTGTATAACCTTATGACTCTAAAAGAAGAAGAGGGATAGAGAGAGCACAGCGAATGTACTTCAGTGTTTCGATGTGCAGCATTTTTTAAATTTCTCAATTACTGATGTTGGGTTGGTGTCTGTTTTCCATCCTACATTCTTCTGTAACATCTAACATCTAATCATTATGCCAAATAGACTGCAATGAAATGAGAGCTGCAAATCAGACTGAAGAAGGGTTTCGGCCCGAAACGTCGCCTATTTCCTTCGCTCCATAGTTGCTGCTGCACCCGCTGAGTTTCCCCAGCAATTTTGTGTACCTTCGATATTGCAGCATCTGCAGTTCCTTTTTGAACATCTAAAATCAGTACCCTGTTCCTGCTTTCCCCCCATATCCCTTGAGCTAAATCTAACTCTCTTGAAAACTGGAGATTTGGTGGTTTGATGCATTTACTCCCCAGAAATGTCAGAAAGTTCAGGCTAGTTCCCCAGAGTAACTGCTGTCCCTCAATTTGCTGCCAACCTGGGAAATCTGGGAATCAGTTTGACAAACCTGTGCCACATAGACCTTGTGAACATGTTCAGTTGAATGGAGAGATACCTGTAGCTGTGTGGTATTAAGGTCACATATCATTGTTTAAAAGTTTAAGAATTTGTAGGTAATTTAGTTTTACTATTTGTTAAACAACGTTTAGTATGGATATGTTTTCAATGACTATTAAATTGATTTTAATAGTTTTGAATATTTCTAAATATATTCAGAAGCACTCAAAAACCATCTTCTTTTTTATAGCTAGAAATCTAAGATGGACATGGTCTAGCCAACTGTTAATGTTTCATTTAGCCGTTTTGTGGATCCGTGGGGCTCATTCAGACCTCTTATATTATGGCATTATGTCACCCAAGGGCCTGCCGATATGCATATCTGAAAAAGATAGGCTGGTAGTTACATAAACCAGCAGCGAGTGTGGGCGGCACCTCATTAGGAGTATGTACGTCCCCAATAACTCACATTTTGCAGAACAGAACAGAAGGGTTTACTGAATGGGTCAGGCACCATTTGCCAAGAACGAAATGGAGTGACTTCAGGTCGACAACTACTCACCTATGTACAAACAAACAATGCAGTGGCTAGAATGACTTTGTTGAGGTGAGTTACTGGATTATCAGATTGCAACAGTGGGCAGAGTGCAGGGTGTGCTGGAATTATCTGAGCACTTTAGTGAGTGAGATACGGAATGGGACTGGGACCATTGGCATTTTTTGCACCAGGTAGGGGTGATTAGGGAAATATCAGCACAGTATTGAGAGGAATTGGTGCAGAGTGGTGAGCATACAGGGGTAATACGGTAGGGGCAGTACATGATGTTGGGGAGAGTCAGAGGGGTGAAATTACTACTTGACCGTACAATTGGGACTTTGGAGAGGGAAAGATCGATACTTGGTACTGGAGAGCATCAAGGGCAGAAGCTGGCAATTTGGTCTGATAGATTGTTTGAGATCAGGATGGAGAATACATTAGGGGAGAGGATGCCTCCTCCATGGGGGCAAAACTGCAAAGTTGATTGGGTGAAAAGGGTCACGAAGGATGTTGGAGCTCAGGCGTCCAAGTAATTGGGTTTGTGCTTTAATGTTATGGGTGAGGCTGCTCCAAAACTAAATCAGGCAATTTCCATACCGGCAGGTATTCAATCTGCTCTATGCAGCACCATGGTCTAAGTTACTTTGCAATGCCTTTAAATGATTGTTGAATAGGGATTGAACTCATTCCATGTATCCAAGCATCAGATAATGTATCAGGCGTGTAACGCTGTCTGAAAATTTGGTCAGATTTCCAGTGATGCAAAAACACCCCAGAAATTGTTGTTGTGTTGGAAGGAACTGCAGATGTTGGTTTAAACCGAAGATAGACACCAAAAGCTGGAGTAACTCAGCGAGTCAGGCAGCATCTCTGGAGAAAAGGAATAGGTGATGTTTCGGGTCAAAACGTCCTGAAACGTCACCTATTCCTTTTCTCCAAAGATGCTGTCTGACCCGCTGAGTTACTCCAGCTTTTTGTGTCTCCTTCGGAAATTGTTGTTAGTGGGTTCACTTCTCGGAATACATCCATTTTCAATTTTACAACCCCGAACAAAACATTGCTGTGAAATTCAATTATTTTGCAGATAGAGAAGTTTGCCAGAGAAGTTTGCTCCACAAATGGCAATTGCTACTATTTATTTTTAAATCTAAGGTGGACGAATTGTTGATAACCAGAAATTTTAAGGGATATGGGAAAATCATGTACAGGTCCTCTCTGGGTTATGTCAGGGTTCCATTTCTGAGAACTGTTCAGAACCTGATCAGTTCACGTCAGAAATGTGTCTGTGAACTGAGTTCCCACATGCAGAAGCTGCTTGCAGAGGCAGGTTATCCCAAAGCAATAGATAGTCTGGAGAGGCATTTTAAATCTTGTTTCACCTTTTTTTAATAACAATGCTGATATTAACAAATTTAGCCCAAGCTTATCTTGGGCTAATAAAGATATTATTTTCAAAGAATTTTCTGCAAACTAGGCTTTAAAATAAAATGCTTTTAATCTTTTTATAAGGGTCACTGCTGCAGGCTCAGATACCATGACTCTAGATAGGGTTCACAAAATGGACATCAATGTGTTAACTAGAATGAATTCTTGTTGGGTTCTATGCGACAAAGTTCCAGCTTATGTCAAGAAATGTCACCTGCAGCCCTGCAGCAGCTGGCAATTCCATCTCCCGGTCTCCCAAATACTTCTGGGATGTACACATTGATCACAAGTAAGGTGTTCATAAACTGGGGACAAGGACTATTGAAGGACTATTTCAGAATGGCAGAATAATCTTGAGAGGTGAAATGACCCATCCATTGAGCTATGTTCCCATTATCTATCAAGTTCATCCTGCTCATTATTTGCATGAGTTCCTGGTCTCAGCTGGGTCCCTTGGGTAAAATAGACATGAATCTACTTTAAGAACTGGGAAGTGCTTTGATATGTGTTTAATTTATGTGACATTGTCAAGGAGCAAAGAAGATGTCACCCAATTGCTTTCTAGCTTGGAGAATTGTGAGTGCTATGGAGGAGATACCATGCAAAGGAAAACAGGAATACCTACAGAAAGTTTATAAAAAACATAAAAGTGAGTAATAAAAGACAAAAATCCTATTAATAGAATGCAGACACGATCAAAGGGTTCTCGTTTTAAGAACAAAATAAAAATATATATAAATCTCGAAATTTCGAAATTGTCCTTTGAATGATTGCTATTAATACAATGATACAAATTACATTCCTAGAACCAAGCACTAATTCATACTTGTTCATAAATTATACTGATTCATAATTCATTCAAGCGTCTGAAGAAGAGTTTCGTCCTGATACATTGCCTATTCCCTTCGCTCCATAGATGCTGCCTCACCAGCTGAGTTTCTCCAGTATTTTTGTCTACCACTAATTCATACGCAAGTGGTTTTGCTCTCTGCCTCTCAAAGCAAAAATTGGCATTTTGTTAAGTTAGCAGAATCCAGATCTGCCCTGTGATGTTGTTGGGGTTAATTTTGCATAATAAGCCCCACACAAATCGAAACAGTACATAATAAACTAGCATGGTGTAAGTTCTCAAATGCAGGATATATATATTGCAAAAATGCAGGAAAAATATGAACCAAAGATAACTTTACCGAAGGATAAGGATATAATAAGAGGAAAATGAAATCTCTAACCAAATGTGACAGCAGTGAAATGAATGAGAATACTATGGTAGGCATACATTTTCAGCTGAAAATGACGTGAAATTAAAATGAAATAATTTTTAATTTCTCTTTTAGTTTTCTTGTACTTCTTCTAAAGACTTCTGCTAACAATGTACTAAAATATGCCAAGAACCGGGCATATAAGATTGGCATAAACTCACTTGCACTCCGATTTTCTTTCATTTCTTTTGAAAGTAAATCAACTTTGATTTACACTGACCTTCTGATAGTGTTAAGAGCTGCAAATACATGACAGTTAAGTGGGCCAAAAATCAGAAATCTGGAGATGACAAACTTATCATCTTCACCAACAATGACTTACTGATAACCTGTGACATAAAGAGCATAGAAATGTCCAGATTTTTCTAATTAAAATAATTTTAAAACACAAATGATAATATATTAATATTATCATTTGTGTTTTAAAATTATTTTAATGCTCTAGTATTATGGCGGCACTGGTGGCACAAATTGTATTCCAATTCCTGGCAGTTCAGTCATCTGCCCTTCGTTGGTCAACGTGGTTCTGAACCACCTGCTGTATGTCAGATGCAGGTGTATCTGATCCTTGCTCTGCCATGGACTCAATCCCCAACTTTCAATAAAATTGTGGGTTTAGGTTCAATTATTTGATTATTTTTCTTTAGTATAATTTATACGTATATTTTTAATTAACTTACTGTTGTTCAATATATTTTAATGATTTAACTTCAACTAAGCTGTTTTTAAATGTTTCTGAACATCAAATACACATATAAAACATGCCTTTTGATGGTGGTGCACTGTTAATGCCTTCCGGTGGCCCTGGGACATGGGCTTAGGTTCCTGAACCTGGAGGTCGGTGCAGCCTTGGGGATTTGGACGTGGCAAACATGCTGGTTCGAGCATTATCTGGCCCATTGTAATCTCTGGTATTTTTATTGCAATAAATGATCCTTCAGTCATTTTAAGTGGTAACATAAAACTTATGTAATATATGTTTTGAATTGTTTCAAAACTATTGAAATAATAGTTTCAAAATTAACATCTTGAAATGAGAATTTAATGTTAAGTAAACTCTAACATTTAATGTCTTAATATTGCATTCTTGTCTTACTGCAATTTGTACATTTAAATTAGAATTAAAAAATAGCAATTATAGGGAAAAATATGTTAATCATATAATGCCACGACAAATACTGAAGAATTATTTAGGTTTAATACTATTTGAAGGAAAAAAAATGCCATGCCCTATCCATTGCTTGTAGGTTTTACAGCAATGATACAAAACCACAGCTCAATGATGACAAAATGGAATATTTGCTTAAGAGTATATAATTCCCAAAATATAGTCTCTTATACACTGATGCTTTCATTTCTTACTAGATATAAAATATTTATAAATGCAAGAGGATTGTTCCATTTGAAAGAAGATTATTAGCTTAATAAATGGAAATGAGCACTGTCATAACAATTAATAATACATTCTAGATAGTGATATTTAAAAACTGCATTCCAAAGAATTCTTTAACGGAGCTTGTTAACTTGAAAGTCGATTAAGATCGATCCATGATTGTCGATTCTAGGAGGTGATCTTCAGTTTATGCATTTAAAGGTATTTAATAATATGCAACAAACCATGAATCTATATGACCAACCGGCCAGATTTTAGAATTCTTTATCCACCTCTGCTACTACTGTATAGTCCAAAAAAGAAACAGAAAATACACAACTCTGATTTCAAATTATGGAGTTACATATTAATTTCAAAGGGAACTGAATTAAATAAAATAGTTGCAAGAAAGATGTGCATAACTTAATTGACTTCATTTATGCCATATACGTTAAAATAATGTCTATTCAAGCAATAGTCAATGCCTGTATTCTCTACCAATGAATACCCAAGGTTGAATGCTGAAACTGATATGTGCTCAGCCTTAATACATCAGCCTATTTTGAATTCCACAATATAGCACACACAAAGGGTTATTGTTACTGTTTGATCTTCACCTTATGAATATTGAAGAAGCACAAACTATCAAGATGGAAATATCATATTACAATGAAGCCGGTGTTTATACCTGAACCACAGCATCTTGAATAGAAGGCAAGCTTTAAAACTGTGCAGCTTTTGCATTCATCAGTTTTTTGTGTTGGAAACGGTCAATTTATTGCTTTGTTAAAATGAAGCCAATTACAGTACTTGAATGCATTATCGAAACACCTTACATTTTTTCAAGTAAAGAATTTCTGGAGATGAATCTGAGCCACTGGGAATCAAACTAATATTGTGAGGAGCTGTACTAACAGCCTTTTATTCTGAGCACAAACTTAATTATTTTGACATATTCAGAGAACAGTTTTCAATGAACTTCCTTAGGTCAATCAGTTTGGTATCTTAACAATGGAATCATTGACTTGCACAATTCATGGGAGAAAAATGCATTACATATCTCCAGACAGACAAATGGCCGCGCATGCACACACACACACACGTATCCTTGACAACATATACAGTAGGTAAAGACTATCTCATAAATTCTTCCTAATGTAGAATGCACTAAGTTGTGAGATAGATATCCCTGAGTGGTTTTGTGTTAGCAGTGCAGTACAAGAAAATGAATGCTGTATTAAATTTTCCATGCCTTCTTTAGTACAATAATGATTTCCCAAGTAAGCAAACAGATCTTAGACTCTTAATCAGACCTCTCATTAAATTATCCACCTCCTTCTCCTGAGAAAATTCACAATTTAAACTGCTCCAGCTTTTGTTCATAGAGTCTGGTCCACAAGTGTATGAAATATTTACTTTTTAAAAAGTACGGATAGGACAAAACACAAATGTGGAACTTCAATTAATTTAAAGCCCCAATCAGTGAAGAATAAATCCTTAGCAGATCTAATTACCAGAGCTCTCAGTAGACCTAGACAGACTAGCCAATCTTCCTGCTGTTTGAACAGCTTGATGAACTAAGGGACTGATGGATATCAAATCATTTTGTTTAATTTATAAATGGATTTTCCCCTAATACTTAAATTATCATCAGTACAACACCATCAAAATGGGAACATCCTGAATGCAAAGTCTATAAGGAATCTGGAAAGAATCCCAATGAGCAATGTTGCTTCAGTTGATTCCCCCAAGATTCATCTAATTAAACAGTGAGGGGGCAAATCTGTATAAAATTACTGCACAGTCAAACTTGTATCCCTAGCTAGTGGGTCGCAAACAGCATAAAGATTCAATTAAAAAATAAAACAAAAAGTACAGCTATAAACCATGCTAAATATGAATGTCACAAATAACACATAGCTTTCTGTGCCAAAAACAAAGTACTCCAAATTATATAGGCACTCCCTAAATTGGTAAAATGTTTATTTTTAATGGTCTTAATTTAGATCAATTTATTTGACTTGTTTAGTTAAATTAACAGGATTGCCCAATCACACATTGAATATTTCAGCAGTAATATTAACTATTAACTATCCATATTTCCCCCTGGTCTTTACATCTGTAAATAGAGCTCAATCATTTCAAAGGTCATGCCCTCAACCTTGCCCCTTCTGTTTGAAATTCCCACCTGGCTCGGGGGTCTCAGAATGTGAGGACGAAGATGCTGAGCTGGCTCCATCCTCTGCGGTACCCTGAGAGAGAATGCCTCGCCCTGGGGGAAGTTTCATGCCCAGTTGCTCTGCCATCTCCACATGGTCTCCCGGGTGGACATAATCAAACACACTGCTGCCTGTCAGTTCCACCTGAGGGGGCAGAAGTTAAAGTCTAATGTCAGCATTCACTTTACAATCAAATCCACAGTACTTAGAAAGTAATGACTATTAGTTGTTACATTTGAGTTACTGAACTATGGTAGAATATATTTTGCTGACTTTAACAAACTTTGGTAATCACATTTAGATCGTATTTTTAGTACACTGATTTATTAATCTTATTAATCCAATAACCAACAACAAAATTCAAAAGGTTGGTTAATGAACAAGTTCTTTTTGGTTATCATAATTTCATGTAAATAAATTGCAAAATTGATTTTCCATCTTTAAAATGATATAAGCACAAACCTTATTAATATATTTTATAGGGAATAATTTAGATTTAAATTAGTTATTAAGCAGAATAATTCATCAATACAAATTAATAGTGAGATACTCATTCAAGAGCAGTGCATTCATTAGTTAACTTGAATTAGCTACTTCCCTGTTCTGGTTGAAAGGGTTATCTTGAGTAACAACTTGTAAATTATAACAGTTAGATAATTTTCACAACAAACACAAATATATTAATTTAGCCTTCACTTTTAATGCAACCATTTACTCTTTTCAATCGGCTACTGTAACATAGCTTTTGAATTGTAGACTTCTAATCTGATGCAACAAAGACAAATTAGACGCTAACTTTCGATACATTTTTTCAGTATGACTATTGTAGTAAATATATTTTCCATAGTATATACCCGCTGAGAACAATAACCAGATATTTCATTTCCATATTTATCAGCTTTATTACAACATATCATAAAAATATTCTAAGGATTATTGGCAGCCATAAAATATTTCTTACAGAAACCATTGCATTAGTTTGGCTGCAAATCCATGTCATATAGTTTGACATATTTGCTATCATGACATCGTGTTATCAACCATTAACAACTGTATGTTTATAGGTATCTTAAATGAATAACTGCTTCACTGAATACACATAAATTGTAGTATAATAATTTTGCCTTAAGTTGAAATGCTCCAAGTGTTGCTGTAATTACTGAATTATTGCAATCACAGTTACTGTGAGTAGAGATTTTCTTAAATCTCTTTATTTTTGTTTAATAAGATGCTTTCTTCTAAATAGTATTTGCCATAAAATTTATAGATTATGTACCTTTGAGCACTGGCACCCCTCAAATTCTTGCTCAATGTGAGAATTTTACATAGGTGTGATTGTTTAATAATAAGGAAGGAATGAAAATCATAATCGGTCCTGAAGGTCAAGTAAAATTATTGAGATAGAATGCCATTAAATATTATTATTGCTCTCAAAAACTGCACCAATGTAATAACAAAGCAACAACAAAGCCATCACAATTATTGTTACAATGTGCTCTGGTACAATAGTCTTCAATGAATATCTGATCAGTAGGAATTTCTGTTTCACTCTGATTATTTTTCACGGGCAAATTGTGTTGAGTGGGGCAGCTTAAACTCAATCTTCCTTCAGACCTTTTTACAACCAAAGCAAAATGACATTTCTAAGATGATGTGCAAGTTTCACATTCAGACATAATATTAAAAGAAAAACAATTCTATAATTACTTATATACCTTGCTGTTTTAAGATGCTCCCAGTTTGATATTAACATTGGAAAAATATTACATGTTAATACAATGAAGTGGAGGTAAAAAAGTTCAATGCATTTTGAATGCGTATTTGATCACATTTCTAATAGAAATACATTGAAATTTTGTGATGAATTTAGAATGAGTGTTTGTAGAACTAAGGCCGCAACAATTCAAAGTGAAGATTATTAGAAAGCAACAATTTGAACAATATTTTAATCTTCAGAAAATGAACCATCAATTATTTTGTCACAATCAAAAATGTGATTTTCTATAAATAGCTATAAATGGCCTAGCAATTAATGTATTTGTTTTTTCCATCCTGGTCGAAAGCTTCTGTCTACCATATCGATGCCTCTCATCATTTTGATATACTTCTATCAGGTTTCGTCACAACCTCCGGTGTTCCAGGGAAAACAATCCAAGTCTGTCCAACCTCATCCTGTATCTACTACTCATGATCCAAGCATCATTCTGGTAAACCTCCTCCACACCCTTTCCAAAGCCTCCACATCCTTCCTGCAATGGAGCAACCAGAACTGCACACTGTACTCCAAAGTCCTAAAAAGCTGCCTAACCAAAGTCCTATAAAGCTGCAGCATGACTTCCTGACTCTTGTACTCAATACCCCGACCTATGCAAGCAAGCATATCATATGTCTTCTTTACCACTCTCTCTATTTGTGCTGCTATTTTCAGGAAATTCTGGACTTGGATTCCAAGATCCTTCTGACTTCAATGATGTAAGGATCTTGGCATTAACTGTTTACTCTCTCCTTACATTCAACCTCCCAAAGTGCAACACCTCACACTTGCCTGGGTTAAACTTCATCTGCCATTTCTCCACCCATTTCTGCAAACAGATCTATATCCTACTGCATCTTCTGACATCACTATCTGCAGATCCTCCAATTTTGGTATTGTCAGCAAACTTACTCACTAGGCCATCTACATTTATATCTAGCTCATTTATATATATATCACAATCAGCAGAGCTCCCAGCACAGATCACAGTGTACCCCTAGCCAGAATGTCTATCTTCCACCTCAAACCGTTGTCTTTTATTAATAAGCCATTTCTGAATCCACACAGCTAAATCATTGTGGATCCCATACATCTTAATCTTCTGGATTAGCCAACCACGAGGGGCTTTATCAAAAGCCTTATTAAAATCCATGTATACAACATCCACTGCCGTACCCTCATCATTGTCACCTCCTCAAAAAACTCAACCAAGTTAGTAAGACACAACCTGCCACGTACAAAGCCATGCTGGTTATCCCTAATTAACCTATTCTTTTCCAAATGGGAGTAAATTAGATCTCGAATAATTCTCGCCAATAGTTTTCCTTCCACTGACATGAGGGTCTCCGATGTATAGTTCACTGGATTTTCTCTACTTGCTTTCTTTAACACAGGAACCACATTTGCCAGTTTCCGGTCCTCCAGGACCTCACCTGTGACGAGAGAAAAAAGAAAAATCCTCGTCAAGGACTCCAAAATCACTTTTCTTGCCTTCCTCGCTAACCTCGACAGGCACTGGGGTCTTAAATGGGGTCTTAAATGGCTCTGGGGACCATCTGCCATATCTCTGCCCATTTCTGTAGCTGATCCACATCCCAGTGTATACCTTGACAACCTTCCTCATGGTCGACGACCCCAGCAATTTTGGTGTCATTGGTGAACACCTGCAGTGTCTTCAACTTTTGTAATATCAATCTCTTTTTCTCCCCCATTTGGTTCAGAAAACATATTTCATTTGTTGTGAACATTTTATTTTGAACTTTTAAACTTATCATTTGGGAATCAAATATGTAAACCTGCAACTCATCAATATATTTACACATTGCATATATTTTGGTTTGTTAATTTCCTGAGCTCTGGTTCTAACTTGTAAAATCATGTATGCTCCATGAAAACAATATATATATCTAACTTGTAAAGTCATGTGCACGCCATGAAAACAATATATATATATATACATATATTCATAAAAAGGAAACGCAGTCCAGTGGGAAAAGATTGCATCAATGAAATCAGTGCAGTAAGCTGTCGCTAGAAATGCAAACAAATAAAGAAACTTTCAGTTCCCATAATACAAATTCTAACAATACTCATGCCTAGTTTGAGGATTGATATTTGTTGCATACCAATGATCAGGATTTTATAAACCTTTGTAATTCTTCATTGCTCAACATGTCACAATTGAATGACAAAAATGTAATGGTGAATTTTATCTTCTAGAGCCAAATCAGGCTTATTATTTCCAAGAATGGGTCATTCAATTAGCATTTCAGAAGATATTTATAATGTTTAGCTGTGTAGTTGTGAAACAACAGAGCTCAATTAAGCAGTTTTATGGTATAGACAATAGACAATAGGTGCAGGAGTAGGCCATTCGGCCCTTTGAGCCAGCACCGCGATTCAATGTGATCATGGCTGATCATCCACAATCAGTACCCCGTTCCTGCCTTCTCCCAATCTCCCTTGATTCCGCTATCTTTAAGAGCCCTATCTAAATCTCTCTTGAAAGTATCCAGAGAACCGGCCTCCACCCTCTAAGGCAGAGAATTCCACAGACTCACAACTCTCTGTGTGAAAAAGTGTTTCTTCATCTCCGTTCTAAATGGCTTATCCCTTATTCTTATACTGTGGCCCCTGGTTCTGTACTCCCCCAACATCAGGAACATGTTTCCTGCCTTTACCGTGTCCAAACCCCTAATAATCTTGTATGTTTCAATAAGATCTCCTCTCATCCCTCTAAATTCCAGAGTATACAAGCCCATTTGCTCCATTCTCTCAGCATATGACAGTCCCGCCAACCCGGGAATTAACCTTGTGAAGCTACGCTGCACTCCCTCAATAGCAAGAATGTCCTTTCTCAAATTTGGAGACCGAAACTGCACACAATACTCCAGGTACCCACTAGGGCCCTGTACAACTGCAGAAGGACCTCTTTGCTCCTATACTCAACTCCTCTTCTTATGAAGGCTAACATGCCATTCGCTTACCTGCTGTACCTGCATGCTTACTTTACTACATTGACTGATGAACAAGGACCCCCATATCCCATTGTACTTCCCCTTTTCCCAACTTGACACCATTTAGATAATAATCTTCCTTCCTGTTTTTGCTACCAAAGTGGATAACCCCACATTTATCCACATTAAACTGCATCTGTCATGCATCTGCCCACTCACCCAACCTGCCCAAGGCACCCTGCATTCTCATAGCATCCTCCTCACAGTTCACTTTGTGCCATCTGCAAATTTGCTGTTACTTGTAATCCCTTCATCTAAATCATATATATATATTGTAAATAGCTGCGGTCCCAGCACCGAGCCTTGCGGTACCCCACTAGTCACTGCCTGCCATTCTGAAAGGGACCCGTTAATCCCTACTCTTTGTTTCCTGTCTCCCAACCAATTTTCTATCCATGTCAGCACTCTACCCCCAATACCATGTGCCTTAATTTTGCCCATTAATCTCCTATGTGGGACCTTATCAAATGCTTTCTGAAAGTCCAGGCACACTACATCCACTGGCTCTTCCTTGTCCATTTTCCTAGTTACATCCTCAAAAAATTCCAGAAGATTAGTCAAGCATGATTTCCCCTTCCTAAATCCATGCTGAATCAGACCGATCCTGATACTGCTATCCAAATGTGCTGCTATTTCATCTTTTATGATTGACTCCAGCATCTTCCCCACCACCAATGTCAGGCTAACTGATCTATAATTCCCTGTTTTCTCTCTCCCGCCTTTCTTAAAAGGTGGTATAACATTAGCTACCCTCCAATCCACAGGAACTGGTCCTGAATCGATTGAACATTGGAAAATGATCATTTCTATAGCCACTTCCTTAAGTACCTTGGGATGCAGACCACCAGGCCCTGGGGATTTATCAGCCTTCAGTCCCATCAGTCTACCCAACACCATTTCCTGCCCAATGTGGATTTCCTTTAGTTCCTCTGTCACCCCAGATCCTCTGGCCACTAGTACATCAGGAAGATTGTTTGTGTCCTCCTTAGTGAAGAGGGATCCAAAGTACCTGTTCAACTCATCTGCCATTTCCTTGTTCCCCATAATAAATTCGCCCATTTCAGTCTTCAAGGGTCCAACTTTGGTCTTAACTAATTTTTTCCTCTTCAAATACCTAAAGAAGCTTTTACTATCCTCCTTTATATTCTTGGCTGCCTTACCTTCGCACCTCATTTTTTCTCCCCGTATCGCCTTTTATAACTAATTATTCTTATCTATTTTAAACAGGCCATATTGTTTCAGCTACAAACATATAAAACACATGCACATGTCAGCTGCAAATATCAAGCTATCTTTTGGTTTCATAATTTTTGGATACCACAATCTTTTTTAATATATCCGTTGCAAATTGTGTTTAGCTCAGTGTTTAGCTCAATCTGCTAGAATTAATAAAAACTCAGAAAACAATCACTGGCACAAAACTGCAAGGTTTTAGTTTTGTCTGGCTAGACACTATAATGACAGGCCAAAATCTCTTTGCATCTTTGGCTGAGTTTACTAATCAAATAAATGAATAATTCTGAATGGTTCAAAAACAAAGACAAATATATTTGTGATTGTTTCTAAAGAAAGCATGTATTTTACTGAATATATTTAACATTAAATTACTGTAATCTAAAAACTAACATATTTATAAACAGCTCCTTCAAGAAATTAGAAAAAAATCAGTTATTTGCTCAATCTTGAATTAGAATCTTGCTTTTTGACTTTGTTGCTTACAGTTTAATAAGCGAATGTACACAAATTTATTATTTAAATTAATTTCATTTTAACTAGCATCAAATATACTTTAAAGTCTGCTGGGAGGAAGCTGAATAAAATAACTTGAAGAAACAAGTTTAACTCTGAGTGAGGAAAATGAATCATCAGATCAATTGCAGTTTCTAACAGCAAGATAAATGTTCAATAAAGTACTAGAGAATAAATCTAAAGGATATAACATGTCTGACCCAAGTCATTGGAGTATAAGCAGGAGACTGCTACATTAAAACAATGTATTTGTCCAGTATCTAGTTTGGTCATTAAGTACAATATCGAGATTCAATCAAAGAGAATGGAAATATAGAAGGATTAGTTTACGAGGAATATCTGGCGAAGGCAGGCTATTCAAACATGAGAAGTAAAAATGGCAAAGAATTAAGGCAAATCAGATATCAAATGGAATAAAATCAGAACATTATTTCAAGTTAACTATAACAATGGGAAAAAGGGGCACGATATCAAATTAGCAAACGACAAGTGCAGGACTAATGATGTTCATTTGAATGGTGACCAATAAAAAGAATGTAACTAGGTAGATTGGTGAAGGTAAAAACCTTGAATTATTTCAGATGAAGGAATGAGGATCAAAATTGTAGAGCTTAATGGCTAGGTGCATTAATGAGGATCAGATGAGTTTCATCATCTATATTTATTTATGACATGAGATTCGGACAGTAAAAATATGACAGCTGTTCTGCTGTGAAAATGGCTTGAAGTTATGTTGTTTAAAAGGAGGAAATCCTAGATTCAGCATTTCCTTTCCATCCTCACCAAATGTTATGTGTCAGACTTCAAGAACTACAGTGTTCTGCATCTTATGGTACAAATGTTAGAAAAGTTTGATAAATTAGTTGCAGATAAATTGCATCACATTGATCAGAACTTTAGAATAATTTAATTGAGTCTGAAATCATGAACAAATTAAAAAAATGAAAAAACATACTAATTACCATTTCTATAAATATAAGATCAACAAGCTTTGTGAAATGAAGATAATGGCGAAAATGCCAAACACTATCTTTTTGGAATCAAAATGCTCATAAATTGAGTGGGAATGCATAAACCGCAGAGAACTATCAGAATAGAATAAAGACAACTGACAAGCACCTTGGCATGCATGGTGTTCTTACAAATATATAATTCAACGCAACCTTTGAAAATGCAGCTCCGTAGCACACATACATGGCTGCTTGCTCTTTCCATTGTTCAATCAATTTAAACCATGTAGTGATTTCCTATGTACTGCAAAAGACAGAACACTGCAATATTCATTGCTGAACATCAGCAAGAGGTTTACACAATTTTAATTCTGGACGTTAGAAATGAGACAGGGATCATTCTCTGTCATTGCTCACAAATACTCAGCTATCTGGTTAGAACTTTGCATTGGAAATGAGTTTCATCAATCTGACTAGGGCAAGGTTAAAGCCCTTAGCAACATGCTTATTTTGTAGAAGGTCACTCAATAATAACTTCCTTTGCCCTCCAAGCTTATTAAGACTGACTGGCATATATTAATAAAAACATCTGATTTTCAGACCGTAGAAGTCAGACACAGACTTATTTTAATTTTAATATTAAGAAAGGAACCCTTAATTAGCAGGGTTTCAAAATGTCAGCTTCTTCTATTAGTGGTTCTGGTCCATCAAAGGCATAATCCGGACTGTCAAATTTCATCACATGATAGACAGTTTCTGTCTATCTTTTTTTTATATATGGATCAAACTGACTGAAACTATGAGATTCTGTAATCACATGCCTGAATATCCACAAACCAACAATGTATTTTTAACCAGCCAAATGCTGAAATTTGTTATTGTTGTTCTGAAAAAGCAAAACCATATGCAACTACACAATGCGTGGATGTTTAAAACTATAATAACCAGGAGGTTTCAAATGAAAACAAAAGCATAGCTCCAAAATTCCTGGCCAAACAGTATACAGACGTTACTGAAGATCATTATTTAAACCTAACGACATATCTAATGATGCTATTTCTTTCATTTCTAGTTATCAGCCCAAATTTATAAAAGGGCTATTTTTGACAAGCACACTTTGGCATCATCCTTTACTTGCTCATTTACACTTTATACATTCTCCTGCTCTTCCTCAGCCTAAAAATATTCCAAGCTGCTGTCTCATTTATAACAGCAACTGTGCAATAAACTGGATTGTTGATGCATTTGATCTCAGTTTACAGAGCACTTAGTCAGTGTTACACACCATGATAAATCTGATAACAGGATGTATGGATCATACAGTGTCTAATGTGTCATTTGAGCATATGCTGAATTAAGGATAATGGCAATTTCCATTAAGGATTCGAAATGTATTTTTAAACATTTGAAAATGTCTAATGTTCAGTTCTTTGAGGGTTTTTATAAGATGTGTGAGGAAATCCTAATGACTTAGACTCAGAAAATGGGCCATAAAGAGTATATATTGTTCCATGGATTACAGGTTTAATCTTGGTGTGTGATACCTGCTCTGTAAAAAACTGAGACTGCATTAAAAAAAAGGTATCAAATATTATAAAGACAAATATATTTGCTTAAAAATGTACAATTCAAAATAAAGTTTTTTCAGAATTCTCATGGTATATGTTATTTGAACATAACTAGTTGAGATTGCAGAGCAATGAGGTGATGTTTCTCACACTACAGTAATATATCCAGTAATTAATCAATGGCCCTTTGCCTCGTGCTGTTCATATCAAACTTCTGGAAATTATGTTTTTATATTTTCTACAGTGAAGGTGATGAAAAAGCACTTTTGATGTTAGTTTTGTTGTGCTTGTGAAGTAATTGGAAAAATTGTTTAAGTCATCACCAAGCTTTATGTTGGCAGGTGCTTTGAGCATTATCACCTCACGAGAACTGTCATTTTGTTCTCAATTCAAGAGCATTGATTAGTTAAAGAACAACCATAAACAAGCTATAATGCTAAATGTTATAAGACACATAAATACTCACAAGGGTTTTGAAACACTCAACAAAATAAAGGAAAGCGTTATTAACAAGAATAAGAAAATGTTTACGGGCCCTAAACCATTACTTAGAATTTTGTAAATTTACAACTAAAAGGACTTTTCCTTTTATGCTCAGTAATTGAAGAATAAATTAGATTAATTTTATACACCTTCTTATAATTGAATCCTTTGGAAAAGGCACTTGAATAATGACTAAATGCAAACTTGCCTTCTTGTGCACTAATCACCAGGACTATTCTTAATAAATTTAAGTAATGGTAGTGAAATTGTTTGAGCATTTGACGGCTAAATCTTGGCTTATTTTTTACCATTACCAACCTTGATTTCAGAGGCTTAATTGATTGATTGAAAGATACAGCATGGAAAGATGCTATTTCAGCCCACTGGGTTCACATTGACCTTTGATATCCTGTTCATACTAGTTCTATGTTATCCCACTTTGGCAGCCACTCCCTACACACTGGAGGCAATTTACAGAGGCAATTAATTTACCAATCTGCACATCCTTGGAATATGGGAGGAAACCGGAACAGCCGGAGGAAACCCACACGGTCACAGGGTGAACGTGCAAATTCCACACAGACAGCACCTGAGGTCAGGATCAAAACCGGGTCTCTGGCATTGTGAAACAGCAGCTCTATCAACTGCATCACTCTGCCACCCACAGTTGATTTTCTGTGTATTACAAAAACATCTGAGTTTAGATTAAGTTTAGATGACAAAACAAAAGTATTTTATTGAGGAAGGAGACAAAGAAAGGTTAGTGTATGCATTAAATTCTGTACACCCCACGTGCAAATAACCAATAGTTTCAAGAATAAGTAGTGATCCAATTACACCATGGCTTTACTTTGAAAATGATACTCGGAGTTGTACGAGTTTAAGATAATAGTTTGCATTTAGATTGCGATATACGCAGGTCAACTTAATTTTGAAGCAGGATCCAGGAAAACAACTCCTATGAATGCTAAGCGCTGATGGAATAATTTTAAATTAATAATAAGATGGCATTGTGAAAGAAGGGCTAATGTTGCATTGCAGCACGCCACATAAAAATACTTCTGCTCCACAGCTGAACTGCCCTGACGTACAGCTGCACTTTTATTCGTCATGTTAGAATTAGAAAAGGAGAACCACAAACATTAAAGGAATACTGTGGGACTAAAACAAATTTGGTAGGTTTAAGAAAATGCCCAGCATATTATTTTGACCAAACAATGAATAAAAGTAGCCAAATAGATGCAGCGATAATTAGATGTTGGACTTAGTTATTGATTATTATAATGTGAACATGCCTAGAGGAGCCAGCTAGAAAAATGCAAATCAAGTACTTTAAGGCAGAATTGTGGATTCACACGTGGTTTCCTGACACCCCTTTATGTTGAAGCTGTGAAGTGTTCTCACTATTGTACAGCAGTGTACTGCAGGGTGACTCGGGGCCAGAGAGAAGACACGGAGCTTCTGTGATTGTAGCACTGGAGACACTGGTGTAGGATGGTGTATGAGAGGATGACTTACTCTGTGAGGTTCATAGGTAGAGTCGTGTTGCATGGAAACACATCTGTTGCCCCTGCTTGTCCACGCCGATCAAGATACCCTAATTAAGCTAGTCCCACTTACATGGGTTTGGCCCATCTCTCTCGAACCCTTCCTATCCATGTACAACCCTGCCCTATCCAATCGTCTTTTAAATGTTGTTATATACCTGCCTCGACTCTTTCCTCTGGAAGCTCGTTCCATATATCTAATGCTGCATTAGATATACAAAATATGTGTGCAAAAGTTGCATCTCAGGTTTCTATTAAATCTTTCCCCTCTCATCTGAACCTTATGGCCTATAGTTCTTGATTCCCTACCCTGGCTAAAAGGCTCTGTGCACCCTATCTTATCACCCTATTTTATACACCTCTATACGATCATTCCTCAGCCTCCTGCGCTCCAAAGAATAAAGTTCTACACTGACCAACCTCTCCCTAACAACATCATCGTAAATCTTCTCTGCACATTTTCCAAGTTCATGGCATCTTTCAAGCAGAGAGAGTAGTGGACACCACCTTGTCGCCATCTTCCTCTCTCCTCCAATTGTTGTTTTTATTTTGTTTCTAAATTATATACCATTTGTTCTGTGTACACTTGGTTATTAAGCAAATAGACTGAGCCTTATGGACTTCATTTTGATTCTTGACAGTGAGCTGATATCACAAGGTAAACTGCCATTAATTTACAGAATTAACACTGAGAACAGCTATTATGATCTCAGAATGAATGTTCCCCTTACTCTTCCGATTCCTAAGATGCCACCTGGCAAGATGACCACGTCCAAGCGATGCATTTCTCCTCGTGATTCTTGTTAAGTGTACAATAATGTACAGTAGCAAAGCACTTGCAATATTTAGATGTGAGGATAAATGTGGCTTAAGTGGGGGTGATCTTGCCAAACCATCCCAGATCATTTTTTGATGCGTTTCAGACCATATTTCATTACTCCATCACCATTGATCTGGTGAGGAGCCTTTTATGTAGTGAGTGTAAGCAGCATTTGAAATTTACATCAAAGTTGTGTTTTCTCCCAAACAGCTAGCTACTGCTGGGAGAGGACATTGGTTGAATTGCTAGCCAGTGCAAACCATGCATTTTTTAATGAGTGCCAGCAGGCATTTCAAGTGGCAATTAGCTGTTCAACAGGCCTCCGGACAGCTGCTCCTAGTGCTTGCTTCAATTCATTTACCAGGATAGCAACTTTTAAACCAGCAAAACAATTTTGGTTACCTCTTTGGCAAAATAAAACAGCTGCCCAGTATTTAGGAAATTGTGGATTCCCTGTTGAAATCTAATTATTTAGTACTTTGTTGAAAGGTGGTCAGCAGCAGTTGCTTTTAACCAAAATGTCTCAAATAAATCCTCTAAATATCCAATGTCTTTTAAGTATCTATAATAGGTAAGCATTTCTGGAGCCATTTCCCGATTTGTAACTTTTGTGTTGCAGTGTTCCAGGTTTACATGTTCTCATATATAAAATATATAAAAGAGAGATTAGGTTGGTCATTGGAAACTCACTCTGTAGTTACTGAAATCCCACAGGACTGAAAGTCCTTGTCATGTCAACGACCCTTTAAACTGAATTCAAACCTAATCACCAACAAAAAAGAAACAGAAATCATGCAAATCATATTAATTTCAGCAGATCCCTTGTGTGCTGGGTATAAACTACTGCCTAATTAAATATTTTTTAACGATGTGAGTAATTTTTGCCAAGGGGCGGATTCAGGGTAAAATTTAATATGAGATCACAAAAGCTGTTCCCAGCATTGATTCTGTAAATTAATGACTATCTGCCTTATGATAAAAGCTCACTGCCAAGAATGAAAATGAAGTCCGTAAGGCTTAGTCTATTTGCCTAATAACCAAGTGTACACAGAACAAAAGGCTAAGGCAGTTTGGAAAATTTCCATTATATTGTACACTGCTGTTGTCTGCATAATACATCAAATAGCAGGTGGTTCTAAATTAGAAATCATATATAATTTTATAGAATTATTGCCACTGTATACACTACTAAGTTTCTAAATAGTGCTCCTAATAATTCCACATTCCCTGCCAACCCCCATTTGCTAAAACCTGTGTAATGGGCATTAGGAACAATTTCAGGCATGTAGGCATATAGTAAGCCTTGCCGCATTTCACTCACGTGTATAGGAGTATGATGTGTTTGCGTGCGTCAGTGAGTACAATCATGTGTTGGCAGGTTTTTCTACTGTCTAGAATGTCATAGCTACCCTACATTAAACATGCAAACTTTCCTACAGGGATCAGAGGTTAACAATCACATGTGGGAACCCTGGAATGATTCTATTTTTCCCAGCACACTGACAATAAGCTCAAATACTTGTCCTCATTCCCTGATGGAGGCCAATTAACCAGCTGGCCATATATCCAATTGGGTCCATCTTGCCTTACACTGATCTGCATTATAATGCATATAATGAATGGAAGTGCTTAAATTAGATTTGTATATTTTTTACTTTTGCAAAGGAATGCAAATGACAATGACCACAGTTAAAAATACATTACTGTCAATTAAAATCCAGTGGAATCTAATATGGAACTTTGTTATCATTTCTTCTTCTACTTCCCTGCCTATTAATTGGCCAAATTGATACTCCAGCTGATTAGTTGGGAATGTTCCCCAGTAATCAGGAGGGAGTGTGAACATGTGATCTAGACTTTTTCGGGTTGGCAGGATACAGGGAAGGGATATGACATTAGGTAAGGAAACATTGGAAATAGGAGAGATCAATTAGTGGTTGGTGGGTCTGCAAAGGAGAGAATGTTCTTCCACTGATCCAATGGATTTCCCCTCAAATTCCAATGATGCAATGGTCGGTTAATTGGCTCTGACACTAAAAGGCAAAGATAGTCAAGTGGCTACCAAAGGGGATGCAGCAAAGGATGGATAGGAAGAATAACTAACGGGGTAGCTCTGATAGGAGGCGGCAGATATGTAAAGGGATGAATGGCCTCATTCTGTGTCATAAGAAAGAAGAATTTTGGGGCTGGGAAAGTGGTGATTGTGATAACCATTATTTTAGCAATGAGGAAATGATTACAGATGGGCTGTAGAGGCCACCTAGCAAGGGAATGAACAAGTGATCAGGACCTAATGGGGAAGTGGAAGGAGTTTGTGTCCAAGAGAGCAGATGAGGAAAGGAAAAAGATGCTGGAGGAACTTGCCAGGTCAGGCAGCATCTCTGGAGAACATGGAAAGGTGACATTTTGGGTCAGGATCCTTCTTCAGACTGTTTGTGGTGGCGGTTGAGAAAGATGGAGAAGAGGGGCAGGACAAAACCTGGTGAGTGGGTGAGTGATAGTAGATACAGGTGGTTGGACAAAGGCCAGAAATCAGAAGAGAAAAGGTGCGAGAATAGGATAGGTGCAAATTGTGAAGCTAGAGGAAGGAATAAAGATGGAAGGGGGGGGGGGGGGAATGGGTGCATATCCAAGTGCAGGCTCAACAACTGTTTCGCTGAATACTTGCGCGCAGTCTGCCAAGGCCCATTTGATCGCCCGGTTGCCAACCAGTTTAACTTCCCTTCCCATTCAGACCTTTCTCCCCTGGGCTTCTTCCATTGCCAGAATGAGGCTATACACAAACTGGAGGAACAGCAGTCCATATTCCACTTGGGTAGCTTACAACCTAATGGTATAAACATTGAATTCTCCAATTTTAGTAACTCTCCTCCAAAACCAACTCCTCCTCCCCTCCCCCCATCTTTCTTCTATGTGCCCCACCTGGGTACACACCCATTTCTCCCCCCCCCACCACCTATATTCCTACCTCTACCCTCACAATTTGCACTTCTTCCATCTTTAATTCACATATTTTGTCTTTTCATCTCTGGTGTTTGTCCAATCATCTGCCAAACAAAAATCTACCCCATCTGCATCTCTGGAGAGAAGGAATGGGTGACGTTTTGGATCGAAACCCTTCTTCAAACTATCTAACTATCACTCGCCAGGCTTTGTCCTGCCCTCTCCTCTTTCAGCTTTCTCCTCCCCCACCACAATTAGTATGAAGAAGCGTCCCGACCCGAAACACACCTATCCATGTTCTCCAGAGATGATGCCTGACCTGCTGAGTTAATCCAGCACTTTGTTTATTTTTTGTAAACCAGCATCTGCAGTTCATTGTTTCTCCAGCTATTGTGATAGATGGCAAGGTGTGGGCTAGGGGTGGGATAGGATGACTTGGACCTGGAGGCAATTACTCGAAGAAAGTGTAAGCAAGGTGATCAATGCTTGTGGAAGAGAAAAAATGGAACATGGAGAGAAGATGGCAATGACATGAGGGAGGGAGCTATAAGTGGTAGAGAGTAGGCCATTGCACCAATGATTGAAGGAAAAAAAAAACACATTTGCTATCAACTTTAGTAGGGCCAGGAATCCTGTCTTAAAAACAATGCTGTTAAATAAAAATGCGAATGGATGCATATATGGTGCATTGTGGTGTTATTCCTTATTCTAAATGTTTTAATCCTCACAGTTCATCATAAATAGCAGTGGTAATAATACTAAAGTGATTACATCAGTCTGAGGAATGGTCCTGACCCGAAACGTCACCCATCCATGTTCTCCCGAGATGTTGCCTGACCCGCTGAGTTACTCCAGCACATTGTGTGTTTTTTTAAATTATATCTGCGCGAAGAAATATTTTCCCATGGTGGTTATATTAAACATATCTCACATCTATGTAGCTCAGATAAAAAGTGTATAGTGCAATTTGGGGATGAATTTTGCTGACTACAATGGTGTAAAGATCAATCAGCAAATCTATATTATGTCAAGTGATCTCATCTGTAGCACACAAACTGGGCTGGTTGAAACCGGTCAATGCTCCAAGAGCAGGAAAAAGACAAATGCGTCAATGCAGTCACGTACAAAATATGTAGATATCTGGTGAGGGCAGAACTAAGATCAGCCGAAATTCCCTCCCTGGCTGAGCAGCTGACCGTCACTTAATAATCTGGGGTGGAAGATTGCAACCTTCACGTGGTCCGCCCTATTTCGACGAATGCAATCAACCCGGCGTACACAATCAAATAAGATCAAATAGGACAAGTTGTCCTACAACTTTAGGCTGTGCACGCCATACGCAAGAAGAAGAAGACTTAATAATCTGGGTTTGCTGCACGTGAAGAATACATTCAAGGAAAGGGATTGAAAATGAACTAGGAACATTTATAAAAGATCAAATTAGCTCAAACGAATAAATAGAAACTATTATTGTTTTATATACAAAAGTGGAAGGAATGGTCTGAAAGGGATATTTTCGTGACAAGCTGATGCAGTACCCTTAATTGCCAGTAGATAGCTTCAGCACACTGAAAATATTCAATTACAGATATTTCCTAGTGGAATTATCAGCAGAAAACAAACTCAATGCAATTCAAGGAGATAAGTATAAAATAATTAGTAAGGGACCAAGGAACAATAAGAAAAAGCTTGAAACAGTGAATGAGTAGTATGGTGTGCAGATTGCAACCAAAATCTAGGGATTAGGGTGCATTAATCAATTAACCCATCAGCAACATATTTAGCTGCATTGAAAGATGCAGGTAAAATGTGTATGAAGGAACTGCCGATGCTGGTTTAAACCAAAGATAGACACAAAAAGCTGGAGTAACTCAGCGGGGCAGACAGCATCTCTGGAGAAAAGGAATAGGTGACGTCTTGGGTCGAGACCCTTCTTCAGGTGGAAGGACTAGGTGAAAACGATGAGACTCAACCAGATGACTTTGGAGCTAGTATGACTTGTCAACAAGATGACTTTGAAGCTAGTACGACTTGGGTGGGGGAGGGATAGAGAGAGAGGAGATGCAAGGGTTACTTGAAGTTAGAGAAATCGCTATTCATACTACTGGGTTGTAAGCTGCTAAAGCGAAATATGAGGTGCTATTCCTCCTATTTACATTTGGCCTCACTCTGACAATGGACCTCTGAAACATCACCTATTCCCTTTCTCCTTAAAAGATGCAGGACTGGTTTAGCAGAAAGTTGGAAGACCAAGGTTGTTTGGTACCTGTACAAGCCTTTGGTCAAACCTCAGCTATGTACTGTGAACAATTCTGTTCAGCTGATTGTAAACAAAGTGAGTGGAAACTGAGGCATCTGTACAGATGACCCTGAGCAACGGGGAGAAGTTAAGGAAGCTGGAATTGCCACTTTTGGAATTGGTGACTGAGAATTAAACATAAAGAAAATGTATGTAATTGAATTCCTGTTGGTGATTACCCCGGTCGGTCCATGCCAACCGAGATGCCCTATCTATGCAAGTCCTATTTGCCTGCATTTGGTCAATATCGCTCTAAACATTTCCTATCCATGTACTTGCCCAAATGTTTTTTAAATGTTGTTATAGTACCTGCCTCAACTACTTCCTTTGGCTGCTCGTTCCATATACCCTCCACTCTGATCTGAAAAGTCACCCCTCAGATCTGTATTAAATCTTGCCCCTCTCACCTTAAACTGTGGGCAGCACAGTGGTGCAGCCACTGGTAGAGATTCCTCCCGCATTCCAACGACGTGCAGGTTTGAAGGTTAATTGGCTTCTTTAAATTGTTTCCAGTGTGCAGGATAGAACTAGTACTGGAAGTGGCGGCGCTGGGAACGGCTGCGACTCGCCTGCAGTCCGTTTGTCTTTACTTTTTTGTGTTGTTTTTTTCGTTTTGTCTAGTTGTGTTTTTGGTTTTTAGGTTGTGTTTATGTGGGGGGGGGGGGGGGGGGGGGGGGTTGAAATGGGGTTTGCTGTCTCTCCCTTGGGGGGAATACGACTTTTTCGTCGTATCCCCCTCTCTGCCTCCGTCTGCGCTGAGGCCTAATGGCGGAGCTGGCGACCTCGGGACTCCGGAGGCAGCCTGTCAGGACTTGCCCTGGGCTCGCTCCCGTGAGGGCGGCCCAGCTCGGCTGGAACTGCGCTCCCGTGAGGACGGCCTGGCGAGGGGCCGAGACTCTCCCGTGAGGGGCTGTGCACTCCCGTCGGAGTGGCCCAGCCCGAGGGAGGTACGGCACTCCCGTCGGAGTGGCCCAGCCCGAGGGAGGAACGGCACTCCCGTTGGAGTGGCCCAGCCCGAGGGTGGAACGGCACTCCCGTTGGAGTGGCCCAGCCCGAGGGAGGAACGGCACTCCCGTCGGAGGGGCCCAGCCCGAGGGAGGAACGGCACTCCCGTCGGAGTGGCCCACTCCTCGGGCTGGGCCACTCCAACGGGAGTGCCGTTCCACCCTTGGGCTGGGCCACTCCGATGGGCTGTTTCCACACTGTATTTCTAAACTAAATCTAAAACATAAGTCCTCTTATTTTTAATTCCCCTACCCTGGGTAAAAGGCTGTGTGCAATGATCCTATCTATACCAAATCTATTCAGAATTTCAAATTACCCAGAAGGGGACAATGTAGCAGATTTTGCTGGCACAGTTTGCTGTTCCTGTTATCAGCTGATGGTCATACCTATACTTTCCTGAATCATGACTCAGATGCTGAGAGTATATTTCATTAATATGACGTACTTTAGATTACAGCAGTGAAGACTAAGTAATGAGAAAGCCTCAAAAAGTGCACTGAAGAAGGCTTGTGTTAATTGCCACCCAAACCGCCACCCACCCCCCCCCCCCCCCTCCCCTCCCCTCCCCTCCACTGAAAGCTTCAGTGGTCAGTAAAGTCCTGCTCCAGGGTTTTAAATGTATCCAATATTTATAGATATTTGAAAACTATTGAAAAGGGAGTAAATAGTTTATAAATTAAGGTCTCAAATTTGCAAAGCAAAAAGTAAAAACAACAATAAAACATATATAATTCAATCTTAAACAAAACAAAAATAATTGAATGCCTTTCCTTTTGCTTTCTTCATTCTAGCTCTACATTCCCCATTGAAATTAATGATAATGGCATTTTATCAATCTCAGGGCAGAGGACTCAATAGTGTTGAGTTGTCCTGTCTTCTAATTTTGTAACTGGTGTTTAACTGCACATACGTCGAAGTGCTTAACTTACTTTTATTTAAACAGGTAAATGCCAGACGTTATATTCAGAACCACTGGCATTTATCAGCAGAACCTGGCCCAATGCAAAGCAATCTGAGACAAATGAGCGAGTTTCTGGAGAGCAGTGACTGAGGGATGTGGTGAGATTTTATGATGTGCGAAATTTATTGCTTCCTAAAAATTTATGTCCTTAAATACTAGAACCTCAGAAGAGCCGACTGTAACGTTTAAGAGCAAAACGTTGATCAAATAAATACATTAGGGAAATGTTTGAGTTGTGTTCCCAATTAACACTGCGTTTACAGAATGATCCGCACTTTGTCATGATGTAATAAAAGTGCACATTAATTCAGTAAATGTTTGTTTTCTTGTTTAAGTAGTTCTAGTTTTTTTTAAACCTACTGCAACATATTATAGAATCTTAGCAGTTTGTTAGGGTCAAGCTTGACATAACCAATCACATGCAACAGTAATCACATGACGTGTCGTCTTTAACCTACAGGTTTTTCCATCCAATTTACATTTATAAAAAGATTTTACATAAATTATTCAAAACAATGAAATACATCTACAAAAATTCTACTGAGAATTGCAAGAAGAAAACTAGAACAATTAACTCAGAAGGGCAAAAGTATAGAATTTCTCCCTGCAGCCTTTGTCTGGTTTATCAAGCTCACAAAGCCCCTTTAGATCATTTTAATCCACTGTGGCTAAGTAGTTGAATATGTGATTCAGATTGCCTCTGAAAATTCTGTGCTACCAATCAGCTTTCTGACACTGCTCTTCTCTTCAACCTTCAAATACAGTGACAGCAAAGACCAAGAGCCAACTCACAAAGGAACAACGAAATGGCAAACTCAGAGTACTCTGTATTTAACCCTCCGAAGAATGTTTTTCTTGACATTTCGTGAGAAACTCAACTTTAAAATCTAAAATATCAGCTCTGTTCTTTTAATTACGATGGTTGTTTAAATAACCATCAACATGAGCATCCGACCCTTTGGAATGCTTATTTCAGTTTGTAACAAAATGTTTTAATCTATCTGCAAACATGAAGCATTATATTCTTCAGAAAAAAAATGAATGCTTCAAAACAGAATGAAAAAAAGAGAAGTGAACGTTAAAAAAATTAAAATTAAGAAAATGAAAATTAAATACTTTAACTTCTAAATAAACCACATTGTACTACGGGATTGCTGAGAGGATTCAATTCAGTGAAGTAGAGAGGATGAGTGGCACCCTGGGTTATAGTGCTGTATTTTCACCCCAAAGACCTGCATCTGAAAACCAGCCTGGACTGATGCCACACAATCTCATCAAATTGACAGCTATTTCGGGTCCTAAGTGAAATGAGTTTGTGCAATCGCAACTCAGTTCCTACTGGACAAATCTATAACAAAAAAGTGCCAATAAATTAGCAGTAATTTGGTAATTTCATTCACAGTGACTTTACAGCTAGCTGCTGGAGTAATAGAAAGGTCACAGTGGTGCAAGTGCAGGATCATATTCTGCAACTGCTATGTTGATGGGCCAAGCAAAAGTGGTTTACCCTGCATTTAAATCTTCACTTGCACCTAATCTGTAATACTTATTGCTGAAATTAAATATGAAATATTAAAATATGTTCACTTCCTA
The DNA here is from genome assembly GCF_010909765.2 of Amblyraja radiata. NCBI lineage: Eukaryota > Metazoa > Chordata > Chondrichthyes > Rajiformes > Rajidae > Amblyraja > Amblyraja radiata. Next base: position 35,652,010 of record NC_045964.1, on the reverse strand, counting down.
AATCCAGTTCACTTTAACAAACACATTAATCCATCAAATTAAATTAGTTATTTGACTGCAATAATTTGTGCTAATTAAGGAATAATAGCTACTTTAAAAACTGTGCTAAAGCTCTTAAATCTGGCTGGACCTGGTAGAAAAGGCAGTTTAGCTTAAGCACTTCAATTCCTTTCACATAATTCACAGATTTTCTAGAAATCTGGGATTAGAAATGTATGTTTCAAAGTTTTTATTGACATTGTAAAACTAAATTAAATATGCTTATCCAACACCTTAATTATGCACAGCATTTCTGGGACTATTTATAGAATTTGTGCTGATATTATTAAGAAAAAGGACAGACACACACTGCTATCTAATAAAAATGAGCAGTAATCTGCTATCATACATCCATATTATGATAGCAGCATACATTTTCTTAGCATTAATTTTCAAACTGAAGAAAATATAAACAATCAATGCCTGTAAAGCCCTACACTGAATCCACTGACGTTAGGACCAGGACGGTTATTTGCAAAGGGTTAAAGGATCTGTTACATGAAAGGGAATTAATCATTGAATGTGATGTTATTTGAAGATATGAGTGAAACGTAGTTGTCTAGGGTTTTCTGTGTTCTTCAAGCAGAAAATTTAAACAGAATTTACTAGAATAAAATATACCATAAAAGTGCTGTGGCTGTGACCTTTCCTTGTTTGTGAAATTTTTAGAAAATATTACAAACACATTATTAGCTTTATCTCTAAACTAAACCATTAATTATTGTTGAATTTTTAAGTTCACATTTGCAATACAAAATATAATACAGTCACTATGGGTGTTTTCATTTTATTGCACACGGGATTAACATTGCGCACCATATACTGTCACAGTAGTACAATGGGGCCCCAGGATGACCAGTTGCTAAGATGCTCTCTCCAATCTAAAACACAGCAGATGTAGCTGGAGGTACACAAAAATGCTGGAGAAACTCAGCGGGTGCAGCAGCATCTTTTGAGCGAAGGAGATAGGCAACGTTTCGGGCCGAAACCCTTCTTCAGACTTCAGATGTAGCTGGTGACATCAGACTTCAGATGTAGCTGGAGGTGTGCAATAGCATTATGCCAAAAATATTGTACTCTCAGGCTACCAAGTATTGGATTGTAGGATTCCATAAATGAGAAAGGAGATCTGAGAGTAAGGCGCATCACCAATTAAATGTAGAAACTTCAAAGACTACTCAGTGTACGGAGATAAAGTTACTATCATTTTTATTCAGATCTTTTGTCCATTTTGGACCACAGCTGCAACGAGATCTGACAAGGTACAGTTTTGTCAAAGACCAAGCTGAGCTTTAGTCAGCTGGTTATTGGCAAGTACAAAATGCACCTGTCATCTCTTTCGGAAGATTAAGAACAGAATGATTTGGAAGGAACTGGTTAGATTGGTTTGTTGGCAGTTTTTTTCCTGGAGAAGGAACCCGCCATAAGTCTACAGCACAACAGCAAGAATGTTATTAAACTCCACAATATTTATTGGTCTCGGCTATTGCTTTTTGTATCACGTGGAGTGAACTAAATTGACTTGGGACTGGCTTTTGTAAGAATGAGAACAACGGAATGGTCAGGATGTATTTGGCACCTCTGTCTGATAAAGACTGCAACTGCTCTTTCTTTTGGTTGTCTAAGTAATCACTACCATCCATGACTGAAGGCTTCCGGATTGCAGAGCTTACATTAATTTCAACAGTTGTAGAATTCTACAGTCTTATTCAGAAGCTGTTGGGACTGCTACTGTTATGGAGTCCCGTGTTCAAGCATTATCAGGTAATCCGTAAATACACCTGCGTCCAGCATGTTTTCTAAATCCTCCTTAAACCAAACTGGGTTACTGGTCTTTAGTAATGGTCGAAAGAAGGTAGGTGGAACCATGAAGTTGCATTGTGATGTAATGCACACTTGCTTCTGAAGGCCATGGTGCCTCGCTGATGCAAAATGAACTGTCTGTTATATTTTGCATTTGCACAATTTGTCTCGTTGGTGGTTCTTCATGATACAACAATGGAGGTGCTCGGCATGAAAATGAAATTTAGCCTCCTCTACGATTGCAGGAGATCATTTCTTACACTGCTATGAACTGATGCATTGGCAACAAGTGGATTGGCAAAAAAAAGAGACACATTACGGCCTCTTCAACTGCCACAGCCCCAATCCAGCAATTCAGGACCCAGCAAACCTAATCAGGAGCTACTGAATCAGTAAGGTGGTGGATAATGAAATTCCCTATCTCAGTGTATTCTGTGTCCTTGCTTCTTAGGCGAAGTGCTGATATATTAGCCTGAAAAAGACTGCTCGTAGTAATCAACAGAAGGTTTATTTATCCATGTTCGACCTGATGCCATAAAACATCACAGAGCTTGGTGTGAATGTTAAGAAATCCTATGGCTACTCTTTCCCAAGCTGCTGCCACTGACTACACGGTCAACATACCCAAGGATAGAGGGATGAGTTTAAAGTGCAAATATCTCAGGGGTTTGTAGAGATGAAGGTCAATGGGACTGGTCCTGCAATTTAATACATAAAAAACAAGATGCTACCAGGGAGAAGGTAGGACCACTCAAGGATAAAGGAGGAAATTTGAGTTTGGTAAGAAACTTATCTAAGTTAATGTGGACATGTCTTAAGGGATATGGGAGTGCAGTGCTTATTGCCGATCCAACTTATTTTAATGATAGACACAACAAGCTACAGTAACTCAACATGTCAGGCAGCATCTCTGGAGACAAGGTGATGTTTCGGATCGAGACCCTTGTTCAGACTGAGAGTCAGGGGAGAGGAACACTTATCTCTGCCGTCTTTGAGCCACGGCAATCGTGATCAAGCCGGATTAATTTCCAGTGAATTCTGCTGCCCAAATACATTGATTGATGCCAGAACCAATGAAGATCACAAGGAAGTGGTTGGCTTATTTTGTCAGAGCTACACAATGCCTAAACCATATATAATGTGCACATAAACTGTCCCAAACCTGGACATGGTCCATCTTCCAAAGCAAGGGTGCTGCATTTATTCAAATACTGGAAGCTTATAGATTAACACTGTGGGTATTAGATGGCAGTATAGTTCAGGATGATTATTTACTTTATATTTGTAGAAATGAGAAGTTGGAAAATTATTTTATGACAGATGGTTAGGAGTTAAAACCAGCTCAAGGGTAATTTTGAATATATGGTGACATACTGACAGCTAAAAATTAAATATGATGTTGCAAGTTAAATTGCTGCAAAATTCTGTGATAAGATTTTTTTTCTAAACTAGAGGCAATGCAGAATCACAATGCTCTATTTATAAGAAGAATAGGGCAATTGTAAAAAACAAAATTATTTTCAAGAGTACACAATTGTGATTTGAGGTCTATTTTCTCTCTAAGCAGGAGTTTTGGGTTAATCTATTTCTATTTTGGAAGACTGAACAGCCTCAATTTCTTTATCTGTTTCTGCCTGCTAGGGACTTGAGGGCTACTGTGCTGTTTGTGCAGCAATGATTAATTCATTTCCCAACCTGAAAACAGATAACCTTTGCAAGAAAGAGTGCAGGAAACAGAGCATGTTTTGTATGTAATAGTATACAAGTCAGGAAGACTCTGGAGTAGACATCTGAGATGTAAAGCAAAGAAACTGAGGGAGGAATGTAGGCCTTCAATGCCAGTCATTTGTATCAGAGAGATCAGACAAGGTCGATTTGGCAACAGACTTGAAAGAACATGTCTCCAAGAAGCTAGGACAGTGAATGAACAGTTCAAATTAGAAAGAAATTGGGAAAAGGGAAAATATGTTTTGTACAGCAGTGAACTGAATCAAACCCAAGCTGCGCTGGTCCTAAAGCTGGCCCGCAAGTCACATTGCATTTTTGCTGCTGATTGGCTGCCAGGGATTCCAAGCCTTGAATCGATGGCAACAAAGTCTCAAGACAACTCATCCTTAGTCCTTGGCCCCAGCACCAACCTGATAACCTTTGACAGCTTGTGGAGGCTGGACAGTTCAGAATACATTGGTGTGCACATTCCAGCTCGTCAGTTGATCTAAATTGAACTACTGATGAGCCATCAATGTAACACACCACAATGGTATCCATATTGGATAGAACCTGAAACTCAGCTAGGTGAATAATTTGAAAATATTGCTTCCAGTCTTGCAGAAAGCCAACTTTGTGCTGGTGACTAATTAACATAATTGCTGCCTGGAGCAACCATTGACATCAAAATTATATAAGACTGGCAGAACCTAAAACTAGCCAAGACTACTTAAAACAAATTTGCACTTCTAAAAAGGAAACGTTAATTGTAATATTCTTTGTGGATTTCAAATTGGACACCCTTATTAAGGCATAACATCTTACATACAAAACCTTGGTAAATAAATGTTTCTCTTAGAATACCCTGGGCATACATGTTCTCCTGCTGATACCCCACACTCCTCTCTTTGTGCAGTGTATCCTGCTCAGGCACAGTCTCTCCATCATGTTCTATTCCAAAGGAAAAACCTATATAAGGGAGCAAATGATCTGTGCAGAATCCTCCATTTGTGCAGTGTATCCAGCTCATGATGATCTGTGCAGAAGCTCTGAAATTTGGATAAAGCCCTTGAGCAACAACCTAGAATTACAAAGAGCTAGTCTGCGTAATTCACCATTAAACACAGGATTATCTTAAAAGCATCCTGTCTACTATGTCCTTCAAGGAAGAAAGTCAGGTTTTGCGCTTCAAATGCCTCCACAGCTACAGAAATATGGTTGACTCTTAACTGTCCTCTGATGTGGTTTAACAAGTCATTATGTTCCTGTGCAAATAGAGGTGGGCAAGAGATGCCCAAATCGCAAAAAAAAACCAGGTCATCTGACACTTATTACAATTTGTATTGGTGCTGGACTTATGAGTCTGAGATGACAATAGATGGTGTGTTGAGTTCCAAACTGTCAGAGGAGCCATCAAATCAGCATTGCTCGCTCCTTGAAGTTAAACTCTTTCTACTTCTAGCAGCTACCAATTCTCTCGCCAACCTGAGAAAATTCATCAAACAAAAGCATAAAAAATATGCCATTTCAGTATCGAAATACTAAATGTGATGTCCAAAAAGTGCCTACTAAAGGTCTGAATATTGTACCGGATGCAAATATTTTACGTAAAAATGTGGTGATTTTCATAACAATGTATATTTTTGCTTGTACAGATATATATAGGTAGCATAGTTTAGAAAAATATTACTTTTAAAGGTAAAACATTGAGAAAAGAGTTATTCTTGATATGTAGAACATGTAAGGGAGCATATTGGGCCAAAGGTTAGCAGAAGCTAAGTTAACACTTAAATATAATTATCAACTGTTATATATTTTGGGTGACAATAGTCAAGTCAAGAGTCAAGAGTGTTTTTTGTCATATGTCCCAGATAGAACATTGAACTTCTTACTGGCAGCAGCACAACAGAATATGTAAACATAGTACACTATAAACAATATACATCTGCAAAGGAATTAATTGTATATGGTCTGGACACGCCTTTTGCTATCTTTATCAATATGGTGGAAAGCACATTTCCTTTGTGGAATATGTCTGCTTTGGTGCCAGTTTTACGCCTTTGAAATAGGTAGGTGTCATTTTACTGCTAAACTGTTATTTTCAGTGTTCTAGATTTTGTAAATTGAAATTAGAATTCCACGAACAATGTAAATGAATCTCCTTGGATTTCAAACTGAGCTACTTAACTCGGGCGTGAACTTTTAAACTGTAAAATTCCCAAGTGATACAAATCAAATCTAAACTTAAATAAGCAATTTAAAATCCTCAGTATTTCACTGACATTCGACTGATGCTGAAAAGCAGCTACAATCTGGTTGGATTTTAAATATTACTGATGCAACTATGGGAGAAGAATGGTGAATATTTAATGTTCCATAGTTTGGGGAAATAGGGATTAAAATTTGACTCCGGACTAATATGTGCACTGCGTCTAAACATCCTTCTGAAGATGTCATTTTTATTTTATGGAGCAATTTCTATTATAATATTCTATCAATAAAATGGAATGCAACTTCTGATTTTGCACTTTACAATGTACAAATATAAGCCCCAGAACTTTTCTGATGCCAAATGCTTCTCATAATCCCACTAAAGTGGCAGCAAAATAGAGGTATGCGGGAACAGATGAATATAATTTATATGGTAATTTGTAGATTCAGCCAATTTGACTTTTTATTAACTATCTATAAAATGTTACTGTTGTAATACTGCAGATTGATTAAGAAATGATTATTGCTCTAAGATTAAACATGCTCGTGCTATTGACTCTTTCAGTTCTGAACCTTTATCACATTCTTCTCTGCGTATTGAAATCACTTATCTATAGCTGCTCAGTGAATCTGAATAAAGCTTGCAACAAGAACATGCCAGGCTTAAAACAATCAATAAACTCTCATTTTCCCTTAACAGTTTAATATTAATCTGAAGTATGGTGCAGAATCTTTAATGCACCATTACTGTCACTCTAGGTCTCCAATGTTGTGGACTGGACCAAACAGAAGGACAATGTGAAAAAGAAAAAAAGACAGGACACAGCAGGAGATCAGAGATGATCTGTTAATGAAACTTATGTGTTACCTTCTGTTTTGATGGGTTCCTATAGTGATCAAATAGAATTATAAAAAGGCTTCTGTTGTTGTGGTCAATTTTCTATCTATTGGCATGATAAAAACAGACATGACACAATCATAGACTATAAATCTCCCTCTCCCATGCTGCTGAGAATCAATGAGTCACTGAATGCTAACTTTGAAAAACAAATGAGTGAAAAAAGAAATTTATTGAGCTAAAAACTTTCCATGATATAATGAGAAATTTCATTAATGGCTTGAAGTTCTTTTTGAAATGGTATTGAATATCTCATAAATATTTCAAATAATCTCATGAAGGTCAAAGGCAGAATGTATATATACCAATAAACGTGACAAATTGCTGAGTCTATTTGCTAATATCAATAAGTATTCAAAGGACTGCATAATACTGTCTTTCCAATCAGATATAATGTCCTACCTTTGCACTTACTTTACATAGACTATAACTGGACTGTCCTTTATCAATCTTATTAACTCTTCTGTGACATTATCCCACATCCTGTAACTAGATTTTTTAAAGTCTACAGCTAAAGTAATAGTCTTTTACTGTTAGTGTTTTAACCATCAAATGAACAATGAGGAACAAGCATGTCATTGAACTTTCTAAATCCATCTTAAGGTCTGCATTAAATGCATTAATTTTTATTTTGCAGATGTTATTAAAAAGCAAGATTGCATGAACTTGCCTAAATGTGCGACATACTCAACTGATAATAGTATTTGTGTTGGGCATCCATTATTTGGCATCAAATACAGTATTTTAGTGTCTAGCTGGATCTAAAGCATTCAATTTTCCACATATCAATGCATTTGAGCACCTAACAACATTGGATCAGTGCTGTCTGGTAACAACTTGAAAAGCCTCCAGGACGTGGAATAGGACACAGGGAAACTTTCATATATTTATCAGATTTATAAAATTTGCAACATCAAAAAAAGGTTTGTTGAATTTTTGGTTTTTACTTGTTGTTGTAACATGGTTATGTATGGTCAGATTTAAACAGAAATTGTTTGAATATAATGAAGGGATGGCCTCAATGACGACCATATTACCTTAACTACATAGATAGTGATGATTTTAAATTGTTCTTCAAATATTAAAGGCATTGCACAATTAGATGACAATCAATATGTTATCAGTGTTAAAACCATAAGTTAGTGAGGCTGCCCTATCTTCTACAGATCAGTATTAACTGTTGTAGGTTGCAGTAACTCGTCAAATTGAAACTGTGCTATTAATCCAACTTAACCCTCAGCAGTCATATATAAAGCAATGACCGGACAACTTCAGGAGGAAGGTTGTTTTTAAAAATAGGCCACAAAGCAGGATAAAGATAAAATAAGTTCTCCCAACTTCACTGAGTCATTTGTCGAAATTAGCTGTGAAAACCTAGTGGATAAAATCGATTTCAATTAAAGAAATTCAAATCTATTTGTATGTCCCAAGAGACAATAATAACCATATCTAACATGTGTTTCTGTAAAATAGATACATAATAGATTTGTAATTGATAGACATAAAGTGCTGGAGTAACTCAGCAGGTCAGGGAGCATCTCCGGAGAAAAATAATGGGTGCCGTTTTGTATCAGAACCCTTCTTCAAATTGAAAGTAGAGGGGGGGGGGGGGGGGGGGGGGGGTGGGTGGGGGCCTGGGAACTGGAGATAGGAAAATACTAGAAGAAATCAGGGTAGGCCACAGATGACCAAGGAAGGGTGGAGCCCATATTGGCCAATGATTGGGGAAGAGGTGTTAACAAGATGGCGCCTGTCTGTGGCGACATGTTGTCAGCAGCACAACAGAAAATCATCAAATATAGTAGTTCTTGGCTTACCTGTATAAAAGAAACAGCAGAAACCAGCGTGCAACTGACAAGCTGCTAATGCATTTGAACGCATTAGCGCTATTGCGATCTAACAGCAGCAATGGAGCTGCCGACTGTAAGGGAATTCACGATGGCAGAGGAATCTCCGATCAGGCGGAGGATCGCAGGAACAGTAAGTACTATACCTGGAAACACCGGGGAGGCCTCCATGGTGTCCAGAAACATGGCCGGCGGGCAAGACAACAAGTCAGACTGAAGCGCAAGGGACTACGACCTCCTCTCCCTACCATCTTATTAGCCAATGTACAATCTCTGTAAAATAAAGTGGAGGACTTAAGGTCGAGGCTGCTTTACCAAAGGGAGCTGATGGAATGCTCTGTGTTCTGTTTCACAGAGACATGGCTCACCCCCAGCTCCCCAGACTCAGCGGTCCAGCCTGAAGATTACTCCATCCATCGTATGGATCGTACGCAAGCATTTGGGAAAGGGAGAGGAGGGGGCGTCTGCCTCATGGTCAACTCTTCGTGGTGCTCAGATGTGGCAGTTGTGTCTAACTCCTGCTCTCCGCACCTGGAACATCTGACAGTAAAGTGCCGTCCCTTCTACCTCCCGAGGGAATTCACCTCCATCATCCTGACCACGGTCCACATCCCACCCCAGGCAGACGTCCGTCCAGCATTGGAGGAGCTGCACGCATTGGTCAATAAGCACCAGACAGCATACCCCGAGGCGTTTACCACCATAGCCAGGGGCCTTCAACAAAGCCAACTTGAAAATATCACTCCCAAACTACCACCAACATGTCGCCTGCAGCACCAGACGACTAAACACCCTTGACCACTGCTAAACAACCATCAAGGATGCCTATCGCTCTATCCCTCGCCCTCACTTCGGGAAATCCGACCATTCAGCGGTGCAGCTTCTTCCTGCATACAGGCAACAACTGAAGAGTGCACCCCCAGAGGTGAGAACTGCACAGAGCTGGCCTGGGGAGGCAGAGGAACAACGACAGGACTGCTTGGAGTCAGTAGGCTGGGCAATGTTCAAGGACTCGGCAACGGACCTGAATGAATACCTCACAGTCGTTACAGGCTTCATAAGGAAATGTGTGGAGGACTGTGTTCCTACAAAAGCCTTCCGAGTGTTTCCTAACCATAAGTCTTGGATGAACCAGAAGATCCACATTCTTCTGAAGACCAGATCCCGGGCATTCAGGTCTGGTGACGCAGGGTATAAGAAATCCAGATACGACCTTGACAAGGCCGCCAAAAGGGACTTCCGCTCAAAGCTGGAGGATGAGATGGATGTTCGGCAACTGTGGCAGGGTTTGAATGCCATCACCTCCTACAAGGCCAAATCAGGAGGCAGCTCAAACGACAGCGAAGCATCACTCCCTGAAGAGCTCAATGCGTTCTACACACGCTTTGCCTGGGAGAACACTGATATGCCTTCCCGAGCCCCCATTCGCCCTGATGGTATTACGGTCATCATCACAGAGGCCGATGTCAGAAGATCCTTCAAGGGGGTGAACCCTTGGAAAGCGCCTGGACCTGATGGTATACCCGGTCAAGTTCTCAAAACCTGTGCAGACCAACTGGCTGGAGTTTTTGCAGACATTTTCAACCTCTCACTACTGAGGTCTGAAATTCCCACCTGCTTTAAGCTGGCATCAATAATACCAGTGCCCAAGAAGAGTAAGGTGACGTGCCTCAATGACTATCGACCAGTGGCACTAACGTCCATGGTGATGAAGTGCTTTGAGAGGTTGGTTATGGTGCACATCAACTCCTACCTCAACAAGAACCTCGACCCACTAGAGTTTGCCTACCGTCACAACAGGTCAATAGAGGATGCGATCTCACTGACTCTCCACTCCGCACTGGACCACTTGGACAATAAAAACACTTACATCAGATTATTGTTTATTAACTACAGCTCGGTGTTCAATACCATCATCCCCTCCAAGCTGGTTACGCAAGGGGGGTCCCTCTACGCAGGGATTCTCCCCCTCTACATTGGGGACCTGGAGTGGAGGGTATTGCACCGAGGTGTTCCCTGCAACCTGTTTCTCTCGCGGTTCACAGACTCGCCAGCCGCCTGCCACTTTTGCGGGCTGGAAGAGTCTGTGTACCACGTGTACATGGAGTGCGTGAGGCTGCAGCCACTGTTTGAATATCTAAAGGGGCTGCTCCTTGCCTTCTGGCTGCATTTTTCACCCACCATCCTCATCTTTGGACACCCTGTGCGTAGGGGAGAGGGTAGGGCTGAAGATATCCTGGTTGGGTTGCTCCTGGGCCTGGCCAAGCTGGCCATCCGCGAGTCACGGCGCCAGACGGTGGAGGGCTCTACCCGAGCCAGCTGCCTGCCCCTTTTCCGGGGTTACGTCCGTGCCCGGGTGGGATTAGAAAGGGAATACGCCCTGTCTGCGGGCACCCTGAGGGAGTTTCGGGACCGCTGGGCTCCGCAGGGTGTTGAATGTATCCTCAATAAGGATTGTATCATAGTTGTATAGTGGTTTACTACATGTTTGTATTGTATTATGGTGGTGGGTTCTGGCTTGTTTTATTGTAGTGTAATATTATTTTTTAATAATTGAATAAATTTATTTTTTAAAAAAAGAAGAAAAAAAAAAAAAAGAAAAAAAAGCTGGTTACGCAAGGAGGTGTGGTGTTGCGGAGCTCCCGTCCAAATACAAAAATAGTACGTTTAAACATATTTTGGAATTCGGAGGAGGCACAGCGATACATTTAAACATCTTTGTGTATCGCTGCGACATTACAGAGATTATTTTAAAGTTTTTGCTTGTTTTTGGGACTGCAAGCAGTCTTTTCAGCAGACTGCGCAGCTCCCGCCATTGGCTAGCAACCTGCCAGGAACTGCGGCTCACCAAAAGGGAGGAGAAAATCTTTCTGGACTTTTACACCTGCGTCCAGAACAAGCCCCCCCTTACTGCCTCGTCGGTGCTGACTGGGCCGGTCTGGCTATCGTGTGGTGTGGGAGGTTTTCTGCACCTGCACCGTCACGACCTCTTTCTGCGGCCTTGCAGCCAGCTGACGACTAAGCCTCCTTTCTCTCGGTAAGACCGACAGAGATAGGAGTTTTCCAGCAACAAGACTGCAGGCAAGTCCCTTTTGTTGCTGTAGGAGCGAAGAACAGCTGAATAGAATAGAATAGTTTCTTTATTGTCATTGTAACATGAACCATGTACAACGAAATTGTAAAATGTCAGCCAGTCAGTGCACCATTCAAACATTTCTAAAAGCTAACGATACATACAAGGTAAATATTTAAAAAAGATAAACAACTAAAATAAATATCATAAAAATAGCATGCATAAACACCCAGCCCTACATCCTTCTGTCGATTTCACAGTCTCTTAGTATGTATCGCCCCTGCGTTCCTTGGCGGCTACATTTAGTGCCTTTATAGCAGTGGGGTAAAAACTGTTTTTAAGTCTGTTTGTCCTTGTCCTTGTAGATCTGTACCGTCTGCCTGACGGTAACAGTTCAAACAGGGAGTGTCCGGGGTGGGAAATGTCCTTTATAATATTTTGGGATTGCCTGCGAAGGTCAGCAGCTCACCAGGGAACGCAGGAGAGCCGAGATAGCCGGGCGGAGGTCGTGACGCAGCAGTTTTTTCAGGCAGCGCACTTCAAGTGCTATCAACATTTGGTGAAAATAACTAACCTATTAATCCTTTGAACTTTTAATTCTAGTTTTCTATATTCCAGATATTGACCTCACTGCTAAGGGAACTTGGTCCGTCTGAAGAAGGGTTTCGGCCGAAACGTTGCCCATCTACTTCGCAGCATAGATGCTGCTGCACCCGCTGAGTTTCTCCAGCATTTTTGTGCACCTTGGTCCTTTCTATCCAACTTATTTAAGCATCTCATAATTTCACATTGTTCTTCAGGTTCCTTTATTCTGTTTAAAACTAGCCCAGCAAAGCCATTCAGATTTTGAGAACTAAACTTCTTTAGCCTGGCAACATCATCATAAAAATCCTCCGTACCCTCTTTCCCATCCTTTCCACATGTTGGAAAATGATGTGAAAGACAATAGGAAGGATTTTTATGGTTATGTTGCCATACTAAAGAAGTTTAGTCACCTACATGCTGGGGACCAAAACTTGATTTAGTTGGTTGTACCTTGCATCAGATTTTTCTCAATGAAAGGGTGTTGTTCACAGTAGTTGCAATGGATAATTTCTGTCAATATTTCTCATCCTCCATCTCTGTGCATGTGCACAATGCACAAACACATGGCAACAATCACCCAGGTACCATATTTATTAGGATTTATATTTGGGACTCACATTATTTGCACTTTGGAGAACTGGAAATGTGAATTTTAAAATGGGAGACTTCAGTGTCAGGCAGATTCTATGAGTTCCTATCAACATTCTGGCAATGCCAGCAATTTTCTGTGACCCTGACGTTTCCCCCCACCCATAACAAATGACTAAGACATAAGATGTGAGAAATATTCAGCTAATGATGCCATTCCATTACATAAAGGAACAATTAATGTTTCAGTTCAAAAGTTTCATCAGACCTGATGGAAGAAGATCAGTGAGCTAAAGTGGTAGTTGTGTTGTTCCCTCCATAGATGCCACCCACATGCTGGATTTTTCCAGAATTTCTGTTTTTAGTACAAATTTCCAAATTGTGCCATATATTTTGCTTCAGTTCTCAAACCTTAGTCAATTGACTCATTCCAAATTTAGGGAATTAAGAAGCAAGGTGCTAGTTAACTGTTAACAGTTAATGTCATGTGGCCTCCTGCCCTGACCGGAATACTTTTGGCATCCTGTCCCTTTCTCCAGATTATAACAAAAAGTAAGAGCAGTGCTATAAACTTCATTTTTTCAGGAAGAGACTTAATGCTTCCTGCAACAGCAAGAGATGACAGTGCCCTCAGTTCTCTCCTGGTCACTAATTTAGTTTTAATTTAGTTAGGAGATGCAGCATGGAAACAGGCCCTTCGGCCCACCGAGTCCGTACCGACCAGCGATCCCCGCACGTTAACACTGCCCTACACACACTTGGAACAATTTTACATTTATACCAATTAACCTAGTAACCTGTACGTTTTTGAAGTGTGGGAGGAAACCGAAGATCTCGGGAAAAATCCATGCAGGTCACGGGAAGAACGTACAAACTCCGTTCAGACAAGCACCCGTAATTAGGATTGCACTCTGGCGCTGTAAGGCAGTAGTTTTATGCCACTGTGCATTTGTTTCAAGTGACTGTGGATGTCTGAGTATCTGTACACTGACATTTACTAGCTTCTTATTGTAAAATACATTCCAGATTTTCTGTTCTTCCTTCGAAGTACACAATCACATATTTTCCCGATATGTACTCTATCTGCCACCAACCTTTATACTGACTTAACCTGTCTCTTCTTTTCCCTTTGCAGAGGTTCACCAGCAAAATTTATTTCAGGTATTTAAAAATAGAATTTGCAACTGGAATTAAAATATTAACCATATTTCCTTATGTTAGTGGATTTCATCATAATCAATTATAAAATACAAAGATCTATTTTTGACATCACACTATTATCAAAGACAACCATTTATTTATGCTATTTACTGCTATTTTATTTATGCTGAGGTCTCAGCACATCTTTGTAGCTTAGCGATTTGGTTTTAAAAAATGCTGGAGAAACTCAATGTCGCCTATTTCCTTCTCTCCAGCATTTTTGTCTACCTTTGGTTTTTAATTAGCTTGTTTAGAATGGCCTTCGCAGCAATGGGGCTGGAATGGTCATGAAATAATATAATCAATTACACATACAAATATCACAAGCATACAAATGTTTCTTCCGATGTTGCTCCTTGCCTCGAACTAATACACAGTATAATTGGTAGCAAGTGTGGACCAACACAACCTGATTGCACAACAGGAGTAGAATGTATCTGTTAAGCAGTAACTGGACCTAATTGGGTTTCACAATGAGGAAGGTTTACCTGGACCTATGACGAGGTGCACTTACTATCAAAGATCTTATAGCGAGCAAGATAGATCACTCGTAGAAAAAGACGTAGTACGGTCATGGGCAGATTCATGGGTAATTTTCGGCCCCATTTCCGTAACCGGCTTCCGTCTCCGCACCAAAGATCCCATAGGATACTAGTGTGGAGACAGAAGCCGGTTACGGAAACATCCTCGTAAAAATAAAAGTTATTTGGTAAAAATATTCTCCTCATTTTCAGAATATTAATTTATTAACACAAACTGTTCCCCCGCAACGTTGATTACACTGCGAGTCGGATCAGGTCGGGTCGGGTCTGGTTACGGAAATGGATGAAAAAAAGGCCCACGTTCCGTTCTGCTGCGTACTACACGCGTCAGCCCATTGCATTTAGAAGGAGTGGTCTATCTTGCTCCGCTATAGGATCTTTGCTTACTACTTGGGCACAACAAGTAGCAATTACTGAGATCAGTGAATATAAAGTGAAACCAAATCTATTTCCACTTACACGCATGGGCTGCAAAGCACAATATTTATTATGCCTGAGCAATCTTGTACGACGAGATACAAACCTAACCTTTTTCCACTTACATGCAAGTAAATTAGCCTTCATGTATCGCTTCTAAATATTCCCCTTTTGTTCATTACAAATAGTTTCATATGGATCAGTGGTGTGCCTTAAGGGCTGAATTTCAAACAATTTAATTTTTTTCTAGTTTATGAGTTATTAAGACACAGCCAACTATTAACTGCTTCTGGGATTTCCCAAGGATTAACACCAAAAAGACTATTAACGGGAAAGGTAAAAAGAGTAAGTAGTGTAACAGCTGCCATCCAATTCAGAACATTATCAATGTGAAAGGTAAGGTTCTTGAGAAGTAACCATTAACAGGATAGAAATTGATTGTGTACATAATATATTAGTTGACACATTTCATCAAACTTTCTGTGCTCACTATTTTAACAGGCATTCGGCAGTTGAAAATGATTGCATCATTAAAATGGTGAATACCATTTTGTTCTTTATGGAAGAGGTGTACCGTGTTCCAATAAGTTGAAATCCTGGATTTCCTGTACATTTGATTAACTTTAGCTCTAGTCTTTCTCACAAGTAAAAACTCTCTCTTTATATGCACAGTCTCAACACCTTTTTATCATTTTAAAGAGAGAACAATGGGCAAGTGTTGTGTAATCTGGCCAAATACAAAGTAATATAAACCTGAGTGAGCATTTACATTACATTTTTCATGTTCTCAGGATGTCCTTAAGTACTGCACTGCCAATGAAATATCCTGAATTCATTATTGTAAATATGGCAGGTTCATTATTACAAATCTGTGAACGTCAAAATCTGAAATCTACCAATAAGTAGAAGTTAATTTGATTTTGTGATATTGGTTGAGGAATAGGCATTGTTTGGGAACCCAGGTGCACACTGCTTTACTTATATCAGTTGTGAAATATGATTTTTTATGACCACTTGAATAGATAGACAAGTTTTATCTTATCTTCCAAAGGACCTATAATAATGTTGTATGCCCTTTATACCAGTGATGACTTAATATAAAGCTGATGCTGACTCGAGTGAGAGAACAATTACTGAGGATGAACAGTAATAGTTTTGCTATGAAGTAGCAACAATTCCGCAGCAGAATCAGATGGTGAGATGGTGATTAGTAAGTTTCTAGGCACTGCCAGGGGTCTGTGCTATTATCATAGCATAAAACATTATTGAGACTGCTCTAACAATATTGAGTTTCACCTCCAAAGAGATATTGATTTCCAGTGAGGAAAGAGGAGTGTGGACAGATAAGATTCCCAGTTGTACAGCAATATATTATGAAGACAAATGAACATCTTATTTATATTGGCAAATGGAACCTAAATCACCTCGAAAAAAATATCCAGAAAATTGATTTGCATTTCCTACACAAACACAATGAATTTGGACAATTCAGAATAATAAATTTACATTGGTGGATGTTAAGACCATAAGATATAGCAGCAGAATTAGGCCATCCGGCCCATCGAGTCTGCTCTACCATTTGATCACGATTGATCCATTTTTCCCTCTCAACTCCATTCTCCCGCCTTCTCCCCATAACCTTTGATACCCTTTGATTACGGAATTCCACATATTCACCACTCCCTGGCTAAAAAAATCCCCCTTTACCGACATTATATAGGTATGTCCTTTTATTCTCCTGCCGCCTAATTCTTGACTCTCTCACCACTGGAAACATTCTCTCCAAATCCACTCTGTCGAGGTCTTTCATTATTCGGTAGGTTTCTATGAGATTCCCCCTCATCCTTCTAAACTCCAGCGAGTACAGGCCCAGAGCCATCAAACGCTCCTCATAGATTAACCCAATCGTTCCCAGGATCATTCTTGTAAACCTCCTCTGGACCAGCACATCCTTCTCCAACGCCAGCACATCCTTCTACACAGATGGGGCCCAAAAGTGCTCACAATATTCCAAGTGAGGCCTGACCAGCACCAGATAAAGTCTCATCATTAAATCCTTGCTTTTATATTCTAGTCCTCTTGTTGAATTTGCCTTCCTTACTACTGACACAACCTGCAAATTAATCTTTTGGGAATCCTGCACCAGTGCTCCCAAGTCCCTTGGCACCTACAATTTCTGAATCCTCTCATCATTTAAAAAATAATCTATGCCTTTATTCCTTCTATCAAAGTATATGACCATACTCTTTGCTACGCTGTATTCCATTTGCCATTTCTTTGGCCACTCTCCCAACCTGTCCAAGTCGTTCTGCAGACTCCTTGCTTCCTCAACACTACCTGCTCCTCCACATATCTTCATGTCATCTGCAATCTTGGCTACAAAGCCATCAATTCTATAATCCTGTTCAATAACATACAATGTGAAAAGTAGCTGACGCAACACTGACCCTGCGGAACACCACTAGTCACCGGTAGCCAACTAGAAAAGGCCCCCTTTACTCCCAATCTTTGTTTTCTGCCAGTCAGTCATCCATGCTAGTACCTTGCCTCTAATATCATGGGGTCCTATCTTGTTTATCAACCTCATGTGCGGCACCCTTATCAAAAGTGCTTTGAAAATCCAAATAAACAACATTCACTGACTCTTCTTAGTCTATCGTGCTTGTTGCATCCCCAAAGAATTCCAACATTATTCAGGCAAAATCTCCCCTTAACAAAACCATGCTGATGTCAGCTTATTTTATCATGTGCTTCCAAGTACCCCAAAGCCTCATCTTTAATAATGGATTCAAAAATCTAATCAACCACTGTAGTAAGACTAACTATAATTTCCTTTCTTTAACTTTGCTCTCTGCTTAAATAATGGAATTACATTTGCGATTTTCCAGTCCTCTGGAACGATTCCTCACTCTAGTGATTCTTGAAAAAAACACTACTAATGCCTCCACAATCTTTGCAACCACCTCATTCAGAACCCTGGGGTGTAGTCCATGTGGTCCAAGTGATATCCATCTTCAGACCTTGTAGCTTCCCAAGCACCTTTACCTCAGTAATATTTATTTCTTTATTTGAATCCCTTCAGACTGAACAAGGTTTCCATATTTGAACTAAGGAGACACTAAGATAGAAAAGGGAGCTGAAAATGTCAAGAAAAATGTTATTCAAAACAAAGTCACCTGATACAAGTAACTACAAATTAATATTATGTACGGAGTGTAATATCTGTGGGTTACTTTGGCGTTACTACAGGGATATCACTCTGACATGGTCGGCCTACAATGAAGTATACCTTCTTGAAGTCAAATATTTACAGTCTAAATGGTGCCTGGTACAGTAACATATCAATAGTCTACCACATTGAGACAGAGGTATACAGCACCAGGGCCGAAAAAGAAGCCGCTGCTGGAAGCAAGGACGAGCCTGGGTCCAGGGTCAGGGACGGGCCCGGAGATGAAGTCAGGGCCTGCACTGGAGCCCAGCGGCGGCTGAGCTGACGGCTGTAGTCTACAGCCAGGGCTGGGTCGAGTACGAGAACCAGGCCGAGTTCCAGGCCCTGGCGCTGCTCTACGACCTGGGTATGTCCTGGGGCAGGGAATGGGAGTCCTCCACCTCTACCACCCCCCCCCCCCCTCTTCTCCCCTCCCTCTCTACCCCCCTCCCTCTCTACCCCCCCTCCTTCACTGCCCCCCCCTCCTTCACTGTCGACCTCCCCGTGGTGAGCCCTGTCAACTGACCTGTCAGCCGAACGACAACAAACAGAGACAGCAGCAGCGCCGCAGCTTGGCGCCAACCCAGAGCATGCCCCCTTTTTAGGACAGGCACCTATGAATGTCGAACTGGATGGCATCACCATGCTGCAGACTTCTGCTGCCTCAAACGCAAGAAGAAGAAGTTTAAAACAAATCCTCTGTCAGCATGCTCTATTTCCTAGCTTCAAGCCAATTTTGTATCCTTGTGGCTAGCTCAACCTTCACCCCATGTGATCTAAACCTCTGGGCCAGTCTACCATACAGTATCTTGTTGAAGAACTTGAAGTCCATAGAAAACGTCTACTACATTGGCCTCATCAATCTTCTTGGTCATCTCTTCAAAAACTCAACCACTTGGTGAAGTTACTTCTTGAGGCATATTTATATCTGCATACACTACTTTGTTTCCTAGTTTTAAAACCCATACAAACCATCAACTATTTACAACAATGAAATTATAAAATTTCCCTAACGACTTACAGATATTGATCAATTGTAAATTTACTTACTTAGTTGAATTTTCTCATCCATCAAATCATGCACCACAAAGAATCTCTGACATGTCGACTTCAGGCATTAGCGATTTCAATAAATCATTTCTAAGTCTGATAGCCTTTCTATAATTTGATCTGGTGTGCTATTCTATAATTATTGTATTATCATAATTATCTCCATGACTTTATTCAGTGCATTACTTACCCTAGATCACAATCTACTTAATATATGTAAATATATAGTTTATATAATTATCTAATAACTCTAATTAATATTTACAAGAAATGACTATATGATATACTTATTGCTAAATATCATGAATCAATTTCTTTTAGCTCTCTTTATTTCCATGCTTCTGTATTCATGCACTCTCTTACTCAAACCTCTCCTCTAAATCCTAAAACATGCTTCTCATAGAGTCAACGTCATACAGAATGGAATCAGACCCTTTGGCCCAACTTGCCCATGTCAACTAAGAAGCCCCATCTACACTACCCTCACCTGCCTGCATTTGGCTCTCTAAACCTTTCCTATCCATGAACCATTACAAATGTATTTAAATGTTGTTATAATACTTACCTCAACTACCTCCTCTGGCAGCTCATTCCATATACCCACCACCATCTCTGTGAAAAGATGCCCTCAGGTTCCTATTAAATCGATTCCCTCACACCTTAAACCTATGTCCCCTGGTTCTTGACTCCCCTGCTCTGGGTAAAAGACTGCGCATTTACCTTATCTATTCCTTTCAAGAGTCAAGAGTGTTTTATTGTCATATGTCCCAAAACGGAACAATAACATTCTTACTTGCAGCAGCACAACAGATTACTCTGTAAATATTATAATAAACAACAAAGAAGTTCAGCATAGTTCATAACTCTAGTGTAGTTCATATAGTGTGGTGTAGTTCAGTGTAGTTCATAACTAAGTATGAAACAAACAATAATAGTGCAAAGCCAAAAACAATGCCCAAGGACATGTCAATCATAGTTTATTTGGTTTGATTTACATGTTTTATACGCATATGACTACCAATCAAACTCATTTGCTCCAAGGAATAAAGTCCGAGCCTGCCCAACCTCTCCGAATAGCTCAGGCCCTCAAGTCCTGGCAACGTCCTCGTAAATCTTTCTCTGCATTCTTTCCAGCTTAACAACATCCTTCCATAGCAGGATGACCAAAACAGAACACAATATTCCAAATGCAGCCTCACCAACGTTTTGTACAACAGCAACATAACACCCCAATATCTATGAACAATACCATGACCGATGAAGGCCAATATACCAAAAGGAACTATGTCCTGCACTCCTAGATCTCTCTGCTCTACAACACGCCCCAAGGTCCTGCAATCTTTTTTAGCTATTGCGTATTCACCCATTGTTTTACCTTGGAGGTATTTTAGGTTCTGACTTCACCAGAACATTACATCTGATGCGCAGGAGCATAGCAAATTGACAGGATACACAACCAACACGAATTCCCCAGATGATAAGAAAAACAACATTTTGTTTGTTTTGTGCACCAAGTGTCTTAATCTGAAACTCCCTGAACTACAGCAATCAGTAAAGTGTCACGTTCAGAATCGTTGTGTGGGTTCATTAAATTACTCTTAGTCATACAGATGTAGAAAATGTAGACAGTCTGTTTGACCCTTCACATCCATGCCAACCAGTGGGCATCCATCCACATTAATCCCATCTCCCTGCACTCATACCATCCCCTTTAGTGCCAAATCGTCTCTTCTTAAAAACTGTCATCAACCTCATTTCCACCACTCTCTCAGAGAGTGCGTTCCAGGTATTCATCAGTCTGAGTGAGGAACATCTCACACATATCGCAGGTAGATAAGGTGGTCAAAAAGGCTTTTGACACATTGGCCTTCATCAATCAGAGTATTGAGTATAGAAGTTGGGACGTCCTGTTGCAGTTGTGTAAGAAGTTGGTGAGACCGCATTTAGAATATTGTGTTCAGTTCTGGGCACCATGTTATAGGAAATATATTGTCAAGCTTGAAAGGGTTCAGAAAAGATTTACGAGGATGTTGCCAGGACTAGAGGGTGCGAGCAATCGGGAGAGGTTGGGTCTCTATTCTCTATTCCGTGGAGGTTGGGTCTCTATTCCATGGAGCGCAGGAGGATGAGGGGAGATCTTACAGAGGTATACATAGATGCACAGAGTCTTTTGCCCAGAGTAGGGGAATCAAGGACCAGAGGACATAGGTTCAAGGTGAAGGGGAAAAGATTTAATAGGAATCCGAGGGGTAACTTTTTCACACAAAGGGTGGTGGGTGTATGGAACAAGCTGCCAGGGGAGGTAGTTGAGGCTGGGACTATCCCATTGTTTAAGAAACAGACAAGTACATGGATAGGACAAGTTTGGAGGGATATGAACCAAGCGCAGGCAAGTGGGTCTAGTGTAGCTGGGACATTGTTGGCTTATGTGGGCGAGTTGGGCTGATGGGCCTGTTTCCACACTGTATCACTCTATGACTATATCCCCTCTGAATCTCTTCCCTCCTATCCTAAATCTTTGTCCTCTAGCTTTATCTACTTCTGGTATGGGGAACATTTCCTGCAGCCATAACCCTCATAATTGGATATACATCAACCGTATCTCCTCTTAACTTCCTCTGCTCAAGGGAGAACAGATATAGCTTGTCCAGTTGCTCCTCATAACTTAACTGCTCCATACCCAACAATTTCCGAGTGAATATCTTCCCTATCATCATTTTCTCATAATGAAGAAGGGTTTCGGCCCGAAACGTCGCCTATTTCCTTCGCTCCATAGATGCTGCTGCACCCGCTGAGCTTCCCCAGCAATTTTGTGTACCTATCATTTTCTCATAGCCTAGCTCTTCTTTGCATCTACCTTTCTTAACAACTTATTTCTAACCTGCAATCTATAACATGTAAACGTTTGCTTGGTCCGGAGTCTATGGAACTATTGTATTTCCATTCCTACCATCATGGCAGGTTTCAATCTGCTCTTGCCCCAATTTGTCACATTCAGCTTTTGTTCATTATGTTGCTTTGCATGTTCTTTGTGTCAGAACTTGACAACTAATGTGTGGCATACATCACGGATTCTTGCTATGTGTTTACACCATTTGTTTTCAATATGTTGCATTACATTTTCATAGTTTTCTGCAACATAAAAGGAAGTTATTTACCAGGATCTCACAGCAATCTCATTCCCTCACCTTTTTTCCCAGCAACTTGTTCACTCTCACATTCCCATTCACTCCCCATCAATTCTCTTCATCACTAACATGCAGCACAATAATGATTTAGCATCATCACTAACATCCGGTATAATAATGTTTTCATGTCTCAGAATACGAGTACTAATTCTGACAAGAGGCCAAGCTCCACCTTGTGTTCTGTTGAAGGCTCTCAGGGAGATCCGGGAGCATGAGTGTCGGACTTTATCACCTGAGACCTTCTTCGTGTTTGCACTCTTACAGATATGGAGCATCGGTGAGAATGGGGTGCAAATCCTGAGCAGATGGCCATGTGTGACTTTGGCAGATGAGGATTGTGGGGACTGACATTACATATGGGCTTGATGCAACAAAATTAATTTCACTAATTGAATTTAAATAATAAGTAATATTATATCTGAGAATTCACTTCAATTTCCTGCAGACTGAAAGGTAGAGGCAGAGCATGTCAGCAAATAGCATTCTTCCATGTTGGGGTAAAGTTAAAGAATTCATCAAAGCTGGGGTAAAGATAAAGCAAAATAAAAGACACAAAATGTTGCAGTAAATCAATGGGTCTGGCAGCATCTTTGAAAAACATGGTCCGAAGTCTGAAGAAGGGTCTCACCCAAAATGTCACCTATCCATGTTCTCCAGAGATGCTGCCTGACCCGTTGAGTTATTCCAGCACTTTGTGTCTTTTTTGTAAACCAGCATCTGCAGTTTCCTGTTTCTAATGTAAAAGTAAATTTTTTAGCTATTTTCAGAATAATAAATTTCTAAATTTGCTGGGTGCTATTCACTTTGCAGGCGCTAGCTGGTGTTTGTCTCAACATGGCAAACAATAATCTTGTGCATCGAAGCCAGTCCCCTGGAGCTTAATTCAATCCTTATTAAACTATTACTATAACTAATAGGGTATATATGGTTTTGTGCAATTGCACAAAACCGATTCCAGTGAGTTAACAGCCTTTTAAAATGTGGCCATTTTTTAATTTTCTGGCTTCAGTCAGGAGAGAGTTAAATCTCACAAAACTGGAACTACACGTATCTCTTCAGAATCCAGCAGGAATGGGAATAGTCATTAATACTGCTCCATGTTCGATTTACTTGTCTGCAAGACAGGAGTGATTCTAGCATTAAACGATTGTCCCTGCAGGTATGAATGTGGATTGCTGCAACTAGAATCCGGAACAAGTCAACTGACCTGGCTTTAATGCCTGCAATGTAATGATTTCATACTTTATGATTTCATACTAAATGATATAGGCTCTTATGTTGGTGGGATCAGACACCCAAGGCTTATAATCTGACAGTCAGTAAAAAGGAGCCCTTTCCATTAGAGGTAATGGAATGTGTCTGCATTCAACTTGAACGGTTTATCAGGGATCTTGCAAAAATTAGACATTTCACATTTAAAATAAGTCACTACTTCAAATTGGGAACCAGTATGCAGCAAGCTAATAACATAAATCCAACAGGAATGAAGACAGTCGTACACTGTATTTATGAGATAACCCTCGTTCGTCTCAAAGAAAAAAGCTAGTTTCTTTGTCCTAATTGTGAAAGATGCACAGGAACAGTTGACCACCATGGTATGGATTCTTTCTAGCATCTTAATACATAATAAATTGTGGTATCCAGAAATGTAAATCAAACAGGAACTGAACAATGGTGTTAAAGCCTTTCAGTCGATATACTGCTGTGGGTCGATGGCAGAAGCATTGCAGACACACAAGCACAATCTACAGCCCAAGTTCTTGTAAAACCAAGAACATCCAAAAAGCATCTAATCCAAATCTATTTAATTGTTATGCTTCTGAGTTGTGACCTGGCGTTTCAGCGTGCTTTACTGGTGACTTGCCTTATGTAAGAATGGATGATTTAGAAAGATTGCCTGCTTCTTTTTGGATGTGCCAATAGCCAAGTAATTCAGTAAATTTCAAGTAAAAATAGGATCTGAAAAATTTAATAGTGAAATTAATCCTGCGAGACTCATAGCAACGTGACCAAATTTTCCGATCAACGTCGTCCCACCACTCAGACTGTTCAAAGGCTCCTAAGAGGCATTGTTAACATAGCTTTCAGGAAATAGCTAGTATATAAAAGGCTTGGATAACGCGTGCTTGTGCACATGACAGAATATCCTCCATTTGTTGATGTCAATGAGAAATAATTGGGAAGGATCACAATTTTATTTTTATTATTACAGCATAATATAATTTCCTATAGAGAAACAGGCAAGACTTTTTCTATTAAATGTCCATAAAATTAGTCTAAGGTAATGGAATTGTACAGAGATTGCAAGACACTACAAAACACGAATTCTAACTGGATTGACCTGAGAACTGACTTTGACGGAGCAGTTATATGGATAGAGTATTTTTGTATAGGGTACCAAAGAGGAAGTAACAATAAAACTGACTTTATCAGATATTAAACAAATCTGAAAGAACTCAAAGAAGGAATGATTTCAAATCATGATAATAAAAGAGATGGGACAATAAGTAGGATCCTGCCTATTTGCAGAAGACAAACATTAAAGGAGTTGTTTACTCATGGGCATACAGCCAGGGTTATTCAGTGTGAGGTTACACACTGAATCCTAATGCTGGGTTCAGAGATACAGATCAATGAGTCTCAACAGAATGTTTCTCTCAATCTCAGTACATTCATTAGTTCCTACCTAGAGCTTGTTTGTGGCGTTAACTCTTTAACGCAGGAGAAAGCATCAGTGGAAGGGCCACTGGGACATCCAGTCTTCCCTACTGCACTTGAGCTGTCAATAATTTCTGCAAAGTGTTCAAACAGGTTAGGTTAATGGCTAAGCAGATGTACCTATGGGGTTTGCAAATCTTACCTGACTGGAGAGTAGCTAAGTGGTCATTTGTGATAAGGTTGAGCAGTCAGCTTGGCTGCATACAAAAGTGCAAAATCTATTGTTGGAAATAATATCAGCAAATGGGAGAACAACAACCAGTCTTGCTTGAAATAGCGTTTCTAAGACAACTTCCAACATTTTGGTGAAAGGGTTTCCATTTACTGGTTTAATATGACGAGTTTCTTTTAGAGTCATAGAATCTTACAGCTTGGAAACAGGCCCTTTGGCCCAACTTGTCCAGACCGGTTAGCATGTCTCATCTACATTAATGCCACCTGCCTGCGTTTGGCCGATATCCCTCTAAACCTGTCCTTTCCATGTACCTGTCTAAATGTTTCTGAAACATTGTGATAATACCTGCCTCAACTACCTCCCACGCAGCTCATTCCATATACCCACCACCCTTTGTGTGAAGAAGTTATCCCACAGGTTCCTATTAAATCTTTCCCCCCTTACCTTAAACGTATGTGTCCTTGTTCTTGATTTTCCTACTCTGGGCAAGAAAATCTGTGCGTCTACATGATCTATTCCTCAAGATTTTGTACACCTCTATAAGATTGTACCTAGTCCTCCTGTGCTCCAAGGAATAGAGTTCTAGCCTGCTCAACCTCTCCCTATAGCTCAGGCCATTGAGTTCTGGCAACATCCTTGTAATCTTCTCTGTACACTTTCCAATTTGACAACCACTTTCCTATAACATGGAGTGCTAAACTGACCATAACACTCTAAATGAGGCTTCACCAATGTCTTATACAACTACAACTTGACCTTGCAACTTCTGTACTCAATGCTCTGACTGATGAAGGCCAATGTGCCAAAATCTTTTTGACCATCCTATCTACCTGTGATGCCACTTTGAATGAATTATGTACGTACACCTAGATTCCTGTGCTCTACAACACTCGTTAGAGCCCTTTCCTTTCACTCTGTAGCCATAACGGCAATCCTTTTTTCTTTCAAAAGTAGTGTTTTATTTCATATTGTGTAGGAAGGAACTGCAGATGCTGGTTTTCACTGAAGATAGACAAAATGCCGGAGTAACTCAGCAGGTCAGGCAGCATCTCTGGAGAAAAGGAATAGGTGACATTTTGGGTCGAGACCCTTCTTCAGACTGAGAGTCAGGGGAGGGGGAAACGAGAGATATATGAATTCATGTTCGATCCAGGTATTCCTCTTGCTAATCAAAATTCTCAGCCAAATGGAGACACAAGAAAGCTCAGATGCTGGTATCTTGTGTTAAGCACAAGTGCAGGAGTAACACATGAGGTCCAGAATGCTGCCTGACCTGCTGAATTACTCCAGCACTTTGTGTTGTTCGAGAGATCCCCAGCCAAGTGAATTTTGCTGTATTCTATACAAGCTGCTGAACAAGTGTTTGAGAATTACCAAGGTGAACGTTGTTTTCCTCTCTACAGTAGCTGAATTGAAATTAGCACTTTTGCCCAGTTATAGTTAGTATCTGTACTACAGGCAAAATAATGGGTAAAATGACTAGGTCCAAAAAACTACAGTCTACTTCGCCACTGAGGAAGGAAAAGGGAGAGTTTAACTCAAAATACTGTATATGTTTTGTTTCA
Source organism: Amblyraja radiata (assembly GCF_010909765.2). Classification (NCBI taxonomy): domain Eukaryota; kingdom Metazoa; phylum Chordata; class Chondrichthyes; order Rajiformes; family Rajidae; genus Amblyraja; species Amblyraja radiata. The sequence goes on along the minus strand of NC_045964.1, from coordinate 35,625,196 downwards.
ATGAGCCATTCGTGCTCTTACATGACAGGTAGGCTCATTATGGGCAGGGACAAGGCGCATTCAAGTTTTCTGATGAGCTGCAGTCATTGGTTTAACACTTGCGTGCAGCATTACAGTCAGTGAATAATATTGCACAGAAACAGACACTTCAGCCAAAGTTGTCCATGCCAACTAAGATGCCCATCCAAGCTAATCTAATTTGCTCGTATTTTGCCATAACCCTCTAATGTTTCTTATTCATATACCTGTTCAAATGATATCGAAATGTTGTTATTGGCCCATTCTTAGTCACATGTGTGACCAAAGATATGAAAAATTGTGGAATGCATCTCTTCTAATTCTGAAAGCATTACAGGTATTTTGTTGTGTAATATATGATTCATATTTTTTTCGAAGTTTATCAATTGAAATATTTATGTTATGCTGACAATGTTTGCTCAGGGTCAGCGGTCAAAAATGACTGGTCACATGTGTGACCTCACACGGAAGCATTTTTATCATAACACAGTTTTATCTTACAAACTCTTGTGAATTTTAAAAAGCTAGAATGTTCATTTCTTTAGCATACATGCATTATAGTTCTGTAAGTAGGAAAATAGCAATGAATACGATTAATCTCTTACAATATTTTTTTAATGTATTACTTTATGTGATGCCATTTGGTAACATGTGTGACATTTTGGTTCACTTTCCAAAGAATAGCCCTATTGTACCTGCCTCAACTATTTCCACTGGCAGCTTGTTCCATATACCCACCACCCTCTGTATGAAAATGTTTCCCCCCCTGGTTCCTATTAAATCATTCCCCTCTCACCTTAACCTATGCCTTCTAGTTCTTGATTTCCCTACTCTGTGAAAGTATTTATGTGCATTCACCCTATCGATGGCTCTCAGGATTTTACACACCTCGAGAAGATCATCCCTCAGTCTCCTGTGCTCCAAGAAATAAAGTTCCAGCCAACCCAACCTCTCCCGAAAGCTCAGGGCCCTGGGTCCTGGAGTCATCCTCATAAATCTTCTCTGCATTTTTTTTTAGCTTAATGGCAAGAATTTCATTGTTCTATCTGGGACATATGACAATAAAACACTATTGACTCTCTCTTCTCTTGATCTTTCCAATAACAGGGTGATCAAAACTGAACACAATACTCCAAGAGTGGCTACACCAATCTCTTGTACAGCTGCAATATAACATCTCACCATTGCACTCAATTCCCTGACTGAGCAAGGACAGCATGCCCACCTATCATGTCACCACTCTATCTACCTGTGACATGAATACAAAAGCTGGCCAACTACCTGGACTGTTCTGAAAAAATTCCCTTTCAAGAACGGTGTTTCACACTCCAGCGACTACTGATCAGGCTTTTTCAACGCCTGGCATCAGTTACTTATCATGCTCAACCAGCTCTCTGTGAAAATTGCTACTGAGATTCTGCAACAAATTCAGGATGTCAATTTGCATTTTCAAATAGCCTATAACCTGGGATTCTATTACGTGGTCACATAAATGAATATTCAAGCTCTCCACCAAATTTTAAATGGCTTGTCCTTTTTTCCCCCAGGTGTGCAAGGGGAAGCAGTGTGTTATTTATGGTTCACCACCATAATGATCCACAAAACCAGCATTGAGATGAAAAAATGTTTTTTATCATCAGTGTAAAAAAAAATCCAAACTTCATTGATAATAGCAGTGAAATTGTTCAAACACTGAGTGATATGATATTTTTGTTGCAGGTCTGAATGTATTCCTGGCATTGTTAGTTTTATTTAAGATTCAGTAGTGTTTAAGTAGCTGGTTGGGCGAGGATTGAAGTGTCCAGAGAAAGACTGGTTTCTTTGTGCTATTAATTCTCCCATGTGAGCTGGAACCTGTAAGAATTTTGGAAACCCTGAAAAATTAGTGTAAACAGTATTTACGCTTTTTTCCCCCATTTTATATGTTGCTTTATAAAGTTTCATTGGAAAACAGGAGAATCCCTGCAGACACATACTATCTGAGTCTTCCCCCTCTCTCCACATGCCAATATTGAAGGATGTTTCCATCTGGTTGTTCTTAGTCCACAAACACTTGGTTGTTAAAAATTGGAGTTTAAATGAAGGTACTAGGCAGTGAAAGACTTGTTTTGAATGTATAATACCAGCTCCAATAGCAACCAGCTGGCATGTTGGCAAGCAATCCGCTCTCCTTATTGAAACATTCATTCAGAAGGTAATTAAAAAAAACAACTTCAACAGCTGTCCTGGCAATGATCAGTGAGAACTTTCAATCCATGCTAGATAGACAGAGAAAGTTATAACAACAACATTTGAAAACATCATCCTGATGTGATGAGACTTTGACTGAGAAACGGCAACACTAAGTGAAAACCGACAGATTTGACTACAATGTACCAAATTCATCAACACAGTCCTTTTCTTGTTCATCCTCTAGGATGCTTCCTGAATGTAAAATGGCAAATTATTGCAACGGATAGTAAAAGATCTTCACTTGCACAAATTAGTTTCGAAATGCAGTGCGGAAACCGGCCCTTTGGTCCACCGAGTCCACGCCGACCATCAATTATTCGTTCACATTAGTTCTATGTTATTATAATTTTTCATCCACTCCCTATATATTAGGGGCAATTTACAGAAGCCAATGAACCTACGGCACATCTTTGCTATGTGGGAGGAAGCCGGATCACCCAGAGAAAACCCAGGCGTTCACAGAGAGAACATGCAAACACCACACAGACATCATCCAATGTCAGGATCGAATCAGGATCTCTGGTGCTCTAACAGCTGAACCACTGTGTCACCATGAATCTTCCAGCAGATTTAGTGGTCATCTTTAATGGCTGACTTCCAAATACTGGCTTAGGTTTGCACATGGAACTGCAAATGCTGGTTTGCTAAAAAAAAATTAAAAAATACACAGAGTGCTGGAGTAACTCAGCGGGTCAGGCAGTATATATGGAAGACATGATCAAAATATAACTATTGTTGCAATTTGAAGAGGTGAATGGCTAATAATTCTTTCAGGCAGCATATTTTTATGCTAAGTTAATGATTACAATGTGCGACTGGAAATTCTATGTGCTAAAAGTGTGCAACACGTAACTGTATTGCAGTTCGACAAGCTTGATTTACCTATGTATGGAGCATGCCATGAATATGGCAGTTACATCAACCAGTTTGCAACACACATTAATATTGCAAAATTACAGGGCTTCAAGAGCTCCTCTGGAAAAGAGGAGACATTTTTTACTCATCCATAAACTAACCTAAGTAAATCTGAATTAATCTAAAGAGCCATTCCCACTGCGGGGACTTATTTACGAGTTTAGAAGAGTTTAGGAGAGTTTAAAAGAGTGTCATGGTCTTGTTGTATCGCCGAAGTAGAACACCTCCTATGACCTCCTTCGACTATGTAGAGAACCTCCTACGAATATGTAGAAGACCTCTTTCGACTATGTAGAAGATCTCCTTCGATCTCCTTCGACTATGTTGAAGACTAGCTTCGACTAGCTTCATGAAAATTGGACACCGAATAGTGGAGAGTGAGGACCACCACCTTCGACTAACTTCGACTATACTAACACTATCTACAACTACCTTCGACTACCTTTGATTACCTTAGACTACCTTTGATTACCTTCGATTACCTACGGATAACATGCCGACCTACTACGACCAAACCTACGAGTAAAAAAAATATTGATTTTTTTCCATGACGACCAATTTTTACCCGCGGACAATTTTCAGCGTGCTAAATGCAATTTTCCATGTTCGACCAAACTGAGGCCTCGAGTAGGCCGGAACTACTCACCATCATGAAGGAGAATTACATAGACCTCCTAGAACCACGTGCCAACCATGCTGCGAGTTTGAGTCGAGCGCAAACACTTCTAAACTCGCAAATTAGGTCCCCGCAGTGGGACAGGCCCTTAAAGGAGGGGCACGACCAGGAATATTCTTGTCTTCCAGAGATGCTGCTGACATGCTGAGTAATTCCTGCATTCAGATAGTACTCCACAGTTTTTTGTCAACCTAAACCAGTGTTTGAGAGTCAGCCATTGAAGATGACTATTGAATCTCTTGGAACAAACCATAGGATAACTATGTTTGATGATCCTCTCTTTGGTGGGGGCCACAATCATTCCAGTGATGCTACCAAATTCCTAGCTATGGAAATATGTTATGGTCATAAGGTCATAAGTGATAGGACCATAAGTCGATTGGGGATGATCAGCCATGATCACAATGAATGGCGGTGCTGGCTAGAAGGGCCGAATGGCCTCCTCCTGCACCTATTTTCAACGTTTCTATAATTAGGCCATTCGGCTCATCATGTCTACTCCACCATTCAGTCTGGGCTGATCTATCTCCCTCCTAACCCCATTCTCCTGCCTTCTCCCCATAACCCCTGACACCGTACTAATCAAGAATCTATCAGTCTGCCTTACAAATATCCATTGACTTGGTCTCCACAACCTTCTGTGACAAAGAATTCTGCAGATTCACCACCGACTAAAGAAATCTGTCCTCATCCTTAAATTCTGAGGCTATGACTTCAGTCCTACACTCTCCCACTAGTGGAAACATCCTCTCCACATCCACTCTATCCAAGCCTTTCATTATTCGTATGCATATTCTTATCTCCTACCATCCACGTTTGACCATATCCCTCTAAACCTTTGCCATCCATATACCTGTCCATATGTCTTTTAAGTATTGTTATTGTACCTGCCTTAACTACCTCCTCTGATACCTCGTTCCGTCAGCACGTACTCCTGCAGTCTGGAATGGGACAGTCTGCAACAATCCCTGATGGACATCTCGCTCTGCTGGGAGACCAACAAGTTTCAGACAGACCAAAGAGCGTCTTTCACTGAGTTGATGAACATCCAGCAGCACTTGATGTCCTTCTTCAAATGCGTAAATCAGAGAATCTTCTGTTATGCAGCTGTTCGGGATAAACCATGACAAGACCCTTGCATCATTCTCCAGCCTCTTTTCGCAAATCCATCGCTAAGAGGTGGGCAATTGACAGGCAGGAGATAATACAATGGCCTATAGCCAGGCTGCAGTGTCTATTGATACCACAATAACAATCAATGAGTTTTATGTAGACAGCTCTAGAGTGTCTATTGATGTCACTGTAACAACTAATGACTTTTCAGTGGACGGCTTCAGAATGCCTATTGACACGTTTGATTAGGGGAATCAAGAACCCGAGGACATAGGGTTAAGGTGAGAGGGGAATTATTTAAGGTGAGAGCGTGATGGATATATGGAACGAGCTACCAGAGGAGGTATTCAAAAGGGAACTGCAGATGCTGGAATATCGAAGGTACACAAAATTGCTGGGGAAACTCAGCGGGTGCAGCAGCATCTATGGAGCGAAGGAACTAGGCGACGTTTCGGGCCGAAACCCTTCCTCAGACCAGAGGAGGTAGTTGAGGCAGGTACTAAACAATATTTAAAGTGCCATATTCACACGGGAGGGCTGGTCCCCCATTGCAATATCCCACCTCTCCACCAATTCCAATATTGGTGGCCAGTGTGTGGGGGTGGGGGGGGGCTTTCTGGAGCGCTAGTATGGGTGTTGTGGGCCGAAGGGACTGGTTTCCAGAGGGCTAGTATGGACATTGTGGGCTGAATGGATTTTTGGGCTGGCAGCTCAGTCACTCGGGCCTGGTGGGCTGGCAGCTCAGTCACTCAGGCCTGGTGGGCTGGCAGCTCAGTCACTCGGGCCTGGTGGGTTGGCAGCTCAATCACTCGGGCCTGGTGGGCTGGCGGCTCAGTCACTCGGGCCTGGTGGGCTGGCAGCCGACTCATTCACGGCTGGTGGGCTGGCAGCCTACTCACTCACGGCAGGTGGGCTGGCAGCCGTCTCACTCACGGCTGGTGAGCTGGCAGCCGACTCACTCACGGCTGGTCGGCTGGCAGCCGACTCACTCACAGCTAGTGGGCGGGCAGTTGACCCACTCACCGCTGGTGAGCTGGCAGCCGACTCACTTATGGCTGGTCGGCTGGCAGCCGACTCACTCACAGCTAGTGGGCTGGCAGTTGACCCACTCACGGCTGGTGGGCTGGCAGTTGACTCACAGCTGGTAGGCTGGCAGTTGACTCACTCACGGCTGGTGGGCTGGCAGTTGACTCACTCACAGCTGGTGGGCTGACGCACACACTCACCCTCCATCTCACACACACACACACACACCCATCTCACACACACATCCGCCATCTCACACACACACCATCTCACACACACTCTCACACACAACATATATATGACAGTAAAACTCTTGAATCTACTCACGCGGTTGAGCACGGCCTCTCCCCTGAGCAGGACATCCGCAGTGAGCGGGACTTATGGAATGAGCGCGACATTTAGTTCAAGCAGCACAGTGCAGCCCAACCCTTCAATTCAGTTCAAGCAGCACTGTGCAGACCTACTCTTCAATTCAGTTCAAACAGCACAGTGCAGACCAACCCTTCAATTCAGTTCAAGCAGCACAGTGCAGACCAACCATTTAATTCAGTACAAGCAGCACAGTGCAGACTCACAGTTCTAACTCACGGCGTAGACTCACAGTTCTGGACTCAACTCTCACTCACAGTCTTCCGGGGTGACTGACTCACGTCCAGCCTCCGGGACTTTATTCTCCTGGTCCTCCGGAAGGGGCGTTACCTTCATCATGGTGACTGACAGGCGAGCAGACCAATCTGCTCATCTCACGATTTTTTAAACATTCATAACTTTTTTATTATTTCACCGATCGGAAAAAACTTGGGGCAGTTGGAGGAGAGGAGGATGGTGAGTAAGATGGTGAAAAAAATCATAGCGATATAGGATAGCGTTTTTTCTAAAATGTATTTACAACATAGACAGGAAGTGGTCAAGATGAGACTTTTAGTAATAGTATAGATAGCTTATCTGCTTTTATTGACACTTGCTCTTTATGCATCCAACTATGTCTGAAAAAGTGTCCCGACCCGAAATGTCACTCACCCAAGTTCTTCAGAGATGCTGCCTGACCCGCTGAATTACTCCAACACTTTGCGTCTTATTTTGTAAACCAACATCTACAGTTCCTTGTGTCTATCAGTTATTATATCTATCGTTGAATGTTCTTTTGCAAAAGCTGAAATTAATTTAAAAACTATCTTTGCATTACAACAAAGTAAGTTATCAAGATGAGTAGCCTTTTCAATAAAGAAATCACTGCAAGGAAGTTAAACATCTCAGATACCTGATCTGCCAAGAAAATGCAAGCAAAGAATAGAGTGGATGTGGAAAGGGTGTTTCCACTAGTGGGAGAGTCTAGTAAAGGTCATAGCCTCAGAATTAAAGGAAGTTATTTTAGGAAGGAGATGAGGAGAAATCTTTTTAGTCAGAGGGTGGTGAATCTGTGGAATTCTTTGCCACGGAAGGCTGTGGAGGCCAAGTCAGTGGATATTTTTAAGGCAGAGATAGATATATTTTTGATTAGTACATTTGTCAGAGGTTATGGGGGGAAGGCAGAAGAATGGGGTTAGGAGGGAGAGATAGATCAGCCATGATTGAATGGCAGAGTAGACTTGAAGGGCTGAATGGCCTAATTCTACTCCTATGCCTTATGACCTAATATCAATTATATTTTGTACAGGTGTGTAGTAAGGTACAGCAATTGCCTTCCTATTGTGCATGTGAATATTTTCATGTAAATATTTTCATATGAATATTTTGATTTTTGATGATAAAGGTAAGCAAAAGTACGACTTCATATTAGGACCTCATTACGTTCATGCTGTTGAGGAATTTGGGCACTCGTTACACTACTGGAATTCCAAAACACCTTTGAGATTCTTGAATGCCAATCTGCTGAAAATTGTGAACTCATTTTCAAATTAATTGTGATGCATGCACATAACCTCCCAAAGAATATGCAATTGTTATCTCTTTAGAAGGTGAATCATCAAAGTCAGCATCCATCAAAATATTGATGGACACAAATTCAATTGTGTACTACTTAGTAAAATCAACTAATGAATGAATTAAAATATTTTTTTCTTATTTTTAAAAACACCCGGATCTGACAAATCTTTCCCTACTTAAGATTCTTACTTTGCCAAGTATTTAAAAGGGTGCTAAATTGGTAGTAGACCCCTGCCTGAAGATTTTTGATTTTTCATGGGCCTTTAATGAACAAATTTAAATATTAAGCATCTATTGTCTTAAAATAAAAGCTGCAGCTGTCTGCGAAATTCCAAGCTCCCAGCAGGGCCAAGGAGTCACACCAAAGTTAAAGCTATCTACAGAGAGGATGCAAAATTGGCAATATTGACATTGAAACTACCTTCACGATAGCAACAGGGTCATTTCACAAACAACAGGTACCTTTATATGGTAAGTATCAGAGTACAACTGTGATCTACACTCTGAAACATGAAGGCTACATTATAACACACACCTTAGATCTTAAATTACATTGGGACATCACATCAGCCATCCATCACTGGTCAATTAGCAGCAGATTAACAATAGCTTTTTTATTCACTTCACTAATCCTTGCTTGGTTTTATTTACATTCTCTAAATTTGCATGGCTTTGAATCTGTACATCTCTCACGGGTTAGTGCTTTTCAACCCAGTGCGGAGTCGGCGTATAATATTTTCCTTTGATTTACACTGAGGATACAAGAATTTCCTTCATCAAACAGTGAAATGATCCTTTTCATACATTTATTATTCTACATATTAGTCCAGAATGTTTTCAGTGCAAATGCAGTCTTAATGACATGACATAACAAATCCTTACCAATTCTCATTGTGGAAACTCTCTCATACATCAACATATGCAAGACCGGTTACTTTCACAGCAATCACAACCCATTGGATTGTTTCTCAAGATCCAACATCTAATCTTCCCTGTCTACAAGAATATCGCGATTTAAAAAATACGATCTAAACAATAACATCTGCATTGACATGAAAGGTAGACAAGCATGTATGTAGCTCGTGGGTGTTTTAAACATTTCATGGGATGAGGGTGTTACCTGCAAGGCCAACAAATATAGTCCACCCCTCAATGCCCTTGAGTAAATGCTGGGTTGCTCCCTTTTCAAAGGCAGTCCATGTGCTAAGAATACAGCTATAATGCTGCTAGGTAATTAATTCCAAAAGTTGTCCCAGTAATCCCAGATGACTGCAAATCTTTACTTATGCAATCAGTACAGGCTTCTGCAATATTGGAGATGTTCTTGCATCCTCCTCTTCTAGCTGGTTATTAAATTATCCATGTTTAAGAAAGAACTGCAGATGCCGGAAAAATCAAAGGTAGACAAAAATGCTGGATAAACTCAGCGGGTAAGGCAGCATCTATGGAGCGAAGGAATAGGTGACGCTTCGTGTCTCGACCCGAAACATCACCTGTTCCTTTGCTCCATAGATGCTGCCTCACCCGCTGAGTTTCTCCAGCATTTTCGTCTACATTAAATTATCCATTGTCATTCTTGACTGAATACAGATGGACTGCAGAACTCAGGTCTGATCTATTTAGTTTAGTTTAAATATACATCGTGGAAACAGGCCCTTCGGCCCATCGAGTCCATGCTGACCAGCAATCACCCGTTCACGCTTGTTCTATGTTATCCAATTTTCTCATCTACTCCCTGCACACTCGGGACAATTTACAGAGGCCAATTAACCTACAAACCCACATGTTTTGGGGATGTGGAAGGAAACCGGAGCACCTGGAGAAAACCCATGTAGTCACAGAGAGAGTGCAGACTCCACACAGACAGCATCTGAGGTCAGGATCGAACCCTGGTCTCTGGCTCTGTAAGGCAACAGCTCTACTAGCTGCTGCACCCTGCTGCCCAATTTATTGTGGGATTGCCCAACTTAAGCATACACTTTCTGCTTCTGAGCTTGCACATATTTCAAAGTTGTAGAAAAGTTATTTCATTCTTAGGTATGGTATGTACCACTCCTCATTGAACCAAGAACAGTTCTTCAGTTCAATAGTACTGGCAGAACGAACATATGCCAGGGCACATTTACAGAGCACAAACCAAAGTGCTGGAGGAACTCAGCAGGTCAGGCAGGGCCAGTAGAAGTAATGGGCAGGCAATGTTTTATGTTGAACCCCTTCTTTAGTCATTTGCTCAAGATCCAAGCATCTGCAGTCTCTTGTATGTCCATATGTTTATAGATCATGGGGGCATATAATGTGATGCTACTAATATTGCAGCGTTTCTTGGATGCCTTACTTTTACCAAAATGGTCTAAGGCAGATTTTTCATTCATGTCACGAGAGAGTTAGAGTTAGATTTAGCTCAGGGCTGCAGGAATGAAGGGATATGGGGAAAAAGCAGGAACGGTGTATTGATTTTAGATGATCAGCCATGATCATATTGAATGGCCTACTCCTGCACCTATTTTTCTATGTTGGTTCTCTCACCAACTACTGCAAATCCAGTCCTTCAGCTACAGTATGTCCTTCACAGTACAGCTAATTCAGATATTTGTGGTGCCACTGTGGAGGAGTATTGTTTCAACGGGTGAAGGAGGGTGATAATTGGATGATTCCTCGGCATGTTTGAACTGATGCCATGAGAATTCATAACACGCAGAGTCAATTGTGAGGATTCATAGTTCTACTGGAGGATTTTATGGTGTCGGCAGAAATGAGCACTTCTGCACGACTAATGGAGCTGCTGCTGCAGAGCTACAGCAGCCACTGCTGAATCCTGACCTCGGCTGCTGCCTGAGTGGAATTTAAATATTCTTCCCATGGATATCAGGATTTCCTTTGGGTCCTCTAGTTTCCTCCCACCTCCCAAAGTCATGCAGCTCAGTAAATTAACTGTCCACAGTGAATTACCCTGACCGTGTAGGAGGAGTGGGGGAAAGAGTTGTGGGGAGAATACGATACAGGGTACATCAGAGCAGAATGGATTTGTTTCTTGAGCCGACATGGACTCCAAATGCTGAAAAGGCCTCCTCCTACATCATAAAGTGTAGCGTGATTAGTTTATGGAACTGTTCCTAATTTGGAACAAATCTCCTAATTTCAAAGGGAAGATTTCTCAAGGTGTGCCATTGTCGTTTGGAAGGTTGATGCCAGGTTTTCAGTGATTGTATTCATATTGATGTTTTTGTCATGGTTTGATGCTAAAATCTAGCTGGTTGGACTATTACGGACTGTTAAAGACAACAAAATTGCTGTGGGTCTGGATTCTAGTAAATTTAATATATGCAAGGCGAATGTAATCATCATGAATTCTCTTAACAGAATCAGAATGGAGTAATATTAAAAACTGAAGAAAAAAAACGATTATAGAAGAAAATGAATGAAGGGATATGGTGTTAGTACAGGAAGATGACACTGAGGCAATAGGTCAACCACAATCTCACTGAAGAATAGACCAGGCTTAAGGGGTCAAATGGCCTACTCCTACTTTAATTTCTTCAGATGTAAAATTAATTTTGGTGAATCCTCTGGGAGAAACCCAGAGAGCAACCAACATAATCTAATTTTTACCATCTTGCTTAAGATACCTAATCACTTACTCATTAGCTTAATTACACTGCGATGCTACAATTGTAAGTTCTTCTGAAAAGAAAATAGAACATTGTGTTTTACTTTTCCAATCTTTGATGAATGATGACAAAGCTCTCCCCTCTTTTCCATAATGCTGAGAATCAAATCTTAAATCTACCAAACTTATCAGGTTATCGGAACTTTAGGCCTGATGTTATTTTAGTCACAACACATAATCCTATGCCATGTCTTGTTGACCTTTCCTTCCATTCAGAGGTGGCTGCTAGCTCTGACACTGTATCCCCGACTTCCTCATCAATAGAACACAATCAGTAGAAATTGGCACCAACATTTCTTGCTTGATAACCATCAGCACTGGAGCACCTCAAGGCGGTGTGCTCACCCCCCTGCTCTAAATCTATAGAGTCATAGTCATATAATGATGCAGTGTGGAAACAGGTCCCTCGGCCCAACTTGCCTAAACTGGCCAACATGTCCCAGCTACACTAGTCCCACCTGCCCGCGTTTGGTCCATATCTCTCCAAACCTGTCCTATCCATGTACCTGTCTAACTGTTTCTTAAACGTTGGGATAGTCCTTGCCTCAACTACCACCTCAGACAGCTTGTTCCATACACCCACCACCCTTTGTGTGAAAAGGTTACCTCTCAGTCTCCTATTAAATCTTTTCCCCTTCACCTTAATCCCATGTCCTCTGGTCCTCTGTTCACCTACTCTGGGCGAGAGACTCTGTGCATCTACCTGATCTATTCCTCTCATGATTTTATACATCTCCATAAGATCATGACTATACTCATGACTGTGTAGCTGGACACAGTTCCAACTCCATCTTTAAATTTGCCGACGACACAACTGTTCAACGAATTACAAATTGGTAGATGGTTACTGATTGAAGGTCTGTGACCAGTAGTGTGCGGCAAGGTTGGTTCTGAGTCCTTTACTGTTGACAATGAAAAGTAAGTTTGCATTTAAACTCCCTTGGTATTTGCTATTGGAGGGAACCGAGGGTATATGGCTTCTGCAGGACCACCCGGGGTGTGTCGAAAATGCAACAAACCTGGACATGTGGTGGCCCAATGCAGTGCAGTTGTTTGCAAGAAATTCAAGCAGGTAAGCCAGGAGACGGACTGTAAAGGGAGTAAAAACTGCACTCTGTGTGAGGAAGCAGGCCACCTCTACAGGGCCTGCCCTAAAATAGCTTGCACCTATGCACAGGTGATAAGAAGGGCAGTTGCCAACACCCCCGACACAACAGCCAAGACCCCAGCAGAAACGAAGAACTGGAGTGATGACGGACCGACCACCTTGAGCCTCCAAACGTCGGACAGGGACCCCCAGACCCCCTTTCAGGAGGGAGAGTCGATGGAAGGGGCATGGCAGGTGGTTAAAAGGAAAATACACCAGAAGACTCTGTCCAAAAAGCAAAGGGCAGAGGAAAAGGGCGCCACGAAAAAAGATTCCTCCCCTAGACTGATGCCAGGAACCTCTCCTTGTTGGAGAATGAGTCGAACTCGAGAAACCAACAGATGCAGAGTAAGAGAATAAACGCTGAGGTTGGAAAGGAAAAGGATGGCCAACCTGCAAACATGCCTGTGATACCCCAGCTCCGGGAGACCTGGAGCAGCGAACTGCCCATCGCACCCCAGCTCCAGGAAACGGAGGGTCCAGTGCTCACAAAGGAGAGGAACAAGGAAGTATCTTACAACATCTTCAGCCTCACCAGAAGAGACACCCCTTCCCAAGGAAGCCAATACCTAGTACCTGAGCCCCCAAATGACGCCGCTATTCACCAAAGCAGTGGCCATGAGGCGTCAGGACGAAGGTCAGTAAACAATAGAGGTAAAACTGGCATCTTTAAATGTGCGCAGTGTGAAGAGCACTGCACTATGTGTCAATGCCTTGCAGTACCAGGCCAAAACCAAGGCAGATGGAACTTTTCTTCAAGAATGTGGATGCTACACCTCCAAAGCTACCGGAGGTGATTGTGATGGTGGCCCCACGGACTGTTGGCAAGGTTGGGATCAGCCAGGGAATTTCACAATCACTGAAGTCAGGGAGGTGGTTGGGGGTCTTCTCCTCATGGTAGATGTAATGTACCATAGCTCTCCGCTCCGGCTGATCAATGCATATGGAGCAATTGGTTGGCCGTCCTCCAGCAGCTCCCACCATGGCTGGTGAATTTCTGGCCTGTGACGTCAACTGCATTATTGATGCGGCTGGACGATCCGGCAGTGCTGACAACAGGCTGGACAGCATGTGTAGCTGCTGACCCCAAAGAACATCAAGGAGCTAAAAAAGATGTGGGTTGGTATTTTAATTGGCCTTCGTACATTGCACCTGGTGTGTGGGCGGGTGATAGAATCTAGGGGGAAATGATGAGAATGCGGAACAAATTAAAAAACATGGGATTAATGCACATGGGTCAGTTTGGACTTGGTGGTCCACTTTCAATAAAATATTGGCTGATTTTTTTACCTCAGTATCTCTCTCCAGCAATAACCTTTTACAATGTAGTTAACTGAGGGGTTTGTGTAGGAAGGAACTGCAGATGCTGGTTTAAACCGAAGATAGACACAAAAAGCTGGAGTAACTCTGCGGGTCAGACAGCATCTCTGGAGAAAAGGAATAGGTGACATTTCGGATCAAGACCCTTCTCTGAACTGCTTTGTTCTCCCTACTTATCAATGGCACTCATCATTCATTATCTGGGTGCCTCTGCTTTTGTTTATGATTCAATTCTAAATTTGTTAACATTTTATCAGACAGATATTCATAACATTCTGCAGAGATTCAGGAGACCAGACAGCACCCAGAGTAAAGAAATCAACCATGCAACATCTATAAAATTATAACTCTTTAAAGTAATTGAGCAATGTTGTTACTTTAATAAATGGGAAAGCATGATATGCATTGATCCTCCTAATCTGAGGAAAGACAATCTTGTCATAGAGGGAGTACAGAGAAGGTTCACCAGACTGATTCCTGGGATGTCAGGACTTTCATATGAAGAAAGACTGGATAGACTCGGCTTGTACTCGCTAGAATTTAGAAGATTGAAGGGATCTTATAGAAACGTACAAAATTCTTAAGGGGTTGGACAGGCTAGATGCAGGAAGATTGTTCCCGATGTTGGGGAAGTCCAGAACAAGTGGTCACAGTTTAAGGATAAGGGGGAAATCTTTTAGGACCGAGATGAGGAAAACTTTTTTCACATAGAGAGTGGTGAATCTCTGGAATTCTCTCCCGCAGAAGGTAGTTGAGGCCAGTTCATTGGCTATATTTAAGAGGGAGTTAGATGTGGCCCTTGTGGCTAAAGGGATCAGGGGGTATGGAGAGAAGGCAGGTACAGGATACTGAGTTGGATGATCAGCCATGATCATATTGAATGGCGGTGCAGGCTCGAAGGGCCAAATGGCCTACTCCTGCACCTATTTTCTATGTTTCTATTACTTTATTTACTTATAGCAGCTCTAAATTGGATAATTGGAGGAGACTTGCAAACAGCTTTCCATTAATAAGTGACAAATTATTGTTTATGTTATAAGGGACAGGCAGCGAGTAGCAAGCAACATTTGTTTTTTCAAATAATCATATTTATAGAACACTCCTTTGTCAGTAAATAACATTTTATTTCTTTAGTTTCTGTCAAATACTTTATCAATTTACCAAAAATACATTATATGAAAATAATGAATTATGTCAGAGGATGATGTGTTGGACGCGGAGGCGGGTGGGGTGAAAGGTAAGGACCGGGGGAACTTTATCCTTGCTCCATCTGGTGGGGGGGGGGGGGGGGAACCAAGAACCTAACGATGGAATACAGAGGGGACATGGGTGAGGGATCCACCTGTGGCAGCATGGGGGAACCATGTTTACTAAAGAAAGAGGCATGGGCCCATTGCTGTTAGTCATCTATATCAATGATTTGGATGAGAACGTACATGGCATGATTAGCAAGTATTGCAGATTAAATAAAATTGGGTGGTATTTTAGATTATGAAGATGGTTGTCAAAAATTGCAGCAGGATCTTGACCGGTTGGGCAGGTGGGTTGAGGAATAGTTGATGGAATTTAATACAAAGAAATATGAGGTGTTGCAGTTTGGTAAGTCCAACATGGGCAGGACCCTACACAGTGAATGGCAGGGCTCTGGGGAGTGTGTAGATCGGAGAAATCTAGGAGTGCAGGTACATAATTCCTTGAAAGTAGCACCACAGGTAGATAGGGTGGTCAAAAAGGCTTTCGACACTTTGGCCTTCATCAGTCAGAGTACTAAGTATAGAAGTTCGGGTCACGTTGCAGTTATATAAGACGTTGGCGAGGCCAATGAGGTTTAGAGTATTGTGCTCAGTTTTGGGCACTGTGTTATAGGAAAGAAGCTGTCAGCTGGAAAGGGTGCAGAAAAGATTGATGAGGATGCTACCAGGACACGAGGACCTGAGCTACGAGGGGAGAGGTTGAGCAGGCTAATACACTATTCCTTGGAGCGCAGGTGTATGAGAGATGATCTTACAGGAGTGTACATAATCGTGAGAGGAATAGATCCGGTAAACACACAGTCGCTTGCCCAGAGTAGGGGAATTGAGAACCAGAGGACATAGGTTTAAAGCCAAGGGGGGAAAGATTTAAGAGGAACCCGAAGAGTAGCTTTTTTTATACAAAGAGTAGTGGGTCTATGGAATGAACTGCCGGAGGAGGTAGTGGAGGCTTGCAACCTTTAAGAAACATTTAAACAGGTACATGGGTAGGATAGTTTTAGAGGGATATGGGCCAAATGGAGGCAGGTGGAACTAGTGTATTTGGGACAAGTAGACAAGATTAGCCGATGAGCCTATTTCTCGGGACAGCCGAGAACATGGGACCCGGCAGGGGGCCATATCCCTCTAAATCTTTCCATATATATACACCTGCCAAATGTCTTTTAAGTGCCCCAACAATCAGTTTGAAGAGTCCCGACCTGAAACATCACCTCTTCATGTTCTTCAGACATGCTACCTACCTGACCCATTGAGTTACTCCAGTACTTTGTGTCTCTTTTTGTAAACAAGTATTTACAGTTACTTGTTCCAACAATTTCCCATGCCGAGATAATTCGCAACAACCAATGACAAGGAGCAGGCACATTTGAAAATTATTTTGTACTATCGGAAAATACTCTGGACCTTGAAGATCAATTGGTCCCAATTCCATTAATTTTATAACAAATCAATTTTTTTGCATCCAATACAGTACATAGTAATTTATTACAATGATCACTCTTTGATGTCACATCATTCCTTTACTGTTTGACTGGAAAAATACAGATACATCTGCATACTTGTTAATTGAAAACGTGTAAAAATATGAAAGATAACATTATTAGATCTACATGAATTGTTATTCAACTACTTCAATGTTTTTATACTTGTATCATTCCTTTAGCATTTTCGTTTATTTGAAATGAGTGAATCTACTTTCAAGTCATGCATCAATTAACCATCTTAAGAAGATACTTTTTTTAAAGATCTCAGGCAGGGAAACTACCATGTCGCAGAGATTATCATGAAAGACCAAACTGCATCAAATTGTGTGACAGAAAGGTTCAACATTTGAAAATATCTTTAAATAATGTCTCGCTGTAAAGTTTTATTTATTTTATATTTGTAGCAATGACATTTTACTTGAAAGGCAAGGCTACAGAAATGGATTTTGCTCTCCTCAATAATACATTTCGATCTGAAGCCTTGATTTGAGTGTTATTTCACACAGTAAAAGAATGTAACAAACCAGAAAGAAATATCAGCTTGGAAGCCTCTATGCTATTTCATTAAATAGAAAATGCAAGATACTATTTCAATAAAAATCAAAAACAACATTTGGTGGGGTTCATTTTTGATAGGAAGAAAACAGAACGGATTAAAATTGATTAAAGTAGTGTCACTGAGGTTGAACAAGTGCAATTTTGATTAATTGTTACATTAGATAGTGCTGAATACAGTACATCAATACCACTAGAACATGCAGCTGGAGCTTTACTGACTTGTTTTCTGCAGCTATCAGAGGGACACAAAACATGTAATTGTACCCGCCAAGTTGTATTAAATGGATTTTTATGGATTGGATTTGTTTTTGTGCAAATTGAATTTAATATTATTTGCACTTTCAACGAATCAGGGATTTAAATCCATAGGAATTTAATTTAAGAAAACACTTTTATATTTTGTCAATTATAAAAGCATTTCTTTATGAAGAATATATGGAGATGTAGTGAAAAACATAGTTTTATATGCTACTAGACTAAGTGGGACCCGTTGGGTCCCAGCATCACACAGGAGGGCTGGTCATCCAACGCAATATTCCACCTCTCCACCAATTCTAATATTGGTGGCCAGTTGGGGGGGGGGAGGGGGGATTTCTGGAGTGCTAGTATGGGTGTTATGGGCTGAAGGGACTGGTTTCCAGAGGGCTAGTATGCAAATTGTGCGCCAAATGGATTCTTGGGCTGGCGTCTCAGTCAATCAAGCCTGTTGTGCTGGCAACTCACTCACTCACGGCTGGTGGGCTGGTAGTTGACTCACGGCTAATCCTTGAAATTCTATTTCAAGCAGGGTATAAGGCCACCAAATTCAAGTGCAGTTTCTTACCACTTCTAGCAGGGTGCAAGGCCACCAAATTCAAGTTCAGTTTCATACCATTTGAAGTAGGGTGCAAAGCCACCAAAGACAGCGAGTCGTGACCTCTCCCTCCTCTATCTTGCAGAGACTGAGCCACACCCACATTTCCAGGTTTTATAATCCCTCCCCCCCCCCACCGGAAAAGGTGTGGCTTTCATGGAGTGATTGACAGGAGAGAGATTCTCAACATTTTTTTAAACCTAATAACACTTTTATTTTTCATTGATGGGAAGAATTCTCTGCACCTGCTCAGCGGAGGGGGACTGAGTAGGATGGCCAAAAATCACAGCCGTATATGGTAGCGTTTTTATCTAAAATCAACATACAGTGCAAACAGGAAGTAAGTGCATGTACAGTAGTGCCTTTTAACTTCAAGCCAAAGCACCCAAGCCACCATTTGCAGTAAGTAATGCATTTCAACTTCATGCCACCATTTGCAGTAAGTGGTGCCTTTCAACTTCAAGCCATTGCATCCACGCCACCATTTGCAGTAAGTAGTGGCTTTCAACTTCATGCCACCATTTGCAGTAAGTGGTGTCTTTCAACTTCAAGCCACACCCAAGCCATCATTTGCAGTAAGTAGTGCCTTTCAACTTCAAAGCTCCCAAGCCACCATTTGCAGTAAGTAGTGCCTTTCAACCTCATGCCACCATTTGCAGTAAGTAATGCCTTTCAACTTCAAGCCATTGCATCCAAGCCACCATTTGCAGTAAGTAGTGGCTTTCAACTTCAAGCCACACCCAAGCCACACCCAAGCCATCATTTGCAGGTAGTGCCTTTCAACTTCAAAGCTCCCAAGCCGCCAATTGCAGTAAGTAGTGCATTTCAAATTCATGCCACCATTTGCAGTAAGTAGTGCCATTCAACTTCATGCTACCATTAGCAGTAAATAGTGCCTTTCAACTTCAAGCCAAAGCACCCAAGCCACCATTTGCAGTAAGTAGTGCCTGTCAACCTCATGCCACCATTTGCAGTAATAGTGCCTTTTCTACTTCAAGCCAAAGCTCCCAAGCCACCATTTGCAGTAAGTAGTGCCTTTCAACTTCAAACCAAAGCTCCCAAGCCACCACTTGCAGTAAGTAATGCCTGTCAACTTCAAGCCTCAATTTGCAGTAAGTAGTGCCTTTCAACTTCATGCCACCATTTGCAGTAAGTGGTGTCTTTCAACTTCAAGCCACACCCAAGCCATCATTTGCAGTAAGTGGTGTATTTCAACTTCAAGCCACATCCAAGCTTTCTGGAGCGCTAGTATGAACCATTTTAGAACCAATAGACATTTCTTGCAAGCTTTAGAACCAATAGAGACATTTTTAGCAAGCTTTAGAACCAATAGAGACACTTTTTGCAAGCTTTAGAACCAATAGACATATTTTTGCCAGCTTTAGAACCAATAGACATTTTTTTGCCAGCTTTAAAACCAATAGACATTTTTAGCAAGCTTTAGAACCAATAGAGACACTTTTTGCAAGCTTTAGAACCAATAGAGACACTTTTTGCAAGCTTTAGAACCAATGGCCATTTTTTTGCAAGCTTTAGAACCAATAGACATTTTTTTGCAAGCTTTAAACCAATAGACATTTTTTTGCAAGCTTTAGAACCAATAGACATTTTTTTGCAAACTTTAGACACATTCTGCAAGCATTTTAGAACCACTAAGGGCACTTACATTTGAGTAGACATGTGTTCAGTGTTATTCACAGCTCAGAGAAACGTGACCCTCTGCCTTCCTCCATCTTGAAGAGTGAGTGAGGCACACCACTTCCTGGTTTTATAGTCCCTCCCCCCTGCCGCCAGCGGGGTCAGCAGAGAGAATGGGGAATTTTGTAAAAACATTAATATCTCTGTCATTTGTAATCGACGGGAAAAATCCTCGGCACACATACGGCGGAGGGGGGCTCTGAGCAAGGTGACCAAAAATGACGGCCATAGGTGGCGGCGTTCTCTCGGAAATCGCAGCACAGATGGCCAAAACCGGTCAAGAACAGACTTTTAGTAATATAGATAAGTATATCAGGTAGTGCAAAAGAGAAACTCAAGAGAGTGCATATAGTGTTACAGCTACAGGAAAAGTGCAGATAAAACAAGAAGGGTGA